>NC_053449.1:20792088-21449475 GCF_007990345.1 Gossypium hirsutum | reverse complement strand
GGAAGCCAGAGGCTGTTAACCGTCTCAAGAATAAACTAAGAGATGTTTCTCCCCGACTTGTGTTTCTCATGGAAACAAAAGTAACTACCAAATGGATTGACAGAGTTCAAAGGAAATGTGGTTTTAGCAATGGTATCGATGTAGGGGCTATACGGTTCAAGGGAGGCTTATCTTTGGGTTGGAAAGGCAATTTACCTTGTTACTTTCAAGAGTTTCTCGCAACACCATATTGATGTCACTATTCAAGATGATGAAGAGGGGTATCTGTGGAGGTTTACAGGTTTTTATGGAAATCTAGAGGAATGATACAAGAATTTTTCATGGGATTTGCTAAGACAATTGGGACAAGATCAAATGATTCACTCGTTGGTTGTAAGGGATTTCAATAAAAATGATTTTTCATTTGAAAAGAGAGGTGGGTGTCTCCTACCAGAACGAAAGATGAATAAATTTTGTACAGTGTAGGAAGATTGTGAGTTGAGTGACTTCGGATTCACTGGTCGGTGGTTCAGACTGGAAAGAGGCAGGCAGGCTTCAAACAACATCAGTGAGAGACTTGATAGGGTTTCAAACAAAATCATTTGAAAAGAGAAGTTGTTTTGGGAGCAAATGGCCTATGTTAACTGGCTAAAGAATGGGTATCACAATGCCAGCTTTTTCCATAAGGCTAGAGTAGGTTGAGATCAAAGAAATAAAGTTACTGGATTGGAGATGGGTGATGGTAGGTGCGTTATTAAGGAAGATGAGATGTTGCATATTGCGTCGGATTATTTTGTAGAGCTGTTTACAGCATCGGATGTAGGGGATGACATGAGAATTTTTGGTCTAGTACAGTGAAAGGTTACGAATAGTATGAATGATGAGCTTTTGTAGTCGTTTTATAGAGGAACAAATTTGGGTTGTAGTTAAAACAATGTCCCCTGTTTGATCCCCATGCATTGACAGATTTCCAACGCTATTTATCAAAGGTACTAGCACATAATAGGCCATCATGTTACCCAATATTGTTTAGCAGTCTTAAAGGGTGAGGTTGATATGAGTGAGATCAAGAAACCTATATTATATTTATTCCAAAAGTTAGCAAGCCAAAAATTATGATGCAGTTTAGACCCATTAGTCTGTGCAATGTTATTTACAAAATAGTTGCTAAAGCAATAGTTGGGTAAATGAGTGGATTAGTGAATCATTGTATAGATGAGGCCCAAGAGGCCTTTATACCGAGCAAGCAAATTTTAGATAATGTTTTAGTTGCTTACGAGATCTTACACTTGTTAAAGATGAGGAAAAGAGTAAAAGGGGAACTTTGCGCTTAAACTCGATCTGAGTAAAGCATATGACAGAGTGGAGTGTGATTTCTTGGTTGGGATGATGACTAAATTGGGATTTCATGTCAATTGGGTAACTTTAGCTATGAGGTGTGTTTTCTCTGTATCATATACAGTTGGGGTAAATGACGAAGTTAGTTATCTGTTTTGGCCTTCGAGAGGACTTTGGCAAGGTGATCCACTTAGCCCATATCTCATTTTGTTGTGTACTAAGGGTTTCTCGACACTGTTGAACATGGCAAAGCTAAATGGGGAAGTGATGGGGCACAAATTGGTAGAGAAAGGCTAGCTGTCAACCATATTTTCTTTGTGGATGATTGGGTTCTATTTGGCGACGCTTCTAGAGCAGAAGCAAAGGTTATGAAACAACCCATTTTTTAGTGGTGCTAGAAACAATGGTTTTAAGGCCACCAAATTTGACAAGTAAGTTCGTAAATATTATTATTTAATATTAACGAGTCAAATATGGTTTTAAAAAGGTTTTTGATTTGATAATTTATGTTATATAAGCGAGTTATTGAGTTCAAGTGGTATGACCCTAAGGTCAAGTGGTTTTAGAAAATAAGGTATTGGGACCTCGTTTCTATAAACTGAGCCGTAAATATTTCTATAAATATTTACGGGGTGTCATTAAGGTGGTGTTAAAGTTTCTTGAAAAATTTTAACGTTTCGATAGTTAATTAATTAAAAAGGACTAAATTTTAAAAGTTGAAAAAGTCAATTACTATTAGTTTAAAGGTGTTAAATTGATTAAAGAATTATAATTGGTTGGCCTTAATAGGTAAATTACCCAATCTTTAGTTGGTGGACGGTTAAAGCTTCATTTTCTTTTAATTGTATGTGTTTTATATGTTATTATATTATTATTAAATGATAAAAATAAAATAAAGGTTAATAAAATCAGAAAAAATAATAGTTTTCTTCCTCAGTTGATTTTGTTCATCACCGAACCACCATAGGAGAGTTTCAAGTTCAGCCAACCATGTTTCCTTGCATGCAAGTCTATAAGTTACCCGTTTCTAATAATTTTGATGTTTTTGAGATCATTGCAACTAGGTCCAACTAGTCCATATCTTCGATTTTGAAACTGTTAAAAATTTTGAATGTTTCCATTGATGAATCTTGTGATTTTTTATGTTAAATGATGAATTTGAAATGTTCATTGATAATTAAAAGTATTTTGTTAAGTGATTTTTGATGAATTTATCGATTTGGGACTAAATTGTTAAAATAGTGAAAATACAAGGATTTGACATGAAATTAATACAAATGTGGGTTTTTTTGGGTGCCATGAGCTTTTGGCTAAGCTTAAATTTGGAAAAAATGGTTAATTTGCATGTTTTAGGCTCGAACACTAAATTGAATAAAAGTAAAACTTTAGGGGAAATTTTGTAAAAATGTCAGAAATAACTAAATTGCATAAAATATATTGTTTTACTATCTGAATTAATATATTGAATGAAATTATTAATTCAGATCAAGATGAGGTGGAAAATCTAGGAGAATAAAAAATTACCAAAATACCCCTATACTTTGACATTTCTACAATTTAGCCAGGTCAGTTCGTGTGAACTATAAACACTTAAATGTGAGTTAAATTGACTGTTTGATGTGCTATTCTATTGTACATGAATTAATATATATGTTATTACACAATTTATTATGTCATGAAACGATAGAAATTCAACGACGTACGATGACTATTGAGCCCCATTTAAACCTTAGGAATCCGTAGGATACAAATGACATGACATTAGGGTTTACATGATTTGGGTGATGGTCTTGAATGTCCTACTGATGGCTGAGGTATAGCATGTGTTATGGATACTCCACAGCTCGTGTGAGCAGCATCATGTAGCTACATTCTGACCCACAACTTGTGTGAGTAGGCCCATTTTCACAACTCATGTGAGCACACTTATTCACAGCTCCTGTGAGCATATATCTCCATGAATTGACGGATTACAGTTATATGATATTGAGCACACTTTGTGTGAGCTATCCAGGGTATCCAAGGACATTTTATTCGGTTCAACGGGCATGAATTGGAAAGGAAATGATAAATGTTCAATATGAGCAAATACATGTATACATGAAATATATTGAAATGATGAGATCCATGGTTAGCATCCTTATCAAATTTGAATGTCATGTCGTTCTCTAATAATTTGGAGAAGGGTTTAGCAATTTTAGAGAAGTCCTTGATAAATCTTTGATACAAACCGGCGTGGCCCAAAAAGCTCCTAACACCATTTACAGATGTTGGAGGTGGGAGTTTCTCAATAACATTTACCTTTGCATTATCTACCTCAATTACATGCCTCATTATCTGATGCCCTAGAATAATACCTTCTCGTACCATGAAATGAAACTTTTCTTAGTTTAGTACGAGGTTTGTTTCTTCACATCGCCTTAGTACCTTGGCTAGATTGGCTAAGCATTCATCATATGTATCTCCGAATACTAAAAAATCACCCATAAACACTTCCAAATACTTCTCAACCATGTTAGTAAAAATAACATCATACATCTTTGAAATGTAACAGGTGCATTACATAAACCAAATGACATGAGTCTAAATACAAATGTACCGTACGGGCATGTAAAAGTTGTCCAGTGTTGATCTTCTAGTGCTACTGTAATCTGATTATACCCCGAGTATCCATCAAAAAAATAGTAATAGTCTTGCCTCGCAAGTCTATCCAGCATCTGCTCCAAGAACAATAAAGGAAAATGATCTTTCCTAATTGCCTTATTCAGCTTACGGTAATCTATGCAAATTTTCCATCCCATAACTCTTTTAGCCGGTATCAACTCGTTATTGTCGTTTTCAATGACCGTGATACCTCCTTTCTTTCGCACGCACTGGGTCGGACTTCCCCACGAACTGCCTGAGATAGGGTAAACCATACTCGCATTTAACCACTTAATCATTTTTTCTTTACCACGTCCGCTATAATAGGGTTTAGTCTTCGTTGTCCATCAATCGCCCTTTTCTCACCATCTTTCAAGATGATCTTGTGCATGCATAAAAATGGACTAATGCCACGAATACTAGCTATGGTCCATCCGATAGCCTTCTTGAATTGTTTCAACACTAAGATAAGTTTCTCTTCTTTTTCTTCTGTCAATTCCACTGAAACAATCATAGACAAAGTAGAAGCGTTACCTAAATAAACATATTTTAAATGTGAAGAAAGTACCTTCAGTTCCAATTTAGGTGGCTCATCAATTGACGCTTTTGGTTGGGCATAATCCCTATTCCCTAACTTTAAATATTCAAAAGCGGGGTTGTGGATTAAATCCCCTTTGATTAGCTTTTAGCAAAGCTAAATATTCCTCTCCCACTTCATCACTTGGAGAGTCTAATGTCATAATTTGCCCCAATGGGTCCTCAACATGGTTGAGTTCCTTTTCGATGATTAATTCCTCTAAATCGGATAGTGCAGAACAATCATCAACTGTGTCAGAAAATCGTATAAACTTAAAAATATTAAATGTTACGTGATCATCCTGAACACGCATAGTATGCTCGCCCCTCTGCACTTCGATAAGAGTACTTCCAGTGACTAGGAAAGGCCCTCCTAAGATGATTGACACCTTTTTATCTGCTTCAAAGTTTAAAATAACAAAGTCAATAGGGAAAATAAATTTATCTACATGTACCAATACATCCGTAATTTTTCCTTCTGGTTGTGCTAAAGATCGATCTACTAATTGAAGCATAACTGTAGTAGGTTTAACTTTACCTATCCCCAACTTTCTGACTATGGACATGGGCATCAAGTTAATGCTTGCACCCAAATCACATAGTGCCTTACCACAATATGTTGCTCCAATGTTGCAAGGTATGGTAAAACATCAAGGAGCTTTCAACTTTGGGGGTAGTTTATCTTGAAGATATGCACTGCATTCCTTCGTCAAAGTTATCGTCTCAAATTCTTCAAGTCTTCGTTTCTTAGACAAGATATCCTTCATGAATTTGACGTAGTTTAACATCTTTTCAAGTGCTTCTACCAACAGAATGTTGATATGATGTTGCTTGAATATGTCTAGAAACTTCTTGAATTGGACTTCTTTATTTTACTTCGGAATTGTTTGAGGGTAGGGTGGTGGAGGATTCTTTACTTAAACTGGTTGATTCGTCTTCTGTGGCAATTCTGTATCTAACGAAGTTGTTAGTTTATTAGAATTGACTGGTTCAGAAGTTACCTTATCGAATTTCGTAGATTCTGGTTCCAATGAACCTGGAATTTCAACACTCAGTTGAACTTCCATTGTGTCTTGAGCATCAGCTGGCTCTTCTTCAACTTCGATAGTGTTGGGCTCTAATGTCTTTCCACTCTTCAATGTCAATGCTTTATAGTGGTCCTTCCCCGAATTTCTTAGATTTTCCTTATCACTAGGAAAAGCACCTTTTGGACAGTTTCTGAGTTCAGTGGCAAGTTGACCCACTTGATTCTCCAAATTCCTTAAAGTGGCATCATTCTTTGCCATATATGCCATCATTAGGTTCTCTAAACTATTGTAAGGTTCAACACGAGTGGGTTTCTAAACTTGATGGGTAAAAAAAGGTGGCTGGGTCGATCTAGGTTGGGCGTAAGCGTTACTGGTTCTAGCCTATTGGTTACTCTAGGAAAGGTTAGGGTGGTTTCGCCAATATGGCTTATAAAAATTGGATTGCTATCCTCACCTTCCTCAGTTCTGGTTCTTATTACCCATGTAATACACAGATTCTGGGTTTGATGGACATTTTTTGATCAAATTTCCTTCCCCACAATAAACACAGGTTATATTTTCAAAGTGATTAGGTGGCTGAGCTGTAAAACTATTAATCCCATTAGTGGTAAAATTTTTAAGCATTGAGGATATCGAAGATAGCTTAAATGCGAGTGAAGTGAGTGGATCCAATTCATGTATTCCATCGACTCATCTTGCCGAAGTTGCATGATTGCTTGGCCATTGATAATTTTTTCTGGAAACCCTCTCAATGATTTCATCAGTCTCGTTATATGACTTAGAAAGGATAGCACCATTAGCAGAATTATCCACTACCTTCCTCGTGTGAGCATTAAAACCGTTATAAATGATCTCAAGTTGGATGCAATGAGGGATTTCGTGATGAGGGCACTTCTGTAATAATTCTTTGTACCTTTCCCATGCCTCATACAGGGACTCATCATCCATTTGTTGGAAAGCAGTAATCTCGATCCTCAACTTAGCTATAACATCCCAAAAATTGAGGTTTAGTAGAATTGGGTTTGTGAATCAAAAGAGACTGGTGATGCCTTAATTTTTTAGGTTATCTATACAGTTTTAGGAAATAAATAAGGTATTGGTTTATTGGTTTAGTGTTAGTGAAATGTTCCTTGAAACCCAAGTTCAAATCCCTTCTCTCTCACCATTTTTATTATTTTGCAAATTTTTCCTTAAACCCTAGCTTGTGACATGCCTTATTTTTAAAATAAATATTTCAAATTTATATCAAGAATGAGTTATTGGTTTGATGGTTAAACATTAGTGAATTCATCCTTAAGGTCCTAACTTCAATTCCATTCCCATGCAAATAATTTAATTTTTTGACAAAAACCCCTTATTTTAATGTGTGGGCCATCTAAGCCTAGTTAACCTAGGTATAAATATTAAATTTTCACTAATAATCAACCTTTAATCATCCTCCTCAGTGCCCTAGCCGCTTCTCTCCTCCTCTCCTTCCCTTTGATTTTAGCTTTTTTCCTTTCCTCCATTGTTGTCATCGCCTACACCTAGTTTTACCATATCTTTCTTTTTTTTTTCTTTTTGCCACAATATTTGTTAACATATTCCCTGTAACACCCCTAACCCGTATTTGTCACTGGATAAGGGTTACGAGGCATTACCTAACACAACACAGTCTAACACAATCATTTAGTACAATTCATGTCTACTAATCATATCTCATATACAAACCATACTTCTTTTCCGTGCAAACCAATTTCACAATACAATTCATACACTGAAATTTAACCAAGTTATAACCATTCTACTATTCAAATTTCGAACCAACTAACATACATCGAATCATATTATATTAGAACAAAACACATCCACCAACTAAAACATTACTCAAGCCGAATCTTATAACCAAACATTATCATACATATATACTTCGGAACATACTTCCCAAAAGAGCTTATAACATGAACAAATATACATAAATATTAGTATCTCTAACAAGCCATTTCACATGGCAACTTATATACAATTCAAAATTTGCCATGGTCTATACAGGCCATATGTCATAATATTAAGCTTTCAAAATACCAAAATGGCGATTGATAGTGTGACGATAATCCTTGACGATCCCCGAACTTGAGCTAGCTTTATATATCTAAAATACAATGAAAGGATGCACAAAGTAAGATTTGGAAGCTTAGTAAGCCATAAGCAAATAAATCATCTCAATGATATTTATAATTCAATTCAACTAGGTCGAATTTAAATAAATCTCAAACACATATACATTTAACTATCCCATATAAATTCATATTATCCCATTAAGTACTAAACTTACCTTATTATTTCATGAAAATATAAACTTCACACATACCTGAACCATTTAGCTCAAATTCACATTCGGAATTATTAAGAACACACGGAAATCATATAAAGCTCGTACAATGCCGTATCTCGGATATGGTCTTACATGTTAACGCATATCGATGCCATTGTCCTAGACAGGGTCTTATATGAATCATATATGATGCCAATGTCCTAGACATGGTCTTACACATTTTCTCACTTCGATGCCAATGTCCCAGACATGGTCTTACACGAAATCACACCTCGAAAGTCCTAATATCATGACATCAGTATCCTATACATTTCCTAAGATTCATTTGAAGCTTTTGACTTCATAATTAAATCAATTCATGCACGGAACCAGTCATCTAATGCTCAACTCAATTCGGCAATATATATATATCTTTTTTTAAATCAATTCAGAAATATATAAAACATATACATTTGAATTCAAAAACATTTATTTGATTATGAACTTACCTCGTACGGAAACAAACAGATCGGATCAACTAGTTGTCAACTTTCGATTTCCCCCGATCTACATCTGATTTCTTTCTTTCTTGATCTATATGAATTCAAATTTAATTCATTTAATCACCTATTCATTCAATTTCATCCAAAAATACCTATTTGGACATTTTATCATTTTAGCCCCTAAAGTTTCACATTTATTCAATTTAGTCCCTATTTCACAAATACACAAAATTCACACAATTCAATATAACCCAAGCTTAGCCAAATTACTATAGTGCCCCTAGTAGCCCAAAACTTTCATTTATTTCACATTTTAACTACTCAATTTGCATATTTCACAATTTAATCCTTCTTTGACATTTTTGTCAAAAATCACTTTACAAAACATATTAATCTATCAACAATTATTCATTTTCCATCATCAATATTCAAAAAAATCAAGCTATCATTAATAGCAACTCACAAATTCATCAACCAATTTAAAAATTAGGGCATGGGCTAGCTAGAACATGAAGCAACGATCTCAAAAACGTAAAAATTATCAAAAACCGAGCTCAAACTGTACCTTAATCAAGCTATGTGTGTGCCAAACCCTAAGTGCTCATCAATGGTGTCTTTCTTCTTCAATATTTTGCCAAGGAAGAAAAGATGGACAAAATTTTAGCTTTGGTTTTGTTTATTTTATCATTAATTTACTTATTTACTATTTTACCATTAAAAACGTTAGTAATTACACCAAATGCACTCCATTATCATCCACTAACTCAAAAATGGCCTATTTACCACTTAAGGACCTTTACTTTAATGTTCTATAGCTATTAGACACATTTAGCTTATAGAACACAACTTTTACGCTTTACGCGATTTACTCCTTTTACCGAATTAACCATTCAAACAGTAAAAGTTTTGTACGAAACTTTTACACACATATAATCACATGCTGTAAATACCAAAAATAATATTAAAATAATTTTTTGACCTTGGATTTGTGGTTCCAAAACCACTGTTCCGATTTAACTAAAACTGGGCTGTTACAACTCTCCCCCCTTAGGGATTTTCGTCCCTGAAAATTATACCAGTGAATAGGTTTGGATATTGCTTTCTCGTAGCATCCTCGGGTTCCCACGTAGCTTCTTCTACCCCATGTTAGTTCCATAATACTTTCACTAATGTAATTTTCTTATTTCTTATTTCTTAGCTCTTTGATCTCACGAGTTAGAATTCAGATCGATTCTTCACTATATGATAAATCAGACTGAATCTCAACTTCGGTCGGGAAAATAACATGTGATGGGCGGATCGATATCTGTAACATCCCAATTTAGGGCTTAGTCAGAACAGTGGTTTTCGGGCCACAAATCCGAGGAAAATTTTTTTACTATATTTTTATGGCTTACAATTTCACGGAAAGATTTCATGAAAATTTCGTTAAAAAATTTTGGCGTTTGGGCACTCAATTTAGCCAAAGGACTAAATTGTAAAAAGTGCAAAAGTTGAGTTTTTTATGTTAAAGGTATTTAATTGTTATGGAACTATAAATTAGGGGTCTTTATATGGTAATTAGACCATTAGTTAGTGATGGACAGAAATGGACATGAGATAAGTGAAATAGGATTTTTTTAAGTAAGGGCATTTTAGTCATTTAGTAAATAAATAGAATTAAAAGGGAAAAAGGTGTACAAATTGTGTTCATCATCCTTGCTTGCTGCCAAAACTTGAAGGAAGCCATAGCTAGGGTTTCTTTACTTTCTCAAGCTCATAGTAAGTGATTCCAAGCCCCATTTTTATGTTCTTTACGTTTTTGAAACCTCGGTAACTTGATTTAGCTTATTCTAGCAATAATTTAACCGAGGGTGCATATTTGGAAAAATACCCATAGGTTAAATGTGTTTATTTTGATGTTTTATGCTAGAATAAGAAGCTTGGAATTATGTTAAACAACTTTTGCTAAGCGATTTTAAGTGAAAATGAGTAAAACGACATAATCGGCAAAAATACCTAATGCTCATAAGTGTTAGAGTAAGAATTTGATGTTTTCATAGAAGGGAAATATGTTCAGCATTTTATAAAACATAAGAGTAAGAGATGAAGTTTAATTTTCGAGCTTTGGGGTAAAAGTGTAAAGATGCAAAAGTTTAGGGGCAAAACTATAATTTTGCCAAAACTGAGTCAAGGACTGTTTTGATGAATGTGAGTATTAAATAAGCTAAATTTGCTATTATAGATCAAGAAGAACGAAATTCGAAGCTAGACCGAGGAAAGAAAAAGATTGAGGACTAAAGTGTTAGATTTGATCACATTTTTGTATCGAGGTAAGTTTACGGTAAATAAATGTAATATTTCAATAATTATTTTTAATGATGCTATTTTCCAGAAATTATGTATTTATTTCATGAAATTATTTCATGTGGACTTAAGTATGAGATGACAGAGAATCAGTGATAAAAGCCATGTTGAAACATTAGGAGTGTATTGGATACAAATGTCATGACATTTGGGTAAAGAGATCCCATGTAAGACCATGTCTGGGACATGGCATTGGCATCATTGAAGTTATAAGAGGTCCCCTGTAAGACCATGTCTGGGACATGGCGTTGGAACCGAGATGAGAGGTCCCCCATAAGATCATGTCTGGGACATGGCATGGGCACCAATATGAGAACACCCATGTAAGACCATATCTGGGATATGACATTGGCAGTACAAGAAACATCCCATGTAAGACCATGTCTGGGACATGACTTTGGCATGTTATTATCAGAAAAGAGACCCAGGTATCCTTTTTATTCCAATGTGGCTCAACGGGCTAGTAAACAAATTATGTTCCATGAAAGTTCAGGTAAAAGCATAAATAGCAAATTCAGGTGAGTCATAAGAGTTAAGAACATATTATGTTATCAATTGAGAACCAATATTTTAGCAAGAGAAGAGTAAGTTATAATCATGAGTTATCCAAGTAAATAAGTAAGTGAACGGGTAATAGATTAAATAAAGAGGAAATTAGAGATCATGACACTTGAGTATATTTATTTGTGTTAAATGTTGTTATTTATTTTCTTGTAAACTTAATAAGCTTTATGCTTACTTCTTTTATTTCTTTTTCTTTCATATACTATTATCCAGCATAGTCGGGATCTTGAAGACGTCGAAGAGCGTTCACACTATCAACCACCACAACTTGGTATTTTAAGACGATAAATGTTTTGAGACAACAGTAGTGACATGATTTTATATGTAAATTATGACCAAAAGATGATATGTAAATATTTGATGATGAATAGTTATTAAAATGGCTAAGTATGAAGGTGTTTATTGTTATAAAAGTCTAGGTGATAAATTATGCATAGAAATCATGAAAAAGTAAAAATTTGTAGTGAATCAGTTTTGAGACAACAGTAGTGACGTGATTTTGAAAAATCACCAAGAATAGTAGAAAATGAATTAAAGGGTGGATGAGACACATAATTAAAGCTTATTGAGTCTATTTTCATAAAAATAACAGTTTAGAAAAGGAATTATGTATTCTGAGATATTTGAATTTTAGTTAGACAAGGTCAAAGTGGTTTTCGAAATCCCCTATTCTGACTTTGGAAAATCATTAAAAATGTTAAAAAAATATTTATGAGTTTTAATTTATATGTATAGATTCCTTATTGAGTCTATTTTCTGTAGAAACAAGTTAGAACACCATATGAAGTCTGTACAATGAGATGATTAAATTTTAGTGACGAGAGGTCAGGGACAGTTAGTTAGTGAAACAGGGGAGAATTTAACTAATAAAATGTACTAATTGGATGAACCAAAAATTCTGAAAATTTTATGGTAAAAATATATATGAGTCTAGTTTTAGGGAAAATTTATAGATCAAAATTTTGAGTTTTTTAACTCGAGTTATTATTAATTTAGTAACTGCTGCGCAGGTGGACAGTTTTGTTGTAAATAGTGAAATTAATTTCAAAAGTAAAATTTTATGCCCCAAACTTTTAAGTTAAGTCAAGTAACGCCTCATGCTTGACTCCGGCAACGGTCTTGGGTAAGGGGTGTTACAATATCGTCGAAGCATTGATACATGAAATACATTATGTATCTTTTCTAATTCAGATGGTAATGCTAACCGATAAGCCACTGGTCCAACCCGTTTGATAATTTCATACAGTCCGATAAATCTCAGACTTAATTTTCCCTTACGACTGAATCGAATTATTTTCTTCCACGGTGACACATTTAAAAACACTTTATCCCTGATCTAAAATTCAATATCTTTCCATTTCAAATCTGCGTAAAATTTCTGTCGATCTGACGCCGCTTTCAAACTATCATGAATTAATTTCACTTTTTCCTTTCTCTTTCTTATTAGATCAACCCCGTGAGTCTTATTATTGCTTAACTCTGTCCAGTACAATGGTGTTCGACACTTACAACCGTATAGAGCTTCGTATGGTGTCATCTTTATACTCGTTTGGAAACTATTGTTATACGCAAATTCAATCAACGAAAAATATTTTTCCCACGTACTTTCAAAATCAAGAATGCAACATCTCAACATATCCTCGAGTATCTATATAATTCACTCAGATTGACCATCTGTCTGCGGATGAAAAACAGTACTAAAGTGCAGCTTTGTACCCAATGCATCTTGCAATATCTTCCAAAAACACGATGTGAATCTCGGAACTCTATCTGAAACAACGGACATGGGTACTCCGTGCAACCTCACAACCTAAGAGACATAGCTCAGCTAACTTATCAAGTGACTAATCCGTGTGTACCATAATGAAATGAGTCGACTTAGTCAGTGTATTGACAATTACCCAAATCGTATCTTTCTTACTCGATGACAGAGGCAAACCCGATACAAAATCCATCGTGATTCTATCCCATTTCCAGTCGGGAATCATAATCAACTGTAGTAACCCAGACGGTACCTGATGCTCAGCTTTGACTTGCTGACAAATTACACTTTTCGAAACAAATTCTGAAATATCACGTTTCATGCCATACCACCAATAGAGCTATTTCAAATCATTATACATTTTCGTGCTTCCCAGATGAATATATAAACGACTACTATGTGCTTCATTCAAAATCATCTGAATCAACTCTAAATTTCTCGGAACAGATAATCGACCTTTAAATCTTAAACAGTCATCGGAATAAACTCGAAACTCTGAATCAGGATTTGAATCACATTGAGTTCATTTTGCTAATATTTCATTGTAAACTTTCTGAGCTTCACAAATCTACTACAAAAACAACAGTCTCGCTTTCAACTCAGCTACAACCGAGCCGTCGTCAAATAGAGTCAACTGAGTATTCATTGCAAGTAGAGAAAACAAAGATTTTTGGCTTAATGCATCAACAACAACATTTTCTTTTCCCGGATTATAGTCAATTACTAACTCATAATCTTTTAGCAACTCTAACTAGCTTCGTTGTTGCAAATTCAAATCTCTCTGAGTCATTAGATATTTCAAACTCTTGTGATCAGAATACACATAACATTTCTCACCAAACAAATAATGGCGCCAAATTTTCAATGCAAACACAATGACTGCTGACTCTAAATCATGTGTCAGATAATTCTTTTCATGCGGCTTCAACTGTCTATAGGCATAAGCTATGACTTTGCCTTCCTGCATCAAAACGCAACTGATTCCATTTAACGATGCATCAGTATAGATCACAAATTCTTTACTCGATTCTGACTGTACTAACATTGGAGCTTCAGTTAATAAGGCTTTCAATTGATCGAAACTTTTGTGGCACTTCTTGGACCATTCAAATTATACATCTTTCTTAAGCAATCTCCTCAATGGAGTCGCAATCATTGAAAAGCCTTTCACAAATCGTCTATAATAGCCTGCAAGTCCCAGAAAGCTACGAACTTTGGATACATTTCTCGAAGGTTTTCAATCTATTATTGCAGAAATTTTTCTCAGATCAACTCTTATACCTGATGCTGACACTATATGTCCCAGAAAAACAACTTCTCGTAATCAGAATTCACATTTACTGAACTTTGCAAATAGTTGTTTATCTCGTAGAGTCTGCAACACGATTCTCAAATGCTCGGCATGATCAGTTTCATCTTGTGAGTAAATCAATATATCACCATTAAATACGATAACAAATTGGTCTAAGTACGGTTTGAAAATTTGGTTCATCAAGTCCATAAAGACTGCAGGAGCATTCGTTAATCCAAAAGCCATAACTAAAAATTCATAGTGTCCACACGTACTTCAGAAAGCGGTTTTTGGCACATCGGATTCTTTTACTCGCAACTGATAGTAACCAGATCTTAGATCTATTTTTGAGAACACAGTAGCCCCTTTCAACTGATCAAACAAATCATCTATCCTGGGCAGAGGATACTTGTTCTTGATTGTCACTTTATTAAGCTGTCTATAATCAATGCACATTCTCATAGTTCTGTCTTTCTTTTTCACAAAGAATACCGGAGCACCGTAGGGAGAGAAACTCGGTCATGCAAATCCTCTATCGATTAATTCTTGTAACTGAGGTTTCAATTTTTTTAACTCGTTCGGAGCCATTCTATAAGGAGTTATTGATATCGGAGTAGTCCCGGCACTAGTTCAATACCAAATTCAACTTCTCGAATCGGTGGTAATCTCAGTAGCTATTTGGGAAATACATCTAGATATTCACACACAACTGGCACAGATTTAATCTTCTTTTTAGTCACTTTTGTATCAAGAAAATAAGTAAAGTAAGTTTCATACCCTTTTCTCACATAAATCTAAGCTTTCATCGACAAAATCACAGCTGGCAACCCATTCAGATCATCTGACTCAATCCAGATAATCTCATTATTCTAACATCTCAAATCGATCATCTTTCGTTTGCAATTCACAATCGCATCATGCAACGTTAGCCAATCCATACCTAGAATTATATCAAATTCATTAAATGGTAACAACATTAGATCGATCAGAAAACAAGAATATCATATTATCAACGGATAGTTCTTACACACTTTATCTACCAATACACACTTGCTTAAAAGGTTCGATACTCTAATCACAAATTCAGTAGACTCTAAAGGCAAAGTCTTACTAGATTCTAAATTCATACATATATAAGAATGAGTTGATCCTGGATCTATCAATGTAATTAAAGTAGTGTCATAGTGAGTGAAAGTACCGGTAATAACATCTAGAGACGAAACTTCTTCACTAGCGCAAATAGCATAAGCTCTGGCAGGTGCCCGAGCTTCAGATTAACAGTAGTGTTTTTAGTTCCCTTCTGGCTACTACTCACATTACCTATGTTTTTGGGTGGTCTACCTCTAGCTACCATGTTACTCAGTCTTGTATTCTGCATAGTATCTTTTTCAACCAACTCGGGACAATCATGAATGAAATGATCTAACAATCCACATTTAAAACAAGTCCAATCATTTAATCTACAAACATCGGGGTGACATTTACCATAATGTCTACACTCGGATCGATTAAGTCTGATGTTACTAACACTAGCTATTGAGGTCACTTTCGAACTCACAGGTGATTTGTCTCGATCTCGTCTAGAATAACCCACAGTAGCCTTTGAACGACTAAAATCATCTCGAAACTTCTTTAATGTCGACTGAAATGACTTACTGTAATGCTCAGGTTAGTGCAAGTGTACACAGTGGTTATCAAGTAATAAGTACGTATCGATTTATTGTCTCCACAGGGATTGTGTTTGTGCTAAGTCACTTAACTTGTAAAATTATATTAACAGTTTGAAAAAAATAAAAACACAATATAGTTGAGAAGTGGTGTCTAAATTAAATTAAATGCAATGATCCCTAATGCAAGTTTTCCAAAGTATGCAGACTATATGAATGAAGTAGATTTTAGTAAAATTAAACACAATTTGCAACAATTATAACATAAATAAACTACGACAATTACTTTAATTAAACTCAATTTATTATCATCATGCTGAATAATATTTGGAAAAATATTTCATGGCAACTCAATCTTTCATGAGTTTGGAAACCAAATTAGGTCCTTTCGGAATCCTTTACTTATTAAATACACATTTTATTGATCCTTATTTACTAAGGGTTTCTTTGCATTCGTGTGAGGTAACAGGGACGTGTTAGGTTTTAAACAATTTAATCACATAAATTTAAAAACTATGCAGATAAAAGAGCCTGGTTAGGGTTGTTATGCAACCTGCAATTTACTCGGGTTAGGATCTAAATTGAGCATACACATTTCAATTATGTCTCCATTAGCCGTCGTGTGGTTAGGATCGCTCATCTAATTCAGGTGTATCTCAATCACGTATGAACGAAAAATAGACTTGATTTTAATTGAAAACATGATCGATTGAGGCACAAACAATATAAGCATGAATGAAATAAATATTATTTAATTAAAATAATCATCCTAGCTTAAATAAAATTAAGCTATCATTGTTGTAAACAAGAACAAAGAGCTCATAGCAAACATATTTAAATTAAATTAAAGAAGAGAAAGATTAAACCCAATTCAGACTGGCTGTCACCCAAGAATCTGACTGACGAGGCTCATTCGCTCTTTTACTTTGCTCCTTCACTGATGACTCTCCAATATGGCCGACCAAGGGCTCTTTAAGAGGCTAACTTGTTGAAATCCCTTAGGTAAGGATGGTGATAGGCGTGAGAGCTAAGAGAGTTGAGAGAATTGAGAGAGGAGAGAATGATGAGAAGTGAGGGATGATGGATGAATGAAGGAGAGGGTCTTATTTATAGGTCAGGAGATGGGGATTGTTTACTAAAAATAGAGGTGTTAATCCTTTGAAAAATCTCCCATGGTTGGTCAGCCATACATCAAGCAATTCAAGCTAATTTTTCCTTGATTTTTGGTCAATTTGGATGTCACAACAATTCAGGACTGAGACTCGATCAAGTGCAAATCTTCAGGTAAATCTCTAATTGCTTCAATTGTTCGAGGACCTTGTATAATTAAACCAAAAGTTGGTTTATAATCAGCCATGTGCAGCCATAAATTGGGTTGACTTGGTCCCCACTTGGACGGTTTTGCAATTAGAAGAAAATCGTTAGACCTTTCAAAGATAGCAAGTAGTTTAGAAGACCAATAAATTAATTTAACAACTTTAATTAATCAATTTACTTAATTATACCCAATTTAATTAATGAAATATTTAAAATGAATTATTAAAATATAACATTATATTTTATTATTTAATTTAATCATGCATGGCCCACTTCATAGCTTAAAAAATATAATATGTTTAAATTAATATAAAATAAGCCATTTTATGCATGAAAACTATATAATAAAACATAAAATCATATTTTAATAATTTTTATGTCCTAATTTCATATTTTCACATATTTCATTAATTTATTAAATAATTACTTGGTTTTAACAATAATTTTAAGTAACAAGGCGATGAATTATATAGGAAAAATCCTATATATTTTTCCGTTGACACACCCCCAAACTTAAATCATTTCTTGTTTCGAGTAATGTTCATACACAACACAAGGTCTTGCTAAGGCAAATTTTGCTAAGAGTGTAAATAGCATCAATCTTCGTCTCATAATCATGCATCAATAAATTCATGCTCATAGATCTTCTTTATTAACAAGTAACTCGTATACAAACATTTTAAAATTTTTATTCTAAGTTTCAAGATATGCCAACATGAATCATAGTTTACATGTATGTCATAGCCATAGATAATATTCTTCATTCAACACAATTTCTCATCAATCAAGCAAAACAATCATATTTATGAACTTCATATGTTGAACTTAGTACTTCCTCGCCACTAATGTAGGTGACATAATCATCAAATCAATAGGTCTTTTATAAGGTTGTAATGAGGATAGGTTAAAGGTAGGGATTTTAAGAGATGAGACATTATGGTTTCAAAAATCTTAACTTTTAACTTTGTCTTGGATTTCTCAAATTTCAACCTTTTTCTTCAAGTGAACCTTTGGAACACTCCCAAACTTATTTTGAACTCAAGCTCATACATTTTTCCTTTTTTGAAGACAAAGCGAACTTTTCTTCGTTTCTTTATAAGCATGAGCACATACTTCTTTATGAAAAATTTCCTCAAATGTTGATTCCCAAGACACTTAAGTTAAGATAGGTGCACAAAATTAGGATAATTTAAAAAAAATTAATTGGCTTATAATGTAGGTTCATTGCAAACACAGGCCTTAAAGCTCAAAATTATGGTTTCAAGGGTCTAATATAGTAAGGTGGGCTTGAAAAGGCTCAAACAATCCAAAGAAAAAAGGTGTCTATATCAATTCATATTTTTATGTCCCCTAGGATTTTGCCTCAAGAAAGTTACTAAGTCAATTCTAAAAATATAGACCTTCCTGCATGCTTGCGTTTTCATGGCAAACATTACCTAAGACTAAAATCATAAAAACATTTCATTCTTCACGACAACATACAATCACTCAGATAAATTCGTCATCATACTTGCATACAAGCTATCTTATTAAAAGTAATTTCTCTAATCATTCATTTATTAAAACATTCTTATGAAAGAAACGATTGAAACATACTTGAAAATTTTAAAATTTGAGCAATTTATTTGCCTTACCCCCCTTGAAAAGAAGCAATGTCCTCATTGCAAGAACAAAGTAATGAATGAAAACTGAACACCAGGTAGCGTTGTAAAGAAAGAGAGGTGAGTTACCAAGTCTTTCCTAATAACCCAATCCTAGACATGTTCATCCCATTACCGTATCACTTAGTCTTATTCTTTCTAAAGAAGTATTTATTCTTGCTTGCTATGTTTTATTTTGCAAAGATTAAATCCTAATTACTAAAGAAATAAATTCCTAAAGACCGAAAAAAACAATTAAATAAATAGCAAGACAAGAATCCCTCATTTTATTTTTTTGACTCATTCTCCTTGTCTTCTTTAGTTCCATCTCTGCTTGCATCGTCATTATCTTCCATCCATGTCTCAAAGATAGCATCTTGGAACTTAGGAACAAAAGTGTTAGAGATATTTTTAAAAGTATTTCGAATTGAATCATCCCTAATTTTTGCATATTTCTAGTAAGTTTGTTGTTGATTGTGCATAAACTTGCACATATCCATCAAAATTGACAGCTCCGATTTCGTTGACGTACTTGCAGGAGTCTGTATTGGAGTCGTAAATTTTGGTTCAACACTTAGCTTGACTGGTTCTTCTTCTAGCTCAACCCTTGGTTCAGAGTTTTCAACTCCTTCAGCTGGTTGAGGACTCGTTGGTTCCTTATCAGATTCTCCTTCTTCAGTGTCTGTAACTGAATCAACTTCAGTTTCAGTTTTATTTCTTGGCTCTTCGATTTCTGGCTCTGTTGGTTCCTCTTGCTCGCCTTGGTTCAGCTCATGCACTTTCTCTACTAACCTTTCAAGATCATAACTTGTAATGCACCCTTGAACGTACTGCCCCTTCAAAATTGCTTGTGTTTTAACATGGGCCCTTAAGCAAAGTGAAGTAATTAATGATGGGAAATAAGCACTTCCTGTCTTCTTTTTAGCACAATCATGAATCTCCTTGAGGATAATTTTCCCAACAATAATGGACTTTTCTATCAAAATTTCATATAACAAGAGCATTCGTTCCATCGAGATGGTGGAACTATGTCAGATAGGTATAAAACTGTAGCGAACAAAATAGAACTATACCTTTGCTACTGGTTTTAAGTATTCTCTTCGACAAGAATGGCTTCCATACTTTCTTATAATCCGTTAGGATCCTGGATTAGTCACAACATTAATCACTTGTTGAAGAAAATCCCAGTTGATATTGTTCATCATTGGGTAGTACTCATCTTCCTCAATATCAGGTAAATTAAACAAATCATTGATGGATTTAGAAGTAAGAGGTACCTTTTTCTTTCAAACGATGACTTCAGCAGCATCTTGTGTAGTCAAACTAGCATAGAATTCTGGAACTAGTTCATCATCGGGAAGTCAACGAGCATCACAGAATCTTTCCCACTTGAGAGCATTGATTATCTTTCTAATTAGCACAGGGACAACCATCACATCATTGCTCTTCAGGTTAAAACCTTTTTCCACCATCATAGGTTGATGCTTGAAGATTGAATCAAATCGCTCTTTCACTTCTTCATTGATTAAAATCAGATTTTCAGGAGTAGTCTTTGACGATCTAGTTCTCTTGCGAGACATGGTATTTTCCCAAAAATTTGGCAAAGTTTTTGCTTGCAGAGGCAGAAGAGAAATTGGCAAGAGAGGGTGGAACTTGCTTCGGCAAACCTTGCGACAGCGAAGGAGTTGCGGCGGTGGCGGCAATGTGTGATAGTAATGGTGGTGTGCAGCAACGGCATCGATACTCCGAAGATTCTATTGCGACAGCACTAAGTAGTTTCGACAAAATAAAAGAAAGAGGCTAGGGATTTCTTTCGGGATTTGAGGCTTGCGGCACAAAAATAGAGATTTTAAGAAATTTTAGGGTGTAAGCATATTGCATTGAGGGATTTGAAAATTAGTAGAATGAAGAGGCGCTTATATAGGGAAAAATTACGATAACATGTAGCAAAAATTTAGCTACATTAAATTTACTTGGGTGACAAGTAATGGGTGTGACGGTAAGGGTAAAATTTCTTCCTCCTTTTTGCTGACTTGGGCCTCAAACTCAGACTGTATCTTAAAAGAAAATTTGATTAGTACTTCGGCCAAACTTGACCCCCTTTATTAACATAAAAATTTGAAATTAAAAAAAATAAATTAAATTAGAAAAAAACATTTTAAAACTTAATTAGAAAGTTTCTTCTTAACAAATTACATTAAATTAATTCCCAAGAAAGGCTGGAGGGGTCACAACGATCCCGCTTAAGTTCCAGTCTCCTTAGATAGAATTAATTAAATGTATTTAATTAAGAAAATAAATTCTAATTATTTATTTATTTTCAAGACAAGTTTATGAAAAATCAAGGGTCTATTAATTCGAACGAGAATTCAACTCGCTCAACTTCACCATCCCAGTAGTGTTTGATACATCAACCTTTGACTTTAAATGTACCTCCGTAATTGTCGTACAATTCAATAGCTCCATAAGGATAAACTCGGTGAATGGTATAAGGTCCTTTCCATCGGGATTCCAGCTTCCCAGGAAATAACGTCATCATTGAATTAAACAACAACACCTTCTAACCTTCTTTAAACTCACGAGGTTGTATATGACTATCATGCCATCTCTTTGATCTTTCTTTACACATTTTGGAATTCTCATAGGAAAACAACCTTAGCTCTTCCAACTCATCAAGTTGTAACATCCTTCTCTCACCGGCTTGTTTAAGATCAAACTTCAACTGCTTCAAAGCCCAGTGAGCTTTATTCTCCAATTCTAATGGCAAATGGCATGCCTTTCCAAAGACTAACCGATAAGGAGTAATTCCTAATGGAGTCTTAAATGCTGTTCGATAGGCCTATAATGCATCATTGAGCCTTCGAGACCAATCTTTTCTGTTAGGGTATACTATCTTTTCAAGGATACCTTTGATTTCACGGATCACTCTTTCAACTTGTCCATTAGACTAGGGGTGATAGGCAGTACCAATCTTGTGCTTCACATCATATTTTTCAAGTAACCACTTAAGCCCTTTATTTACAAAGTGAGAACCATCATCACTAATAATAGCTCTTGGTGTCCCAAATCATGTAAACACATACTTGTAAAGGAATCGCATGACTACCTTAGCATCATTTGTAGGGTATGCTTTAGCTTCAACCCACTTGGATACATAGTCCATATCAACTAAGATGTATTTGTTCCTATATGAAGAAGGAACGGGCCTAAGAAGTCAATGGCATATACGTCGAACAATTCAATCTCCAAAATGTTTGTCAAGGGCTTCTTATTCCTGCTTGATATATTTCCAGTCCTTTGGCATTTATCACAGTTCTTCACATAAGCATAAGCATCTTTAAATAGTGTCGGCCAAAAGAAACTTGCTTGCAAAATCTTTGCTGCAGTATGTGAACCACCAAAGTGTCCCTCACTTGGAGATGAATGGCAATGATATAAGATCTCGGCAATCTCACTTTCAGCTACACACTTTCGAACTATATTATCTGCACACTATTTACACAAAAACGAATCCCTCCAAAAATAATACAGACTGTCATGAAGGAATTTCTTCCTTTGCTTGTATGTCATTTCTCGAGGAATTATTCTACATGCAAGTTAATTGGAAATATCAGCAAACCAGGGTATTTCATGAATGCGACTTACCTTAAATAAGTGCTCATCTGGGAAATTCTCATTGATAAGCACACCAGACTGGGTTACCTTATCTTGCCCCAATCTTGACAGATGATCAGCTACTTGATTTTCAACACCTTTTCTGTCTTGGATCTCAAGGTCAAATTTTTGGTGTAAAAGTATCCAACGAATTAGCCTTGGTTTTGCATATTTCTTCGTGAACAAGTATTTAATGGTTGCATGGTCAGTAAATACTGTAATTTTGGTACCTATAAGATATGACAGAATTTGTCAAAAGCAAAAACTATAGCAAATAGTTCCTTTTCAGTTACCGTATAATTGAGTTGGGCTCCCGTCAAGGTTCTACTTGGCATAGTAAATAGGGTGGAACACTTTATTTCTTCTTTGACCCATCACAGCTCCAACAGCGTAATGACTTACATCTCACATCAACTTAAAAGGTGAGTTCCAATCAGGTGTAACGATTATTAGGGTTGTAATTAATCGATTCTTTAGATTTTTAAAAGCTTCCAAACATGCTTTGTTGAAATTGAACACTGTATCTTTCTCTAACAACAAACACAGTGCTTATAAATTTTTGAGAAATCCGTGATAAACCTTTGGTAAAAACCAGCATGGCCTAAGAAACTTCTGACTCCTTTCACATTAATTGGGGATGGTAATCTTTCAATTACGTCCACCTTTGCTTTATTGACTTCAATTCCTTTCTTTGAGATCTTATGACCTAAGATAATCCCTTTCTTGACCATGAAATGACAATTTTCCCAATTAAGGACAAGATTCGTCTCTTCGCATCTCTTCAATACCTTAGCAAAATTACTCAAACAAATATCATAAGTGTTACCAAAAACAGAAAAATCATCCATGAAAACCTCAACAAAATTTTTGACCATATCAGTAAATATTGCCATCATACATCATTGAAAAGTTACAGGTGCATTGCATAAACCAAAAGGCATTCAACTAAAAGCATACGTACCATATGTACAAGTAAAGGTTGTTTTCTGTTGGTCCTCTGGGGCTACAACTATTTGGTTATATCCCGAATAGCCATCTAAAAAATAATAGAATTCATTACCTGCCAGTCGATCTAACATCTGATCCATAAAACGCAATGAAAAATGGTCCTTTCGAGTGGCTTTGTTCAGCTTTCTGTAATCAATACAGATTCCCCAACCGGTAACAGTTCTTGTTGGAATTAACTCGTTACACTAATTTTCAACAATCGTGATTCCACCTTTCTTTGGCACACACTGTGTAACACCCTAAACTCAGCCTAGAAGTTAGGCCCGAATCTGGCGTGTCACATTGAAGTGTTTTTTGAAAACCATGTTTTAATTAAAAACCCTTCTTAAAATTTCCAACTTCTTGCCATTTAAAACTTGTATAAAACCTCAGTTTGTGTTTGTTTATTTTTAATCGAGGTTTATTAAAAAGTTATTACCTTCAAACCTTATTGTTGCGGAAGCTTAAGTTAAAGCCAATGATTTACGAAAACGTGATATTTAAAAATTGCGAAAAGTTAGTGCTAGAAAACAGTTAATGTTTTGGAAAACCGTGTTCTACTCCTAGCAGATATAAATCACATTAAATCCCAAATTTAAAATCCAGAAATTATAGAGGCCTTATTACAACCCAAATCAAAATCAAATTGCTTAAGTAAATAAGCAAAATAGAATAAAACAAGTGCAGTTGTGTGGCCCTCTTCGAGCTCCAAACCGTCTAACGCTGGGGATTACCTGAAAGGTTAAAAATGGGGTGAGTTTATGAAAACTCAGTGTGTAATCCCCTTATTAAAGAAACAGAATCAATCTAGGCCTGAGCCCTTATTAAATGACACATATCACATGTATATGGGCCTAAGCCCATCTCAATGTCAGAATCAGAATATGCAATACATAAATACCCATACAAACCCTGCACTCCATCTCCTGTCCAACCCTATACTCCTATACGGATTAAATCGACCCACCCATCCCTACACTCCTTATGTAGCACCAGTTGCGGCACTAACCAATATTACAGTAGAGCTGCCAATCACATAATCAACTTAAAAGCCATCGGTGGGTCCACAGTCGTCTCATGCAACCCGTGCGACCCTCACATATCAATCACTTCCTCCAATACAAGCTCCCAACCTCATGCAGTATGTCGTGTATGCAATATGTCATACTTAGTAACAGTCATATAAATATCATAAAGCAAAATGGTCATACATAGCATAAGGCCATAACAATCAGTTTACCCTATAGGGGTATTCTGATAATTTTACCCATCGGGGGGTATTTTGAAAATTTTACCCATTGAGGGTATTTCAGTAATTTTACCCTTCGAGGGTATTTCAGTAATTTTACCCTTCGAGGGTATTTCGATAATTTTACCCATTAGGGGTATTTCGATAATTTTACCCATTGAGGGTATTATGGTAATTTTACCCATCAGGGTATTTTAGTAATTTTACCCTTCGGGGGTATTTCGATAATATTACCCATTAGGGGTATTTTGGTAATATTACCCATTGAGGGTATTTTAATAATTTTACGCTCGTGTGACCTGTTTGGCCCGAATTTAATCTCGGTTATGCGATCGACGTAGCCTAATACATTTTTTGCTACATTTCGTAATTTTTATTCGTGTAGGGCCCACACGGCCCAACGTGGCTCATAACGGTCCAAGTGCACGAGAACACTTGTAGTGGTCTCTTCGCCCTACTGCACTCAATTGTGGGCTTAGTTTTTCCACACGAGCAATCGCACGTTCGTGAGGCCTCAAATGTCGAAGTTTTAGCTTTTCAGCTTCTCGGCTTTTGTCAATTCATAGAAGAGACAATTTTATTACACACCTGCTACAAGGTATTGTTTCCACGAACGCCCACCTAAAACAACAAGTCCCACAGTTAGATCATAACCGACAGGGTATAACGCCCTTTTAAGAGTACTCAAACCCAAGCACCCTCTATGCTTCGATTGAATTGAAGCCAAGATCGATTACTTCAACCACTTGCAAACCACCACTCCTTGAAGGAACTATAAAAACACAATGATCCACACCATAAAAGAAAGGAACAACCAAAGGTCAAGGAAGAATGATATTCAGTTTTGAACAAGAAAGGAGAAGAACAAAATACCCAAGTGATAAGTAAAACCACATACCAAAAGTCAGAGACTTGTAGCGCAAATACGGTAAGAAGCAGCCGTGAGGATCAGCGTAAAGGACGATGTAATTGTTGGATACTGTTCAGTTAGAAGACAAGAAAGGAGAAAGAAACAGTTAAGGTTTGGAAAAAGAAGATTGAAGAAGAAAAAAACAACGAAGGGAAGAGGGAGAAAAAGGAAAGGAAGATTTCGGCAGAAGAAGAGCGGAGAGGAAAGAAGTATTCGGCCAACAAGAGGGAAAAGAGATTCGGCCAAAAACCAAAAAGGAAAAACAAAAGAGAGCAGAAAACATACTCAAAAGCTTGGCAAAAACGTACCAAACATGAATAGGTATATCGAAATTGACAGAAATTCCCAACTGAAACTAAGGAAAAACACACTTCAAAACTGAAAGCCCCAGTTTTCTAATGACCTATTCGACACTAGCAGCCCCCTAGCCAAATTTTCTATACCTCAATTCCCCCCCAAACGACACACACTCCCCCTCATATTCAAATTCTCATATCCTCTCCTAAAATCACTCCTCAAATCCTTTCCTTGAAATCCAGCATGATCCACTCATTAAATCACTCATTTGACCAATTCAAACTCTCCAACATAGAGTTCAAATCCAACACCAACTCTTACCTCCACATGAGAAAAATAAATAATCCTATTTGCATGCAGTGAGACTTGATCCTCTAACCTCTTTACCACACTTGTGACACCACCTCCTTGCGACACCTGTTACGCCACCTTGCCACTACACCACAGGCTCATTTGTGCCACATTTTATCTTCAATTAATTAAAAGGTCTAAAGGCCAAAGTCCAGGTTCCTTTAAAAGAAAAACCAAAATAAATTGCAAGAGCCAAGACTTAAACCCAGTCTCCCTGGCAACCTTAATGACGCTACAATCAGTAGACCACATGCTTACTTATGTCATTTTTTAACACAATAATTTAAAAGGCCTACATCCAAGCATCCAGGGTTTTATCCACTTAAAACTAATTTTTTTGCTAAAGCTTAGGTTTGAAACCCAGGACTTTTCTAACTCCTCTCAGGACCCTTAATTAGTAAAGCAGACATACTTTTGTGCAAAGTTTCCTAACCGTTCCCTTGCTCAAGGTCCAATACTTCTAGGCCCAAATTCCGGGGCGTTACAACTATACCCCATTAAAGAAATTTTGTCCTCGAAATTTCCAACTATCATAACAGTCACACATCCTAGCCTACCACACTACGCCTTCGATGCGCACTCTAGTCCATCGGAGCAGATGGATATCATACGCATATCATTTCCAGGATACACACATAATAAATACAAACTTTAAGTTTAAGTGTAGTAATACAGTCTAATGTTTAAGAAATCATAGTATCTCTATCTACTACTTTTCAATGAAAACCAAACAATAGTTTCTTAAACTTCACATATTCAAAAACAACCTTTTATAATCGAAAAATTTGAAAACCCATTCCATAGCCGAGTTTTGCAACTCGGCTCTGATACCGCTAAATGTAACACCCCAAACTCGGCCTAGAAGTTAGGCTCGAATCTAGCGTGTCACATTGAAGTGTTTTTCGAAAACTATGTCTTAATTAAAAACCCTTCTTAAAATTTCCAACTAAAACCGAGGAAAAACACACTTCAAGATCAAAACCAAAATCAAAGTGCTTTAGTAAATTAGCAAAATAGAATACAACATGTGCAGTTGTGTCGCCCTCTCCGAGTCCCTCGCAACTCCGAACCGTCTAAGCTGGGGATTACCTAAAAGGTTAAAAACGGGGTGAGTTTATGAAGGCTCAGTGTGTAATCCCCTTATTAAAGAAATATAATCAGTCTAGGCCTGAGCCCTTAACAGTAACAGTATCAGTGTGGGCCTTAGCCCATTATGGTAATGGTGGCAAATGGCCTTAGCCCTCATCAGCCTCGATTGGGCCTGAGCCCATATCAATTGGCACATATCACAAATATATGGGCCTAAGCCCATCTCAATGTCAGAATCAGAATATGCAATGTATAAATACCCATACCAACCCTACACTCCATGGGGATTAAATCGACCCACCCATCCCTACACTCCTTATGTAGCATCGGTTGCGGCACTAACCAATATTGCAGCAGAGCTTCTAATCACATAATCAGCTTATAGCCATAGGTGCGTCCACGGTCATCTCATACGACTAGTTCGACCCTCACATATCAATCACTTCCACCAATACAAGATCCCAACCCTATGCAGTATGTCGTGTATGCAATATGTCATACTTAGTAACAGTCATATAAACATCATAAAACAAAACGATCATTCATAGCATAAGGCTATAACAGTCAGTTTACCCTATGGGGGTATTTCGATAATTTTACCCTTCGAGGGTGTTTCGATAATTTTACCCATCGGGTATTTTGGTAATTTTACCCATCGAGAGTATTTGGTAATTTTACCCCTCGAGGGTATTTCGATAATTTTACCCATCAAGGCATTTCAATAATTTTACCCATCGAGGGTATTTTGGTAAGTTTACCAATCAAGGGTATTTCAGTAATTTTACCCTTTGTAGGTATTTCAATAATTTTACCCTTCAGGGGTATTTCGATAATATTACCCATTAGGGGTATTTTGGTAATTTTATGCTTCAGGGGTATTTTAGTAATTTTACGCTTCAGGGTATTTTAATAATTTTACCTATTAAGGGTATTTCAGTAATTTTACCCATCGAGGGTATTTTAGTAATTTTACCCATCGGGGGTATTTCAATAGTTTTACCCTTTGGGGGTATTTCAATAATTTTACCCTTCGGGGTATTTCGGTAATATTACCCATCGGGGGTATTTTGATAATTTTACCCATCGAGGGTGTTTCGGTAAGTTTAACTACCTTTTTGAATGTTTACAGTCGCCTCGAGCGACTCAAATGATCCATTTGGTCGAAGCTATGTAATTGGGCTTAAAGCTCACTATTCGACCCAAATGGGCCCACACGCTCGTGTGGCCTATTTGGCCCAAATTCAATCTCGGTTATGCGATCTACGTAGACCAATATATTTTTTGCTACTTTTCGTAATTTTTATCTGTGAGGGGCTCACGAGCCAATTAGGCCCACACGGCCCATTTCGGCCCAACGAGGCTCATAACAGCCCAAGTGCATGAGAACACTTGTAGTAGTCTCTTCGCTCTACCGCTCTCGGTTGTGGGCTCAGTTTTTCCACATGAGCGATCACACAACCATGAGGCCTCAGATGCCGAAGTTTCCGCTATTCAATTTTTCAGCTTTTGCCGATTCACAGAAGAGATAGTGTGATCACACACTTGCTAAAAGATACTGTTTCCACGAACGCCCACCTAAAACAACAAGTCCCACAGTTAGATCATACCCGATAGGGTGTAACGCCCTATTAAGAGTACTCAAACCCAAGCACCCTCCTTACCTCGATTGAATTGAAGCCAAGATCGATTACTTCAACCACTTGCAAACCACCACTCGTTGAAAGAACTCTGAAAATGCAATGATCCATACCCTAAAAGCAAGGAACAACCAAAGGTCAAGGAAGAATGATATTCAGTTTTGAACAAGAAAGGAGAAGAACAAAATACCCAAGTGATAAGTAAAACCACATACCAAAAGTCAGAGACTTGTAGCGCAAATACGGTAAGAAGCAGCCGCGAGGATCAGCGTAAAGGACGATGTAATTGTTGGATACTGTTCAGTTAGAAGACAAGAAAGGAGAAAGAAACAGTTAAGGTTTGGAAAAAGAAGATTGAAGAAGAAAAAAACAACGAAGGGAAGAGGGAGAAAAAGGAAAGGAAGATTTCGGCAGAAGAAGAGCGGAGAGGAAAGAAGTATTCGGCCAACAAAAGGGAAAAGAGGTTTGGCCAAAAACCAAAAAGGAAAAAGAAAAGAGAGCAGAAACCTACTCGAAAACTTGGCAAAAATGTACCAAACACGAATAGGTATATCGAAACTGACTGAAATTCCCAACTAAAATTAAGGAAAAACACTCTTCAAAATCGAAAGCCCCAGTTACCTAATGATCTATTAAGCACTAGTAGTCCCCTAGCCAAATTTTCTATACCTCAATTCCCCCAAGTAGCACAGACTCCCCCTCCAATTCAAATTCCCAAATTCTCTCCTAAAATCACTCCTCAAATCCTCTCCTTGAAATCCTCCATGATCCATTCCTTAAATCACTCATTTGACCAATTCAAACTTTCCAACACAGAGTTCAAATCCAACACCAATGAGAAAAATAAATAGTCCCATTTGCATGCAGTGAGACTTGAACCTCTCCTTACCACACTTGTGACACCATATCCTTGCCACACATGTGACGCCACCTTGCCACTACACCACACGCTCATTTGTACCACATTTTATCTTCAATTAATTAAAAGTTCTAAAGGCCAAAGTTCAGGTTCCTTTAAAAGAAAAACCAAAATAAATTGCAAGAGCCAAGACTTAAACCTAGGCTCCCTTGCAACCTTAATGATGCCATAACCGCTAGACCACATGCTTCCTTATGTCATTTTTTAACACAATAATTTAAAAGGCCTACATCCAAGCATCCAGGGTTTTATCCACTTAAAACCAAAATTTTTGCTAAAGCTTAGGTTTGAAACCCAGGACTTTTCCAACTCCTCTCACGGCCCTGAACTAGTAAATCAAACATACTTTTGTGCACAGTTTCCTAACCATTCCCTTGCTCAAGGCCCAATACTTCTAGGCCCAAATTTTGGGGCATTACACACTGCACCGGACTTACCCACGAACTATCTGAAATAGGATAGATGATTCTTGCATCTTACCATTTGATCACTTCCTTTCTCACAACTTCTTTCATAATAGGATTGAGCCTCCTTTGCCCATCAATTCGAGTTCTTTCACCTTCTTCTAAAATAATTTTGTGCATGCAAAATGAAGTCAAATATCAGCTATGGTCCAACCCATTGCTTTCTTAAATTTCTTTAGAACAGCAACTAGTTGCTCCTCTTGATCTTTCGTCAGTTCTGCTGAAATAATCATAGGAAAAGTAGAATAATTACCTAAATACACGTATTTCAAATGGAAAGGAAGTACCTTTAGTTTGAGTTTTGGTGGTTCTTCGATTGACAACTTGGGTTGCACAAATTCTCTAACTTCCAACTCCAACGGTTCAAACCATGTGGATTGAATATAATTTCTCGGATTGGCTTCCATCAAAGCCATGTTTTCTTCACCTTCTTCATCCTCCAAAGGGTCAAGATCTAAATATTTCTTCAATGGATCTTCTAACAAAGCTTTCTATCTCTTCCATAACTAAACAATCCTCTATCGGATCGGGAAATTTAATTGTTTTAAGAATGTTAAAAGTTACCTGATTGTCTTGAACTCGCATGGTGAGCTCACCTTTCTGCACATCAACTAATGTTCTTCCCGTGGCTAGGAAAGGTCTCCCAAGGATAATTGCTACTTCATTATCTACTTCAAAATCTAAAATAATGAAATCAGCAAGAAAAATAAATTTATCGACTCTTACCAAAACATCCTCGATCTTTCCTTTGGGATATGCTAAAGATCGATCTGCTAGCTGAAGCGCCATAGTTGTAGGTGTTACTTCACCTATCCCTAACATCTTGAAAATAAACTTAGGCATCAAGTTTATACTCGCTCCAAAGTCACGTAAAACTTTACCACAGTAAGATTCACCAATGTTACTGGGTATAGTAAAGCTTCCTGGGTTTTTCAATTTCGGTGGCAGTTTGTTTTGCAGGAACGCACTGCACTCCTTGTCAAAGCAATAGTCTCATATTCACTCAGTCATTTTTTCTTGGACAGTATATCCTTCATAAACTTCACATAATTTGGCATTTGTTCTAAGGCCTCCACCAAAGGAATATTGATGTGTAACTGCTTCAGAACATCCAAAAACTTCTAGAATTGCACCTCCTGTTTCTGCTTGTGTTGCTCAAATATTTGCAGATATGGAGGTGATGGAAATTTTGATTGAACCAGATAGCTTTTCTGAGTAGGTAAATCTGTATCCAAAGAAGATGTTAAAATATCTGAATTCACTAAGTCAGGGTTTACCTTGTCAAACTTTGTAGATTCTGATTCCTTTGGTGTAGGAACTTGAACAACTGGTTGACTTTCCTCTTTTTCAACATGATCATCTCTGACATCAATCAATTGGGGTTCCAGAGTCTTTCCAAATTTTTTAGTGTTGCTGCTTGGCTTTGGATCAAATCGTCATTCTTTTCCATGTACGCTTTCAACAAGTTCTCCAAACTGTTTGATGCCTCAGCTTAAGGTGGTTTTAGAGCTTACTGATTAAACCCTTGAGACTGGTTGGGTCTTTGCTGCAATGAGTTGTTGTTTGGTCCATTTCCTTGGTTGCTCTAAGAAAAGTTAGGATGATTACACCATGAAGGATTGTAGAAGTTGGACTAGAGTCCTTGACCACTCCTATTTTGATATTGGTTCCCCACATAGTACACTAACTCAGGATTTGCTAGAAAATTCTTAAAAGAATGACCTTCCCTACAGTACACACAAGAAACTACTTCAAATGGACTTGGTGGCTGAGCTGGAAAATTATTAGTACTATTAGCGGTTAACTGTTTTAACATAGAGGAAATAGACGATACCTAAGCTGATAACGAAGTGAGAGAGTCAATTTCATGAACTCCGACTACTTGTCTTCCTAAAGTTGTTCGATTTGTTGGCCATTTATAGTTATTACTCGCGATCCTCTCGATAATCTCATAAGCCTCATTATAAGACTTAGACAAAATTGCACCATTTACGAAAGCATCTACCATCAATCTTGTATGTGCATTGAGACCATTATAGAATGTTTCAAACTGGATACAATGAGGAATCCCATGATGAGGACACTTCCGAAGTAAGTCCTTGAATCACTCCCAAGCCTCACACAAAGACTCGTCATCTAATTGCTGGAAAGTTGTGATCTCGTTCCTCAACTTAGCATTTTTGCTAAGTGGGAAATACATAACCAAAAATCTCTCTACTAATTCTTTCCATGTAGATATGGAACTTGGTGGCAATAAATTGAGCCATACTCGTGCTTGACCTCGCAACGAGTATGGAAACAACTTCAACCTCAGGGCATCTTCAGTCACACCTGCTATCTTAAATGAATCACTCACCTCTATAAACAATTGAAGGTGGAGATGTGGATCTTCCGTGGGCATACCACTAATTTGGCCCACCGTTAGTAGCATTTGAAACATCACTGGTTTCAATTCAAACTAGGTTGCGTCAATATCTAGCCTTCTAATTCCTAAGTTTAACTTACTGAAAAGTGGCACAGCATATTGTCTGATGCATCAATCCCTATCATCGGCAATAAGGATGGGATTTCGTACATAATTGGCTTCATTACCTTAGTCTTGATTCTGATTTCCAAGGTCTATCCCGACTTGTCTTTGAGCTGTTCGTTCATGTCTTCTTTGTCTGAAAGTTAGCTTAATTTTACGGTCTACAGGGAGTACATTGATGATTCGACCTATGCTCATAAACACCTGAGAAGAAATTCACAAAAATTAAAAAGAATAAGTTAGTGATGTTAAAAAGTAATCAAATTGAAAATAAATAATTTCACGAAAAAAATGACTATGGCAATAGTTGACAATCTCCGGTAACAATGCCAAAAACTTGTAATGCTCGGGTTTGTGCAAGTGTACACAGTGGTTATTAAGTAATAAGTAAGCATTGAGTTATCGTCTCCACAAGGATTGTGCTTGTGCTAAGTCACTTAACTTGTAAAATTATATTAACAATTTGAAAAAAATAAAAACACAATATAGTTAAGAAGTGGTGTCTAAATTAAATTAAATGCACTGATCCCTAATACAAGTTTTGCTAAGTATGCAGACTATATGAATGAAATAGATTTTAGCAAAATTAAACACAATTTGCAACAATTATAACATAAATAAACTAGGACAATTACTTTAATTAAACTCAATTTATTATCATCATGCTTAATAATATTCGGAAAAATATTTCATGGCAACTCGATCTTTCATGAGTTTGGAAACCAAATTAGGTCATTTCAGAATCCTTTACTTAGTACATACGCATTTTACTGATCCTTATTTACTAAGGGTTTCTTAGCATTCGTGTGAGGTAACAGGGATGTGTTAGGTTAGAAACAATTTAATCACACAAATCTAAAAACTATGTAGATAATAGAGACTACTTAGGATTGTTATGCAACCTACAATTTAATCGGGCTAGGATCTAAATTGAGCTTGCACATTTCAATTATGAATCCATTAGCCGTCGTCTGGTTAGGATCGCTCAACTAATTCAGTTGCATTTCAATTGTGTAAGAACGAAATACAGACTTGATTTTAATTGAAAACATGATTGATTGAGGAACAAACATTATAAGCATGAATCAAATTAATATTATTTAATTAAAATAATCATCGTAGCTTAAATAAAATTAAGCTATCATTGTTGTAAACAAGAACAAAGAACTCATAGCAAACATCTTTAAATTAAATTATAGAAGAGAAAGATTAAACCCAATTCAGAGTGGCTGTCACCCAAGACTCTGACTGACGAGGCTCCTTCGATCCTTCACTGATGGCTCTCCGAGGTGGCCAACCAAGGGATCTTTAAGAGGCTAATTTGCTAAAATCCTTTATACAAGGATGGTAATAGGCGTGAGAGCTAAAAGAGTTGAGACAAATGAGAGAGGAGAGAATGATGAGAAGTGAGGAATGATAGATGAATGAATCAAGCTGATTTCTCCTTGATTTTTGGTCAGTTTGGATGCCACAACAATTCAGGACTAAGACTCGGTCAAGTGTGAATCTTCAGGTAAATCTCTAATTTCTTCAATTCTTCGAGGACCTTGTATAATTAAACCAAAAGTTGGTTTATAATCAGCCATGTGTAGCCGAAAATTGGGTTGACTTGGTCCCCACTTGGACGGTTTTGCAATTAGAAGAAAATCCTTGGACTTGTCAAAGATAGCAAATAGTTTAAAGAACCAATAAATTAATTTAACACCTTTAATTAATCAATTTACTTTATTATACCCAATTTTTATTAATGAAATATTTAAAATAAATTATTAAAATATAACATTATATTTTATTATTTAATTTAATCATGCATGACCCATTTCATAGCTTAAAAAATATAATATGCTTAAATTATTATAAAATAAGCCATTTTATGCATGACAACCATATAATAAAACATAAAATCACATTTTAATAATTTCTATGTCCTAATTTCATATTTTCACATATTTCATTAATTTATTAAACAATTACTTGGTTTTAACAACAATTTTAAGTAAAAACGCGATGAATTATATAGGAAATATCCTATATATTTTTCCATTTACACTTACTCGATGATCTTTTTCGTGAATCTCTAGCTTCAAAGTCAGCTTTTCTTTTCTCTTTCCGGAGTTCTTCAGCTTTGCATGCTCTCTCGACAAGTACCACAAACTCTTTGATTTCCAGAATCCCAACTAATAACTTGATGTCTTCATTTAAACCATCCTCGAACCTCTTACACATGATTGCTTCGATCGATACACATTCCCGAGCATATCTGCTGAGTCTCACAAATTCCCTCTCATATTCTTTCACTGTCATGCAACCCTATTTCAACTCGAGGAATTCTTTACGTGTCTAATCTATAAATCTCTGACTGATATATTTTTTCTGAAATTCAGTCTAAAAGAACTCCCAAGTAACACATTCTTTAGGAGCCACAGATACTAAGGAATTCCACCAATGGAATGCGGTATCTCTAAGCAAGGAAACAGCACACTTGATGCATTCATCGGGAGTGCAAGATAATTCATCAAACACTCGGATAGTATTATCTAACCAAAACTCAGCTCTCTTAGCATCATCATCAACAGTAGCTCTGAACTCTTCGGCCCCATATTTACGAATCTTATCGACAAGTGGCTTACTCGAGCATATCGGATCAATAACTTAGGGAGCTCCAGGAACTTACAAGGGTGGAGATTGTTGAGCAGCCAGATTCATTCAAATGAACTCTGTAAACCACTCATTCATCATTTGGAAAAAGACTTGCTTTGCCTCTCATTCGTGGTTACTAGCAACAATTCTAGAATTAGATTGCACTGCCCCTTGAGTGGGAGCGGGTGCATTACTTTCAACATCGTCAGCTACGGCTCAATTGGGATCCATTTGCTATACGTAAACACCTTTTGAATTGTCAAGAATTCATCACACTATCACAATATATAAATATGACATGTATAGCTAAACTCTCACACGCTACTTTAGTCCTAGAATCGACTAAATCGTAGCTCTAATACCAATTAAAATGTAACACCTCTAACCCGTATCCTTTGCCGAATTAGGGTTACGAAGCATTACCTTACACAACATAGTCTAACACAGTCATTTATCACAATTCATGTCTACTAATCATATCTCATATACAAACCATACTTCTTTTCCATGCAAACCAATTTCACAATACAATTCATACACTAAAATTTAACCAAGTCATAACCATTCTACTATTCAAATTTCGAACCAACTACATACATCGAATCATATTACATTATTACAAAACACATCCACCAACTAAATCATTACTCAAGCCGAATTTGATAACTAAACATTATCATACATATATACCTCGAAACATACTTCCTAAAAGAGCTTATAACATGATCGAATATACATAAAAATTAGTATCTCTAACAAGCCATTTTGTTTGACAACTTATATACAATTCAAAATTTGTCATAGAGACATACATGCCGTATCTCATAATATCAAGCTTTCAAAATGCCAAAATAGCGATTGATAGTGTAACGATAATCCTTGACGATCCTCGAGCTCGAGCTAGCTTTATATATCTATAATACAATGGAAGGATGCACAAGGTAAGCTTTGGACGCTTAGTAAGCCATAAGCAAAGAAATCATCTTAATGATATTTACAATTCAGTTCAACTAGGTCGAATTTAAATAAATCTCAAACATATATACATTTAACTATCTCATATAAGTTCATATTATCCCATTAAGTACTAAACTTACCTTATTATTTCATGAAAATATAAACTTCACACATACCTGAACCATTTAGCTCAAGTTCACATTTGAAATTGTTAAAAACACATGGACATCATATAAAGCTCGTACAATGCCGTATCTCAGATATGGTCTTACATATTACGCATATCGATGCCATTGTCCTAGACAAGGTCTTATACGAATCATATACGATGCCAATGTCCCAGACATGGTCTTACATGCTTTCTCACTTCGATGCCAATGTCCCATACATGGTCTTACACGAAATCACACATCGGAAGTCCTGATATCATAACACCAGTATCTTATACATTTCCTAAGATTCATTCAGAGCTTTCGACTTCGTAATTAAATCAATTCATGCACGAAACCAATCATCCAATGCATAAATTAATTTGACAATATATATATCTATATGTAAATCAATTCGGAAAAATATAAAACATATATATTTGAATTCAAAAACATTTATTTACTTATGAACTTACCTCGTTCATAAAGACACAAAATTTGCACAAAGTTTTTTGTATATTTTTTCACATTAGCCCCTAAAGTTTCACATTTATTCGATTTAGTCCCTATTTCATAAAGACACAAAATTCGCACAATTCAATATAACTCAAGCTTAGCTGAATTACTATTGTGGCCTTAGCAGCCCAAAACTTTCATTTATTTCACATTTCAACCACTCAATTTGCATATTTCACAGTTTAATCCCTATTTGACATTTTTGTCAAAAATCACTTTACAAAACATATTAATTTATCAACAATTATTCATTTTCCATCATCAAAATTCAAAAAAATCAAGCTGTGATCAATGATAACTCACAAATTCATCAACCAATTCAAAAATTAAGGCATGGTCTAGCAAGAACACGAAGCAAGGATCTCAAAAAACGTAAAAATTATAAAAAAAAATCGAGCTCAAATCGTACCTTAATCAAGCTATGTTTGTGTTGAACCCTAAGTGTTCATCAATGGTGTCTTTCTTCTTCAATATTCGGCCAAGAAAGAAAAGATGGACAAAATTTTAGCTTTGGATTTATTTATTTTATCATTAATTTACTTATTTACTATTTTACCATTAAAAAAATTAGTAATTACACCAAATGCCACTCCACTATCATCCTCTAACTCACAAGTGGCCTATTTACCTCTTAAGGACCTTTACTCTAATGTTCTATAGCTATTAGACACCTTTAGCTTATAGAACACAAATTTTACGCTTTTTAGGATTTAGTCCTAGTTACCGAATTAAGCATTCAAACAGTAAAATCTCTTTACGAAACTTTCACACATATATAATCACATGCTGTAAATACAAAAAATAATATTAAAATAATTTTCCAACCTCAGATTTCTGGTTCTGAAACCATTATTCTGATTTAACTAAAATTGGGCTGTTACATTCCCCACCATACTGCTGTCATTTTTCCTCATTAATATTAGCCCCAAATCTGGAATCTTGAACTCCAATATCAATCCAAAACATTGCCAAGAAAGTGTCATTACCGTTTCTCTCGACTAGCTTGGGTAAGGTCCTTTTTCTCTTTAATTTCTTGATTAATTTTGCCAATTAAAAATGAAAATTTCCAGATCTGAAATTTTTGGGAATTTAAATGATTTCAAAGGTATTTTTCAAGATTTTAATGAGATCCTAAACCGTTTTAAAATTCAGCCCCAATTTTAGCCACCATGGGTTGTAGTGCATACGCCTATGTGCACGAAAGGGGGCTGTTTTGTTTCATGGTTCTTGCTTATATTTTTCCAGCCTTAATTTGAGTTCTTGAACCCTACTAATTAGCTTTTAAACCCATTTCAATTAGGAAAAAACATTCTTGATCGATTGGCCAATGGAAACCCACAAATCATGAAGCATAAGTGCAATTAAGGGCAACTAGTTTGTTATTTCAACATAGTTGTTGGGTAAAGTTTATGAATTGATTAAATGAAGGAATTTAATCATTAACTAGATATTTATTTTCTAGTATATTGATCAATTAGGTGCTGACCCAAATGTTCCAAATCATCCGTAAAGGCGAAGAACGATTGTACGTACGGTTCGCATTGATACAGTGTAAGGAACCTAACTAGTTTAGATTCATAAAATAGTTATAATTTCAATGACTGGTTTGAACTATTAAGTGGGTGTTTAGGGGCTAGTTTAATGGTAAATTTATTGTATTTATATTGAATTTTGATTTAGGTTCATTTAAGGATTTATTAAGGAAAAATGGAAGATTTGCTAGTGTGCTACGAGGAAACAGAAAATAAGGTGTGGGTCCTAAACTCATAAAATTGTTTGAAAATACTAAATATCATGTTATATTTAATAAATTAGCTTGTTGATTGGATTGGCTTAATAGCCAAATTATTGATTTTGTGAGTGGCCAAACCAGATATGTTTCGAGCCTTAAAAGATTGACATGTTGGCAAAATTGCTAGTTCGATAGTATGAATGTTTGATTGAGTCTGTAATTGCATAATTGAGTTATGAGATATGAGAATGTTTGTTTAACACCCCAAATCCGGTCTAAATGTTATGACCAAATCTAGCAATGTCACATTGTAACACCCTTTACCTGTATTCGATGCCGGAATAGGTATGAGGCATTACTAGAACACATACGCTTATAAACATGTTAAACAGAGTTATAAAATTTCATTCAAATTTAAACTCTTCAAATTTTTAACATCCTTTTATAAATCTTCACGTTATAACTTCAAAAATACTATATTTGTAACAAATAGGGCTTCCGAGACCCAATACATACTCCTTCAATTCAATACTTCATTTCCATTTCATTTAATTAACGATTCAATTCAGTTTCTCAATCCAATATACATTTCAATACCACAATAATTCATTTAATTCAAATCATATCATTTGCAATTTCTATTTAATTCACGTACAGTTCAATTTCATTAAGTTCAATACTAATACATATTTATCGTTTAACTTCACGTCCTCTTTTTGCATCATTTTACACTTCAAGCATGAATCTAGTATTTCATTTCCTTTCCACTCTCGTTTCCTATGCATATCACACAAGATATAAATATTACACTCAACCATAGTCGCAAGATAGTCTTTTTGAAGACTAACCACATGATAAACCATTTTAATAAAGATTACAAACTTTAAACCTTACCACCCTTTTATGATCACAAGCATATTTTCATCTAGACATTTACCATCTCAATGCATAATTTTATAAATTTAATGTGGCGTAATCCAGCCACAACTTGGCCAAAGCCTAAGCATACACACCAAACATGCTAGCCATATAAACATATAGTATAAGCATTATAAGCATGGATAAGCACCACATTTATTTATGTATCAAACTTATCAACATGAGTTAATTCATAAACCATTTCTGACATTGCTACATACCAAATCATATACCAAGTATACCACATACACATACTATGAAACTTTATTTTCTCACATGAACTTTAACTATAACTAATAGTGCACAATTATAAACATCATTTTTTTCAATCGTTTATCGATTATAATCAAGCATATGGCCAATTATACACAAATCATTCATATGTTTTTCCAATTTTCCTCCTCATCCTCTCCATTCCACATCCTTAATGTGTATAACACACTTAAACAACATTAACTACAATTTCACCATTCACTCACATGTATATTCAAAGCTGTCTATTTGAGCCAGAGTCACTAAATTATTCTTGCCTGGAGCTACAGAACTATGAATAAAGATCCGTAAATTTTCCCCAAAACTAGATTCACATATATTCTTACCATAAAATTTTGAGAATTTTTGGTTTAGCCAAATAGTACAGTTTATTCTTTAAAGTTCCCCTATTTCACTGCTAGACAGTTCTGACCTCTCTTCACTAAAAATGAATTATCTCATTGTACAGAATTCAGATATTATTTTCGTTTGTTTCTCTTCAAAATAGATTCACTAAATATTCTAAACATATAAAATTTATCCTATAATTATTTTTGTAAAATTTTTGAAAATTTTTCAAAATCAGAACAGGGGATTCCAAACTCATTCCGACTCTATCTAACTAAACTTAAAATATCTCAAAATATATAACTCTTTTTCTTTGTTTGTTTCTTTTATGTGAAAATAGACTCATTCAGCTTCAATTTCATATATTATTCAGCCTCTAATTCAATCTCCACAATTTTTGGTGATATTTCAAATTCACACAACTGTTGCTGTCTAAACTGTTTTATTGCTAAATGTACTCTTTCATAATTTCACTTTTTCACTCACAATTCAATTCAAATTTCACTTTTCCATTTCTAAGTCGATATTCAATTCAATTTCACACCTATATTCATTATTCAATTACACTTAGTCAATTTCCCGATGAACACTTCGGAATAATTATAGATACTCGGTGGATTCAGCACATAGCAACCACCTTATTAATCAATGATATCCGGTGGAATCAGCACATAGCAACCACCTTACTAATCAATGATGTTCGGTTCATATAGTAGCCTGCACATAGTACTACACATGTGACCATTACCATCTGATACGCGTAGTAGCTTGCACATAGTACTACACATGTGACCATCACTTTCACTTTTACATAGCGGCCTACACACAATCCGTGCCACATGTGATCATTTCTGTCACTTCATTCGTATCCCTTTTTATTCCAAAGGTTCATTCGAGACTTTTTCACTTTTCTCACTTTTCTTTTTATCGATCAATTTCAATTTCTCGTCTTTCTTGATTTATAAAAATACATTTAACTTATATAACCTTCGCACTATTCATTCTAGTCCAAAAATCATACTTTGGCAAAATTACATTTTTGCCCCTAAAGTTTCACAAACTTACAATTTTTCCCCTAGGCTCGTAAAATAATTTTTATTCATTTTCCTTGTATTTTAGGCCTAGCTGAACCATTTCCATAACTATAGCAGTCCACAATACTCACTTATTCACACACTTGTGACATATTTAATAACTTTTACAAATTAATCCTTTTAGGCATTTTCATCGAAAATTACTTAGTACAAATCGTTTATCACACTCCAAACATTCATATTCTGCCATAAAACATCAAAATACATGCATATCATTCATGGGTAAATTTTTAAAAACAAAACCTAGTTCAAAACAATGGTAAAAATATGTAAATCTTGTTACAAGGATTTTAAAAACGTAAAAATCATTAAAAACGGGGATAGAACGGACTTACAATCGAGCTTGGAAGCTTGAAAAACCCTAGCCATGGTTTCTCCATGTAATTTTTGACCTAGGGGATGAAGATGGACAAAAATTGGCTTTTAATTTTGTTTTTAATTCATTTTAATAACTAAATGACCAAAATGTCCTTAATGAAAAACTTTGGAAACATGCCTTACCATACCCATTTTTGTCCACCAACTTAACTAATGGTCTAATTACCATATAAAGACCTCCAATTTAAAATTTCATAACAATTGGACACCTCTAACATATATAATTCAACTTTTGCACTTTTTACAATTTAGTCTTTTTAACTAAATTGAGTGCCCAAACGTCAAAATTTTCGAACGAAATTTTCACGAAATCATTTTGTGAAATCGTAGACCATAAAAAGATAATGAAAATAAATTTTTTTCTCTTTGAATTTGTGGTCCCAAAACCAGTATTCTGAATATCCCCAAATTCGGGTTGTTACAGTTTGACTAAATGATAGAATGTGTTGAGATATTAAGCTTATGTATGATTTAAATGCATAAGATATTTGTTATATTATGTACTGAAAAGGGTGCTATTTGAAAGATTGGAACACTGTTTTCATTTACTAAAAGTATGTGATTATTGATGATATGCTGAGCCTGTCAAATAAATGTGAAAAGTATTGAGATATGATTATCTATGAGATTGAGCGACATATTGCATATGCATTGGGTTAGGATTTTATGGTTGACGGAGGTGTTCTGTGGAGTACCTGTGGCATATTAAGTCCGCATTATTTGTAGTCAGTGCACTACACTTGGAGTTCTGAGGGGAATGGCAATTTACTGCATTTTTACTGGCAGCTTGTCTGTATTTTTACTGGCAGAATTTTTCTGCATATTGTTATCGATGGTTTTAACCTCAATGGGCTTAGGCTCATAATGTTATGGAGTTCAGATGACTAGTTCTGGGGAACTCGTGGTGTGTAGCAGATGGTATGGGTAGGAACCTTGCATCATGCTCATGGCATATTGGATTGTTATTGATTTATGATATGTGTTGTATTGAATGACATCAAAATTATTGATTGTTACTCGTATCAATGATGTCCCATGCTCATACACCGTTTGACATCAATTTGATAGTGGTTATGTAATGATATGAAATTCCTATGATGGTTCTGTTTTCTTCTGTTAATGCTAATATGTTTCATTGTATTTGATGTTTATGTCTGTTTAAATAATTGTTTGACTCACACTGAGCTTTTGATAGGCTCACCCCCAATAGTGTTTAACTTTTCAGGTAAATCTCAAAATTAGGACCGGACTCGGCATTCGGACAATCACGTTGGACCTCGAACTATTCTTAATAAGTATTACTAAGTCATTATTGGTTTTGGGTTGTAATTTTTAATTATTTCTGGTCTGTGGCTTGGTAATTTTTCTTTTAGAGATTTTTGCATACATGGGTTACTCAAGCATAATAACGAGATAATACATGATATCGAGCTTAAGTAAAATTTGATATTGTTCCCTAGTTTCCGCTGCATTGTAAAGGAACTATTTTTGAAAAACAAATCGATAAGGCAACTAAGTTTCCAAAATGACATGAAAAATGAATTTTTCGCTGCATTAGTTTAACATTGGGTTTTTTTAAAGAAGAGCGACAAAACAAATGATTTTTATAAAACAACACCATCAACAATAAAATGAATCCTAAGTATACATAACATAATGAATGAATGCTTTTAAGCTAACTCAAAGTACAACTACGATTTTCTCTAAAATGAGTTTATTTAAGGTCTTCAAAAGTAACATAAGTTAGCTTAGCCATTTCGGTGGCTAATGTAGACTTCTCAATCTAGTCATAACGTCTAAGCCGGGTTTGGGAGGTTATATTAGCATTCTTGCTAGATAGGAAATACTTCATGAGGAATCTTTCTGCTAACTCTTGCCATGTGGAAATAGAATTTGGTGGTAATGAGTTCAACCAGGCTCGAGCCCTATCCCTTAGTGAATATGGGAACAAATTTATCTGGAGTGTATCTTCGGGTACTGCGTCTAACTTGAAAGAATTGCTCACCTCCATAAACAGTCTTAAGTGAAGATGAGGATCTTCGGTAGGCATTCCACTGAATTGGCCACTGTCTGAAGCATCTGGAACATGATTGGCTTCTGCTTGAATTGTTGTGCCTTAATTTTGGGTCTCCTAATACCCAGAGCAAGATCATGAAAAACTAGCATGGCATTTTGTCTTAGAGCTCTATCCCTATCTTCAATAATAAGGATAGGATTTTGAGCAAGGTTTGCTCCATTTCCATTATTCAATTTAAAAACACTTTGGTGAAGGGAAATATATTTTGATTGTTAGTAAGTGATTAAAAACAATTTGCTAACTACTGCTCATACGTACCTATTAAATTAAATAATCTCTTGAACATTTTCCAATGCCAATTCAAACAATCAATCAATCTTCATAAGCACATAAAAGATTAAGTGAGGTAACAATGTATTCCTACCTTGAAACTGTTTAATCACAATAATCTTGCAAGTTATGGAAGGCTAATGTACCATCTAATATCATCGCTAATTTAACCCTCAGCTACCTTAGAAGATTCAACATGCACTGATTAAGTATTGTGTCAATTAATTTCAATTTCGATAAGATTAAATAGTTAATTCATTAGTTACCTTACAATTATAATGTAAGAATAACTTAATCATGATTTTACTTAATCAAACAACTTATTAAGGCCTATAACAACACAAACATAATTTTAATAACTTAACTGGACGAAATGCAATCAACCTAACACGAATTAAATTTAAGCCATATTAATTAAATTAAACATACCACCATAAAAGGTATTCATAAAACATGTTCTTAACAACAACAAAAAATAAATAAAAGGACAGTGAATTAGAATCAAATCTAATGGTTCTCTGAAGCTTGACTAGTTTGCTCCACTCCTCCTGCTCAGTTTGTTATTGTTGAAACCAAGCTTCCATGAAAGCTTGAATGTTGCTTCCAATGGTTGTGGAAGGTCTCTATTCCAAGAGGGGAAATCAGCAAGGGAATGGAAGGGAAAAAGGAGAAAAAAGGAAGGGTTTTTAAGAGAGAAAGTGAGAGAGAAGTGAAGAATGAAAGGATGAGAGGTGTGTTTGAAATGAGTAGCCAAGGGGGGTATTTATATGTTGGATAAGCTTCTAAAAATATCAAAAATCAGCAGCCATAGACTCCCCCCATGGCCGGCCACACATGTGGCAAGTTTGAAGCTTTCAAACTTGTTAAATTTAGCTAGGGGCAAATCTACAAAGGCTTGAATAGTGGAAGGGTTTGAATGAAATTTCAAGGAAGCTTCAAGGGCTATTCTGCAAGCCAAATAATTAGCTAAATAAGCTAATTGGATCAGCATGTTGGACAGTTTTAGGCAGCCCAGTTGCTTAATTGGATAAGTCTCTCGATTTAGCACAATGAAGCATCTTTTCATAATTTATTTAATACTTATTATTTAACCAAAAATAAATTGGATTAAAATTAAAATTAATTATATTATGAATTAATATTCGTAAATTTAGTTGTTTTCTTGTTGAAAGATTTAGCTTATTAGCGGTGGAACACCTTGGTTTTAGTTGTGTCGACAGAACGAGTAGATTTGGAATTCTTTCAAACTAAATTTCGAAAGAAATATGTGAGCCAAAGATTTCTTAATAAGAAACGTAAAGAGTTTCTTAAGCTGAAACAGGGTCAGATGACAGTAGCTGAATATGAGAGGGAATTTGTTTGACCTAGCAAGTATGCCCGAGAATGTATATCGATAGAGGTTACTATATGCACACGATTTGAAGACGGGTTGAATGAAGACATCAGCTGTTAGCCAGGATTCTTGAATTGAAAGAATTTCTTATTCTAGTTGACAGAGTGTAGAAAGTTGATGAATTGAGTAAAGCAAAGAGAAAAGCCGATTATGAGGGTCGAGATTCAGGAAAGAGATTAGCGAGAAAAGTATATCAATCACCATCGAAGAATTCAAAAGAATATCACGGTCGTTCATCAGCTTCAGTGGGTTATTTGAGCAAAGATAGGGGAAAACAACATGCGAGTACAAAAGCTCAGGCTACGTCTGTAGTGAGCATGGGCAGTGTTAAAAACAATAAGCCCGAATGTCAGCAATGTAGATAATGACACTTCGGTGATTGTAGAATGAAAGACGGGGTGTGTTTTTAATGTGGTTTGTATGAACATTATATCAAAGATTGATCAGAAAGGTCCAACAAAGAAAAGGTTCAGACTACTCGATTGAGTAATACTGCTGTGAGAGGTAGACCGCCATGAAACACTGGAAATGCAGGAAATACATGTAATGGGAAAAAGGACTCTATTTTGAGATCTGAGGCATGAGCGTCGGCTAGTGCTTATGCGATCCGTGCTAGAGAGGAAGCTTCAGCGCCAAATGTTACTGCTTTGATTGACCAGGGTCAACACATTCATATGTATGCACGACTTTAGTGTCAGGTAAGAAATTGCCTTTCGAGTGTACTGAGTTTGTGGTTAAAGTAATGAACCCCTTAGGTCAGTATGTGTTAGTTGATAGAGTTTGTAAAAACTATCTTTTGATGATTCGAGGTTGCAAATTTTCAGCTGATTTGATGTTATTACCCTTTGATAAGTTTGAAGTGATTCTGGGCATGGACTATTTAACTCTACATGACGCTATTATGAATTGTAGATGAAAGCATATTAAACTGAAATGTCAGAATGGTGAAAAGCTTCAAATTGAGTAAGATAGATTGGATAGTGTATCTAATGTTATATCGGCTATGTCAGCATAGAAACATGTTAGAAAAGGCCATGAAGCGTATCTCACATATATATTTGATTCTAGAATTTAAAAATCGAAGCTAGAATCGGTTCCAGTGGTATGTGAGTATGCATATGTATTTCCAGAGGAATTAACCGGGTTACCACCACTCAGATAGGTTGACTTTGCTATTGAGTTAATGCTGGGAACATCTCCGATATTGATAGCTCCTTACAGAATGACACCAACGAACTAAAAGAGTTTAAAGCACAGTTACAAGAATAGAAAGATAGGGGTTTTGCTCGACCTAACTTTTCTCTTTGGGGTGCTCCTGTGTTATTTGTTAAAAAAAGATGGCTCTATGCGATTATGCATTGATTATCGATAGCTCAACAAAGTCACAATCAAGAATAAGTATCCTTTGCCATGTATTGATGAGCTGTTTGATTTGGTGAAAGGCGGAACGATATTCTCAAAGATCAATCTTAGTTCTGGTTATTACAAGTTGTGACTTAAAGACTAAGATGTACCGAAAACTACGTTCAGAACCAGGTACGGACATTATGAGTTCCTTATGATGCCATTTGGTTTGACTAATGCACCTACAATATTTATGGATTTGATGAGCATAATTTTCAGGCTATTTTTAGACAGATTTTTTGTTGTATTCATTTATGATCTTCTGATCTATTCATGAGACGAGATAGAACATGCCTAGCATTTGAGACTTGTTTTGCAAACTTTGTGCGAAAAATAATTGTTCATGGCATAGTAAGTTCGTAAAAAATAAAACATAATTTACCATTTCATTACATTATATTAAATTTATACATAATACAATCCAACCATAAGCATGAAACAAGCCTAAGCACCAGCAACAACACATTTGAGCATACCCAAACATAATCGACACGTGTTTAACATAGGTAAGCGATTACACATGAACATAAATCATTCGAATGCATCATCTTCCTTAACATAACATACTTTCAGTGTAACTCACCATTTCAATTATTTTCATAAATACATATCATTGTTCACATTAAACACTTACCATTTCCTTTCCTTTTCATGCCCGTTGAACCGTCTAGAATATCATCGGATACACAGGATAGCTCATGTAAAGTGTGCGAAACAATTACTCATACGAGCTGTGAAATAGGCCTGCTCACAGGAGTTTTGGGTCACAATGTAAGCTATACGATGCTACTCACACTAACTGTGGAGTATCCACCACAAATGTAGGACTTCAGCCATCAGTAGGACATTCAAGACCATATTCGAAACAAGAAAACCCTAATGACATGTCATTTGTATCCTACGAATTCCTAAGGTTCAAATGGATCTCGATAGATATCATGGTATCGTTGGATTTTTACCATTCAATTTAGATAACATTTAACATATTAACATATCATTTATAATAAAATTAAAGTAGTATTTAATCATACGAACTTACCTTGATGATTATGGCATAGAAACGGATTCGACTAATCCGAAGCTTTATCTTTACCCCGATCTACATCCATACGAGGTCTATCTTGATCTAAATATACAAATTCAATCCATTTAATAATTCTATCATTCAATTCAGTCCACAGTTTATATTTTTGTGTAATTACAATTGAACCCTTAATATGTTAACTTCTTTACAATTTAGCCCTTAAGTTCGTAAATGGAAATTTATGCAATTTCATCCTTAACCGTGTGTTCAAAGCTTTCAAAGCAAGCAAAGATTTTCTACTGAAAGCATCAACAACTACATTTGCCTTTCCCGGATGATAACAATGATAAAATAATAGTCTTTTAATAATTCGAGTCCTCTGTGCTGTCTCAAATTTAAATCTTTCTGCGACATTAAGTACTTTAGGCCTTTATGATTTGTGAAGATATGACATTTTTCTCTGTACAAATGGTGATGCCAAATCTTGATACAATTCATTGTGACCCGTCTTCATATCCACTCGAAAATTAAAACAAGCTGTAATAACCCAAACAAAACATGATATTCAACTTTGAAATGTTGACTTACTAGACATCTTGGTACGAACTTTAAAATTTTTCATTTTACTCCCGGTGTAATAACCCATTTTTTAGTGCTGCCGGAAATAGTAGTTTCGGGGCCACCAAATTTGATGAGTAAGTTCATAAATATTATTATTTAATATTTACGAATCGATTATGGTTTTTAAAGTTTTTTATATGGTAAGTTAGGCTATTCAAATGATTAATTAAGTTCAAGTGGTAAGACCTTAAGGTCAAGTGGTTTTAGAAAATGAGGTGTCGGGACCTCATTTCTATAAACTGAGCCATAAATATTTTTATCAATATTTACAGAGTATCATTAAGGTGGTGTTAAAGTTTCATTAAAAATTTTAACGTTTTGATAGTTAATTAATTAAAAAGGACTAAATAGTAAAAATGTAAATTTTGATCACTCTTTGATTTGAGTGATTAAATGGTTGATTGAATAAAGGAAAAGTGACTTAAATGGTAATTAGAACATTTAAGAATTTAGTGGGCTGTTTTGGGCAACTAAAAGCATGAAATTTGGATGATTTTTAAATGCACAAAATGGTAATTTTATAATTAAATTAAATTAAAAGAAAACAAAAGGAAAATTTAGTATCATCTTTTTGTTTTCACCTTCAACAACTGAATTTCCATGAAAAACCTTAAGCTAGGATTCAACCATGATGATTTCCTCATGCATGGCAAGCAATTCTTGCCCGTGTTTAATAATTTTTATGTTTTTGAGATTGTTGCAATTAGGTCCAGCTAACTCGTACCTTTGATTTTGAAATTGTTAAAGATTGTGAATGTTGCCATTGGTGAACCTTGTGATTTTAGATGTTAAAAGATGAATTGAAAATGTTGGTTGATAATTAAAAGTATTTTGTAGAGTGATTTTGATGAATTTTCTGATTAGGGACAAAATTGTTGAAATAGTAAATATACAAGAGTTTGATGTAAAATTGTTCCAAATATTCTGGATTTTTTGTGTGCTATAAATATTCGGATGATGTCAATTGGCATTAAAAATGGCTAATTTGCATGTTTTAGGCTCAGGAACTAAATTGAATAAAAGTTAAACTTTAGGGGTAATTTTGTAAAAAAGTCAAAAAGGACTAAATTGCATAAAATACATTATTGTACTATCTAAATTAATAGATTGAACATGATTATTCTTTTAGATTAAGATCGAGTGGAAAATCAAGGAGAATAAAAAATACCAAAATGCCCTTATACTTTGACATTTCTACAATTTAGCCAAGTAAGTTCGCATGAACTAAATTCTGTATAATGATTAATTAAATGTTAGTATGTGATTCTATTGTGATTGAATCAATATATATGTTATTAGGCAATTTATCTTGTCAAGAAACGATGGAAATTCAACGATGTGACACAACTATCGAGCCCCGTTTAAACCTTAGGAATACATAAGATACAAATGACATGTTATTAGGCTTACCATGTTCAGGTGTTGGTCCTGAATGTCCTGCCGGTGGCTAAGTTCTGGCATGTGTTGCAGACACTTGACAACTTGTGTGAGCAGCACCGTTTAGCTACATTCCAACCGATAACTTGTGTGAGCAAACCCAGGTTATCATGTTTCGGGTGCTGGCCTTGAATGTCCTACCGATGGCTGAGGTCCGACATTACTTGCGAATACTCAACAGCATGTGTGAGCAACATCGTGTAGCTTACATTCTGATCGACAACTTGTACGAGCAGGCCCATTTTACAACTCGTGTAAGCTACGACTATATGATTAGCACACTTTGTGTTAGCTTTCCTGCATATCTGGTATTATTTTAAGTGATTAAATGGGTATAAAAAGAGAATGAATGGTAAGTACTCAAATGACTTATGTCATGAATTTATGAAAAGGAATGAAAAGGTAAGGTTCAACGAAAAATGTTTACGCTCATGAAATTGAAGATGTCAAATGATGTTGTTCATGTATATGACTTACCTTATGTTATTTCAATTGATTTATGAGTTTATACTCTAACATGAGTTGTGGATGGTGCTTAGGCTTGTGCCAAGCTTATGATTGGATTATATCATGCTTAGTCTTAATTAAATACATTGGAACGGTAAGTGTTCAATTAGTAATATGCTTATGAACATGGAAAGGTGGTATAAATTAAAAGTATATAATTTCTTATGAAATGGTTTATCATGTAGTTGATTTCAAAAGAGCTACATTTAAATGTACTAGCTCATAGTCATGGTTGATGTTATGCTTTTGTATTGTATTATGCAAAGGAAACGGGTATGAAAAGGTAATGAAATTAGTAAGTTCATAGTTGAAATGAAATATGATGAAACAAAAAGGAATGACGAGTTAAAAGATGTACTTGTATGCGTGAATTTTATTAATGTTATGGATGAATATACCTAGTTCATGAACAAATATGCTAATTAATGAATTCATGTTGTTATTTAAGCTAAAGTAAGTAAATGAAAGGGTTCAAAATCTTATGAAATCCTACTATTCTAGGAATGATAAGTATATATATATGGTGTTGATAGATTTATTCTATTGTGAGTTAATGATTATGGTTCGATAAATATTGTGGCATTGGTATAGGTTTATATTTAACCTATAATGTTCATTATTGAAATTGAATGCTATGTTTAAGTTTATACAAGTTTACTAAGCATTCATTGCTTATGTGGTTATCTTTCTCTTACTTTAAAGATTATCGAAAGCTCGACCGGGTTGGATTTTATCAGTTTTATCGGTAGATTTTAATGCTTTGGTTGTGGTTATAATGACATGTATTGGTGGACTATGTCTAATGTTTAGTTAATGATAAAGGCATGTAATGTTGCTTTGAATTTGTGAAACTTATGTTATTTTGATTCCTTGATGGTTGGTGTGCTTTTGGCACTTTGATGCTTAATGGTCGGTGTTTATATGATAAAATTGATGCATGGTTTTTATGGAGAAAGTGGTAAGTGTTGGCATGTTTGCAGAATGATTATTTAGGGCATGATTTGATATGAAATTTAGTCAAGTATAATTGGTTGAATTATGACCCATTCGGTATGTTTGAATGTGAATTTGGCTTATGCTCAATTATGGTATAACATGGTATGGAATTAAGCTAAATATATATGGATGAAATATGGTATAATATATATAAGTTAAATATATGTGTATTTGGGATGCATGAAAACAATGGTTCAAATGATGAGTTCTAATAACTTGGTATAAGCTAAGTATAATATGTTTTAAAATGGTAGCAAGGTGATCAATTATACATATTTGTTGTTAAGTTGAGTGCTTGCTTTTGAAGTTCCTTTTGGGCTTATTGGTTGTATAGATAAATACCGTATTGATCTAGCTTTAATATGCATGCTTTAGGTACATTTTTGAATGTTTGAAATAGGTGCAAATGACTTGTATGTTTGAACATGTTTTGGGTGAGAGAAATGGCTGGAAAATGGCCTATTTCTTGTCCACACGGCCTAAGACACGGGCGTGTGTCTCAGCCGTGTGTGGCACATGGCCATGTGGCACGGACATATGTCCCCTATAGGTGTTTAAAGGTTGCATTTTGAGTGGTACATGGCTTGGTACATGAGTGTGTGGCTTAGCCGTGTGACCAAGTCAGAGAGTTACCTAGGCACGGACATGGGTTGGAATACGACCGTGTGTCCCTATTTTGAATGTACACTCAGCCTGAGACAGGGGCGTGTGTATCAGCTGTGTGACCCGTGCAGTTCAAAATTTTTGACTTTTTACTAAACTTTTTGATTGTTTCTGATTTAGTCCTAAATCGTTTGTAAAGATTTCTAAGGTCTCGAGGGCTTGAAAAAGGGATGTTATGCATGTATTTGAATGAATTATGATATGTTTTTAGTTAAATTTTTTGCATAATGCTCCGTAACCCTATTCTGGTGATGGATATGGGTTAGGGGTCTTACACCCGACCACCAATAACTCTATCTCATGTCATAACACATTTTTTCATTACTTGACGAAATCAATTAAACACTACTATAAGCCTCTTGTAAGATGTCTCATATAATCTTAGAATTGTTCAATACACATATTTTGGAATAAGAAATAATTGAACTAGCATAACGTGAGATCATCTGAGTGAAGCATTACTATAAACAATGAATTCTTTCTCAGACTTAGACTGCAGCAATATTGGAGTTTTTATGAATAACGTTTTTTTAAAAGGTCAAAACCCTATTGGCACTTATCTGACCAAGAAAATTTAATGTAATCCTATAATAGCTTCATCATCAACAGCACAATTATCGAGGAAATTTTAATAAATCGTCTATCGAGATTTGTTTAAAAAACCCGATTCATCATATCCATAAATGATGTGGCAGCTTTAGTCATTCCAAAACGCATCGATAAAACTTATAATATTCATAACGGGCTGTGTATGTTGTTATAAGTACATTAACGTAAAATCGGAGGTCTATCTTCAAGAACACTTTAGCACTTTTCAACTAACTGTGTAGATCTTCATTACGAGGCAACAAATATTTATTCTTTATTGTGAATTTATTTAATGGCCAATAATCTACACAATTCCGTCAACCCATCTTTCTTTTTCACAAATGGAACAGGTGCGTATCAACGTGATACACTCGATCAGATAAAACCTTTATCTATTAATTCTTGCAACTTAGTTTTTAATTCTTTTAATTCGACTAAAGCTATCCTATACATAGCAAGAAAAAATGGAGCAATCTCTTGCACAAATTCTATAACAAACTCGACTTCTCTCTTTGGCGATAAACCCGACAATTCCTTGAGAAAAACACCTATAAACTCGTAAACTGTCAGTACCTGATCAACTTTCATTTTCAATACTATGGAATCCATAACATATGTATAAAAATGTATCATAGTCTTTATGGGTTAATTTTATACAAATATTGGTGAAATCATATTCGATTCATAATCAGATTTATCAAATTTAACATAAATCAATTCACCACTCTAGCATCAGAAATCAAATTATTTTGATTAGTAATTCACTATAGCATATTATGTAGTCAGCCAATCCATTCCTAGAATAACATCAAATTCATTAAAAGACATTGACTTGAAATCAACAAAAAAATCATAGCCTTGAATTTTCAATGGATACTGATTACAAACCAAAACAACTATAACACATTGGCCCAAAGGGTTCGCTCCTTTAGCAACAATTGCAGTTGACTTAACCGGTATACTAGTTTCTGTTACTAATATAATACATATATATATCTCTACCCAGAGTCAACTAATGCATATACTGTAACATTAAAGATAGAAATGGTACTAGCCATAACATCAGGAGCTAAGGCTTCCTCGCGTGATTGGATTGAATAAATTCTGGTATAAGTTCAAGCTTCAAATCGAACCGCTATGCCTTTTTTTCCAATTCAAATGGCTCTAGTTGTGTATCAAATTCCTAACCGTCTGCCTCTCGTAGAAGTAATAATAGATCTAACATTCTAATTTCTGTTCAAATCAACTCGATACAACAATCTTTCTTATAAAGATCTAGAGATCTGCAAATGAAATAAGACCTGTCTTTCAATCTACAGATCCCATAATGATTCCATCCAAAAAGGGTACATCCAAGTCTATTTATATTTTTGACGTTACCCCCATTGGCTACTGAAGTCATCAATGATCTCATGTTACTCGGTTTTATTTTACCTCTACCAGACAACCCTGATGGCACTTAAAATAGCTACTTGATTCGTTTATTTTCTTCTGTGGGGAGGTAGAAAACATTCTTGATACATTTCGTTTATTGAAGTCTCAAAATCTTGTCTCGCTCTATTTCTCATGATAATAAATCTTTTTCATTTTCTAAGCTCGATCATATAAAATTACAGACTCGTTAAATTATATTGCACTCACAAGCATTTTAATCTCATTATTCAATTCATCATCAAAACAAAGAAAAATTTCATCTTCAGTCAACACAATCTTATGAGCATATTTACTGAGCTAAACAAACTTTTGCTCGTATTTCGAAATTGATCTATTTCCCAGCTTCAGCACAAGAAATTCCATTTTCCTCTTGTCTAAATATCATTAGCTAATATAATTCTTTCAGAATTCAATTCGAAATAAATCCTAGTGAACCCATTCTTTCGATACCTTCGTAGTTAAAGTCAACCACCAGTCAAAAGCCTCCTCTTTTAATAGTATCACGACACGCCTCAGATAATCTTCAGAAGAACATAACATTTCATCCATAACCCTCTGTGTGTTTTCTAACCAGTACTGTGACAGCCCAAAATTGACCCTAGCCGGGAAGTGGTTTCGGGACCGCTAAACCGAGTCACCGAAAGGTTTGAATGTGATGTTTATTGTCTAGAATATGTAATCATGAATGTGTAAAAATTTCAAGCTTCGATTTAGTCGATTGCATGTGAATTTAGTCAATAGGACTTATATGAGAAAATTTTAAAATGTGATAGGTCAATGCATGAGGACCTATTAGTGCATGTGGAAGAAAAAGGGGACTTGCATGTCAAATTCCCCCTCCCTAATATGTAGTGGCCGGCCATGCTATAGGTGGAAACATGTCTCCAACATGTTATGCTAGTGATGCATGTTAAGAATAATAAAATAATAAGCATGGTGATTAAATAATGAAAGAAGGGTGATGGAGAAAAAAAAAAGTACATGGTCTCACCCCCCCTTGTTGCCGTGAATTGAAGAAAGAAAACAAAAAAAAAAAGAGTTCATTCTTAAACATCCTTGGCCGAATAGAGGAAAGAAAGGAAGGGGAAAAAGGCTTGAGAAAAATCGGCTATGGTGGTGGTTAGACTAAGGTATGTTTGATGTTGTCTTTGAGATGCATGCATGTTTTAAATAGCCCATGTTTAAACTTTGAATCTTGTTGATAACATGAGCAATCGGTCATGAGAAAGTGTTCAAGGAAAAGGTTGTTGATGAAAGAAATTAATGTGTTAAGGGATTATATGAAACTTATTCATGTTTATATATGTTATATGCAACGAAAATGGTTGATGATTTTGGAGGTGATTAGCTTGAATCGGCCACGGTATATCCATAAACACGATCTATGCTTGTTATGTTACTCATGGTTAAAACAATTCGGCTAGGACATTCGGCCATGGATGGTTGTATTTCTTTGATGTTGTTTTTGATGCCTTAGGGCATTGAGAGTTGATTATAGATGAGGTGAGCTTCTTGATTTAAAAATTTGATGGATGTTAAGCTAATTGGGCAACCAAAGGTTCAATATTTTTGTTATGAGGTCATATGTGCATTCGGCCATGGTCTTTGCTTGAATATGAGAATTGTAATGTGATTTTCCTAAATTGTCTATGAATTTGGTTGTTGATTTCATGGTAATGGTATATTGAATCCATGAGAATTTAGTAAGGTTGCATTCGGCAACTTACTTGAAATTAAAAATCGATGTCTAAGCTTAGGTGATTTCGATGATGATATATGTGTGTATACATAAGTATATTTAGTTGATTCGGCTTTGGTAGTTGCATGAGATTATTAGCCGAATATACTAACATACATGTACATGTGAGATTGGATTGTAAATATTTAGCAAGGTGGTTAAACTAGTTAAATTATTGATATAGCTCAAGGAGCTAAAGGAGGTGAATCGAGCAAAGGCAAAGAAAAGGTTATCGAGTAGCCGAGTTGGAACCGTCTTACCCAACACGAGGTAAGTCATTAAGCATGTAGTTGGTATTATTTCAATGGTCATAATGTTGTGTATTGATGCTGAATGGAATGAATAAATGTACATATATATATGCATGTACGTATGTGATGATGAAATTGTTGAATGAAATAAATGAGGTGAGATGTAATGAGTTGTTGATCTCGGCACTAAATGTGCGGGATAACCATTTATGACCATGAGATTGGTGCTAAGTGCGCGGGATTAAATTGTACAGCACTAAGTGTGCGATTCTACTTTGTTGCACTAAGTGTGCGAAATGAATATGATGCACTAAGTGTGCGAATTGACCATGCGGCACTAAGTGTGCGGGTTTGACTATGTAGCACTAAGTGTGCGATTTGATTACGTGGCACTAAATGTGCGAGTTGATTATATAGCACTGAGTGTGCGGGCTCAATATACATTCGTGAATCATTATGGACACTATGTGTGCGACACTATTGAGCTGATCGCGGACAGCGGATCGGGTAAGTGTCTTGAGGACATGGCTAATATATGCTATGCGTATACTTGGTGTTGAGCTCGGTAAGTTGAACCTATGTGACAACTATACTTGAAGTCACGTACATAAAAATTTATCGTAGGATGGGTGAAAGGCCGTTTTGTGGTTTGATTGTAACGAAAATAAATTGATTTATGAAAATGCTTCAATGTCCTATTGATGAGTATATGAATTGTGAAGGCATGAATTGATATGAAATTGAATCGGTAGGTTGGTGGAACTATGGTATGGTTCGGTATGGATGGAGTAAATTGTCTCATTCCATTTTATTCCTCTTGTGATAATGTTATTGATGTATAGTAGAGCATTGCTTATGACTTACTGAGTTATAAACTCACCCGGTGTTTCCTTGTCACCCATTATAGGTTGCTTGGACTCATCAATTTTTACGGGGTCGGGCCGTCAACGAAGTCATCACACCAGATAGCTAGTTTTGGTACTTTCTTCTTAGTGTGCTTAGAAGATCATTTTGGCATGTATAAGCTAGTACGTTGTGTTTGAATTATGGCATGTAAACTTTAAGCCATGCGAAAATGGCACGAATGTTCGATTGAGTTGGATCGAGGGTAGGCATGAAATGGACCTAGTTACTTTCGTAACAGATGCTGGCAGCAGCAGTGTCATGAGATTGAAAAATCACTAAAAATAGTAGGAGTGGAATTAATTGATGAATAAATTATGTAATCGAAGCTCGATGAGTCTGTTTTCATGAGGAAGTAACGAAAAGATCATATGGGCAGTATATTAAGAGATAATCAGATTTTAGTGGGACAGGGCCAGAACGGTTTCTGGATTCCCTGCTCCAACTTTGGAAATTCATTATAAATTAACCAGAGATAATTAGGGGTCGTACCATATATGTGCAGATTCCTCTCTGAGTCTAGTTTCCATAGAAACAAACGGCAACAGTATTGAAGCCCCGTGCAGGGAGATATCCCAGTCGTAATGGGCAAAGGTCAGTGTAGTCGACCCCTGCAACTTGGGGAACTTTGACTAATAAACTGTACTAATTGGCCCAACCAAAAATTCTAGAAAAAAATACATAGATGGGCACATGAGTCTAGTTTCTGGGAAAAATTACGAAACTGATTTTCGAGTTACGAAACTCAAGATATGAATTTTAAAACGACTAGTACACAGATTGGGCAGTGTCTGGAAAATAAATTTTGTAAGAGGGTAAAGCCAGTCAACACCTCGTGTTCGACCCCGATGACGGTTTCGGGTTTGGGGTGTTACAAGTACTCAGCTCTAGTCGGATCATCATTCACTTTATCGCAAAAAGCTTTAGTTCTATACTTTCAGACTTTATCAATAGGAATTAAGTGAATATTTGGTCGTATAGGGCTTTGAGGATGAAGGGGTAGAGGTTGTTGAGCTGTAAAAATTGGCTCTCCAAAATGGACAGGCTATGAGTAGCCACATGGATTGAGGCATGAACATTACTCTCTACTTCATTGGAATTTATTCAGTTGGATTCAGATGACATTTTATATTAAAATGAAAATCAGAAACAAATTGAGTCAAGATACATCACACTATCACAGGTTATAAGATGACATGTATTATTAGACTCGATACATGCCACGTCTAGTTTGAGAATCGACTAAGTCTTAGCTCTAATACCACTAAATGTTACACCCTTAAATCGTCTCCATCATCGAATAAGGGTTACTGAGCATTACGATCCGTAACTAATTAAATAACATCATACATTATTCCATTTTAATTAAATACCAAGAATCGGAAACAAATCATCATTCATAGAATACAGACGATTTCGAGCCTTAAACCAAGCTTACAAAACCTAAATATCAATTCGAGAACAATCAGGGATTTAATTGAAATAAAACAAAAAAAAATATAGAAAAACTTGAAAACATGGATCACACGGCAGTGTCGCCAAGACATTTGACATAGCCTAGGCCGTATGGCTCAAGGACATCGTCGTTTGGCTAAACCGTGTACAGTTCAAAAATAGGGTTACATGGCCGTGTCACAGACCATGTAATAACTTGATGTTGTGTGGAAGAACCTGTACTTAAAAATCAATAAGACACACGATCGTGTGTGGCATAAGGTCATGTGACAGCTCGTGTCCTAGGCCATGTACACCTAAAATGACTTCCAAAATAAGCAAAAATAATGTCCATTCCTTAAGTGCGATGCCAACCAATTTTAACCATTCACATTCCTTCAAAACACATTCTAATAAGGCTAAAACATACCAAAACATTCAACCTATGTTCCTAACCAGTGTACCCTTATTGGTACCACAATTTAGACTTCCAACAAATTACACACTTTATAATCACAATTCAATACGTTAAACATATACTTAACATGCCCAGATCATTCATTTCATCACATCCATTTTACCATATTTCAAATTATCTTCATTAGGCATAAACAAATTGATCAGAGACATTTATAATCACAACCATTAACCAAAGATACCAACATATATACATACCAAAAAAATTTCCCAAACCACAAATGCAAACATTATCAACATGAAAAAAATTAATCAAAAGACTTCTACTACATGCCATTTATAACTTAACATCAAAATGACCAAATCTTCTACTGTGATCAAGTATGGATAGTGTGAATGTATTCTGACTTGATTCCAATTGATCGAGCTTTCTGATGATCTACAAAGAGATAAAACAACAAATAAACAAATAAATGCTTAGTAAGCTTGTATATAATAAAAACTTAAACTTACTGAATTTAAACAATTTTGTACAATTCATTCATAATTTCAATAACAAGCTTATGAATTCATTTATTTCCTATACACAACAAATCTCACAAGTGAGTGAGTTCACATATATAAATTAAACTTGAGTATACTATAGCAAAAACATTCAAATAACATATTTACCAATCAATTCTTCCAACTCATATTCAAATGATAAATCACATTCCATTTTAATGGACCATGTTCAATTTCTCCTTTTAGTGTTTAATTCCATGTTGGTAATGCATATATTCTTTTCATTTTACTCATATAAGAACTTAAATCTAATTATATCATATAATGTTTATAATTAACAACTGCAATTCAATCATCCATCTCACGTTTATATCATATAACACATTTATCATCCGATACATATTACCTGATAAATAATTGTTTAAGTATGCCATAGTGTCTTTTAGCCATGGTCTTATTTATTTCCGACATATTGACATAGTGTCTTTCAACTATGGTCTTATTTGTTTCTATAATAGTGCCATAGTGTCTTTCAACTATGTTCTAATTCATTTCTGGTATAATTCCATATTATATTTGTAACACCCCAAAAGAGGGCCTAGGAGTTTTAGGGATAGTTTATGGATTTTAGCCTTAGATTTTTTAGAATTTTGTGACATGGTTTATCAGTAATGTTTTTTTACTATAGTTTTTAGAAAATTAAATCAATTTCTGAAAATGAGTTTTAAATCCCTTTAATTTTAAAAATAGGACTAATTTATTAATGAGTGAAAACTTAGAGTTTTTAAGAGGCAAATAAACCAAACTTCAAAAATCTACCTATTTTCCCCCATCTATATTAAGGTCACGATAGTTCTCCTTCACATTTTATTGTTGCTGCCCCTTGAGTTTCCTGTGTAGAAATCTTCCAATTTTGATTCCTAAACTCTATCCCTTTGATTCCTATCACTTTACAAATCATTAAACATCCATAAAATCCAAGAAAAACACCCGAAAACACCATAGATTCCTTCATTGTCAAGCTTTTAGGTTTTTTGGGTTTTCCATCAAACGGTCAGTCTTTCATCAACCAAAGTAATGATTCATCTTCCCATTAGTTTTAAATGTTAATTATTCTTTAAAACCATTTTTTTAACCATGAAATCACATGTTTTGAATAAAAGTCGAAAAATTAGGTCGTTAATGGTGGATTTCGAGATTTTGAGTAAAAACATGGTTTCAAAGTGTCTTTCAATTAGTTTTGACATTATTAGGAGGTTTCTAAAATTACTTTGACATTTTGTTAAAGAATTCTTGAGTTTTAATGATGTTTTGGAGAATAGCCAAAAAACATGTCGAAAAAGTCGATACCATGAATTGAATATTTTTGCAACAGCCCGTTTTTAATGAAATTAAAATAGTGATTTTAGGACCACAAATTTGATGTGAAAATATTTATTTTATTAATATTTTAATGTCTACAGCATGTTAGTAGTGTTGTATAAAAATTTCGTTAAGAAATTTTATCGTTTGCATGCTTAATTTGATAAAAAGAACTAAATTGCATAAGGTGCAAAATTAGAGTTTTATAAGTAAAATGTGACAGCCCAAAATTGACCCTAGTTGGGAAGTGGTTTCGGGACCGCTAAACCGAGTCACCGAAATGTTTGAATGTGATATTTATTGTCTAGAATATGTAATTATGAATGTGTGAAAATTTCAAGCTTCGATTTAGTCGATTGCATGTGAGTTTTAGTAAATAGGACTTATGTGAGAAAATTTTGAAATGTGATAGGTCAAAGCATAAGGACCTATTAGTGCATGTTGAAAAAGGGGGGACTTGCATGTCAATTTCCCCCCCTCTATTAGTAGTGGCCGGCCATGACAAGTATGGTAGACCAAGTGTGATGGGCAAGACATGTCATAGACATGTTATGTTGGTGCATCATGGGTGGAAACAATAAAATAATGAGCATGGTAATTAAATAATGAAAGGGAGGAGTGATGAAAAAAAAAAGAATGGTCTCATCCATGCCCCCCCCTTTTGCCGTGAGTTAAAGAAAAGAAAAGAAAAAATTTTGTTCATCCTTTTTCATCTTCTTTTGGCCGAAAATTCTAAGGAAGGAGGAAGGAGTTCTTGCTTCATGTTTGGTTTGGAAGAGGATTAGGAGGAGGTTTGGCCATACTTGTATCTAGATTAAGGTATGTTTGAGGTTGTGCCATGAGATTCATGCATGTTTTTAGTTGCTAGCTTGAGTTCTAATTAGCCCATGGTTCAAATCTTTGCTAAGTCATGGGAATGATATTCGGCCTAGGTGGATTTTGTGTTAATGCCATTGCATGCTAAATATGAAGCTTGTTAATGATGCATGTGATGGTGGATTGATGATTCTTGAATCTTCTTTTTAGCATTTTGAGTGAGACATTAAGTTCTTTGTTTAACCATGACCAAAAATTGAAATGGTATGGTGTTGTGATGCATTCGACCATGGTAGGAAGTAGAAGGGAAAAATATGGTTGTTGTTAGATGAAGTAGAGTCTAACGAATGAGCACATATGTGCATTAGTTGCTAGATGGAGAAGAATCGGCTAGCAAGTTGTGTGCTAAGGCCGAATATAATTTTTGTATATTAATGAATAATGCATGTGTTAAATTGATGGAAAGGGAGAGGATGCTTTACTAGTGTATATATGTGTGTATTAGCCAAGTTTTGAACTTGAAACAAAATGGTGTTTAGTCAATACAAGTGACCATACTTGTAGAATGTATTAAGTGTTGCAATCGGCCCCAACATAGACATGCATATTCGGCCATAGGAAGGAGATTGGTGTTGCATGTATTCGGTTAGAGGCAAGCATATTGATGCTTTTGTCTTGGCTTAGAAAATTCGGCCAAGGGGGAAAATTAGCTAAAACGTTGAGTTTGATTCATGATTCCGTACATATGTGACTTTAATGTCTAATGTATAAATATGGGCTAAGTGCCTTGTGTTCCTCTTTTCGATGCTCAAATGATTAAATCAATTTATTTGTTTAATTAAGCTCAAGAGCAAAGGGGAACTAAATCCGATAAAGGGAAGGAAAAAGTGGTCGAATAGCTATCGGAATCGTTCGACAACATCCGAGGTAAGTTCTTGAGTAAAAGAGCTTAAATTATGATTTGATTAGATCATGTTTTAAGCAAATCAAAATCATGCTCTTTGTGTGTGGCTATTGAGCCGAAATTGCAAGAATGATAAGTGTCTTGTGTTTGAGTTTTGCTAACGAAAACGAAATACGAATGTGCCATGATTTATTGTTAAATGTGCATGGTTATTTGAATGATGTCTGGGCTAAGTCCCGAAGGCTTTGTGCTAAGTGACCATATCCGGACTAAGATCCGAAGGCATTTGTGCGAGATACTAATTCCGGGCTAAGCCCGAAGGCATTTGTGCGAGTTACTAAATCCGGGTTAAGTCCCGAAGGCATTTGTGCAAGTTACTATAACCGGGCTATGTCCCGAAGGCATTTGAACGGGTAGCTATATCCGGTTAAATTTCGAAGGTACGTGATTTGGGAATGAATGATCTTGCTGTAAAAATTTCAGTTAATACGCTTGAAACATCCCAACATTGAGGTATGTTTCGTATGTGCTTTGAATTAGTTGAGCCCTTACATATAAGTATTCGCTCAGTTGATAAATGAGCTACCGGCCTTTGGCTAAGTTGATCTTTGTGTATGAATAAAAGGGTTGGTAATGTGAAGTAAGTATGATATTGAAAAATTGTGCATATGAAATTATCCGTTTAGCTACATGAATGCTATACTTTTGTTGTGCTGGAATCCCTTGCTCAAAACTTACTAAGCATAAATTGCTTACTCCGTCTCCTTGATTCTCTGTTTTATAGATTTTGGTTCTCCAGCTATCGGACTCGGGATTTTGAAGTCGAAGTCGCCCACACTATCAAAGCCCCCCCTTTTGGTACAATTTTGGTTGAACTTCGAAATGGCATGTATAGGACTACCCTTTTTGTTGTGGGTCATGGACCCTTTGGACTTGTATAATTTTGGATAGCCATGCGAAAATGGCTTATATATGTTTGAGTATAATGTTATAATCATTTGGTATGGATATGGTTATTGAGAGGTGTGGATATGCTTAACAAGGATTGGCCATGGGAATGGTTAATCACTATCATAATTTGTGCTATTTATGCTAAAAGGGCTAATTGAATCATGGAAACTATGAAATAGGTAAAGTCTACCTTAAAGGCAGATGCTGACAGCAGCAGTGATGTAGATTTGGAAAATCACTAAAAATAGTAGGAAGGGAATTAAATAGTGAATAAATTATGTAAACGAACCTTGATGAATCTATTTTCATAGGAAAGTAACGAAACGATCATATGGACAGTATGTTAAGATATATTCAGGTTCTCGTAAGACAGGGCCAGAACGGTTTCTGGATTCCCTGTTTCGACTTTAGAAATTCATTATAAATTAACCAGAGATAATTAGGAGTCATGCCATATATGTATAGATTCCTCTTTTGAGTCTAGTTTCTATAGAAACAAACGACATCAGTATTGAAGCCCTGTACAGGGAGATATCCAAGTCGTAATGCGCAAAGGTCAGTGTAGTCGATCCCTGTAACATGGGAGATTTTGACTAATAAACTGTACTAATTGGCCCAACCAAAAATTCTAGAAAAAAATATGTAGATGGGCATATGAGTCTAGTTTCAGGGAAAATTTACGGAACTGGATTCCGAGTTTCTGAACTCAAGATATGATTTTTAAAGCGACTAGTACGCAGATTGGCAGTGTCTGGGAAATTTTTTATAAGTGGTTTAAAGTCTGTTAACACCTCGTGTTCGACTCCGGTGACGGTCTCGGGTTCGGGGTGTTACATAAAAGGTGTCATGTTGCTATGAATTTTGAGTATGAGTGGCCTTAAATGTTAATTAGACCATTAATATTATTAGTAGACAAAGATGGACTACATTTAAGTAATTTTAAAGGTTAATGTATAAGGTTAATATGGTAAATTGAAAAATTAACATAAAAGAAAAGAAAGATACTATCTTTCTTTCTTTTTCATTATAGAATTTTTCAAAGAGAAAAGCCATTAGAGAACCGTCAACATTCAGCCATCATTGATTCTCTTGCATGCAAGTATTTTTCGTCCCATGTTGAATAATTTCTTTGTTTTTGGAGGTGTTGTAGCTTAATCAAGCTAGCCCAAGGACTGATTTGCAAAACTTTTGAAAGTTTAGTGTTTTACAATGAATGTATATTTGTTGTTTGTGTTATTTGATGGAAGAAAATGAATGTTTGTTGTTAGTTAAACAACTTTTGTAAAGTGAATTTTGATGAAAATGTCAATTAGGGGTTAAAATGAAAATTGTGTAATATTCATGGTAAGTTGTGAAATTAATGAAAAATATAAGCTACTAGGGACTTAAGGGAAATTTGACTAGCTTGGGTTAGCATTAAAATTGCATAAATTTCATTTTATAAGCTTAGGGACTAAATTGTAATGAATTCAAAATTATAGGGGAAAAAGTTTAATTTTAAAATTATAGGATTTTTGAATTCAATTGAATAGAATGATTATTGAATGGGCTAGATTTTATTATTTAGATCAAGATAAGCAATGTACAGATTTATATCGGGGAAAGGAGAAAGTATTGGATTAGTTGATCAGAACTTGTTTGCGGTCGAGGTAAGTTTGTATGTTTAAATAGCATTTTAATATATTTGATAAAAATGACATGTCATTACGGTCACTATCATTCAGGTGTTGGTCCTGAACGTCCTACCAGTGGCTGAGTTCCGGCATGTGTTGCAGATACTTAACAGCTTGTGTGAGCAGCACCATGTAGCTATGTTCTAACCGATAACTTGTGTGAGCAGACCCACTTGTGGCTCTAGAGAGAGCATCTATATGAAAAAGAGAAAGAAATGGTTTCGACCATATGATAGCAAATAGTGTGTGAGATTCTCACGTATACGATATTATTCTAAGTAGTTCAACAGGTATACAAAGGGATGGAATGATAGATGTTTCGATTCGAAATGCCATGAAAGCATGAAAAAGGTTTGAGTTGTTGATGTTTAAAGTGTGCATAACCATGTTCATGAAAGCATGAATGCTTATATGCTATGTACATAAAAGCTATTACGTTATGTGATGAATTTCCTAAGTTATGTGTTTATCACTAACTTGAATTGTTGTTGTTGCTTAGGCTTGTGCCAATCTATGTTGGATTAGTTCATTAATTGCTTTTAAGCTTGCATATTATAATGGTAAGCATTGTTTATGATTTACGAACTTACTAATCATTATTTTCCTACTCTATGTTGTTTCCATCACACTATCCATCGGCTATTTCGGTACATTTTGATGATTTTGAGTCATGGTTATAATTACATGTATAAGTATTTTTGCTTGGTGAAATAGTCATTATGATTGGCTTATAAATATGCTATTTTGGGTGATGAAATAGTTATTATGTATGTAGGGTATTTTAATGGTTGCTACTTTTTCATTTATGTACTTAAATGATGGTAGTTGGAATGGTAAATCGAAAGCATGCTATGGAATGTTGTTTTGATATGCTTGATTGTGGTTATTGAGGTATGAAATTTGATAGTGCTTTGAGTTGTTAAATGGCTAGTTTTGGTAGCCTTGGATGTTGTTGGTATATGATCAAGTTCCTAAGGTAGCAATGTTAGGTGTGGAATGGCCAAAATGGTGTTTGCCAGTATTAAAATGGTACGTGAACATTATGGTTAATATAGTATATAATTAGTTTAATAGGTTGATTGATTTATTGCTAAACTTAGCAAATGTTTAATCAAGTTTGATTGTTGTGATTGAGGTGCCTTTTAAGCATATTGGTTGTATTGTTAAATACTATGATGATCTAGCTTGAATATGCATATGTTAGGTATAATTTGGATGCATGAAATTAGGTGCATTAGGTTTGTGTAAGTGACTAAGCTTTGGGCGAGAAAAATGGCTTCAAAATGGCCTATTTTTAATCAACATGGTCAAAGACATGGGCGTGCATCTCAGCCGTGTGTGACACACGACCATGGAACACGGTTGTGTGTCCCCTATAGGATTCAAAGAGTTGCATGTCAGGCAGTTACATGGCCTAAGACATGGGCATGTGAGTTGCCTATGTGACCCAAGTCAGAGAGTTACACGTGCACAGACACGAGCTAGGGCACGAGCAGGTATCCCTATTTCGAATACCCACACGGCCTGGCGACATGACATTGTGACCCCTGCAGTACAAAAATTTTGTAATTTTTCCCAAAAATTCTGTATGTTTCTAATTTAGTCCCTATTCATTTCTAATGTGTTTTTAGGTCCCCGAGGGTTCATATAAGGGAAAATAAGTATGAGTTTGAATAATATTGCTATGATTTATGTGATGTTTTGAATATGTTGAATAATTGTTCATTGTGAGTTGTAAACTTCCAGTAATGATCCGGACACCACGAAATTCTAGTTAGAAAACATGATTAGAGTTTTCAATGAGTTATCTTGTTCACCAGTAGAATGTGTTAAATGTGCAATATCTCTATTAAAAGACTCAGCTTATCAATGGTGGAAACGTTGGTTTCTGTTGTGGTGAGAGAACGTGTAGATTGGGAATTCTTCCAAATCGAGTTCAAAAAGAAACATATAAGTCAGAGGTTTCTTGATCAGAAATGCAAAGAGTTCCTTGAGCTCAAATAGGGCTGCATGTCAGTGTCTGAATACAAAAGAGAAATTGTCAGATTGAGCAAATATACCCTAGAATGTATTCCAACCGATGTTGCTATGTGTAAGCGGATCGAAGACGGGTTAAACGAAGATATAAAGCTATTTGTTGTTCTTGTTGATTGAGCACAGAAAGCTGAAGAACTTAGAAAAGAAAAGAGGAAAGTTTATTATGAAGCTAGAGATTTGATAAAGAGTTCTATGGGAAAGTTTCATTAGTCAACATCAAAGAAATCAAAATAACACCATAACCGTTTGACTACTTCAGTGGGTTATCCTAATAGAGATCGCGATACATAACATGCGAGTTCTAAAGCTCAAGCTATGTTAGTAGCAAGTGTTGGTAGTGTTAAAGCCAATAAGCCTAATTATCAACGATGTGGACATCGACACTATGGTGAATGCAAGATGAAAGATGGGGCGTGTTTCAGATGTGGTTCACATGAACACTTTATTCAAGATTGTCTGGAGTTACTTGAAAAAGAAAAGATTCAGACTATCCGACCGAGTAACACAGCTACAAGTAGGAGATCACTGAGAAACCCTAGAAATGTGGATAATAGTCATAGTTCGACTAAGGATCCTGCTGTGAGATCCAAGGCAAGAGCACAAACTAGAGCTTACGCTATCCGTGCACAAGATGAAGTTTCTGCTCCAGATATTATTACTGGGACTTTTTCTATCTTTGACACTAATGCTACTGCTTTGATTGATTCGGGATCAACCTATCTAGATTCGTGCACGATAGGAAGCTTCTGCTCCAGATGTTATTACTAGTACTTTTTCTATCTTTGACACTAATGTTACTACTTTGATTGATCCGGGATAAGCCTATTCGTATGTATGGACGAATCTAGTGTCAAGTAAGAATTTACCTGTTGAGTCCACCGAATTTGTAGTTAAAGTGTTGAACCCCCAAAGTGAGTGTGTGATCATTGGTAAAGTCTACAAGAGTTGTCCATTGTTGATTCGACGTTATAAATTTCTGGCTTATTTAATACTACTGCCATTTGATGAGTTTAACGTGATTTTGGGCATGGATTGGCTGACTATGCATGATGCTATTGTGAATTGTTGACTAAATCTTATCGTATTAAAATGTTAGAATAGTGAAATGCTTCAGTTTGAATAGGGTAGTTTGAGTGATTTACCCTTTGTTATCTCTCCTAGGTCAGTACAGAGATATGTAAGAAAAGGTTGTGATGCATACCTTCCATATGTATTAGATTCTAGAGTTTTTGAGTTGGAGCTGGAATCAATTGCAGTAGTTTGTGAGTATCTAGACGTGTTTCTAGAAGAGTTACTCGGGTTACAACCGATCAGAGAGGTTGAGTTTGCCATTGAGTTAGTCCAGGAACATCACCGATATCGATAGCTCCGTACAGAATGGCTCCTACTAAGTTGAAAGAGTTGAAAGCGCAGTTGCAAGAGTTAACAGATAGGGGTTTTTCTCGACCCAGTTTTTCACCCTGGGGTGCACATGTCCTGTTCATTAAGAAAAAGGACGAATCAATAAGATTATGTATTGACTACCGTCAGCTCAACAAAGATACGATCAAGAATAAGTATCCATTGCCGCAGATAGACGATCTGTATCAGCTGAAACGTGCAACAGTATTCTCAAATATTGACCTTTGTTTTGGTTATTATTAGTTGTGAGTTAAAGATTTCGATGTGCCGAAAACTGCATTCAAGACCAAGTACGGGCATTATGAATTTCTTGTGATGCTGGTTGGTTTAACTAATGCACATGCAGTATTTATGGATTTGATGAACAAAATTTTTAGACCGTATCTAGACCAATTTGTTGTGGTATTCATCGATGATATTTTTATTTACTCTCAAGATGACTCTGAGCATGCCGAACATTTTAGGATTATATTGCAAACTCGACGTGAAAAGCACTTGTTTTCCAAATTTAGCAAATGTGAATTTTGGCTACGGGAAGTCAGTTTTTTAGGACATATTGTGTCAGCTGGAGGCATTAGAGTTGATTCGAGCAAAATTTTAGCTTTTGTTGATTGGAAACCTCCGAGAAATATATCTAAGGTCAGAATTTTTTTGGGATTAGCTGGTTACTATAGAATATTTGTCAAGGGATTCTCGATGATTGCTACACTGGTGACGAGACTACTACAAAAAAGATGTGAAATTCAAGTGGTCTGAGAAATGTCAGCAGAGTTTTAATTAGTTGAAAGAATTGCTAACCGAGGCACCAGTTTTAGGTCAGCCTAAGTCGGGTAAAGAATTTGTGATTTTTAGTGATGCATCTTTAAATGATTTAGGCCGTGTTTTAATGCAAGAAGGCAAAGTGATAGCTTATGCTTCTAGACAGTTATAGCCGCCCGAAAAGAATTATCCAACACACGATTTGGAACTGGCACCTATTGTGCTTGCGCTAAAGATTTGTCAACACCATTTATACGACGAAAAATGTCACATCTTTACAGATCACAAAAGTTTAAAGTATTTAATCTAACACCCCTAACATGTATCCGTCATCGGATTTGAGTGATGAGGCATTACCAGTCAATCAAAGTTCATACAGATGATCATTTCATTTCACAACTAAAAATTTAATCACCTCAATACTCGTAACTTAATAAAATATCGAGTCTTAAAATTTTAACAAACATAACATTGCATAATTAAAACATATTCTGTGTACATTTAGCTTTGTTGAAACATGCACTAATCACCACAAAAACCATAAGCTATAATAAACACCAATGCCGATTATCCATAATAATATTATAGGCTAATCACCATGTCAAGATTTAAACACACTTAGCAAATTCATTCCTTACTTATTTGGCTATTAAGGTCAACCACATGGATAGTACAAAATTATGTCATTCAATCATCAGCTAAAATATGCCATTTCCTAGACATAAGAAAGTTGATCATTTCACAACCAATGACTTCATAGGCATAAATTATTAATTAAAGCTATTATAGGTCGAATATAAACTTGTATTTAGTTCACTTATTAACTAATCACATAACCAATATAGCTTGTTTATAATATAATCGTGAAATCAATTCAAATCATCTTAATTCATATGTACAAATGCCGAATCAAATTATGTTTATTACACATTGTACCAAATTATCACACAAGACCAACTTGCTTCTTAACAATTCGGCTAGAAAAATTAACCTGAACACTTTCCTCGATTGTTATTTATCAACCAAACCTATATAGCCAATTCACCTTATAAAATCATACATATAACTAATCAATTATATGCATATTCGGTTATCCAAGGTAAAATCAATACATAACATAAATCATATCACATACTCATTAATATGAATCTAATACTTTAACCGAATATACGTATACACATTATTCACCATTTCTAAACCATTTCACTAATGCAACCATACCATTTCAATTTGATTTAATGAATTACTAATTTAACCTTAACGATATATTAATTTAAAACACTTAAATCATGGACATAAATGTCCACTAACCTTATAATGGCATATTAACCTTTTAAGGACTTCCCATAAATAAAATCATAACAAATTAACATATTAACAATGAGAATGCCACTTTTACTTTTTATGCGATTTACCCCTTTTTCGTAAATTAAGTACACAAACTGATAAATTAAATCACAGAAATTTCACACATGTCAACTCACATACTATAAGCACGATAAATAATATTAAAATATTTTTTTGACTCAGATTTGTGGTCCCAAAACCACTGTCCGACTAGGGTTTAAATCGGGCCCTTACATTTAATGTCGCAGAAAGATTTGAATCTTAGACAGCATAGATGGCTCGAGCTATTAAAAGACTACGATTTGATTATTGATTATCATCCAGGTAAAACGAATGTTGTTGTTGATGCTCTGAGTAGAAGTCACTGTTTGCTTTGCGAGCATTGAACAGACGATTGACGTTGTCTGACGATGGTTCGATTTTAGCTGAGCGGAAAGCTAGACCGATGTCTTTACGATAGATCTATGAGGCTAAAAAATATGATGATATGTTGATAGATAAACAGAAATTGGGTGAGTCGATTCCTAATTTAGATTTTCAGATTGACTCTGATGATTGTTTACTTGTAAGAGGCAGAATTTACTTACTAAAAAATTCAGAGTTAGTTCAGAAGATTTTGCATGAAGCTCATTGTGGTAGCTTTTTTGTTCATCTTGGTAGCACTAAGATGTAAAATGATTTGAAACAAATTTATTGGTGGCCAGGTATGAAACGAGAGATTTCTAACTTTGTATCGAGATGTTTAGTATGTCAGCAAGTTAAAGTTGAACATCAGGTACCTTCTAGTTTGTTACAGCTAGTGATGATAGTGGGATGGAAATGGGAGTGAGTCACGATGGACTTTGTATCAGGATCCTAGCAAGAAAGATGCAATCTGGGTTGTCGTTGATCGTTTGACCAAGTCTGGAGTTAAAGGGATTGATCTGACCATAGTACTTGTTGGAAGGAGTTGAAAGGATTCTTAGCAGATGTCCTATTTTGATGAGGTTAAATTGGGTTCTGTTGTGTCTTTACTCGATGGTAAAGCACACTGTTGGTGGAATACTTTTAGGAGAGGTATTGTTTATGATAGATTGACTTGGAATTATTTTCTCAAGGTTTTAAGAGGAAGTTTATGGGCGAGCAGTATATGGAGGCTCGTAAGCATGTGTTTTTGGATTTGGTTCAGAGATTTGCTTGTGGCTGATTATGAGGTTAAGTTTGTGGAACTTAGTCAGTATGCTTCTGAGATGATACATTCTAAGGGAGATTGATGTAGAAGGCTTTGATTTGGGCTTAATCTTGAAATTCAGGTTTATTTGGTAGCACATAATGTAGAGATGTTTGATGAGTTAGTTCAAAAAGCCAAAGTAGTTGATGAGACTTTGGATGAGCCACTTCATTCTGTTGTAATTGAATTGGGTAAGAGGACTTCTGATGGTGGTATGGACTCTAAATTTGGTTTCGTAGACTCTGAATTTGGTACCTGCTTCTGCGCCTATTAGAGGCTGCGGTCAAGGTAGAGGTAATAACGAACTGGTTGGGTAGCGGATTGTTACTCATACTATTGCTACACCGATTGAGTCTGGAAGTCCACCTCGAGTTTATGCTATTAGGGAACCACAATATCATTATTTGAACATCAAGATTGAGGGTATTCTTGCATTGTAATAACTTCTTTTGTTCCCATTGATAGATTTAGGTTCTATGCCTTCGTAAATTTTAACTGAAGTAGCTAATAACTAGAGAATCCGGATAGAGAATAGTGAATGATGCAGTGTTATTTCTTAGGTGTTCTATATTTATTTACGTTTTATGGAATAAGGCAATGTGGTAGACTTGTTTATAGCCATGTTAACTTCTAGACATTTTGCTGGTTTTTGGATTCAATTTATATGGATTACATGTTATTGTTATGCTTAGGTTCATGAACATGAGGATGTATTGATGTTACTTGCTCAAACATGATTTTGTGATATTGAACTATTGGAATGATGGAAGTGTGGAAGTGTACACAATCGCAACAAGTAATAAAGTGACAAGTAAATATCGAGTTATCGTACCCAGAGGGACTGCTTAAGAAAATTATTTATGAAATGAAATCCAAACACTTTGGTGATTGAAAATATTTTGATTTTGAGGAAGTGATTAAAAACTAAAATTTAACTAAGTAAAATAAAAGTAAATAAAAATAAAAGTTCCAATGCACGATTTCAAAAGATGATTTTAATCAAGATGACATAATTATGTTAGATTAATTACATTTCTTAACTTAATATTACTAAAACAATATTCATGTTGTTACGAATAAATTCACGACAAATTAGTCATTTGTTAACTATAACACATACACACTTACAAAATTAACTAATCTCTTGAACATATTACTATGCCAATTCAAACAATTAATCAATTTTAATAAAAAAGTAAAAGATTAAGTGAAGTAACAATATATACCTACATTGAAACAGTTTAATCACAATAATCTTGCAAGTTATGCAAGGCTAATGTATCGTCTAATACTGTCGCTAATTTAACCCTTAGCTACCTTAGAAGATTAAACATGCATTGATTAAGTATTGTGTCAATTAATTACAATTTCAATACGATTGATAATTAATTCATTAGTTACCTTGCAATTGTAATTCAAGAATAACATAATCATGATTTTACTTAATAAAACAATTTACCAAGACCTATAACAACAAAAACATAATTTTAATAACTTAAGTGGACAAAATGCAATCAACCTAACACGAATTAAATTTAAGCCATGTTAATTAAATTAAGAATATCAACATAACAAATATTCATAGGCATGTTCATAACAACAATAATAAAAGTTAAAGGATAGGAAACTAGAATCAAATCTCATGTTTCTCCGAGGTCTAACTTGTTTGCTTCGCTCATTCTTGTTGAACCAAGGCTTCTACAGGAACTTGAATGCTGCTACCAATGGTGGTTTAAGGGCTCTTTTCCAAGAGGGGAAATCGGCAAGGTAATGGAAGGGAACAATGGAAAGCAAAGGAAGGTTTGGAAGAGAGAAAATGAGAATGAAGTGAAGAATGAAAGGTGTGAGGGGTGTGTTTCAAATGAGCAGCCAAGGGGGTATTTATAGGTTGGATAGGCTGTTAAAAATAGCAAAAATCAGCAGCCATTAACTCCCTCCATGGCTGACCACATGTGTGGCAAGTTTGAAGCTTTCAAACTTACTAAATTTAGCTAGGGGCAAATCTACAAAAGATTGATAAGTGGAGGGGTTTGAATGCAATTTCAAGGAAACTTCAAGGGCTATCTTGCAAGTCAAATAATCAGCTAAATAAGCTGATTGGGTCAGCTTGTGGGACGGTTTTAGGCAGCCCATTTGCTCAATTAGATCAGTCTCTCAGTTTAACACAGTTGGGATTAAATTGGATTAAAATAAATTGGATTATAATTAAAATTAATTATATTATGAATTAATATTCATAATTTGGACCATCTTAGGTTGAAAAATTAATTCGCCTCGATTCTTCAAAAATCACTTCTTGATTTTGCGCTTCTAGTAGTGTTTACAGAGCCAATTTTCGCCCTTTGTGCGAATATGTCAAAAATAAAACAAAGTTAATCAAATTTATTATAAAATTATTTAAAATTATTTGGGGTATTTTATTGAAGGTCCTTACAGCTTGAAAATAATCAGCCCAACAATTTTTTGTTGAAACAGTCCACCCTATAGCTAATAATAGCCTTTCTTTGAATTCAAAATGAGGAGATTAAGTCATCCCTTTTTCCATAAATTGTGGTCGGCCATATGTGAGAGAAAAGGAAGGAATTTAAATTCTATTTTTAGCAAACTCTACCCCGTACCTTCACCTATAAATATCATGCACCTCTCACTTCTCAAATCATCATTCATCCCTTAACATTAATTTCTTATTCATTCTCTCATCTATCATTCCCTTTTCCATTTCCCTTTTCCTTTCCCTTGCATAGCCACCATCTCCCTTCCACCTTTAGCCACAAAAGTTTTATCAAAGGTATTCATTGCTGGATCACCTTGAAACCCTTAACAAAAAAGCATTGATTAGAATAGAGGAGCGCATCAGTCAGAATAGATCCGAAAGGCTGGTAGTCTAAATAGAGTTTAGTTTTTCCTATTGTTATTTATTTTAATTATGTTTCCTTTGAGTTTATTATATTTGACATCAACTATGTTATTTTAAATCCTATTTGCTAGGATGATTATGTTAATTCAGTAAGATTTATTTTATTCATGTTTAATATGTTTGGGACTTAGTTGATCATGTTTTCAATTAATATCATGATGCATTTCATTCATACGTGATTGGGTGCACTTAGATTAGTTGAGCGATCCTAACTAGACGACAGCTAGTAGACACATAATTGAAAAGTGCAATGCTCAATTTAAATCCTTAAACCCAACTAAGTTGAGGCTCATAATATCTTTAGTTAGCTCTATTATCTTGCATAGTTTTTAGGTTTATGTAATGAAATTGTTGCAAACGTAAATGTCTCTATGACTTTACAAAAATGCTAAGAAACCTTTAGTATATTATGATCAGTAAAATGTATATTTCATTAAGTAAAGGATCTGAGAGAACTTAATTTGGTTTCCAAACTCAAGAAAAGTTGAGTTACCATGGAAGTATTTTCGAACATTATTAAGAATGATAAAGTAAATTGAATTTATTAATAAAATTGTCCTAGCCCATTTAATGTTGATTTTTTTTGTTGCTAAAGCCACACATTCATACATTTAGATAATTTGAATTTAGATTAAAATTGCATTAGGGATCACTCTTTACATCTAGTTAATTTAATCACCACAACCCAAAACTATTAAGCTTTTTTTATATCAAATTGTGGTTTATAATTTTGCAATTAATCGATTAACATACACAGTCCCTATGGAGAGGATAACTCATTTTTACTTACTTATTACTTGAACAACTTTGAACACTTGTGCATATTTCTCATTACAAGTTTTTGGCACCGTTGCCGAGGACTGTTGCCTTAATAATTTTTTTTTTGTGAAATTATTTTTACAGTTTAGTTTTTATTTTTATTTATTTAATTTTTAACTTTACTAATTTATTATTTATTATTTATTATTTAGGTGTTCTATGAGTATAAACCGAATCATTGATCTATGATCCGTGGACCCTGAAATTAAGCGGACTTTTAGACAAAGATGACGCGAAAGATCTACTTAAAGACAAGCCGAGATGGACCTTGGAAATTAAAATGATGGAAAAGGTAGGGGAGTCAATCATGCACACAACCCAATCCTTATTCTGATGATAGGGATTGTTCCATTAGACAATACGTTGTGCCACTCTTCAATGAGTTAAATCCTTGAATTAGAAGGTCAGACATCGAGGCACCCCAATTTGATTTGAAACCAATGTTGTTCCAAATGCTCCAAGTGGTGGGCCAGTTCAATGGTATGCCCATAGAAGATCTACATTTTCACCTTCATTTGTTCATGGAGGTGAGTGATTCATTCAAGATAGTTGTTTTGACTGAAGACCCAAAGAGGTTAAAATTGTTTTCATACTCGTTGTGAGATCGAGCATGAGCATGGATGAATTCATTTCCTGCAAGTTCAATATCTACTTTGCAAGAACTAGTAAAAAGGTTTTTGGTAAAGTATTTTCCTCCGAGCAAAAACAAAAAGTTGCGTAAAGACATAACTACTTTCCAACAATCGGATGATGAGTTTTTATATTGTTAGATTATGCCCAAAGGCCAATCATGAGATGATTGTAATAACATGCTTGTTTTACCTCGTTTATTAATATAAGACATTGTCATTATTATCTTAGTTTTTTTTTGTGTATAAATAAACTATTTCATAATAATGTCCTGATCAAAATATGATAATTCTTAAAAGGTCCTTAGTTGAGTATTATTGTGGTCTTGGACAACAACAACGTATTAAGACTAACATGTAGTTGATTGCTAACAAAGTGTTGTCATTGACATATGGTTGTCAAAATCAATACATGAGTATATGCTAGAGAACGACATATTGGACTAACCTACTATGAGTATGTTTCTTGGATTATTATATAATAGTCACAACATTACTCATAGTGATAACTATGTATATGATCCTTAGACTTGAGATCATCATTGTCCCAACATAGTGAGTCGTATATTTTGATACAGTCAAATGTCTACTATAACAGATTGTTCTATAAAGACTAATGTTGGGTATGCAACAATCTATGTAGTAGGATATGATTGATAAAGATAGGATTTGTCCCACCTACATAATGGGAGCAATATCTTAGGCCACTTGATAAAGTGAGACTAGAAATTCATGACCATACTCAAATAAGTTAGTATGATATATTACATTTATTTGTTTATAATAGTCTACTTCGGGTATCAAGAAACATGAGATTGGACTTTGCAAGTGTGACTATTCCATGACTTCTATCCAATCGAGATGTAAAGGACAAAAGGATATAATACATGTAACGTTAAAAGTGTTCTAGTATTACTACCAATGTTATAAGAGCTTACAGGGTCACACCCTATAGTTGAAACGAATAGAATCTAAACACAGTTGGTATTAAGTTTAACTGTCACGATGATTATATTAATTATTGAATTAATTTAATTTGATAACTAAATAATAAACACAATATATGTACAAATTCGTTGGACAAGAATAGAGAACATAATTAAAATAAATGTATGAATTTGATTCATATAAAATATTAATTATAATTTGTTTATCGAAATTATTAAAATAAATTATTATAATAATTAATTTCAGTAAAAAATAATGTAACATCCTTAACCCATATCCGTCGCCAAACTAGGGTTAGGATGCATTACTAAGCATAACAAAACTCAAAACAGACATACATTAAAGTTTAATAATTTTAAACAACTATATACTAATAAATCCATAATAAAAAAATTGTATTTATTTACTCTATACAATATTTAAACCTATAAACTTTATCTAGTCTGTACATGCCATAAGTTAAAATTTAAACATTTTAATACCAAGACAGTAGATAAAGTGATGATCTTGCTGACGATCCCTGAGCTTAAAGCTTGATCTTTAAAACTATAAAACAAAGAAACGAATACAAACAAGGTAAGCTATTATAGCTTAGTAAATCTAAAGCTTAACAAATTATATAAAGAATAAAAATAAAAAAAACAATTAAATAAGTTCTTGGTATATCTATTGAATTTGCAAAAACCATATATATATATTGTCTTTTGAATATTTGCTATTCATAATCCCCTTATTTATAATCAAACAAATGAATTCACAAAATACAAATCACTAAACTCATATATAAATATAAACAATATGTACACAACCAATTTATATATATGCATTCGTCAAAAGTCCTACTTACGAATGTATTACATATTATTTGCATATAATCATATGCATACGAAATTTTCATAATTTAAAACTTAATGTATATACATTTCAATTATGAATAACCGAATGCTTATGTATTTGCACCTAACAAATTATCATAACCAAATGAGTATACATATACATCAAATAAATATATTCAGATATAATCACATTTACCAAAATATATCTAACACTGAGTACAAACATATTCCTTAAAAACACATACCAAATGCATATATAGATTTACTATATGCATATAACCAAATATATATAATTTCATATATAACAAGTGCAATAAATTGTGTATATATATAAATAAATATATATACTCTCCAAATATATAATAACAAGTATTTATCTGCTAATCAAACTTATTAATCAAATATATATACTTGATCTTCAAATATATATATAATATTTACATATCACGTACATATTCAATATATTCAAACCAGTAATATAAACAGATTCACAGGCATTTAGCCTACTAGGTTTTAAAACCTGATTTAATACACTTGCTTTTAGCCTGCTAGACTTATAGTCCGAATAATTTCACTGGCATTAAGCCTGCTAGACAATGAGTCTGAATTATATCACCGGCATCAAGCCTCCTGGACAATAAGTCTGAATTACATTCGATCACTTTATATTAGTCGTTCAAACTAACAACCTCATATATTCATTTCCATTCAAGAACTTTCGTATGAATAATTTCACATAATCGAAACTTTCTTAAACATATATAAGTTCCATACCTAAATTCATTTCAAGAACATATACACATATACTTGCTTCATCGAATTTCATAATACCTTACACATATATCCTACCTAAATTCGTATTAAGCACCTATTCATGAATGTAAACATATCCAATCAAATATAGTAGATACATATATTTTCAACTCACACATAAACATACCTATGCAATACTACATATATACTCATGAATTACATGTCTTAAATCAATTCCAAAGGTTTATACATGTATATACATATATATGTATATTCGAACCTTATATAATAACAAGTTATAAATACCTTTGAATCTAAACCAAGAATTTATACATATTCAATATTCAAACTTTAACTAAATTCAAAAACTTATATATAGATTTGAGTGTTTTAAACATACGAATACATATACATATACATCATACTTACTTATTTGAATATAATCCATACTTTTATACATTTTATATTTTTATTTCAAACCATAAATTTATACAAGATTAAACTTGTATTTTTGAACATTATAATTATATAAATTATTCATAACTTAAAATTTATTCAATTAACATACTTTTATTTAGATCTCAATACCAAATACAATTAGTATACATGTATAAATATTAACTTAAAAACTCTTAATTTCTAATAGACTTACCTCAGACGATGAAAAATCGAAGTTGGACAATTATTCGACTACTTTGGCTTTTCCCCGATCTAACTCTGATTTCTTTGGTTCTCAATATAAATATATTCAAAATGAGCTAATTTAATTATTAACACATTCAATTTAGTCCAAAAACACATAATTGGGCAAATTACCATTTTGCCCATCATATTTACACTTTTTGCAATTTAGTCCCTATTGCATAAAACAAAAATTACACAAAATTTTCCCATACCACACAAGGGCTGAATATTCATGGTTCTCATGCAAGTCAACACATTTCATTTATTTCACATTTTAGTCCCCCAAAAAATTAATTTCACAATTTAGCCCTATTTACTCAATTTCACTAAAAATTCAAAGGCAAAACATTTTAATCTAACACCTATCTTTCATATTTCATCAACTAACATCACATATCACAAGTTATCGTCAATGGAAAAACACAAAATAATCAACAATTTCAAAAATTCAAGCATAGGTCTTGTAGTATACAAAGCAACGATCTCAAAAACATAAAAATTATCAAAAACCGAAACTAAAACACACCTTAATTTTCAATAGGAATTATCGAAACCCTAAAAGCCATTGATGAATTCTCCCAAGCTTAACATTCGGCCAAGCTAAGAATGTTTTTTTATGCTTTCTTTACTTATTTTAATTATATGACATAATTTAATAAATTACTAAATTAACCTTATCTAATAAATATATAAAACATAAATATAAAGGACAATGTTGTCATATGTCACCCACTAACTATATTTTGGTCTATTTACATCTTTAGACCTCCCACTTAAAAAGACAACAACAAGTAGGTGCTTTTAAAATTTAACCTCTAAATTTTTATTTTACGCGATTAAACCCTTTTTATCGAATTGAACCTTCAAACGATTAAATTTTCACACGAAATTTTCACACATATAACCTAACATGCAATAGACACAAAAAATAATATTAAAATAATTTTTTGACTTGGTTTAGTGGTCCTGAAACCACTATGTCCGATTAAGGTCAAAATTGGGCTGTCACACATAAAATATATAAGGAAATTAATATCATTTTGGGAAGGTCATTACACTATGATATTTTCAAATATATTCTGGCAGCAAAAAGTGGATTCCTTTTTTTTAAGGAATATTAAATAAAAGGAAAGGAATCATAAAATAAAAGCCTAGGGTGCAGAAAAATATTTACCAATATTAACCACAAAAAGAAAAATAACATAGGTCTAGCAGCCGCATTTCTTATTGGAAAAACTGTCTGAAATGTTTAGTGAGGGTTTTTGTTTGTTCGTTCATAACAGGGTGGACTATGTAGAGCTTGGGACTATGCTGTTGCGGTTTTGGATCGACAGAGTGCGAAGGGGATTAAAACAACATTGGTTCCTTCCTATTTTTCAGAGTACGAAAGGTATATTTTTCAAACTTTTTTTGCTCGATTCATTCCTCATGCATGGATTCTTGGTTTGGATCACCAGAATAATTGTTTCACTGCACCACAGGATGTCCCGATGATCCAACATTGGTATCAGAGCCACTTGTACGATATAGATTCGGGATTAAATTCAACGGTTGATGCAATTGTTAATATGCATGTTGTTTGTTTTGATTTGTTCAATCTATTATATGTATATTTGATGCATGTAATCTATTTAACAAAAAAATTTTGTGGTTGATTAATACATTGTTTGTTAAGGGCTAACAAATATGTTTAGGAGTAGTGGGGTTTGAATTAAAGTTAACAATTAACTTTTTGGAATTTTCGAAATGGAACAATATTTGTTTTAGTAATCCTATTCAGAATTTTACTTGTGCGACAAGGTTCGTATGTCGGGCCTTCGTAGCACTCATAGATCCCCAGATTTACCACTGTTCTATTTTTAGCAATCGACTAAAGACTAAAACATAACATATTTTATTTTACAAGTATGTTGTATGTTATGGTTGATTTGCACGGTGTTTGGAAATACATGGTTATAGCCTTATAACCCATTTATTTTATTAATTTAAAAGGTTGTAAATCTTATAAATACAACCTGTGTGTCATGCGTTACTATTTTTCTCTTGTATTTTTCTTCTCATCTCACTCCCTCGTATGTAAAATGAGTTTCGACAAATTGTTAACCGCATGAGTTGCTGTGGGCCATATTAGAAGAAAGATGGACCAACTAAAGTAGACAAGAAGCTTATGAAGCAGCTTAAACCTTTAGGTTTTCATTTGGTTGTCCCATTGTCTTGGGAGGAACCATCTTAGTTTATGGGCTATAACTATTGCATTTATTTACTGCTTTATTTATTCACGTATGAAATACTATGGATGTCTAAAACATGCGAAATTTTAAGTATGTTAAAATTTGATAACTATAAACAAGATTAATTGATGAGATCAATTAAATGACTAAATGGACTAATGTAGACCATAATTGGTGAGATGCAACCTTAATAAAATTCCCTCAATCAAAATATTAAGTCAACGTTGCATTCCAGTCATTGCCCTAATTAAGGCTCGATCGATACTATGTAGGTTCTGCTAAAGTGAAGTACTAGTATCTATCTTGGTTAAACGTAAAGAATAAACAAGTGATATTCGTTGGTTAAAACATTGGTTAGTGACTTAACTAGGTTACACTAATAGGATTAGAAACCTAGAGGTAAGTAATTTGGATAAATCATAAGATGATTAGAACAAAAGTTGTTCACCATATATTTAGGAGTTACATGTGATGTAATTAGCAAGTGTTGCTTACCTAAATAACCATAATCTTGAGAGTAAAGCCAAAACTGACTTAAGAAAAGGTGAAATCTAGATCCTTACCCACTAGAAAAATTTTCGAGAAAGTATTTCCAAAATTAAAATGTAAGGGTTATTAATTTTGAATAAAATAGTGGGAGCATCATTTAATAAATTCTTTTAGTGAATAATATAAACTTGGTAAATTTACTCACTCACCTATTTCATTATTGTAGATATATTATGGCTGCAAACACAAATTCACTTTCATTGCGATCAGTCTTGAAAAGGACAAATTGAATGGTTTGCGTTTCCTTGATTGGTTTCATAACTTGAGAATTGTCCTCAAACAATAACAAAAATTATATTTCATTGAACAACCCTTTCCTAATAAACCGCCTAGCAGTGCCTCGAGGGCTGATAGAGATGTTTACTAGAAACATCTCGATGATATAGTTGACGTTGGATGTCTTATGCTTGCCACTATGAATCCTGAGCTTTAGAAGCACCACGAGGACATGGTTGCTTATGATATGATTGAGCACCTGAAAAAAATTTATTAGGGGCAAGCATAGTAAGAGAGGTTTGATACCTCTAAGGCCCTTTCCAATGTAAGCTGACAGAAGGAAGCCAAATAGGACCTCGTGTTCTTAAGATGATAGGCTATATTGAAAGCTTCTCTAAACTTGAATTTCCATTGGCCAAGAGTTGGCCACTGAAGTTATTCTACAATCGTTGCCTAATATTTGTACTTCTGTACAGGGACTGCAAAGGAGTAGGACTCTGGTTAAAGGAGATGTGGACCTACGAGTTGAAAATGGAGCAAGAGTTGCTACATTAGTTGTAGGAACATATACTTTGTCTTTGCCAAGTGGACTTGTTTTATGTTTAGAAGATTGTTATTTTCTGCCCAGTTTGACAAAGAACATTATTTCAATTTCTTTTTAAGACAAAATTGGTTTTGAGATAATAATTAATAATAATTGTTGTTCCTTTTATCTCAATAATGTTTTCTATAGTTCAACACAATTTGTAAATGGCCATTATATTTTAGATCAAGTTAATCCCATTTACAACATAATACTAAAAGATCTAAAATAAATTACTCAAATCAAACTTATCTTTGGCATTATCATTTTGGGCCACATAAGTGAGAAACAGATATACAAAATCCATAAAGATGGTTTATTAGATTCATTTCATTTCAAACAAATTCAAGTATATTAATCTTGCTTATTGGGAAAAATGATTAAAGTTCCTTTTATTGGTAAAAGTGAGTGAGCTAATGATTTATTGGGCCTAATACATACTAATGTATGTGGACCAATGAACAGACATGCCAGAGGTGGATTTTAGTACTTCATTACTTTAATTGATGATTTCAGTAGATATGGGTATGTTTATCTCAAGTACGATAAGTTTGAAGTCTTTGAAAAGTTTAAAGAATTCAAAAATGAAGTACAAGATCAACTAGGAAAAGCTATCAAGACATTTCGATCTGATCAAGGTGGAGAATTTTTTATCCTAGAGTTTGATGACCTTTTGAAGGAATGTGGGATAGTCTCACAACTTACTCATCTTGGTACTCCTCAATGGAATAGAGATTTTGAGAGAAGAAATCAAGCTCCGTTAGACATGGTTTGATCACTGATGAGTCATGCTGATCTATCGACTTCTTTTTAAGGACATGCACTTGAGGTAGTTGTTGTTACACCGAATCGTGTTCCATCTAAATCAGTTCAAAATATGTCATATGAGAAGTAGATTGGGAAATGTTCTAATATGTGGTTTATGAATATTTGGGGTTGTGAAGCTTATGTTATACCTCAAACGTCTACTAAGCTTGAACCCAAATTTGTAAAGTTTATATTTGTGGGATATTCGAAAGAAATCATAGGATATTATTTCTTTAATCCTACTATGAACAAAGTGTTTGTTGCTCGGACTGGTGTCTTCCTAGAAAGAGAATTTGACTCTAGAAAAGGGAGTGAGAGATAGATTGAACTTGAAGAAATTTGAGAACCAAAAAAATACCACTGAACCATAGATAGAACAATAACAAGTTCTATAAGAAATTGAGGAACAAAGTAACTACTGTAGAAACACAACCACCGCATAGATCTTTAAGAGAACACTAGGCAACTGAGAGATATGGATTTCTGGTTAGAACACATGGTGACGTTCTTCTTATAGATTAATATGAACCTAGGACTTATGAATAAGCAGTGACGAGCTTAGACTCTGAGAAATGGTTAGAGGTCATGAGGTCTGAGATGGATTCCATGATAGAAAACTAAGTATGAATCTTGGTTGACCAATCTGAAGGGGTTAAACTCATAAGGTGCAAATGGGTATTCAAAAAGAAAACCGACATGGATGGTAATGTACAAACAAACAAAGGATGATTGGTCGCTAAAGGTTTTCGCCATGTTCATAGTGTCGACTATGGTGAAACTTTTTCTCCTCTTGCTATGTTTAAATCCATCTAGATCTTGCTCGCAATAGTTGCATTTCATGATTATGAAATGTTGTAGATGGGCGTCAAAACAAATTTCCTTAATGGAAAACTGAAAAAGAATGTGTACATGACACAACCTGGAGGTTTTTACAATCCGAAAGATGCTAGAAAGATATGCAAGCTACAAAGATCTATTTATGGATTGAAGCAAGCTTCTCAAAGCTGGAATCTTCGTTTTAATGATGAAATCAAAGAGTTTGGTTTTATCAAAAATGATGATGAGCATTGTGTTCACAAGAAAGTTAATGGGGGCACTATTATATTCTTGGTATTGTATGTAGGTGACATACCTACCTTACAGTTTATTAAGACATGGTTAGGATGTTGTTTTTCTATGAAGTACTTGCGTGAGGCAACCTACATTTTACGAGTCAAAATCTATAGACATAGATTAAGGCAACTCGTAGGTCTAAGCCAAATTACATACATAAATAAAGTACTGAAAAGTTTCAATATGGAAGAATCTAAGAAAGGATTCTTACCTATGAGACATGGTATCTCACTTTTGAAGGAAATGTGTCCTTCAACTCCATAAGAGAGAGTGAATGAGTAAGATTCCATATGCTTCAACTATTGGATCTATCATGTATAACATGTTATGTACTCATCCAAATGTATCGTATGCTTTATGTATGACAAGTCAGTATCAAGTAGATCTCAATGAAGGTCATTAGGTAGCAGTTAAAAATGTCCTTAAGTACTTGAGAAGGACTAATGATACATTCCTTATATATGGAGGTGAGGAAGAGCTAAGTGTAAAAGGTTACACTGATGCTAGCTTCCAAACTGGCAAGGATGATTCACGATCCCAATCAGGTTTTATGGATTTCCTTAATGGTAGCACTATGAGCTGGAAAAGTTCAAAGCAATGTACATTTGTTGATTCTACAATAGTGCCCGAGTATATTGTAGCTAGTGAAGCTGCAAAAGACTCTGCTTGGATCAAGAATTCCATCTCTTACCAACATTGCCTAGCATCTCAAATGCAATAGAATTTCGTTGTGACAACAACGGAGCCATTTCATAGGCAAAGGAATCCATATCTTACCATCGATCCAAACATATACTTAGGCGCTTTCATCTCATTTGAGAAATCATTGATCTAGGAGGTGCAGAAATTTGCAGTGTACTAACAAAAGATAACATTACTGATCCATTGATGAAGCCTCTGACATAGCAGAAACATGATCGTTAAACTAAGTCACTTGGTATTAAATATATAAGTGATTGGCCTTCGTGCTAGTGGGAGATTATTAGAGTATGCCCAAAGACCAATCATGAGATGATTGTAATAACAGACTTGTTCCTCGTTTATTAATATAAGGCATTGCCATTTTTATTTCAGTTTCTTTTCTGTGTATATGAATAAATTGTTTTATAATAATGTCTTGAGAATAATATGATTATTCTTAAAAGGTCTTTAGTCGAGTATTATTGTGGGCTTAGACAACAATAATGCATTAAGACTAACATGTAGTTGATTGATGACAAAGTGTTGTCATTAACATAGGGATGTCAAAGTCAATACATGAGTATATGTTAGTGAATGACATATTGGACTGACCTGCTATAAGTATATTTCTTGGATTATTATATTAGTCACAATATTACTCATAGTGATAACTATGTATACAATCCTTATACTTGAGATCATCAATATCCCAACAAAGTGAGTCGTATATTTTAATATAGGCAAACATCTACTAGAATAGGTTGTACTATAAAGACTGATGTTGGGTATGCCACAATCTATGTAGTGGGATATGATTGATCGAGATAGGATTTGTCCGTCCTACATAATGGGAGCAATATCTTAGGCCACTTGATGAAGTGAGACTAGAAATGCATGGCCATGCTCAAATAAGTTAATATGATATATTACACTTATTTGTTTATTGTAGTCTACTTCGGGTATCAAGAAACATGAGATTCGATTTTCCAAGTGTGACTATTTCATTACTTGTGTCCAATCGAGATATAAAGGTCAAAAGGGTATAATACATGAAATTTTATCACAAAAAGGTTATGGTCAACCATGACTTCTTGTAACTTAAGTAACGATGATGCATTTCTAGATGTCACTCATTGCTTGTAACGTTAGAAGTGTTCTAGTATTACCACCAATGTTACAAGAGCTTACAGGGTCACACTCTATGGTTGAAACGAATAGAATCTAAACATAGTTAATATTAAATTTAATTGTCACGATAATTATATTAATTATTAAATTAATTTAATTTGAAAATTAAATAATAAACACAATATATGTACAAATTTGGTGTACAAGAATAGAGAACATAATTAAAATAAATGTATGAATTTGATTCATATAAAATATTAATTATGATCTGTTTACCGAAATTATTAAATTAAAGTATTATAATAATTAATTTCGGTCAAGCATAAAATATATATGGAAATTAATATTCTTCTGGAAAGGATATTACACTGTGATATTTTCATATATATTTGGCACCGAAAAGTGGATTCCGTTTTTTTAGGGAATATTAAATAAAAGGAAAGGAATCATAAAATAATAAGGCATAGGGTGCAGAAGAGTGTTTACCAATATTAACCACAAAATGAAAAAGAACCTAGGTCTAGCAGCCGAAATTCTTTTAAGAAAAACTCTCTGAAACATTTAGTGACAGACTTTGTTCATTCGTTCGCAACAAGTTGGACTACGTAAAGGCCGAGACGATTCTATTGCGGCTTTGGATCGGCAACGTGCGAAGGGGATTAAAACAACTGTTGTTCCTTCCTATTTTTCATAGTACAAAAAGTATATTTTTTAAACCTTTTCTTCTCGATTCCTTGTTTGGATCGCTGAAATAATTTTTTCATTTCACCATAGGGCGTCCCAGTGGTGCAACATATATGAGGCATGGGGAAGATTCAGGGAATTATTTCGTAAGTCTCCTAATCATGGGATTCCTCATTGTATCCAACTGGAGATGTTTTATAATGGTCTCAATGCACACACAAGATTAATGGTTGATGCTTCTACGAACGGTGCAATTTTTTTTAAGTCTTATAACGAGGCTTACAAGATCATCAAGAGGATTACTAGCAATAATTACCAATGGCTAAAAAATTGAGAATTTTGAGGAAGACATGTAGCTAGAGTGCATGAAGTGGACGCATTGACCTCACTTTTTGCTAAAGTGTCTTCTATTTTCTCAATGTTAAAACAGTTTACCACTAATGGTTTGAATAATTTTGCAACTCAATCACCATATCAGTATGATGTTGTTTCTGTTGGATCGCCGACACCCCTATGGCGTAGCGGAAAAAAAATAATTCGGCGATCCCAACCAGGAATCCATGTGTGAGGAACGAATTAGGGTGAAAAGGTTGTGAAATTACCTAATGTTTATTCAGAGTAGACAGCAACGCCTCAACAACGAGTAGTCTGATCTGCTGTCGAACAAAGCCGCAATCTATCATGATCCCGGCCTCTACGTAATCCACTCAGTTGACTACAAACGGAAGAAATCCCCAAAATAGTTTTGAGAGTGATTTTTCTTTGACGGCTTCTAGACCCAAGCAAAGGAAAAACGGGATCCTTATAAATCTTTTACTTTTAGGGTTTTTAGGAAATAAATAAATATAATAATATTTTAAACCAAAAATTATAATTTCATTAATTATAATATAATTTTGGTAAACCATATATTTATTTGAATTCATAAGCTAAACCAAATTCATGTCCTCATTATGCGTACAACAACCTTGTACATAATGTGTTGGAAATTTGATTACTGAATTAAATTAATTCTATAATTAATTTAATTCAAGCGACCCCAAAAAACAATACCAACTATGGCTTATTCCGTTCATTTCAAATATAAGGTGTGACCCTGTAGGTTCCTGTAACGTTAGCAGTAATACTAGAACGATTCCAATGTTAGAAACAATGAGTCGCATCTAGCAATGCATCATTACTACCTAAGTCACAAGAGATCATGATTCGACATAACCTTTTTTTGATTAACCTTTTATGCAATAATCCTTAAGTTCTTTATCTCTGGATTGGACACAAGTCATGGAATAGTAACATTTGCATAGTCCATTCCATGTTCCTTGATATCTTAAGCAGACTACGATATACAAATAAGTATGACATCTCATATCAACTTATTTGAGCATGGCCATGCATTTCTAGTCTCACTTAATCAAGTGGCCTAAGATATTACTCCCATTATGTAGGAGGGACTTATTCTATATCGACCAACCATATCCCTCTACATTGATTGTGGTATATCCAACATCAGCCTTTATAGAACAACCAGTTACGGTGTACGTTTGACTGTATTAAGATATACTACTCAAGATGTTGGGATTATGATGATCTCAAGTCTGAGGATCATAGACATATTAATCACTATGAGTAATGTCGTGAAAATTACATAATAATCCAAGAAACATACTCATAATGGGTCAGTCCAATATGTTGTTCTCTAACACACATATTCATGCATCGATTCTGACATTCCATATCAATGACAACTCTTTATCATCAATCAACTGCATGTTAGTCTTAATGCATTATCATTGTCCTATCCAACAATAATACTTGACTAAGGATCTTTTAAGAATAATCATATTATTTCTCAGGACATTATTATAAAACAGTTTATTTATACACACAGAAAAGAAACTGAAATAATAATGGTAACGCCTTATATTAAGAAACATGATAAATCAAGTATGTTATTACAATCATCTCATGATTGGTCTTTGGGCATACTCTAACAGTTTTCTGTGTGTATTGTGAGAATGATCATTCTTTCAAGAATTGCCCTTCAAAACCTGAGTCAGTTTATTATGTAAGGAATCGATATCAAAATAGAAGTGGACAAGGACCACATTTCAACTTTTACAATCCATCGTGGCGTAATCATCTGAACTTTTCCTGGAGTACTTAGGAAAATGGACCAAACAATTATCAGATACAACATAGACCCAATCAAACCCAAGGGTTTAACCCATAAACCCTAAAACCACCACAAGCTGAATCATCAAATAGTTTGGAGCACTTCTTGAAGGTGTACATGGAAAAAATTGACGCATTGATCCAAAGTCAAGCAGCAATGCTAAAAAATCTGAAGAACTAGATGGGTCAATTAGCTACTGAGCTTTATAGTAGACCACAAGGAGCTTTACCATGTGATACAAAAAATTTGAGGAATTCTGGTAAGGAACATTGCTAAGTGGTAGCTTACGAAGTGGTAAGATTTTGGAATCCAAGAAGGTTGTGGTTGAAACGAGCCTAATGAAAAAGAGGAAAGTCAACCAATAGTTGATGTTCTTACACCAAAAAATCAGATGCTGAAAAATCTGATCAGATAATCCCTAAACTAGTGAATTCTAAAAAGTTACCAAGCTCTTTTACGATTTGCCTCCTCAGAAAAGTTGTCCGTATCAACATAGAGTTTCATATCCTCAAAGACTTCACTAGAATAAGTAGAAAAAAGAGGTACAATTCAAGAAGCTCTTAGATATTCTAAAGCAACTGCATATCAATATTTTGTTGGTAGAAGCTTTAGAATAAATTCTCAATTATGTGAAATTTATGAACTATATTTTGTCCAAAAAGAAATGAGTGTAATGCATTCTTACAGAACAAACTACCTCCGAAACTAAAGGATCCTGGAAGCTTTATGATACCCTGTAACATCAAAGAATCATATTGTGGTAAAGCTTTATGTGACTTAGGAGCAAGCATCAACTTGACGCCCAAATTTATTTTCAAGCTATTAGGATAGGTAAAGTAAGACCTATAACTGTGACACTTCAACTAGCAGATTGATCGTTAGCGTATCCCGAAGGAAAGATCAATGATGTTTTGGTAAGAGTTGATAAATTTATTTTTCCTGCTGATTTTATTATGTTGGAATTTGAAGTAGATAAAGAAGTTTCGATCATCCTTGGGAGACCTTTCCTAGCCACGGGAAGAACGTTGATAGATGTGCAAAAAGGAGAACTCAACATACAAGTTTAAGACGATAAAGCAACATTTAACGTTCTGATGGCTATGAATTTCCTGATCCGATGGAGGACTGTTTAGTAATGGAGTAATTAGAAACCTTAGTTTTTATGGAAAGCAATTCTGAAGGAGACCCATTGGAGAACAATTTATGGTCTAAACCATTCGAATATGAAAAAGGTAATAAATGTTTGGCTTTGATGGAAGCCAATCTGAGGAGTTCTGATCAACCATTATGGTTCAAACTACTAGAGTTGGAAGTTTGATAATTTACACAACCCAAGTTGACAATTGAAAAACTGCCTAAGCTTGAGCTAAAGGCATTTTCGTCCTATTTAAAATACGTTTATCTTGGTAATAGCTCTAATTTGCTTGTGATTGTTTCAGCGGACTTGACAGAACATCAAGAGGAGCAGTTGATTGCTATTTTAGAGAAATTTAAGAAACCAATTGGTTGGAACATAGCTGATAAACGAGGTATAAGCCCTTCCTTCTATATGCATAAAATTTTTTTGAGGAAGCTAAAAAAGGTAAAATTGATGGGCAAAGGAGACTTAACCTATCATGAAAGAAGTAGTACGGAAGGAGGTAATTAACTTGTTAGATACTAGAATTATTTACCCCATCTCAGATAATTTTTGGGTAAGTCAGGTACAATGTCTACCAAAGAAAGGTGGGATCATGATTATTTGATAATGAATAAAACAATTTAATCGTGATGAGAACTATCACGAGTTGGAGAATTTGAATCAACAATAGAAAGTTAAACAAAGCCACGTGTAGGGATCATTTTTCATTGCCTTTTATGGATCAAATGTTAGATCAACTGGTAGGTGACAAATTTTATTACGTTTTAGATGGATATTAAGTACATTCGCTTTTTGGCGAATGTCTTTTGGCTTATGTGATGCAGCCGCTGAAAGCACCAAAAATATCTTATCCCTAATAAATAATGAAAAAGAATAGTAAAAGGGAAGTAGGGTCAAATCCTCAAGGACTGGATTTGCACAATGTTTTGTTCCGTGAAATCCCACACAGAATCTTGCCCAAGAAAATCTGCGTTCCTGGAAAAAAAAAGAAAATAACAGAATTAAAGGTTTGGATCTAAAAACGAAAATTAAAAAAAAACAAAATTAAGAATATTGAATAAAAAATTTGAGAAATTAAAAATAGAGTTGAGAGAAAGGAAATTCTTATGGGAGGTTCCAGCCTCCAGTTGTCTCGTTTCACCTTGGGTTCAATCCTCGGCTTTTAGATGATCCTTTCCAAACCGAATAAGCCAGTTATAGCGGAAGAGGATGCCTACGACCACCAGCTCCAAGGATTTAGACTTACGATTTAGTGGAACCTGACTCTAATCAACAATCGCTTCAGTGGGATCCTCTTATGCTAGATCATCGCTTCTCAATGGCGAATCCCATGCCATTTTGTCTTTTGGGCTCGCCAACCTCTAACGCAGTAAGCTAACGAACCGACTGTGCAACCGTCCCAAATCATACAAAGCGGTCGCCTTTGCATACGCTGAAAAGCTTACTTGTTAAGGGACATGGACAGAAGTGTCAGCCCCGTAGTGTAGAGAAATGATGAATACTCGGCTAGGAGGCTAAGTACGGACTCTAAGCCTCAAGAACCCTTTTTGGGGAATATCGATAACCTTCGGCTAGATGGGTTTAGTTCCTCATGGTTGTGGTGGAAAAGAAAATAAATAAATAAATATGGAGATTTTATTGAAAGGAAATATGAGAGGAACAAAAGCCTAGACTCTTTAGGAGAGAGTGTTTATAGGAAAAAAATGGATGCCTTTTGAGTCACTTCACCCCCTCTTTATAGTGCTAGGGAAGATAGTTTAATCCTACTTAAACTCCCAAAATATAAATATATTTAATTGAAGATAAATAAAATAAAATCCTAAAATTAAATAATCCTTAATAATTATCTTAATATTAATTATCCTAATATAATTAAAATAGAGTCTAATAGAATAAAATCTATTCTTTTTACATTTCAACCCTTGTTTCCTCTAGACTTGCACTTTTTGCACGAACTTTTCCTTGTGTCGTACATTGGGCCATTTTATCTCTAAATTTACGCTTTTGGCCCTTAGTTTTGCTTTTGCCTCAAATTTAGTCCCTATGAGATAAAAGATCATAAATAACTCAAATTAGCAGGATCACACTCAGAATAAATACATAATTAATACATAAAAATACGTTATTCTAGAGTGTTATCAAATTCCCCCTACTTAGCCCATGCTTGCCCTCAAGTATGGTTCATATGTACTGTGAAAGTTAGATTCTGCCATAAAAGAAATACCACTCCAAAGTTTTATAAAAATCAGTCAAAAATGTATATGAAAAATAAAGAGAACCCTAAGCTTGCTTTAAGTAAAACAGAAAAAGTTATCCAATTAATACACACAAAAATTAAAATCGACTTGAATTATTTAATGAAAATTAGGTAAATTACCAAACCTACCAAGACACCCTATTTGTTTCCTCCTTTAGTCCCCAAATTATATTATTTTTCTTTTCTTTTTCTTTTTTATTTATTTTATTTATTTATTATTTATATTTTTTATGCTTTAGAAATATATTGAACCTTTTGACGCGAAGAGAGATGACAGCCAAGCACCCCACCCCGATTACTCAGCCCAGCACACTCCTAATTTACTATAATTTTTTCTTCAAAATGCATCGAACCTTTTCACGCGAAGAGAGATGACAGCCAAGCACCTCACCCCGGTTACTCAGCCCAACATGTTCTTAAAAATTAATTCTAGTAAGAGAAGTTTTACCTAACACGTCACACAACCTTTTGAAGCGAAATAGGATGACAACCCAAGCACCCTACCCCGGTTACTCAGTCAGTCACATTTTTAAGCTGCACTCATAACCACGAAAACATTAAACGACATTTTAATAATAACTTTTTTTTATGAAGACTTTAGAGAAGAAAACAATCAAGTGTCAAAAATAAGTTTCAGTAATTACCTTAATAGTCATGAACATATTGTAGCATGCAAACATATTAAGTGTCCACTTTGTATTAAACTTGATTAATTTTACGAAAAGTAAGATAAAGTTAACTCTATGAATCACAATTATTTTTAGCCTAATAAGAATAAAACAATGGAGATGGCATCAATTATGAAAAATCCATGATTTCCAGAAAATAAGAATCATGCTTGTAGGTCAAACAGTAGGCAATCGTTGGTAAAAATCTTAGGTATGAAAAGAGGCAGGAGATTCTAAAAAAAATAAATATGGACAAAATGAAGCCTCCAGCAGCAACACCAGCCAAAAATAATCATAGCAATAGCAACAACCAAAATCACAGCAGAAAATGACAGTAATAACGAAGAGTACCTCCCCCTACTAAAAGCACATTGTCCTCAATGTGGACGAAAATAAATAAATAAGTAGAAAAGTTTAGAAAACTCCCCGTTTTGTTACTGTCGATTGTATATGATGACTAAAGTGTGGAGAAACGGTACCGCCGTGGGTTCATAGTGAATGAGGACTCGACGGCGGCGTGGCTGGGACCAAACCATGGTGGTGGCGATCATTGGTGAGGAAGAATGGTGGAGCGAAGATCGGCGACTATGGTGGTTTTGTGGGAAAAGGAAAAAAATGTTTTAAAATTTTAGGGTTAGGGGGTTAATTTGTGCTGAGGGGTGGTGCTTGGGTGCAGGGATAAGGGTGGTTGGCTGCAGGAGGGTAGTTTGGCTGTAGGCATTCTGGGCTTGAATAGTATCTAAAATAGAGGTTGTTTGGTACCATGGATAGGGCTGTTTGGTTCTATTTTCCTAACTTTTCCTTTTTCTTCGCATTTTCGCTTTATTTTATCTAAGCAAAAGAAGAGAAATTTATTAATATCCAAATAAGTAGTAAATAATAAAATAAAATAAAGTAATAAATAATAATAATAACTAAAATAAAAATTGGGTTGCCTCCCAACAAGCGCTTGTTTAACGTCATTAGCTCGACGCCGTTATTGGTTCTATGGTGGTTCCAAATGGATTTTTTCAACCGTGTGGGCTTGAAAATTGTCATAAACTGGCTTCAACTGCTGGCCATTGACTACGAACTGCTTTCCAGATTCTTCACTCTTTATTTCAATCGCTCCATGTGTGAACACTTCAGTAACAATAAAAGGTCCTTGCCATCGTGATCGAAGCTTACCTGGGAATAACTTTAACACGAAGTTATAAAGTAAAACTTTTGTCCTACCGAAAAATGCTTCTGAGCTATTCTCTTGTCGTGAAATAAATTTGTCTTGTCTTTATAAATGCGAGCATTCTCGTAGGCATTATTACGAATTTCTTCTAACTCTTGTGTCCTTGCCTTTCCTACGTATTCTAACTCCAACTCTGGTGCCCATATAACAGAAGGTAACAATTTAGTATTTGGAGATAATAACTCATTAACAAATTCAAATTTATCAAGTTCATAATTATATCCATAAATTGACTCAAAATTCTCTTACACTAAAGAGTCAATTATGTCGATACAATTTACGCTCAAGATTTCGCTTGGATGGTTAATGGTGTTGTAGACATTAAACTTTACGATCTCCACATCAAACTCCATCGTGAGAGTTCCACTTCGAATGTCAATTTTAGTACTAGCGTACTAAGGAATGATTGAACCAGCAGGAGATCTGAAGATCCAGGAGTGTTATCCTCTTCCATTTTGATCACATTAAAATCTGTAGGGAAAATAAGCTCATTAACTTTTACCAGAACATCCTCAAGGACTCCTTCTGGATGCACAACAGACCTGTCCTCCAATTGATTCATAAATAGAATATAGCCTTACATTTATAAAAGCCCCTAGATCACACATAGCCTTCTTAATTCCCAAATGGCCTATTTTGCATGGTATTGCAAACATGCCCCTATCCTTACATTTTGTCGACATTTTTCACTGTAACACTGTGGATACATTCTCACCAACATTCACCATTTCATTACCTTTTAATTTTTGCTTGTTGGTACAAAGCTCTTTAAGAAATTTAGCATGCCGCGATATTTCCCTGATGGTGTCCAATAGCGGAATGTTGATCTCGAAATTCCTAAATGTTTCAAGGATTTCTTAGTCCTCTTTACCTCTTCGACACTGGTTGAATCGTTCTGGAAATAGAGGTTGAATTTTAGGCAATGGAGGCATCGGTCGGACCTGTTCGTCCTTCTCGGGTTTTTCTTGGGCGATTTCTTGGCCAAGATTCGTGTCAGGAATTAGTTTCAGTACCTTTCCACCTCGCAACGTCACTATATTCGCATTCTGTGTAGGGTTTGGTTCTGTTTGTGATGACAGCTTCCCTTGAGAGGCTAATTTCTCGGTCAATGTTGTCAACTCTTTAATGGACGCCTCAATTTTCTGTTGGAAATCCTTCGTCTCTTCCTAGAAATTAAGAGTTTGCTGTTGAAAATCAAGAACATTAGTTGCTAACTTATTGACCATGATTTCTAGAGAATTACCTGAACCTTGTGACTGTTGCGGAAACTGATTTTGGTATGGCTAGTTATTTCATGGATTGTCCCCATAACTTAAGGTAGATTGGTCCCTCCACCCTGGGTTGTAGTTATTAGCGTAGGGGTTGTATCGCCTTTGTGCTGGCCTAAGGAAATTTCCCACAGCATCCATATGGGCCATGGTATCATCATACAAACTAGGACATGCATCAGTTGCATGATCAGGTGTAGCACATATTCCGCATAACCGGGCTGTCTTCGCTTTTTCTACAATTAGAGAGTTCATCATATTAGTAAGTCTATCAACTTTATCCTCTAAGGTTGAATTACTTAGCTGGTGAACCCTTCTAGAGGGTTCAGTGTTGGCTTAGAACTGCTGAGAATTTGCAGCCATCGTGGAGATCAAGTCTCTCGCTTGTTGGGGAGTCATGTTGACCAATGCTCCTCCACTAGCAGCGTCTACCATATTCATCTCCCTGGTCTTCAAACCTTCATAAAAGTGGAGGACTCAACTTCTTAAACCACTCCCAATAATCGTAAAGGGACTCAACTTCTTTTTGCCTTCTTCCAACGATCTCTCTTCTTAGCTCAACTGCTCGAGACGTTAGAAAAACCTGTTCAGAAACAAATGGGATAGATCAGCCTAAGTTGTAATAGATCCAGGGGGTAAATAAAATAACCATTCCTTAGCGGAATCATGCTAAGACAAACCATATGAGACTCTTTTAGATGCTTGTGGGGATTTTCATTTTGCAACCCACGAAAAGTTGGCAGTAACTAGATTAGACCTGACTTGAACTCAAAATCGGTATCCATAGTAGGATACGCGATGCACAATGGCGGTTGTTTTGTTGGAGCTTCGGCTAGTTGCCGAATCTTTTGAGCCATTGGTTGGTGTGCTCGATTTGGGTTTTTGTTAACCCTAGCGTTAAGCACTTCTTCTAGTGAGTCGACTTCTACTTTTTCAATTTCAAGTGTTCAAGGAGAGTTTTCGCTAACCCTGGACTCATCTTCGTCATCGACTTCAATTTCTGGCGGTGGGTTACTTTGAGTTCCAACCATCGGTGACTGCTTTTTCCGTAACTTTGTCTCCTTGCGATTGGCTTTAGCAGTCTACTCAATTTTTGAATTGAACGCAAGAGTACCTAGAGCATATCTGGTCATAAGAAACAAAAAACAAGATTAGTACGGTAACAGTGTCAAAATTTGATACGGTCGTTGAAAGCACCTAAAATATCCTATCCCAAATAAATAATGAAAAAGAATAGTAAAAGGGAAGTAGGGTCAAATCCTCAGGGACTGGATTTGCATAGTGTCTTGTTCCATGAAATCCTAGGCAGAATCTTGCTAAAGAAAACGTGCGTTCTTAGAAAAAAAGAAAATAAGAGAATTAAAGGTTTGGATCTAGAAATAAAAAATGAAATGAAAACGGAATTAAGAATATTGAATAAAAAATTTGAGAAATTAAAAATAGAGTTGAGAGAAAGGAAATTCTTATGGGAGGTTCCAGCCTCCAGTTGTCTCGTTTCACCCTGGGTTCAATCCTCGACTTTTAGATGATCCTTTCCAAACTGAATAAGCCAGTTATAGCGGAGGAGGATGCCTACGACCACCAGCTCCAAGGATTTAGACTTACGATTTAGTGGAACCTGACTCTAACCAACAATCGCTTCAGTGGGATCCTCTTATGCTAGATCATCGCTTCTCAATGGCGAATCCCATGCCATTTTGTCTTTTGGGCTTGCCAACCTCTAACGCAGTAAGCTAACGAACCGACTGTGCAACCTTCCCAAATCATACAAAGCGGTCGCCTTTGTATACGCTGAAAAGCTTACTTGTTAAGGGACATGGACGGAAGTGTCAGCCCCGTAGTGCAGAGAAATGATGAATACTCGGCTAGGAGGCTAAGTACGGACTCTAAGCCTCAAGAACCCTTTTTGGGGAATATCGATAACCTTCGGCTAGATGGGTTTAGTTCCTCATGGTTGTGGTGGAAAAGAAAATAAATAAATAAATATGGAGATTTTATTGAAAGGAAATATGAGAGGAACAAAAGCCTAGACTCTTTAGGAGAGAGTGTTTATAGAAAAAGATGGATGCCTTTTGAGTCACTTCACCCCCTCTTTATAGTGCTAGGGAAGATAGTCTAATCCTACTTAAACTCCTAAAAGATAAATACATTTAATTGAAGATAAATAAAGATAAATAAAATAAAATCCTAAAATTAAGTAATCCTTAATAATTATCTTAATGTTAATTATCCTAATATAATTAAAATAGAGTCTGATAAAATAAAATTATTCTTTTTGCATTTCAACCCTTTTTTCCTCCATGCTTGCACTTTCGGCACCAACTTTTCCTTGTGTCACACATTGGCCCATTTTATCTCTAAATTTACGCTTTTGACATTTAATTTTTCTTTTGCCTCAAATTTAGTCCCTATAAGATAAAAGTTCATAAATAGCTCAAATTAGTAGGATCATACTCAGAATAAATACATAATTAATACATAAAAATACGTTAATTTAGAGTGTTATCATTATGTAATGCACCTGCAAAATTTTTGTGAAGTTTAATGACAATTTTCACTGATATGGTTGAAAATTATGTTAAGGTTTTCATGGATGATTTTTTTATTTTTGGTAACACTTATGATGTTTGTTTAAATAATTTGGCTAAGGTACTTAAAAGATGTGAGGAGACGAATCTTATCCTTAACTGGGAGAAATGCCACTTTATGGTTAATGAGGGAATTGTCTTAGGACATAAGATTTCAAAAAATAGGATTGAAATGGATAAACAAAGATGGATGTAATTGAAAGATTACCACCTCCAGTTAGTGTGAAAGGAGTTAAAAATTTCTTTGGCCATGCAAATTTTTATCGTAGACTTATTAAGGATTTTTCAAAAAATTTCTTATCCTTTATGTATGCTTTTAGAAAAAGATATTCTTTTTTTTTATTTTAACAAAGCATGTTTAAAAGCTTTTAAGAAATTGAAAAATTGGTTAATTTCAGTCTCAATAATTGTTACACCTGATTGGAACTCACCTTTTGGGTTGACGTGTGACGCAAGCGATTTTGCTGTTGGAGCTGTGATGTGTCAAAGAAGGAACAAAGTGTTTCACCTTATCTACTATGTAAGTAGAACTTTGACAAGAGCTTAGATCAATTATACGGTAACTAAAAAAAACTCTATGCTATAGTTTTTGCTTTTAACAAATTCTGTTCATATCTTATAGGTACCAAAGTTACTATGTTTACCGATCATGTAGCAATTAAGTACTTACTCACAAAGAAAGATGCTAAACCAGAGCTAATTCGATGGATACTTTTACTCCAACAATTTCACCTTGAGATCCAAGACAAAAAAATGTATTAGAATCAAGTAGTTGATCATCTGTCAAAGTTGGAACAAAATGAGGTAACTTCTTTACTTGTTCCAATTAATGAAAATTTTCGTAATGAGCATATCTTCGAGGTAAGTCAAATTTATGAAAAACCTTGGGTTGCTAATTTTCACAATTATTTAGCATCTGAAATAATTCCTCAAAAAATAACGTACCAACAATGGAAGAAATTCCTTCATGATAGTTAGTACTATTTACAGGAAGATTTGTTTTTGTTTAAACAATATGCAAATAACATAATCAAGAAGTGCGCAGCTGGAAGTGAGATTGATGAGATTCTATACCACTGCCATTCATCTCCGAGTGGAGGACACTTTGGTGGTTCCCGTATAGCAGCGAAGATTTTACAAGCTGGATTCTTTTGGCCTACAGTCTTTAAAGATACGTATGTGTATGTAAAGAACTATGATAGATGCAAAAGAATTAGAAACATATCAAGGAGGAATGAGATGCCCTTGGCAAACATTCTAGATATTGAACTAGTCAACGTATGGGGCATTGACTTTCTAGGCCTGATTCCTCCTTCATATGGTAATAAATTTATTTTGATAGTTGTGGATTAGGAATCTAAGTGGGTTCAAGCTGAGGCCTACCCAACTAATGACGCTAAAATAGTCATGTGATTCCTACATAAGCATGTATTTACACGGTTGGGGACTCCTAGAGTTATAATTAGTGATGAAGGATCTCATTTTGTAAATAAATGGCTTAAGTGATTGCTTGACAAGTACGATGTGAAGCATAAGATTGCTACTGCCTATCACCCCCAGTCAAATTGACAAGTTGAAAGGGTGAATTGTGAAATAAAAGGTATTCTTGAGAGGGTGGTACGCTTTAACAGAAAAGACTGGTCTCGAAGGCTCGATGTTGCTCTATGGGCATATCGAACTACTTTTAAGACATTGTTAAGAATGACTTTTTATCAGTTGGTTTTTGGAATGGCATGTCATTTGTCGCTCGAATTGGAGAATAAAGCTCACTGGGCTTTGAAACAATTAAATTTCAATCCTAAGCATGCGAGTAAGAGAAAGATGTTACAACTTGATTAGTTGGAAGAATTGAGGTTATTTTCATATGGGAATGCCAAGATGTGTCAATAAAATATAAGAGATGGCATGATTGTAATAGCCCATTTTTTAGTGGTGTCAGAAATAGTGGTTTCGAGACAACAAATCTGACTATTAAGTTCGTATAATTACTATTTAAATTATATGAATTGATAATAATATTATATTGAATTTTTATTTGTGGAATTTGACCACTTGAATTAAAATTTTGTATAAGTGGTTCGATTCAAAAGTCAAGTGGTTTTTGAAAACAAGGTATTAGGATCTCGTTCCTATAATTTAAGGTTGTAAATTTTTTTATTAAATATTTACAAAGTCGTCTTATAAGTGAAATGAAGTTTGGTTTGGTAATTTTGATGATTTATTGCTTAAGTACGGTAAAAGGATTAAGTTGTAAAAGAGGTAAAAGTTAATTGCTATAGATTTAAAATAATGTGGGACCAAAATGGTAATCAAACCATTGTCAAAAAGTCTAAGAGGTGGTGACATGATTATAATCCACTAATTTTTGGGCTAATTGCTCTTTTAGTCCAAATTAATTTAGGATTAAATTGAAAATTAAGCTTGTTTAGTGAAATTTTAAAATAATTGAAGGACCAATTATGCAATTAAACCTTCCTTGGTTTGGTAATTATACCATGTACTTATATTATGGACATTTATGGACATGATTTCATAGTTTTACAAGTTATATTAATAGGGTAATTTAGTAAAAAGTTAAAACTTAAAAGTAAAACTAAAGAAATTAAAAGATATTATTTCATTTTTCCTTTCTTCTTCATGGGTAGAAAGCCGAAACACCATGGCTAAGTCATGGGAAGCTTCAGCCAAGCTTTGATTGCATGATAGGTAAGTGAAATCTCACCCGATTTTAGTAATTTTTATGTTTTTAAGTTCGTATTATTTTAATCTTGCTAATCTGAGGACTAATTTGTAAAACTATCAAATGTTATGGATTGTTCCATTGATGAATTTGAGTTTTTCTTGAAATTTTATGGTAGAATATTAACTTTGGATGCTAAATATGACTATTTTGTAAAGTAGTTTTTACTAATTTTAAAGTTCAAGGACTAAAATGTAAAAATAATAAAAATACAAGGGTTGATGATAAATAACAACAAGTATGGGCTATAATGGAGTGGTTAATAGATTGACTACATTTGGATTTAATAGAAAATGGTTAAATTGCATGATTCGGACCTAGGGACTAAAATGCATAAAAGTTAAATGTTGGGGGTAATTTTGTAAAAATGTAAAAATGACTCAATTGCATAAAATGAGTTAATATTACTATTGAAATTAGGGAATTGAATGGAATTATTATTTTACATCCTATACGAGTGGAAAATAGAGGAAAAGAGGAAATTACCAAATAGCCCATGTATTTCATGTACTTTGTCGTTGCTACAGTTTAGTCCGGTATGTTCTTACAGTTTAATTTTAGTACATTTTTAAATGTATTATAGGAACTTAATTGCATAATATTGGATTATATTGATGTGTGTAATTGGAAATGGAAATAATGAATTGAAATGACATTGATAACTAATAGAGATACTATGAGTCATTTCGATAAATCTATCCTGTAAGTTCATACATTTTTTTATGCTTCAAATAATCCTTGTACTCTTTGTTAATATACTATTATTGAATGTTATATTATACACGAAATGGGACCAGTGAGCGTTACCCACTGATATATTGATTGGAGCTCGAATGAGCAATACCTACTGAATCTACTAATACATATGCGATTTCGAGTGATACCTACTGAATCTACTGAAACGTATGCACTTTCGAGCCATACCTATTGAATGTACTGAAACGTATGTGCTTTCGAGCCATACCTATTGAATTTATTGAAATGTATGCGCTCTTAAGTCATACCTACTGAATCTATTTAAAAGAATGCTCTATCAAGTAAAACAATCTACTAATATACTGAATAACTATCAAGGAATGTTATCCACTAATATACTGAATAAGCTCAGTCGAGCAAAATCTACTGATATACTAATTAAAGCTCAAACGAGCATTATCCCATGAATATACTGAACTATGGTAGTAGTTGTTAATTGTTGATAAAGGTTGTGTTTTATGGAATTTCAACATTTAATTTTAATTGATTACAATGTTTAATTGGAAAGTTTTATCAATATATACAAACAAACTTACTAAGCTTTATTCAAGCTTACCTGTATTTATAATAGCTCGTTTTTAGTCAAATCAAAACAGTGGTTTTGGAACCAAAAATTTGAAGTTGAAATATTTATTTTATTATTATATTGTCTATAGTATGATAGTATTACCATATAAAAAATCGTAAAGAAATTTTACCATTTGTATGCATAATTCGATAAAAAGGACTAGTTTGAAAAGTTGCAAAACTTGAGTTCTATAAGATGAAGGGATTTAATAGCTATGAAATTATATGTTTATGGGTTTTATGCTATAAATAAACCATTGATATTTTTAGTGGACAATTATGGCCATTAAAATGAAATTTTAAATGTTTAATTATAAGGTTATTTTAGTAAATTAATAAATACATGTTAGTAAAATAATTAAAAAAAACAAAGGTCATCATCTTTCTATGTTCTTCAACCGAAATTAAGCTTGAGAAAAGCCATTCAAGGAGCTTTCACATTCGATCATCTCTCATAGCTTGCATGGTATGAGTTTTTTGTCTCGTTTTTAATGATTTCTATGCTTTCGGGTTCGTTGTAGCTTAATCTAGCTAGCCCGAGGACTAATATGTAAAGGGAAGAAAATGATTAGTTGTTGATAGTTAATTAACTTTTGTAAAGGGATTTTTGATAAAATTATTAATTGGGGGTTAAATTGAAATATGTTATAAAATATTGGTAAATTTGTGAAATAAATGAAATATAAGGTTTGCTAGGGACCTATATGAAATTGGACTATAGTAGGTTAAGCATGAATTGTAAGAATTTTCATTTTTTGAGCTAGAGACTAAATTTCAAAGAATTTAAAAGTACAGGGGCGAAATGGTAAATTTTCCAAAATATGTTTTGGTTTTAATTAAATGAATTGTATGTTAAATTGAATTAAATTATTCTGTATAGATCCAATCAAACCTCGTACGGACTTAGATACAGGCAAAGAGAAAATCTCGAATAATTGCCTCTGTATCTACGAATACTCGTTGAGGTAAGTTCGTGTGATTAAATTGAGTATTTATATGTTTTAATTGAATTATATGTATGTGATTTGTATTATTGTCATGTAGAAATATCGATTGCATATCCGATGATGTATGACGATTATCGAGCCCTGATTGAACCTTAAGAATTCGTAGGATACAAATGACATATCATTAGGGTTACCATTTTGGTCGAGGTCTTGCATCTGTTGCAGACACACCAGCTCATGAGAGCTTACCGATTCTCAGCTCGTATGAGCTTACCGATTTCCAGCTCGTGAGAGCATACCGATCCATAGCTCACATGAGCATACATGTATAGGAATTGACAGATTATAGTTTAACACACTATGTGTGAGCTATCTCGAGTATCCAATGATATTCTAAATGGTTCAACGGGAAATGTTCTGTTACGAGATGATACGAGTTCGATACGAACTATTACAAGTATATACATGAAATACATGAAAGGGTTATTACATGATATATAGTTGAATGAAATAGATGATACTTGTATATGGAAATTTCATTATCTATTAAGCTCATCCATGATTTAGATTAAATGTGATTTTACATGGCTAACATGTTGGTGAATATGTATTTAGGCACTTGGCCAAGTTGTGTTGAGATATGTATTGTTTACTTACCTTACATGTGAATAAATGGTAAGTTAAATTCTATGTTATATGAACTTATTAAGCTTAAATGCTTACTCTGTGTTATTTTTCGTGTTTTATAGTGAATCAGAAACTTGTTCAGGTTGAAAGCTTGTCGTAGCTATATCACACTATCCACCGGCTCTTTTGGTACTTTTGGTTAGATTAAATTTTGTTGTAATGGCATGTATAGGTTATTTTGACTAATATTAGCCTATGTGTTTTGGTTGTGGATATGACCATTTGGTTGGTTTGCATTTTGGCCTTGTGTTGGTGAAATGGTATATTTTGATGTGTATATAGGTTTCCTTATATGGTTGAGGTATGGCTTGATATGGTAGAATGATGGAAGGAAAAATGGTGGTTTGAATATGCATTATGTGTAAGCCTTGAATGGTTGTGAATTGGTGCCTTGTTAAATGATCAAATTGTGTTTATATTTGCACTTGTTTACGAATTGTCACTTGAGGTGCCTAAGGGCATATTGGCTGTATGTGAATATACTAAATGTTTAAGAATTGATTTTGCTTGTTTTGGACGCCTTGGTATGGCTTGTTTATATACACAATTTTGAGAGTAGGTTGACGCCAAATTGGGCGAGAAATATGGCTTGTAAAATGGCCTATTTTGTCCACAAGAGCAGAGACGCGGCTTGGTGACATGGTCGAGTGTCCCCTATTGCTTTCAAAGGGTTTCAAGTCAGGCTATTACACGACCTAGCACACGGCCTGGCACACGGGTGTGTATGGTTACTTCGAAGGGTACATGATCGAGCACACAGGTGTGTGGCTTGGCCATGTGGCCCAAGCCAGTGAGTTACAGGGGCTGGGACATAGTTGTGTGTTCCTATTTTGAATGCCCACATGGCCTAAGACACAGGCGTGTCTCTTGGCCGTGTGACCCCTACAGCTTTGAAATTTTTTAATATTTTTCAGAAAAAATTGTCTAAGTATCCGATTTAGTCCTTACTTGTTTCTAATGCGTACTTAGGGCCTTGAGGGCTCGTTTAAGGGACAGTATGTATGATTTTGATTGGTTTTATTATGAATATTGATATGTTATGGAATGTTTAAAATTTTTGTCTGTTTAATTTGTAAACTCTAGTAATGCTCTGTAACCCTATTTTGGCGACAGATATGGGTTAGGGATGATACATTTATTGGTATCAAAGTTAGGGTTTAGTCTATTCTTAGACTGAACATAGCATATATAAGTCTAGCTATACATGCCATTATATAACCTGTGATTGTTTGATATCTCTCGACTGTTTGAAACATGTGTTCATATAGCAATGGCATCCAACAGAGCTTGTTCCAATGAGGTAGAGAGCAATGTTCAAGCCTCCGTTCATGGAGTAGTGGTACGACGCCGGTATCTAAGGGCCAGGAAGGAGAGGCTAAGGAAGCCTTCTTCCAAGTGATGAATGAATGGTTCACTGAGTTCATACAGACAAACTCAATTCCTCAACTATTGGAACGCTGGCACCCCTATGGCGCAGCGGAAAATTAAAACATTCAGTGATCCTAACCATGGATCCATGTGTGAGGAACGAATCGGGGTGAAATAAAGGTTTGGAAATTATCGAATCTTTATTCTGAGTAGACAGAACGCCTCAGCAACGAGTAATCTAATCTACTATCGAACCAAGCCGCAATCTATCGTGACTCTGGCCTCTACGTAATCCACTCAGTTGACAATGAACGGAAGGAATCCCCAAAACTGTTTTAGAAAAGACTTTACTTTAACGGCTGCTAGACCTCAAGCAAAGAAAAAATGAGATTTTTATATCTATATTTAGGGTTTCTAGAAATTAAATAAATATAATAATGTTTTAAACCAAAAATTATAATTACATTAATTATAATAATGATTTCGGTAAACTATATATTTATTTGAATTTATATACTAACCAAATTCATGTTCTCATTATGCATACAACAACCTTGTACATAATGTGTTCGATATTTGATTATCCAATTAAATTAATTATATAATTAATTTAATTCAAGCAACAACCAAACACAATACCAACTATGTTTTATTCCGTTCATTTCAACTATAGGGTGTGACCCTGTAGGTTCTTGAACATTAGCAGTAATACTAGAACGATTCCAATATTACAAACAATGAGTGGCACCTAGCAATGAATCATTGCTACCTAAGTTACAAGAAATCATGATTCGACATAACCTTTTTATGATTAACCTTTCATGCAATAATCCTTAAGTTCTTTATCTCTGGATTTGACACAAGTCATGCAATAGTCACACTTGCATAATCCATTCCATGTTCCTTGATATCTTAAGTAGACTATGATATACAAATAAGTATGACATCTCATATCAGCTTATTTGAGAATGGCCATGCATTTCTAGTCTCAGTGAATCAAGCTGCCTAAGATATTACTCCCATTATGTAGGAGGGACTTATCCTATACCGGTCAACCATATCCCTCTACATAGATCGTGGTATATCCAACATTAACCTTTATAGAACAACCAGTTACGGTGCACGTTTGACTGTATCAAAATATACAGCTCACGATGTTGGGATTATGATGATCTCAAGTCTAAGGATCATATACATATTAATCACTATGAGTAATGTTGTGACAAATACACAATAATCCAAGAAACATACTCATAATGGGTCAGTCCAATATGTTGTTCTCTAACATACATATTCATGCATCGATTTTGACATTCCATATCAATATCAACTCTTTATCATCAAAAACTGCATGTTAGTCTTAATGCATTATTGTTGTCCTATCCAACAATAATACTTGACTAAGAACCTTTCAAGAATAATGATATTACTCTCAGGACATTATTATAAAACAATTTATTTATACACACAGTATGTTATTACAACCATCTCATGATTGATCTTTGGGCATACTCTAACATCAACAACGTCCACCCCCTCATGTTCCCCAATTGGTTTCCTTTTTCCTCAAGGTATGAAACCAATCCGAGTTAGTAAGCCTCCAGTTGATAAGATACGTAAGTACGGGGCTAAAGAATGCTGAGCTACAGTCGAGGATGATCCCGAGAGAGCTGAATTCTGGTTAGAGAATATGATCTGGTGGAACACATTGAATTTAGTGGTGTCGAGAGAGTGGATCACCTAGGAATTTTTCCAAGCCGAGTTCCAAAAGAAATACATCTGCCAGAAGCTTCTAGATAAAAAAATGTAAACAATTTTCGGAGGTTAAACAGGGTCATATGACTGTATCAGACTACGAACAAAAATTTGTCAAATTGAGCAAATATGCCCGAGAGAGTGTTCTGAGCAAGAATGCTATGCCTAAAAGATTCGAAGATGAATTAAATGAAGACATAAAGCTTCTGGTTGGAATTCTTGAGTTGAAAAAATTCATTGTACTAGTTGACCTGGCATATAAGGCCAAAGAATTGAGTAAAGAGAAAAGATGTGCATATTTTGAAGCTAGCGACTCGAGAAAGAGATCGACTGGGGAGTCCTATCAGTGAGTATCAAAGAAAGAAAAAGAACATCACAATCGTTCTACTACATCTATGTGATATTCTAGTAGAGACAGAAGTACCCGACACTCCAGTCCTAAACCTTAGGCTACATTTGTAGTGAGTGTGGGTAGTGTCAAAGATGTTAGACCCGAGTGTAAGCATTGTAACAAACTGTATTATGGTGAGTGTCGAGTGAAGAACAGAGCGTGTTTTAGGTGTGGTTCCTTAGACCACTATCTTAGAGATTGTCCAGAGAAAGTCGAGAAAAAGAAATCTCAGATCACAAGGCCGAGCAATACTGTTACGAGAGGTAAACCACCTCGTAATCCAGGAAATGTGAGTGGTAGTCGTGGTGTAACAAATTATTTTGCTATGAGATCCGAGGCACAGGCACCAACTAGGGCTTATGCTATTCAAACTTTCTAGTATGCCTCTGCGCCAGACGTTATTATCGGTACTTTTTCTATTTATTATAATGATGTTATAGCTTTGATTGATCTAGGATCAACCCATTCATATGTTTGCACGAATTTAGTGTCTAGTAAGAATTTCCCTGTTGAGTCCACTGAATTTGCGGTTATAGTATCGAACCCCCAGGTCAGTACGTGCTAGTTGATAAAGTCTTCAAGAATTGTCCTTTGATGACTCGGGTTTACAATTTTCTGGCTGATTTGATGCGATTACCATTTGATGAATTTGATGTGATTTGGGGCATGGATTGGCTAACTCTTCACGATGCTGTTGTAAATTATAGATGAAAGCCTATTATTTTAAAATGTCAGAATAGTTAGACGCTTCGTATTGAATTAGATAATCTGAGTGGGTTGACTATTGTTGTATCAGCTATGTTGGCACAGAAATATGTGAGAAAATTTTGTAATGCTTATCTTGCTTATGTACTGGATACTAAAGTGTCTAAATTGAAGCTTGAATCAGTGCCAGTGGTTTGCGAGTATATCGATATGTTTCTAGAGGAGTAATAGCTTATGCTTTCAGACAATTAAAGCCGCAGGAGAAGAACTATCTAACACATGACTTAGAGTTGGCAGCTATTGTATTTGCATTAAAAATTTGGCACAACCATTTGTTCGGCGAAAAATGTCACATATTCACCGATCATAAGAGTTTAAAGTATCTAATGTTGTAGAAAGATCTGAATCTGAGACAGCGTAGATGGCTCGAACTGTTGAAAGATTATGAGTTGATTGTTTATTATCATCCGCGAAAAGCAAACATAGTTGTTGATGATTTGAGTAGAAAGTCCTTGTTTTCTCTGTGCACGACGAATACACAACTGACATTATTTGACGATCGATCGATCTTAGTTGAGTTGAAAGCTAGACCGATAATTTTATTGTAGATCTGTGAAGCTCAGAAATGTGATGTTGATTTGCTAGCTAAACGGGTACAGTGTGAGTTGACTTTTGATTTAGAATTTTAGGTAGGACTTGATGATTGTTTACTGTTAAGAGGTAGAGTATATGAACCGCAAAATCCAAAGCTCATTCAGAGAATCTTATAAGAAGCTCATACTGGTAGCTTGTTCGTTCATCCGAGAAGCAATAAAATGTACAGTCATTTGAGATAGATGTATTAGTGGACGGGAATGAAACGTGAGATTTCTGAATTTGTATCAAGATGTTTGGTGTATCAGTAAGTTCATGTTGAACATCAGGTACCTTAAAGACTGTTACATCCAGTGATGATACCAAAGTAGAAATGCGATAGAGTAACTATGGATCCCATATCAGGTTTACCCCTATCTCCGAGAAAGAAATATGTTATTTTGGTTATCGTTGATCGTTTGACAAAGTTTGCACATTCTATTCTTGTACATACATATTGCTCCCTTGACAGATTGGCTGAGTTATATGTTTCTAAAATTGTCAGATAACATGGAGTGATAGTCTTTTTTATTTCGAATAGAGATCCACGGTTTACATCGAGATTTTTGAGAAAGTTACGGGAAGCTCTTGGTACACGGTTGCATTTTAGCACTGCATTTCACTCTCAGACTAATGGTCATTCCGAACATGTCATTTAGATTCTCAAAGATATGTTTTATTGTTGTGTATTTGAGTTCGAAGGTAACTGGGAGAAATATTTATCGTTAGTCGAATTTGCGTATAATAACAGTTTTGAGTCGAGCATAAAAATGGCACCATATGAGGCTTTGTATGGTCGTAAATTTTGAACCCCGTTATACTGGACCGAGCTCAGTGAGAGAAAGATACAAGATGTTGATTTGATTCGTGATACAGAAGAAAAAGTAAAAGTGATCCAAGACAGTTTGAAAGCAGCTTCAGATCATCAGAAACCATGTGCTGATATTGAATGTAAAGACATTGAATTTCAAGTCAATGATAGAGTGTTTCTGAAAGTATCACCTTAGAAGAAAATCCTTTAGTTCAGTCGCAAAGGAAAACTGAGTTCGTGATTTATCGAGCTATATAAGATTACTGAACGAATCAGACCTGTTGCATATCGATTAGCTTTACCGTCAGAACATGGAAGAATTCATAATGTATTTCACGTGTTACAATGGTACCAGTCTGACCCTTCACATGTAATTTCCCTAACTGATGTCGAGATTCAGCCCGATATGTCGTATAGTGAAGAAATGATCAAAATTTTGGTACGAAAGGTGAAAGAATTGAGAAACAAGAACATGGCTTCAGTAAAATTTCTCTTGCAACGACACAGAATAGAAGAAACTACCTGGGAACCCAAGGAAGCTATGAGAAAGCAATATCCAAACCTCTTTTCTGGTAAGATTTTTAGGGACAAAAATTCGTTTAGGGGGAGAGTTTTAACAGCCCATTTTCAGTGAAATCAGAATAATTGTTTAGGACCACAAATTCAAAGTTAAAATACTTATTTTATTGTTATTTTATTGTCTACAGTATGATGGTATTACCGTATAAAAATTTCTTAAAGAAATTTTACCTTTTGCATCATTAATTCGGTAAAAAGGACTAGTTTGTAAAACTTACAAAACTTGAGTTCTATAAGATAAAGGGATTTAATAGCTATGAAATTATATTTTTAGGGGGTTTTATGTTGTAAATAAACCATTGATATTTTGAGTAGACAATTATGGCCATTGAAAATGAAATTTTAAAGGTTTAATTATAAGGTTGTTTTAGTAAATTAATAAATACATGTTAGTAAAATAATTAGAAAACAATGGTTACCATCTTTCTATGTTCTTCTTCAACTGAAATGAAGCTTGAGAAAACCCTTTGAAGGAGCTTTGACATTCGACCATCTCTCATAGCTTGCATGGTATGATTTTTTGTCCTCTTTTCAATGATTTCTTGGTTTCGAGTTCGTTATAGCTTAATCTAGCTAGCTCGGGGACTAATCTGTGAAATTGTTAATGTATTAGAGTTTTGAAATGAATGAATATAGGTTTTGTTTTATTTTTGATGGAAGAAAATGATTAGTTGTTGATAGATAAAAAAACTTTTGTAAAGGGATTTTTGATAAAATTATCAATTAGGGGTTAAACTGAAAAATGATAAATTCTTGGTAAATTTGTGAAATAAATGAAATATAGGGTTTGCTAGGGACCCATATGAAATTTGGCTATAGTGGGTTAAGCATGAATTGCATGAATTTTTATTTTTTTGAGCTAGGGACTAAATTGTAAGGAATTTAAAAGTACAGGGGAAAAATGGTAGTTTTCCCAAAATATATTTTGGATTAAATTAAATGAATTAAATTTATTCGTATAGATCTAGTCAGACCTCGTACGAAGTTAAATAGAAGCAAAGAGAAAATCTCAGATTAATCGCCTTCGTATCTATGAATATTTATATGTTTTAATTGAATTATTTGTCAAGGTAAGTTCGTGTAATTAAATTGAGTATTTATATGTTTTAATTGAATTATTTGTGTTATTGCCATGTATAAATATCGATTGCATATTTGATGATGTGTGACGATTATAGAGCCCCGTTCGTACCTTAGAAATTCGTAGGGTACAAATGACATGTCATTAGGGTTAACGTTTTGGTTGAGGTCCTGCATCTGTTGCAGACACACCACAGCTCGTATGAACTTACCAATTTTAGCTTGTGAGAGCTTACTGATTCTCAGCTAGTATGAGCTTATCAATTTCCATCTCATGATAGCATTCTGATTCATAGCTCATATGAGCATACATGTACAGGAATTGACAGACTACAGTTTAGCATACTACATGTAAGCTATCCCAAGTATCCAATGATATTCTAAATGGTTCAACGAGAAATGTTCTGTTACGAGATTTTATGAGTTTGATACGAATAATTACAGGTATATACATGAAATACATGAAAGTGTTATTACATGATATATAGTTTACTGAAATGGATGATACATGTATATGGAAATTTGATTATCTATTAAGCTCTTCCATGATTTGGATTATATGTGATTTTACATGGCTAACATGTTAGTGAATATGTGTTTAGGCACTTGGCCAAGTTGTGTTGGGATATGTATTGTTTATTTACCTAATATGTGAATAAATGGTAAGGGTAAGTAAAATTCTATGTTATACGAACTTAGTAAGCTTAAATGCTTACTCTGTGTTATTTTCCATGTTTTATAGTGAATATGTGTTATTTTCCATGTTCTTATTTTTAGTGCCCACACTGCCTAAGACACGATCGTGTCTCTAGTCTGTGTAAGTCACACGTGCGTGTCTCTTGGCCGTGTGAGTAAATTTTTCAATGTTTTCTGAAAAAATTCTTGTAGTATCCGATTTAGTCCTGACTTGTTTCTAGTGCGTATTTAGGGCCTCGAGGGTTCCTATAAGGGACAATATGTATGATTTTGATTGGTTTTATTATGAATATTGATATGTTATGAAATGTTTGAAATTTCGATCTGTTTCATCAGTAAACTCTGGCAATGATTTGTAACCCTATTCTGGAGACGGATACGAGTTAGGGGTGCTACAGTATTTATCTCATTTTGTAGATTACGTTTTGAAGGATTAGAAGATCGGATCAACACAAGAAATCACACTATTCAGGAGATCTTTGGTAGACTTTGTTTTAGTTTGGTATATAGAAAGTTTAATTATGTTTGTGTTATCTGTTGTGACAAATGAAATTATGCATGTTTCATCTAAGTTAAGTGTTAAGCATGATGGTAGAAAACATTGACAATATTTGAGATTATAGTTTGAAATGAATTGATGTTCAATGTGTAACTATATCTTATATATGCAACCTTCAAGATGAAATGTTATAAAAAGATTTGTGGTGTCAAGGAGGGCACATTGGTTTGATATATAGGTTGAATCCATTGACATGTTTTGAATGTGTTTGAAGATTGTTTTTAGCCTATTGAAGTGTGTATTTAAATGTTCTTAAGCTTCTAAGAAAATGGGTGAAAATTTAGCTTGGAATTCGTCATTTTTTTGTGCTCACACTGCCTGAGACACTGGTTGTCACACGAGCGTGTGAAGCACATGGACAACCGACACAAGCGCGTGCCCAAAACATGTTTAAAAATAGTATAGGTGCAGTTTTCACACGGGTAGACACACGGTCTGCGACATGCCCATGTGAGGGTATTTTGATTGTTACACGAGCTGGCACATGGCCTGCAACACGACGTGTGATCCAAAACATAGAGTTACATGGTCCATGCACACGGGCATGTAAGGTCGTACATGGGCGTATAGGTTAACCACACGACCTTTTTTGGAGTCACACGTGCATGTGAGGTCGTACATGGGTGTGTAGGTTAACCACACGACCTTGTTTGGAGGCACACGGACTGGACTCTATCACACCCCCTGACTTGAAAATATTCAAATTTTTCCTGAAAGTTTTGATTTGCTCTGACTTGGCCCCTAAGTGTTCGTAGCTTTTTTTTAGATCTTCGATGGCTCGATCTAAGACCTGAATTTGAATGGTCTCTTTCTTATTTAATATTACTTGTAACTATGGAATTGGATTGATTATTAAATGTAAATTGTATTAATTATTCCAAATTGACTTGTAATATCCATTATCCAATTACGGCAATAGAAATAGGATATGGGTGTTACATTTAGTGGTATTAGAGCTATGGTTTACTTGGTTGTCGGACTAAATGTAATGTGTTTAAAGATTAGAGAGTACATGCAATATAAACCTGTGATAGTGTGATATTTATTGGTCCGATCTAACCCATGTTTCATTGTAGATTTTAAAGATGTCATTTGATTCATAATGTGACGAAACTAATGAAGAAAACAAAAACACTCTAACTACTGATTATGGTGCAAGTCATAGTATATCGATTTTACAACAGTTTGAAAATGAGGGTAAGAATATTTTTTTATAGATTTAATAAATACTGATAGAATTTGATCGTATCAACCTCGATGAGGTAAAAGGCAAAGGTAATATTATGTCTTTTAAATGTGAAGTATGTTATAGTTTATTGGTTTAAATGCCCGATAGTTAAGACAAAATGTATTTTAATCTAATGAGACAGTGGCTTATGTAAACTATAAAATATATAGGATTTTTCATATATAATTCATCAGCTTTTTACATAAATTTGTTGTCAAAACCAAGTAATTTTTTAATAAATTAATGAAATATGCGAAAATATGAAATTAAGACATAGAAATTATTAAAATGTAATTTTATACTTTATTATATAATTTTCATGCATAAAATGACTTATTTTATGTTAATTTGAGCATATTATATTTTTAAGCTATAAAGTGGGCCATGCATGATTAAATGAAATAATAAAATATAAAGTTATATTTAATAATTCATTTTTAATATTTCATTAATAAATGGGCTTTAATTAATGAAGTAAATTGATTAATCAAAGTGATTAAATTATATTATTTGGTCCTCTAAACTATCTACTATTTTTGGACAGGTCTGACAGTTTTCTTCTAATTGCAAAACCGTCCAAATTGGGGACCAAGTCAACCCAATTTTTGGCTACATATGGATGTCATAAACCATTTTTTTGTTTAATTATAAAAAGTCCTTAAAGAGTTAAAGGAATCAGAGATTTCCCCGAAGATTTGCTGATGATCGAGTCTTAGTCCTGAGTTGTTGTGGCACTCAAATTAGCCAAAAATCAAGGAAAAATCAGCCACCTTTCCTCAATTCATGGCTGGCCACTCTTGGAGGAAGTTTCAAAGGATGGACACTCCTATTTTTAGCAAACTAGCTCCCTTGCCTCACCTATAAATAAGAGCTCATTTCTCACTTTTTCAATCATCCCTCTTCCCATCATCTCTCACTCATTCATCATTCTCTCATATCTTTTAGCTATCTTTCCCCTCCATCATCCTTGCATAAGGATTTTAGCAATTAAGCCTCTTAAAGAACCCTTGGTTGGCCACCTTAGAGAGCCATCAGCAAATAAGCGAAGGAGCCTCGTCAGTTAGAGTCTTGGGTGTCAGTCACTCTGAATTGGGTTTAATCTTTCTTTTCTTTAAATTTAATTTAAAGATGTTTGTTATGTGTTCTTTTTTCCTGTTTACAACAATGATAGCTTAATTTTATTTAAGCTAGGATGATTATTTTGATTAAATAATATTTATTTGATTCATACTTATAATGTTTGTGCCTCAATCGATCATGTTTTCAATTAAAATCAAGTCTGAATTAGCTGAGCGATTCTAACTAGATGACGGCTAATGGATGCATAATTGAAATGTGCATGCTCAATTTAGATCCTAACTTGATTGAATTCTAGGTTGCATAACAACTCTAACCAAGCTCTGTTATCTGCATAGTTTTTAGATTTGTGTGATTAATTGTTTCAAACCTAACACGTCCATGTTACCTCACACGAATTCTAAGAAACCCTTAGTAAATAAGGATCATTAAAATACGTATTTACAAGTAAAGGATTCTGAAAGGACCTAATGTGGTCGAGTTGCCATGGAATGTTTTTTCGAATGTTATTAAGCATGTTGATAATAAATCGAGTTTAATTAAAGTAATTATCCTAGTTTATTTATGTTATAATTGTTGAAAATCGTGTTTAATTTTACTCAAATCTATTTCATTCATATAGTTTGCATACTTAGGATAATTTGCATTAGGGATCATTGCATTTAGTTTAATATATTTTAATCACCACTTCTCAACTATATTGTGTTTTTATTTACCAAATTGTTAATATAATTTTACAAATTAAGTGACTTAGCACAAATACAATCCCTGTGGTGATGATAACTCGATACTTACTTATTACTTAATAACGACTGTGTACACTTGCACCAACCCCAGCGTTACAAGTTTTTGGTGCCGTTTTCGGGGATTGTTGTAACACCCCTTACCCGAGACCGTTGTTGGAGTTGAGCATGGGACGTTACTTGACTTAACTTATTAGTTCTGAGCATAAAAATTTGCTTTTAAAATTTATTTCACTGTTCACCATAATGTTGTGCACCTGCGCAGCAGTCACTAATTTAATTATAACTCGAGTTACAAAACTCAAAATTTAGATCCGTAAATTTTTCCTAAAACTAGACCCATATATTATCCTACCATAAAAATTTCAGAATTTTTAGTTTAGCCAATTAGTACAGTTTATTCATTAAAGTCTCCCTTGTTTCACTGCCTAACGATTCTGACCTTTATTCACTAAAAATCAATTTTCTCATCATATGATTTTCATATGGTGTTCTCACTTGTTTCTACAGATAATAAACTCACTAAGGAATCTATAAATATAAATTATAACTAATAATTATTTTTTAAAAATTTTTCATGATGTTCTAAAGTCAGAATAGAAGACTCCAAAAACAATCCTGACCCTGTCTAACCAAAATTCAAATATCTCAGAATATAAAATTCTTTTACCCACACCGTTATTTTTCTATAAAAATAGACTCGATAAGATTTAATTCTATATATCATTCACTCTATAATTAATTTTATACTATCCTTGGTGATTTTTCAAAGTCACGTCACTGCTGCTAACCCAAAACTGTTTCATTGCAAATTTTTACTCTTTCATAATTTCTAGGTATAAACTATCACCTAGGCATTCATAATACCAAATATATTTTTACTTAGCCATTTTAATAGCAAAACATTATCACATATTTACACATCATTCTTTAGCAATATCATAAGGACATACATTCAAAATGACTAAGACCCTATACATGCCATAGCTCAAACATTGATCATAATAAAATTCTGAGTTGTTGTTGTTGATAGTGTGAGCGCTCTCCGACATCTTTAAGATTTCCAACTTTGCTTGTAATACTATAAAAGAAGGAAAATAAAGTAAGCATAAAGCTTAGTAAGTTTACAGGGGACCTCTCATCTTGGTTCCAATGCCATGTCCTAGACATGGTCTTACATGGGACCTCTCATAATCTCAATGATGCCAATGCCATGTCCCATACATGGTCTTACATGGGATCTTTTTACCCAAATGTCACGACATTTGTATCCGATATATTCTTTATGTTTCAACGGGATTTTTTCCACACTGATTCTCTATCATCTCATACTTGAGTCAACATTAAATAATTTCATTAAATAAATACATATTTGCTGGAAAATAGCAGCATTAATATTAATTATTGAAATATTGCATTTATTTACCGTAAACTTACCTCAGTACAAAATATGGCCAAATCTATCAACTTAGTCTTCAACCTTTTTATTTCCTCGATCTAACCCAAATTTCATTCTTCTTGATCTATAATAGCAAATTTAGTTTATTTAATACTCAAATTTATCAAAACAGCCCTTGACGTTACAATTTTACCCCTAAACTTTTACATATTTACACTTTTGCCCCAAAGCTCGGAAATTAAACTTCATCCCATATTCTTATGTTTTATAACCTGCTGAACATTTTTCCCTTCTATGGCAACATCGAATTCCCACCCTAACATTTACTTATGAACATTAGGTATTTTTACCGATTATGTCGTTTTACTCGTTTTCACTTAGAATCGCTTAGCAAAAGTTGTTTAACATGATTTCAATCTTCATATTTTACCATAAAACATCAAAATAAACACATTTCACCTATGGGTATTTTTCCAAATATAAACCCTAGGTTAAATTATTGCTAGAATAAGCTAAATCAAGTTATCAGGACTCCAAAAACGTAAAGAACATTAAAAACGGGGCTTGGAATCACTAACTATGGAGCTTGGAATCCTAAAAACCGTAACTATGGCTACACCCTTGTTAATTTTGGCCAAATGAAGAAGATGAGCACAATTTGCCATCTTTTTCCCTTTTAATTCATTTTAATTACCAAATTACCAAAATGCCCCTAACTTAAAATTTTCGTATTTCAGTTATCTCATATCCATTTTTGTCCATAACTTAACCAACGATCTAATTACCGTATAAAGACCTCCAATATAAAATTTCATAACAATTGGACACCTTTAACATGTAGAACTCAACTTTTGTAGTTTTTACAATTTAGTCATTTTGACTAAATTGAATGCCCAAACGTCGAAATTTTCACGAAATCATTCTGTGAAATTATAGGCCATAAAAATATAGTAAAGATAAAATTTTTCCTCATCGGATTTGTGGTCCCAAAATCACTATTCCGACTAGGCCCAAAATCGAGATGTTACATTTCTCCCCCCCTTTTAGGGATTTTCGTCCGCGAAAATCTTACCTGTGAAGAGATTTGGGTATTGCTTTCGCATAGCCTCTTCGGGCTCCCATGTAAACTCATCAACCCCATGCCTATTCCAGAACACTCGCACAAGTGCAATACTTTTGTTCCTTAGTTGCTTGATCTCTCTATCTAGAATTTTTACCGGTTCTTCAACATAAGTCATGTGTGGCTGAATCTCAACCTCTATTGGTGAGATCACATGTGACGAATCGAAACGGTAATGACGTAACATAAAAACATGAATACATTATGAATCTTCTCTAACTCTGTTGGCAAAGCTAACTGATATGCTAAGGGCCCAATTCTTTTAGTCACCTCAAACGGTCCAATGAAACGTGGACTTAGTTTGCCTTTCTTGCCAAATCTGAAAATTTTCTTCCACAGGGATACTTTCAAAAATACTTTGTCACCAACTTGATACTTGATCTCTTTTCTTTTTAAATCTGTATAAGACTTCTGTCTATCTGAAGCTTCTTTTAAACAATCTCTGATAACTTTTACTTTCTCTTCCATTTCTTTGACTAAATCAACCCCGTAAATCTGATTTTCCTTAAACTCTGTCCAATATAAAGGGGTACGACACTTACGTCCATACAAAGCTTCATAAAGAGCCATTTTCAAACTCGATTGATAACTATTATTATAGGCAAACTCTACCAACGACAAATATTTCTCCCAACTACCTTCAAATTCTAAAACACAACATTTGAGCATATCTTCAAGTAGCTGAATAACTCTCTCTAACTGACCATTGGTCTAAGGATGGAAAGTTGTACTGAAGTTCAATTTTGTACTCAAAGCTTCCTGCAATTTCCTCCAAGATCGTGAAGTAAATCTTGGATTTCTGTCTGAGATAATCGATAACGGTACCCCATGTAGTCTGACTATCTCTGAAACATACAATTCAACCAACATGTCAAGTGAATAATCCATACGAACCGGGATAAAATGAGCTGACTTCATTAATTTATCAATCACAACCCATATTGCATCTTTCTTTTTCGATGTCAACGGTAACCTTACTACAAAATCCATGGTAACTAGATCCCATTTCCACTTAGGAACTAACATAGGTTGCAATAAACCTGAAGGTACCTGATGTTTGGCCTTTACCTGTTGACAGATCAAGCATCTAGAAACAAATTCCAAAATATCTCTTTTCATTCCTGCCCATCAGTACATTTTCTTTAAATCGTTATACATCTTTGTACTACATGGATGAATAGACAGAGAACTACTATGTGCTTCTTGTAAGATTTTCCGAATAAGCTCATCATTCTTTGGTACACATACTCTGTCCCTGAACATCAAACAACCATCAGAATCGATCTAAAAATCAAACTCTACACCCGACTCGCATTGAGCTCTTTTAGCTTGCAACTCACTATCATCTTTCTGAGCTTCATAGATTTCTTTGAGAAACATCGGTTTAGCCATCAACTAAGCTAAAATGGAACCATCATCAGATAAAGCCAAATTGGTATTCAAAGTTCTCAATGCAAATAAAGATTTTCTACTCAAGGCATCAGGAACAACATTTGTCTTACCCGGGTGGTAATCGATCACTAACTCATAATCTTTAATCAACTCTAGCCATCTTCTTTGCCTCAATTTCAAATCTTTCTGAGTCATTAAGCACTTCAAGCTTTTATGGTCAGTAAATATTCGGTACTTCTCACTGTACAAGTAATGTCTCCAGATCTTCAACGCAAATACAATGGCAGCCAGCTCTAAGTCGTGCGTCAGATAGTTTTTCTCATGTGGCTTTAACTGTCTGGAAGCATATGCGATGACTTTATCTTCTTGCATAAGTACACAAACCAATCCGTTCAAGGATGCATCACTATATATCACAAATTCTTTACCCGGTTCTGGTTGTACTAAAGTAGGAGTTTAGTCAACAATAACTTTAACTTGTCAAAACTCAGCTGACACTTTTCAGTCCATTCAAATTTGACATCTTTCTGCAACAACCTTGTCAACGGGGTAGCTATCATGGAAAATCCCTTTACAAATCGTCTGTAATAACCAGCTAATCCAAGAAAGCTTCTAACCTCTGATACATTTCTAGGAGGCTTCCAATTAACAATTACTGAAATTTTACTCGGATCAACTTTAATACCATCACCTGAGACAATGTGTCTAAAGAATCCAACTTCCCGAAGCCAGAACTCACTTTTACTAAACTTGGCATAAAACTTATTATCTATCAAAATCTGTAAAATAGTTCTCAAATGTTAGGCATGTTCAATCTCATCACGAGAATAAATCAGAATATCATCAATGAACATAACTGCAAATTTATCCAAGTAAGGTCTGAAAATTCGGTTCTTTAAGTCCATAAAAATAGCAGGAGCATTAGTCAAGCCGAATGGCATCACAAGAAACTCATAGTGACCATACCTAGTCCTGAAATCAGTCTTTGGAACATCTGACTCTTTAACCCTCAACTGATAATAACTAGATCTCAAATCTATCTTGGACAACACAGTAGCTCCCTTCAATTGGTCAAATAGATCATCAATTCTAGGCGGTGGATATTTGTTCTTTATAGTTACTTTGCTAAGCTGTCGATAATCTATGCATAATTTCACCGAACCGTCTTTATTTTTCACAAAAAGCACAAGTGCACCCCATGGAGAACAACTAGGCCTTGCAAAACCTTTATCAGTTAATTCCTGCAACTGAGCTTTCAATTCTTTCAATTCTAATGGGGTCATTTTATAAGGAGCAATAGAAATAGGAGTTGTACCTGGAATCAACTCAATACCAAATTCAACTTCTCTATTAGGAGGCAAACCTGACAATTCTTCCGGAAACACATCTAAATACTCACGTACCACTGTCACTGATTCAATTTTCAACTCTGGATCTCTAGTATTCAATACAAAAGCAAGATAAGCTTCAAACTATTTTCTCAAACATTTTTGAGCAGACATAACAGAAATCATAGCGAGAGAATCATCTGCCTTATTTGTATCAACCTAGATAATATCACCATTTTCACCTTTCAACTCAATGTATTTCTTTCCGCAATTCACTATCACATCATGGCAGTCAACCAATCCACGCCAAGAATCACATCAAACTCATCAAATGGCATTAGCATGAGATCAGCAGAAAAACAGTGACCTCTAATCATCAAAGGGCAACTCGTACATACTTTGTCTATTAACACATATTGGCCTAATGGATTTGATACTTTAATTACAAATTCAGTAGATTCTATAGGGACGTTCATACTAAGCATAAATCTCATACAAACATAGGAATGGGTTGAATTCGGATCAATCAAAGCAATAACATTAGTATCATAAAGAGAAAATGTACCCGTAATCACATCAGGAGAGGATGCTTCTTCACGAGTACGGATAGCGTATGTCCTTGCGGGTGCTCTAACATCTGGTCTAGCTGTTGAGTCTCTGTACATACCCCTGTTACTTGCTCCAACTCCTGAATTCCTCTGTGGTTTGCCTCTAGTAAAAGCATTTCCTAATCTCGCACTCGGTATTACTTCTCTTTTAATTGTTTCGGGACAATCCCGAATATAGTGATCTGGTGCACCACATCTAAAGCAATCATTTTTATTTGCTCTACACTCTCCAGGATGACGTCTACCACATTGGGCACATTCTGGCCTAGGTGGTCGAGTACTACCCGTACTTCCGACTGTAGTAGTCTGAGCTCTTGGACCTTCAAATCTTCTACCTCTGTTTCGGCTAGAATACCTAGCTGAAAAATTTAATCCACTAGAGAACTCTCTAGACCTCTTGGATGTAGACTGAAATGATCTGCTCATTTGCCTTTTCTTCGTGTCTTGCACTTCAATTTTAGTTTTGCCCTTCTCTTTTTCTTTTAACAAATCTTCTGCCTTACAGGGTCTTTCAACCAAAACAACAAACTCTCTGATTTCTAAAACACCCACTGACAGTCGGATATCATCATTGAGTCCATCTTCAAATCTCTTGCACATATTGGCTTCGGTCGACATAAATTCTCAAGCATATTTACTAAGTCTAACAAATTCACGTTCATACTCGGTCAGAGTTATCTTACCTTGTTTTAACTCAAGAAACTCTTTTCTTTTTTGATCTATAAACCTCTGACTGATATACTTTTTACGGAACTCCTCCTGAAAGAAATCCAAGTAATTCTCTCACTCGGTACCACTGACACAAGAATCTTCCACCAATGATAGGCTGAATCTCTGAGAAGTGAGACAACACACTTCATGCATTCTTCAAGTGTACAGGATAATTCATCAAAAACTCTGATAGTATTCTTGAGCCAAAATTTAGCTTTCTCTACATCATCATCTTGAGTAGCCCAAAACTCTTCAGCCCTTTGTTTTCTGATCTTATCAATTGGTGGTCTTTCTCTTATAACTATACCTGCGGCTGGGGAAGCTACATGGGGAACCTGAGAATCATAAGGGGGTGGAGGTCTAACAGTCGGATTCATATGAACGAACTCGAAAAACCAACCATTCATAGCATGGAAGAAGGCTTCTTGAATCCCTCCTCCCTGACTAACTGATACGGGCCTTTCACTACTATCGAGTGGCACTGTCCCTTTCACGGGAGCAGGCGCATTACTCTCTACATCATCTGCACCAGCTCGTTCAGGATCCATAACTATAAAAGAAAATATTTTAAAATCGTCAGGAGTCGTCACACTATCAAAATATAAGTATGGCATGTATAGCTAGACTCTTATTCACATTGAATGTTCTGAGAACTGACTAAACCTGAGTTTCATACCAACAAATGTAACACCCTTTACCCGATACCGTTGCCGGAGTTGAGCATGGGGCATTACTTGACTTAACTTTTTAGTTCGGGGCATAAAAATTTTCTTTTAAAATTTATTTCACTGTTCACCATAATTTTGTGCACCTGCGCAGCAGTCACTAATTAATTATAACTCAAGTTACGAAACTCAAAATTTAGATCCATAAATTTTCCATAAAACTAGACTCATGCCATAGCTCAAACATTGATTATCATAAAATACTGAGTTGTTGTTGTTGATAGTGTGAGCGCTTTCCGATGTCTTTAAGATTTCTGACTTTGCTTGTAATACTATAAAAGAAGGAAAGTAAAGGAAGTAAGCATAAAGCTTAGCAAGTTTACAAGCAAATAAATAACAACATTTAACACAAATAAATATACTCAAGTGTCATGATCTCTAATTTCCTCTTTACTTAATCTCTTACTCGTTCACTTACTTGTTTACTTAGATAACTCATGATTATAACTTACTCTTCTCTTGCTGAAATGTTGGTTCTCAATTGATAACATAATATGTTCTTAACTCTTATAACTCACCTAAATTTGCTATTTATGCTTTTACTTGAACTTTCATGGAACATAATTTGTTTACTTGCCCGTTGAGCCATATTGGAATAATAAGGATACTTGGGTCTCTTTTCTGATAATAACATGCCAAAGCCATGTCCCAGATATAGCCTTACATGGGAGTTCTCATATCGGTGGCCATGTCATGTCCCAGATATGGTCTTACAGGGGACCTCTCATCTCGGTGCCAATGCCATGTCCCAGACATGGTCTTACATGGGACCTCTCATAATCTCAATGATGCCAATGTCATGTCTCAAACATAGTCTTACATGGGATCTCTTTACCCAAATGTCACGACATTTGTATTCAATATACTCTTTATGTTTCAACGGGATTTTTTAACATTGATTCTCTATCATCTCATACTTGAGTCAACATTAAATAATTTCATGAAACAAATACATAATTGCTGGAAAATAGCAGCATTAATATTAATTATTGAAATATTGCAATTATTTACTGTAAACTTACCTCAGTACAAAATATGGCCAAATCTATCAACTTAGTCTTCAACATTTTTCTTTCCTCAGTCTAACCCTGAATTTCATTCTTCTTGATCAATCCCATATTCTTTTTTTATAACGTGCTAAACATTTTTCCCTTCTATGGCAACATCGAATTCCCGCTCTAACACTTACTTATGAACATTAGGTATTTTTACCGATTATGTCGTTTTACTCATTTTCACTTAAAATCGCTTAGCAAAAGTTGTTTAACATCAAAATAAACACATTTCACCTATGGGTATTTTTCCAAATATAAACCCTAGGTTAAATGATTGCTAGAATAAGCGAAATCAAGTTATCGGGACTCCAAAAACGTAAAGAACATTAAAAATGGGGCTTGGAATCACTTACTATGGAGCTTGGAAGCTTGAAAACCCTAAATATGGCTTACCGCCTTACTAGTTTCGGCCAAATAAAGAAGATGAGCACAATTTGCCATCTTTTTCCCTTTTAATTCATTTTAATTACTAAATTACCAAAATGCCCCTAACTTAAAATTTTCCTATTTCACTTATCTCATGCCCATTTTTGTCCATAACTTAACCAATGGTATAATTACCATATAAAGACCTCCAATTGAAAATTTCATAACAATTGGACACCTCTAACATGTAGAACTCAACATTTGCACTTTTTACAATGTAGTCCTTTTGACTAAATTGAGTGCCCAAACGTCAAAATTTTTGAACGAAATTTTCACGAAAGCATTTTGTGAAATTTTATTCCATAAAAATATAGTAAAAATAATTTTTTTCTCATCGAATTTGTTGTCTCGAAACCACTGTTCCGACTAGTCTCAAAATCGGGATGTTATAATTGTCAACTGTTTCCATAGTAATTTTTTTTCGTGAAATTATTTATTTTCAATTTGATTTATTTCTAACATTACTAACTTATTCTTTTTAATCGTGAAATCAGGTGTTTATGAGCATAGATCGAATTATCAATTTACTCCTTGTAGACCCTAAAATTGAATGAACTTTCAGACAAAGAAGACGTGAACAAACAACTCAAAGACAAGTCGACATAATCCTTGGAAATCAGAATCAAGACCTAGATAAGGAAGCCGATAATGTACGAAATCCCATCCTCATTGCCGATGATAAGGATTGATGCATCAGACAATATGCTGTGCCACTTGTTACTGAGTTAAACCCAGGAATTAGAAGGCCAGATATTAAGGCAACCCAGTTTGAATTGAAACCAATGATGTTTCAAATGCTACAAACGGGGGGCCAATTTAGTGGTATGCCCACGGAAAATCCACATCTCCACCTTCGATTGTTTATGGAGGTGAGTGATTCATTCAAGATAGTTGGTGCGACTGAAGATGCACTAAGGTTGAAGTTATTTCTGTACTCGTTGCGAGATCGAGCACAAGCATGGCTCAATTCATTGCCATCAAGTTCCATATCTACATGGCAAGAATTAGCAAAGAGATTTTTGGTTAAGTATTTCCCACCTAGCAAAAACGCTAAGTTAAGGAACGCGATCACAACTTTCCAACAATTGGATGATGAGTCTTTGTATGAGGCTTAGGAGCAATTTAAGGAGTTACTTCGTAAGTGTCCTTATCATGGGATTCCTCATTGTATCCAGGTGGAGACATTCTATAATGGTCTCAATGCACATACAATATTGATGGTAAATGCTTCCACGAATGGTGCAATTTTGTGTAAGTCTTATAATGAGGCTTATGAGATCATCGAGAGGATCGCGAGAAATAACTATTAATGACCAACAAATCGAACAACTTCAGGAAGACATGTAGCCGAAGTTCATGAATTTGATGCCCTCACTTTGTTATCAGCTCAGGTATCATCTATTTCCTCTATGATAAAATAGTTAACCGCTAATAGTATTAATAATTCTACAACTCAGCGACCAAGTCCGTTTGAAATAATTTCCTGTGTATACTGTGGGGAAGGTCATTCTTTTGAGAATTGTCCATTAAATCCCAAGTCAGTGTACTATGTGGGGAACCAATATCAAAATAGGAGTGGACAAGGACCCCAGTTTAACTTCTACAGTCCTTCATGGCGTAATCATCCTAACTTTCCTTGGAGCAACCAAGGAAATGGACCGAACGATAACTTATTGCAGCAAAGACCCAACCAATCTTAAGGGTTTAATTAGCAAGCTCCAAAACCACCTTAAGCTGAGGCATCAAACAGTTTGGAGAACTTGTTCAAAGCATACATGGCGAAGAATGACGCTTTGATCCATAGCCAAGCAACAACACTAAAAAATTTGGAAAACCAAATAGGTTAGTTGGCTACGGAGCTTCGTAATAAAACACAAGGAACCTTGCCAAGCAATACTGAGAATCCAAGGAATTTGGGTAAAGAACATATCAAGGTAGTGGCATTGCGAAGTGGTAAGACTCTGGAACCCCGATTGATTGATGTCGAAGATGAGCATGTTGAAAATGAAGAAAGCCAACTAGATGTTGAAGTTCCTATACCAAAGGAATCAGAATCTGCAAAGTCTGACAAGGTAAACCCTGACTTAGTGAATTCAGATATTTTAACATCTTCTTTGGATGTAGATTTACCTACTCAAAAAAGTTGTCTAGTTTAACCGAAAGTTCCACAATATTCTGTTGGTGGAGGCTTTAGAACAAATGTCAAATTATGTGAAGTTTATGGAGGATATACTATCTAAGAAGAAACGACTCAGTGAGTATGAGACTATTGCCTTGACAAAGGAGTGCAGTACATTCCTGCAGAACAAGCTGCCACCAAAATTGAAAGACCCAAGAAGCTTTACTATACCCTGTAACATTGGTGAATCTTACTGTTGTTAAGCTTTGTGTGACTTAGAGGCGAGTATCAGCTTAATGCCTAAGTCTATTTTCAAGATGTTAAGGATAGGTGAAGTAAGACCTACAACTGTGACGCTTCAGCTAGCGAATCAATCTTTATCATATCCCGAAGGAAAGATTGAGGATGTTTTGGTAAGAGTTGATAAATTTATTTTTCCTGCTAATTTCATTGTCTTAGATTTTGAAGGAGATAAGGAAGTGTTGATCCTCCTTGGGAGACCTTTCTTAGCCACGAAAAGAACGTTAATTGATGTGCAGAAAGGAGAACTCACCATGTGAGTTCAAAATGATCAGGTAACCTTTAACATTCTTAAAGTGATGAAATTCCCCGATCCGACAGAGGAGTGTTCAGTTATGGAAGAGATAGAAACCTTGGTTTCTATGGAAAGCAATTTTGAAGAAGATCCATTGGAGAAATCCTTAGATCTTGACCCTTTGGAGGATGAAGAAGGTGAAGAAAACATGGCTTTGATGGAAGCCAATCCGAGAAATTTTATTCAATCCACACGGTTTGAATCGTTAGAGTTGGAAGTCAAAGAATTTGTGCAACCGAAGTTGTCAATTGGAGAACCACCTAAACTCAAACTAAAGGTAGTTCCTTCCCATTTGAAATACGTTTATTTAGGTGACTGTTCTACTTTGCCTGTGATTATTTCAGTAGAACTAAGAAAAGATCAAGAGGAACAACTAATTGTTGTTTTAAAGAAATTTAATAATGCAATTGGTTGGACTATAGCTAATATCCAAGGTATAAGCCCTTCATTTTCCATGCACAAAATCATTTTAGAGGAAGGTGAAAGAGCTCGAATTGATGGGCAAAGGAGGCTCAATCCTATTATGGAAGAAGTTGTGAGAAAGGAAGTGATCAAATGGTTAGATGCAGGAATCATCTATCCTATTTCAAATAGTTCGTGGGTAAGTCCAGTGTAGTGTGTGCCAATGAAAGGTGGAATCACGATTGTTGAAAATGAGCGTAACGAGTTAATTCCAACAAGAACTGTTACCGATTGGAGAATCTGTATTGATTATAGAAAGTTGAACAAAGCCACTCGGAAGGACCATTTTTTGGATCAGATATTAGATCCTAAGGTAGTCATCCGACTCCTACATAAGCATGTGTTTACAAGATTTGGGACTCCAAGAGCTATCATTAGTGATGAAGGTTCTCACTTTGTAAACAAATGGCTTAAGTGGTTGCTTGAAAAATATGATGTAAAGCACAAGATTGCTACTGCTTATCACCCCTAGTCCAATGGGCAAGTTGAAAGAGTGAACAGTGAAATCAAAGGTATCCTTGAAAATGTAGTACACCCTAGTAGGAAAGATTGGTCTCGAAGGCTCGATGTTGCATTGTGGGCCTATTGAACAATATTTAAGACTCCGTTAGGAATGACTCCTTATCAGTTAGTCTTTGGAAAGGCATGTCATTTTCCTTTAGAATTGGAGAATAAAGCTCACTGGGCTTTGAAGTAGTTAAATTTTGATATTAAGCAAGCTGGTGAGAGAAGGATGTTACAATTGGATGAGTTGGAAGAGCTGAGGTTGTTTTCCTATGAGAATGTCGAAATGTGTAAAGAAATATCAAAGAGATGGCATGACGGTCATATACGACCTCGCAAGTTTAAAGAAGGTCAGAAGGTTTTGTTATTTAATTCAAGGCTGAAATTATTTCCTAGGAAGCTGAAATCCCAATGGAAAGGACCCTATACCATCTACCAAGTTTATCCTTATGGAGCTATTGAATTACATGACAATTATAGAGGTACGTTTAATGTTAATGGTCAACGTCTCAAACATTACTCGGATGGTGAAGTTGAGTGAATTGAATCCTTGCTCAAATTAGCAGACCCTTAATTTTTCATGAACTCATTTTGTAAATAAATAAATAATTAGAACTTATTTTCTTAACTTATTACATTTAATTAATTCTGTCTAAAGAGATTGGAACTTAAGCGGGACCGTTGTGACTACTCCAACCTTTCCTTGGAATTAATTTAATGTAATTTGTTAAGAAGAAATTTTCTAATTAAGACTTAAATTTTTTTTTAATTTCATTTATGTTGTTTAAATTTTAAATTTTTATGTTAATAAAGGGGGTCAAATTTGGCCCAAGTACTAATCAGTTTTTTTTTAAGATACAGTCTGAGTTTGAGGCCCAAGACAGCAAAAAGGAGGGAAAAATCTATGCCTTGCCGTCACACCCATTACTTGCCGCTTAAGTAACTTTAATGTAGCTAAATATTTTGTACATGTAGCCCTAATTTTTCCCTATATAAACCCGTCTCCATTCTACTAATTTTCATATCCCTCAAAGCAGTTTGCTTACACCCTAAAAATCCCTAAATCTCTTAATTGTGTCGTTAACCTCAAATCCTGAAAGAAACCCTAGTCATTTTCTTTCTTTTTGCTGAAATTCCCTATTGTAGCCGTAAAGAGATCGTCGCGGCACCATCTTTGCTGTCGCAAGATTTTTGTCGTAGCAAGTTATACCAACTTTGTCAATTTCTCTTTTCTCTCATATGCAGAAACACTGCTAAATTTTTGAGAAAATACCATGTCTCGGAAAAAGAACTAGATTGTCAAAGACTACTCCTAAAAACCTGATTGAGGTTGATGAAGAAGTGAAAGAGTGATTTGATTCAAATTTCAAGCATCAACCTATGATGCTAGAAAAAGGTTTTAACCTGAAGAGCAATGATGTGATGTTTGTTCCTGTGCCAATTAGAAAGATAATCAATGCTCTCAAATTGGAATGATTTTGTGATACTCGTTCACTTCCTGATGATGAACTAGTTCTAGAATTCTATGCTAGTTTGACTACGCAAGATGCTACTGAAGTCATTGTTCGAAAGAAAAAAGGTACCTCTTACTTCTAAGTCCATCAATGATTTGTTTAATTTACATGATGTTGAAGAAGATGAGTACTACCCTATGATGAGCAATACCAATTGGGATTTTCTTCAACAAGTGCTTGATGTTATGAGAAATCCGAGATCCAAATGGATTATAAGAAAGTATGGGAGCCATTCTTGTCAAAGAGAATACTTGAAACCAGTAGCAAAGGTATGGTTTTATTTTGTTCACTATAGTTTTCTGCCTATCTCACACAATTCCACCATCTCGATGGAAGGGATGCTTTTGTTATATACAATTTTGACAGAAAAATCGATTAATATTGGGAAAATTTTCCTCAAAGAGATTCATGATTGTGCTAAAAAGAAGACAAGAAGTTCTTATTTCCCATCATTAATCACTTCACTTTGCTTAAGGGCTCGTGTTAAAACACAAGCAAATTTGAAGGGGTAGTATGTTCAAGGGTGTATTACAAGTTATGATATTGAAAGGTTGGTAGAAAGAGTGCATGAGTTGAAAAAATGAGAGCAAGAGGAACCAACTGAGCCAGAAGCCGAAGAGTCAACGAATAAAATAGAAACTGAAGCTAATTCAGTTACAGACACTAAAGAATAAGAATCTGATAAGGAACTAAATAGTCCTCAACCAACTGAAAGAGCTGAAAACCCTGAACCTAGGGTTGAGCCAGAAGAAGAACTAGTCAAGCTAAGTGTTGAACCTGAATATATAACTCGCATGCCGACTTCTGCAAGTACTTGAAGGAAATCAGAGTTGTTAATTTTGATGGATATGTGCAAGTTCATGCACAATCAACAACAAACTTACTAGAAATATGCAAAAATTAGAGATGATTCAATTTGAAAGACTTTTAATAATATCTCTAATACTTTTGTTTCTGAGTTCCCAGATGCAATCTTTGAGACATGGACGAAAGAGACTGACGTTGCAAGCGATGATGGAGCTAAAGAAGACAAGGGGAATAATTCAAAAAAAAATAAAATGGGGGATTCTTGTGTTATTAGGAAAGACTTGGTATTAGGAAAGACGTTGCAAGGATTTAATTTTTTCAAAATAAAACATAGCAAGCATGAATAAATACTTCCTTAGAAAGAAAAAGACTAAGTGATGTAGCAATGGGAATGAACATGTCTAGGATTGGGTTATTAGGAAAGACTTGGTATTTAAGCAGTTTTAATGACTCACCTCTCTTTCTTTACAACCCTACCTGGTGTTCAGTTTTCATTCATTATTTTATTCTCACAATAAGGACATTCCTTAGTGTAGCTAAAATAGGAATACTTATAGGTTCTGCGCCAGACACTTGGTCTTTATAAAATCAATTTTCAAATTTAATCAGATAAACATTTTTAATCAGACCATAGTATTCATAAAATTTGGAGCCCTGAAATCACAGCCCGAGTTTTGTAAACTTGCCTCAGATACCGCTAAATGTAACGTCCCAAACTTGGCCTAGAAAAAGTTAAACCTGCCTCAGATACCAAGTCAAGAAAGCTACATCGGATCATCCTAGAAAAGTCCAACTTTTTCTATTTAAAGTTTAACTGTCCAAAATCATCTAAGTAGTTGAATCAACATAGAATTCTAGACTTAAAATTCGAACCCAAGCTAAAACACACTATAGTTTAAGTTTAATTTAAGCAGTCAAATAAGTAGATAAGGATGACCAAGCTCCTGCCATGCCGAGTCGCCTAAGTCGGAGGATTACCTAAAATTCAAATAAACAAACAAAATGAGTTGATAAACATAGTGTGTAACTTATAGTTTTTATTGAACATAAACTAAAGAGCACATCTTCAGTTTCTCATAGTTCAACAGTTCTTAGAATTAGATACGGAAGTAGAACAAAATATGTCAGTTATAGATACAGATTACAACATATATAGATGCAAATGCAATACCCCTATCCGCTACACACCATCTCTGTCCAACCCTACACACAAAAAAAGGTATCGAGTACCTGTCCATCCTTACACACCACATAGTGACCGTATGTCACGTTTCAAAAGTCACAGACTAGTTGCCAGAACATAATGAGATAAGTTGCCAGAATTAGATGCATATTCGTGGTTTAGCCACCAATCTTGGCAGATTAATAAACTTCCCCAACTTCCTTCTTATTCAATCCCAACCCCAATACAGATATAGATGTACAGATATAGATATAAGCATACGGTATTACAGATTCAGATTATACTCAGTTAATACAGAATATAATTACTATCTAGTTAACAAATTGATGACATATATATAATAACAGTTTATACAGAAATTGATTCACAGTTATTAGGTTTTATAGCCCAAATCGGATCATACGAACCTTACGATAGGCCTACGTTCGATTGGACCGACGTTTATGACATTAACGAAAAAATTTGAAATTTGGTTCACACGCCCATATGTATTCACACGGCCTGGAGAGCTCACCCGTGTGGTTCACACGGCCTAGCACACGCTTGTGTGCCTGGCCCGTGTGACTCTAATTCACAAACAATGTGTTACACAGCTTGGAAACACGCCCGTATGACTTTAATTCACAAATAGTGAGTTACACGGCTTGGGCACATGCCCGTGCCCCTAGCCCATGTGACCCTATTTCAAAAACAGTAAGTTACACGGCTTCGACACATGACCGTGTGGCATCGATAGCCATGTTTTCCAACGTTCAAATATTGCAAAATTTTTAGTTTTTGTTATACTCCTGGTACGGGTTTGACGTAGAAGCAATGGATATGACCCTGTAACCTAGGAAGGACAACCAAATGTTCAATTCAGAGAGATTAATCGAGTCAAAAGGCTAGATTATAGTTAAATCAAACTATGTGAAAGACTTTAACATAAAGGCTCCGAAATGAAGGTTATGCTCTTACCGACGAAGGAATAGCGATTAATCAACACTACAATGTTGGAGGAATGCTCCTCTTGAGATTCTCGCCTAAATAATCCTAATTAAATAATTAATAGAGAATTTGGTACAACTGATAGTATTATTCAACCACAAAGAGAATAGAAAAACTTTAGCAAAAATGAAGGAATCAACAGTAGCACTTACAGTAATAATCTTGCAATTGAACAACGAAAAACAAAAACTTCCTAATTAAACCCGTAGCAATTCCTAGAGACAAGTAAAAGAAAAAATTATAGTGAAGAAAGGAAAAGAAAAAGACAAAGAAAAAGAAAAGAAGAACGGAGAAAGAAAGAAAAAGAATCGAATAAGTAATAGGAAAAAAAATTAATAATTTAAAATAACTAACTTCCCTTGTAGAGCAAAAGAAAAATAAATGCGTTCCCTTCTCGCTTACGGAGAGAGTCGAACATAGAACTAGAAGGTATACAAAAACATAACCATCAAACCAGCAAGTTCATTATTGACATATAATTACATAAAAATTAACTTAAGTCAAAAGATCAAGGATAGAGCTCAAGTAAAAATAATAATAGAAGTTTTGAAAGTAAGGTTTGAACCCCTGACCTCTAACACACAAGCAGAGCACTTAACCATAGATATAGATACTAAATAATGACATGATTCAACAAACAACATTCAAATTTTTGGGGTGTTATAGATTAGGTTGAATTGGTATGTTTGGGTGCTAAATGTGGCATAATGAATTGTTTGGTGTGAATTAGTTTTGAAGTGATGTTTTGGAATGTCATTGGAATGGTTTTATGTAGGTAAATATTGTGCAAAATGCCTCAATTGGTTAGGTTGAAAGGTTAACATGAAATAGGTACCAAAAGGTCTAATTTGTGCAAAAAACAAAGTCCACGTCGCGAAATCAAGCGATGGTCGTTGCAACAAGTCTTGGATTTTAGGCCATGGCGTGACAAGGAAACCCCATCGTCACAACGAGGCAAGTTGGTATGTCCGGTCATGACAAAGAAATCCCTCACATTTGACATCATTTTAAAAATTTTCAAACTAGTCCTTATTCGATTCCGGGTTAATTATAAAGTATGGATAAGCTCAGATAAAACCCGTAATTGCTTTGACAACGACTGTAGCATTCCCGTAGCTCAAACCCGATGATTGGGTCGAGCGAGGGGTGTTAGAATACAAATTACTAATTATTAATTGATCCATTTTATTTATCTTAATTACTCAAATAGATTTGAGCCACACTAGCTGTTGAGTCTAGTTTTTTTGAATCAACCGATTTGGTTAAATGCAATTAGTATTTATGAAAAAATATTTAATTTAGTTATAAAATATATTTATTTTCTTTTATGTTTTGACATACAAATTAAGAATAAATAAACAAAATGATTATTATCTTATACACTGACGTTGGAGTAAAAAAAACTCCACAAGCGGGTTTGGTTGATGCCATTTATTTTAGGGTGTAATAAAATAATTAAAAAAAGACATTTGGCATCATCTTATACCTGCTTGTAGAGTTTTTTTTCCTCTACTAGCGGTGGACAGAATAGCTACCCTAAATAAAATTATACATTACAGATTAGATTACTAATGTATTGATTTTATCTTTATATATATAATGTTAATGTCATACATTCAATTTTTGTTAATTATAAAAAATTAATTTTAACATTAATAATTATTATCATATTTAAAATAAAATTATATTTATATATTTAAAATTATATTTATTTAATAAAAACTTAGATTTATTTTTTAAATTTATCCAATTATATTCAATGATTTTATATATTTATAATTTTATTAATTAGATATATATTATTTACTTTGAATAGGACTTTTAAAAGATATGACCAAGTTAATTAATTTCACAATAATATATTTTCTTATTAATTAATATTACTTTTATAATTATCACATAATGATCCTAATAAATTAGCATTCTAATTTCAATTATTAATAAATTATTATTAATTAGTTTTTTAATATTGTATTTTTAATTGTAGTAATTAAAATAAAAAATATTTTTTTCTGGATTATTGTATAATTAAAATATATTAACTTAAGAATTCAAATATTATAATACTAAATTTTCAAATAATAATTCACGTTTCTTTAACATATTTAAAATACAATATAGATTTATTTTATGTAATTAGCGTAAAGTAACACTATTCAAAATAATAACTAATTAACATAATCAACTCTAATATTAATTAAGTGATAATTAATATGCTTAAATTTGTATTTAAGTAATAATTCTTTTTTATATAAATAAAACTAGCAAGCTTTTCTCTTATATTTTATGGTTACAGTTTTATTTAAATAATAATTCATTTTTAAAATTAGCACAATTCTTTTAAATAATAATTGTAATTTAAATTCTAATTTTTTAAATGCATGATTATCACAACTTCTATTTTATTTCAACAGTTTTTAACTAATAATTTTAAATTAAATATTATAATTATTTTTAAATATGAATTTAATAATATGATAAAAAATAAAGAGTGATCTCGTTAATTGAAATGTTCTTCTAAACTCGTGTTTTTATATAAATTATACATCTCATTAATTTTTTAAGACATCACTGTGAGGACATTAACACATCAAATTGAATTTAGATAATGTTAATAAATTAAAATTTAAAAGTATAAATAAATTAAAATATTTTAAATATAACTAAAAATAAACCAAAAATATAGGTTTTCAACATTAAACCCTTTCATCTGTTTTTAAATAAATGAAAATCACAAAAGATAATCAAGTTCATGATGATAGAAAGTTCCAACTGAATTGTGACAAACCAAGAAAATGGTGATACAAAGAATATATATATCATTTTGACTTTCAGTCTTCTTCATCAATGACCTTAGTTCCCAATCCTTTCAAACCCTTTGGATGGATCTCTTCAAAAGTTACCAGAGAGTAATACTCGTTTCTCCACCATTGTCTTTGCCTTTGCTTATACCTCCTAAAATCCAAACCCAAATCACCCCTCATCTAGCCTGTTCGCATTTTTTTCAAGAATGATTGGATTAAAATTCCGAATTTAAAATTAAAAACTCAGAAATTACTTTTTAATTTTTTAATTTAATTTAAAATATTTTTCAATTTACTGTTACTTTTAATTTATTAATATATTATAAATTTTATTTGATGTGGCAATATAAAATAATATCGCCTACTTGTTTCATGGAATCCTTTATTCATTTGTAGATGTTTCCATTGGCAACTTATGTACGTGGAAACTTTCTGTTGCACTAATTTATATAGCAATACTTGTAAAGAATTTTTTGTTAGAGTTTTATATACATTTAATGAACAGTTGCACTGTAATCTCTTCAATCCAGCCTAGACGTTAGATTTGAAATTGAGAGATTATATTAACCACTGAAATGACCTAGTAAACTATCGAAGTTTTATTAAATAATCATTTTAAAACATTTGTTTATCTTTAAAAAAAACTTAACCTATTTTCAAAAAATTCATGAGTTTAACCAAAAACCGATTAAGATTAACATTTTCAACGGTGACTATTTTTGAAAACTTAATTAATTTTTTCATTTAATTAGTATTTAGAATTTATCTATAACCTAGCAGCAAAAAAGTGATCTATTCATATTTTTTTAATAAACACCAAATTTTGTGCATAATTAATTAAAGTCCACATTTCAATATCCTATATTCAAATTGAATGTCATGCATGCAATATAAACCCAAAACCTAAGCCTCATGCTATAGTTCGAAAATAAAACAATACAATCTTTGAATAACAAAAATATCAAATAATAAATATAAAATACTTTATTAAAAATAAATCTAAGCCCTGACCCTCCGGATCTCGTGTCCGTGTCCTAACCTGGTTGGTTATCTGTAGAGATGAAAATAAGAGAGGAGTGAGCTATGAAGCTTAGTGTGAGTTCCATCACAAGAAAATCAGTGCAAAATAATAAACCAAACATACATAATAACAGTTTTTAGTACAATAACATTCGTACAGTATAACATAAGTTAATAGTTCATTCGTGCATGCTTCTGAGTGTCAATCAATGCAGTTTTAGTTTACCAGAAAATATCTTACCCCGCCGCTACATTCCATAGTAAGAATTCCCTAGAACTCTTTTAACTCGAACACTTCAGTTTGTGGATGAACTACTAGTGTTTGTAGATAAACAACAGTAGGTTGTGAATGCACAACATATTTGCAGATAAAAGCTATCAGTAAATTCATGGATAAACCACAAGTGTTGCAGATTATTAAACTGCCAATACTTCCTCCTTTCAACCGTCCGACCTCGTGCAATGCAGTATAACATGCTAGTAACAATACAATACAGAAACAATAGACATGCTTAACATGTATTTGGTTCATCAATAACAGTAGACATGTTTAACATGTATTCAGTTTAACAGCAACAATAGGCATGCAATCAGTAATATATATAGGTAAGAATAACAGTGTCAATTCATCAGAGAGACAGTGACAATAGACATGTAATATTCACATTTCATAATTATTCAATAGCAGTTCAATAATCAAATCACATATTCTAGCATGTTCAAAATATTAGGGCCTCAATTGAGTGAATAAAATTTCTAAAAACTAGTTCAAGGATCATAAGGGGACTAAACTGAACAATTCACAAATTTTAGGAAAAACTATAAAACAAGGGACAAGTCGTATGGGATGCTATAAGTCGTGTGGAGGGTTTACACGACTATGTAACAAACTGTGGTCGTGTGGCAAATTGCAAAATTAAGCTACAAGAGGGACACAGTCGTGTGGTAGCCGTGTGGAGGGTTTTTGGTCATGTGAATCTAAACTAGCCTCAGGTTTGCAGGGCACGTGGCTATGTGGGGGTCGTGTGGTCCTAATCCTAGACATGGTTTGCCCCAATTCACTTGTTAAAAACACACACCTTTCACCGAGAGCTCGATTGACATTCGTTACAATCAAATATGATCCTATACACCTAAAATATGTCCTTCAAACAACATTTATACAAGAGTTAACGATTTATTTCAAGATTTATCAAGATCATTGAAAGTTACAACAATAACCGTAAAAGATTGATTATATTTAATGAAGGATTAGTTTTGTATAGAAGTATTACGAAAATTTGAGATCTAATTTTTGAAATAAGATGTATTTACCGTTTCTTGGCAAAGCTCGATATTTTATTGGTAATAACTCTAAAATCGATGGGAAAAATAATTGAATGGAGAATGTTTTAATTCGGGAAAGCAAAATTCTCAACAACAAAAAAATATAAAATTTGATGTAAAATAGAGGAAAGAAAAGAAAAGGGAGAAAAAATAGGAAGGAAAAGGCAAGACCCTAAAGGGATTTGAAAAGAGGCAAAATTCAAATCTTATTGGGAAAATATTGATTAAATAGTCAAGGATTTGAAACCCTAGGGCGGCAAGGGTAAATTTCTCAAAATTTTGAGTCGAAAAAAAAATTTGGGGATGGAGTATCTCAAACTTGTGTAAATAAAGGAGGAGACTAGTGTTTAATCAGTAGGCCTAAACTATTTCTTGTTAAGTTTTATCTTTGATAGTATTTATTTTGACGTGGTTTTTATCCAAGGTTGCTGAAAATAAAATGAAAAGAAAATGAGAGGAGTGTAGCTTGAACCTAAGATCTTAGGTTCAACTACTTAACCACCAAGCCTATTCAGCTTTTTAATTAATTATTTCAATTAACCTTCTAAATTTTGGGGTGTGACATGCACTGTAGACTTTTTCATGGCCGAATTAATCGTTCAAATCCAAAGGCTTACCCGAAATTTGGAATCGTTTGGAGAAAAATATTAGGTTTGAAAAATGAGTTTGTGTAAAAAAAATTAAATCCATTTAAAATATAAATTAGGCTTGAAATATCAATTCGCCCGATTAGTCTGCAAATTTGGTAACTACAAAATAATCACAAATGAAACAAGTAAGCTAAAGAAGTTTAGTAAGTTCATAGTTTAACCACCAATTAACTTACCTTAAACAAAGTAGATATTCAACTAAATAACTTGTAATTACTTATATCCAAACACAATATCACACACCACATTAGCATTTGTTTCACATATCAAATTATATCATAATAATATTTTTCAAAGGACTTTCCCTTATCATAAACCATATTCCTTCAATTTAGCTATGCATACACGTTGACAAGAATTTCATTGAAACATTTCCACTTACTATAACCAAGAATATGTAGTATCATTTAAACACATACATAAGTTGTAATTCAATGAATACATAGCCTGATGAACTAAGTAACTTGACTAAGATACCCGGGTAACTACACCACACCAGAGGCATCATAGATGCATAACAGAGGCACAATTGTGCAATCAGAGGCACTGAAGTGCAAACAAAGACACCGAACTGTAACAGAGACACGAAAGTGTAAAAGAGGCACCAAACTGCAAACAAATGCATCAAAGTGCAATCCCGTACAAGCATGCATACTAACCCTAATGGCATGCCAATCGTATCCTAGTCGTTTACTACGTTCATACGAGTAATTAACTGAATCCATCACCATCACGTTAAATGCACTTCTGTATTATTCAAATATACTCAAAAATTTCAATATGTTCATTCTAAGATTTCATCAATCATAATTTCATCCATTTCTCAACCAATACATAATCTATTCATACTTATCAGTATTCAATTTACATTTAATTTTCAAAATAAATTAAATACCTAGCAAAAAAACAACATAAATTTTAGACATAATATAATTTAATTCTTTTATTCTATGAACTTACCTATGATCCACTTCTGGGTAAAATGCAGGGACTACTCTGTAGTTTTCCCCTTTCCTTGGTTATTGTTTTTTGGCTCAGTTCTTAATCTATATAATAATTAAAATAAATTTATTTAATTCACACACATTTCACACTCAATTCAATGCATGAGACCCTTAGGTTTTCATTATTTACACATTTTCCCTAAACTTTTACATATCTCACAATTTAGTCCCTAAACCCAAAATTTCAAATTTACGAAAATTTCACAACTTCTCAAACCAACTAAATTTCATCCCATACTAGCATAGTCCATAATTATTCTAAATTCTCAAAAGTTCCCTATAAATTGTAATATTTAATCAATTTAGTCATTTAACCAAAAACTAACAAGATTACTTTACAAATTAATCATAATCAACAACCAACACTTTAAATCCATCATTTAACATCATCAACCATAAAAAATCATCAATGTTGAAATCCAAAATTCTTAACAATTTCAAAAACGAAGGTACGGGTTAGCTGAACCTAGTTGCAATGATCTCAAAAACATAAAAATTACTAAAATTAGATCCAAAAATCATACCATGCAATTGCCTAAGCTTTGGTTAAACTTGGAAGACTCGACAATGGTGTTTCCTTCTTCAAAATTGGTGGATAACAAAACAAATTGGAAGCTGATGATTATTTTACTTAATTTAATTTAGTTTCATTATTAAATGACCTTTTTTTCCTTTTAATAAAACATTCAACTAAACCTATTTACTAACCCATTACCGTCTATTAACCTTTACATGGTATAATTACATTATAAACCCCCCAGTTTTACTAAGTAATTTATTAAATCATGTAATTCAATAATAATTAATTTTTTACATCTATTACAATTTAGTCCTTTTAATTAATTAAACAACCAAACATTAGAAATTCTTTACCAAAATTTAATACGATTGTAATGTAACTCCATAAAAACTAATTAAATAATAAAACACAATCTCACATATTGAAACTGTAGTCCCGAAACCATCGCTTTTGACACCACTAAAAAATAAGATATTGCATTTATTTTATGACGGTTATACCGTGACATTTAATAAAGGTATTGCTATTCACAAAAATCGTTCTTTATTCTATAACGGATAGATGAAAAATAAACTCTACTTTATCAAACCAAATAACTACTCGATGCTTCAAACTGGAATAATGAATAAAAAGCTTAAAACTTCTTACTCTAATGAGGGGTACCTATGACACTTAAGACTTGGTCATATTAACCAAGAAAGAATCACTAGACTCGTGAAATATGGCCCCTTAAGTATGCTTGAGAAATTTAGTCTTTCACAATGTGAATCTTACTTAGAAGGTAAAATGACCAAGAGGTCTTTTTAATGCGAAAGGTACAAGGGCCAACCAACCTTTAAAACTTGTGCACATTGATGTATGTGGTCCCATAAGCATCAATGCTTGAGGAAGTTACGATATTACGTGACTTTCATCGATGATTATTCTCGATATGGATATTGGCATCTTAGGCACTGCAAAAGCAAAACATTTGAGAAATTTTGAGAGTTTTGTGCATAAGTGGAAAAGCAATTAGGTTTATCTATAAAGAATTTTTAGTTTGATTGAGGTGGGGAATAATTGTTCGATGAGTTCTTAGGATACTTCATAGAGAGTGGGATTTTATCCCAGTTAAATGTGTCGAGCACTCCATAGCAGAATGACATAGTTAAGAGAAGGAATAGAACATTGCTTGACATGGTTCATTCATTGTTAAGCTATTCACAACTCTCTACTTCCTTATGGGGATATGCGATACAAATGACTTGCAATAATCTAACCAAGTTTGCTTGAAAAACACCTTATGAACTGTGGCAAGGAAAAAAACCCGCTCTAAATCACTTTAGAATATGGGGTTGTCCAGGACACGTTTTGGATAAGGACGCAAAGAAGTTGGATGCACGGACAGAATTAGGCATTTTTGTAGGACATCCGAAAGGAGCAAAGGGTGGATTATTTTACAATTCGAAAGATAATACAATCAAATTTTGTACTTATGCTACTTTTCTCGAGGAAAGCTACATGGATAACTTTAAGCCTCGAAGTAAAGTTGTACTCAAGGAATTCAGGAGTTATAGAATAATCACTAAGTTCAATTCTCGAGAAAGTTGTAGAAAGACCTGCAAACAATCAATAGCATAGGGCAATCCATTGTAGTGGGAGAGTTTCTAAAAAAATAGACTTGTTCATCTATGATGGTAGTATTTATAATACGAAATTCAATCATGAGGATGATGATCCACTCAGTTACTAGGAGGCTATGCAAGACATTTATTACAAGCTCTAGAAACAGGCCATAGATGCTGATATGGATTCTATGAAATCCAATACAATATGAGAACTTGTAGACTTACCGGTTGGGATTAAACGCATACGGTGTAAGTGGATCTATAAGAAGAAGAGAAATGCAGAAGGGAAGTGGAAACACATAAAGCAAAACTTGTAGGGAAAGACTACACATAGAAAGAAGGCATCAAATACGATGAGACCTTCTCCTCAGTAGCCATGCTCAAGTCTATTTGTAATACCCAAATTTTGCCCGGCTCGAGCCCAACTATTAAAACCCAGATATAAAAATATATAAAATAAATAATAATAAATGTCCAGTTTTTGTTACAATAGCAGACCCAATTAATTTACCCAAACCCATTAAGCCCCAAATTAACCTGAAATACAAACCCAACACCAGCCCAATGACCCAAATCTCAACCCAATACCTAAACTTAGACCCATTATTAAGGTTTGTTTATATATTTACTTTTTTTCTTTTTACAGTATTTCATTCTATACATTATTAGTTTTAAGTTTCTTCTAAAATTATATATATTATTATTAATACTTTAAAAAAAATCAATGTATCATCATTAGTACCGCTTAATTTGTGTTATATAATATAATACTATTTTATATACATATGTATATATAATTTATATCAAATTATGTTTATTTTATATGTAAATGTATATTATTGATCTCATGTTATTATGTTTTTCCACTTATTTTAATAACATACGTAATTTATTTCATTTAAAAAAAACTACTTTGTTATATTTCACTTATTTCATTTTTTATGTATTATTATATGTTACTATCCATTTTGAATTTATTATTATTATTATTTCTACAAGTATTATTTATTTAAATTAATAAATATATGTTATTTTCTTTAATTATAATATTATTTTAAATTTATTTGGATACTATTATTTCATTTGATATTTATTTTTAACTATAATTTTGATTCATTTCAAATTCTTATATATGTATATATTATTTCTTTTAAATTTATTTGAATTATAATTTCCTTTCTTTCATACATCTTAAGTTATTTTAAAAACTTGTACATTTTCATGTGTGTTAATTTATTTGGTGTTTTGATTGACATTAGATTCATTAGCTTTTAATGTTAGTATTTGTAATCTGTGATGTAAGATTATTGCTCTTATGTGTATTGTATTGTTTATTTGTATTTATTGATTCTTTGTCGCTCATTAGTGTACATTTTAGTTTCTGAATTATCAGCTCGTGTGGTACATTATTATTCAATCATTTTCTTTATTCAAAAGATTACAAATGAAAAAGTTGTTTCATACAAAAGTTTCCAAAAATAACGCAATATTCGGCAATTGAGATTTTCGAAAAGATTGTGTCCTAACTTACTGGATTCCAATTCTCCTCGGGATCTAAGAAACCAAATATTTTTTTAATTAAAACATAAATAAGAAGCCCATTCTCGAGAATTCAATACGTTATGTCCTAACGCATTAGATATGACATGTTGTTTTCTCGAGACGAGGATTTTTCTAACAAATGAAAGTAAAGGCAATACTCGATATTTAGGAATTTTGCGAAATCGAACCCTAACTTACTAGGTTTTGATTTTCTCATTTGACCCAAATAATCAAATATCCTTCTCAAAATGCATAGGTTTTAAAAGTCAAACTTAATTTTGAGAATTTGAAATGTTGCACTCTAACTTACTGAGTGTGACAATTTATTTCCTTGAAGTAAGTGAGCCTTATTATCCAATTCATTTTATTTAAGATAAAATGATTGTATTTTAAAATATTTTCAAAGTATCAACACTAAGACATTAAACAATCGATTCGATACCAATTTTGGGCGTTACGAGGGTGCTAACCCTTCCTCGTGCACAACCGACTCCCGGACCTTTTTTTTCTCAAATCTCACAGACCTAAAACTTATTTTTAATGATGAACCGATCACACTTTAATAAAATATCGGTGGCGACTCCCATTTTGTTTTCAAATTCGATCCCGTTTTTTTAAAATTAAAAAGTTGTTTCGACAACTTGGTGACTCCGCTGGGGACCTTTAGAAAGTCAGACCATGAAATTGATTGTTTTTTTTCTTATTGTCGAAAATTAAAATTTGATTTGAAAAATTACGATCTTCTCTTTGCATTTGTTTGTATGATTACTGTAAATTGAGCTCTATATTTTGGCATCATATTGCATAAAGACTATTTAGTCTTACCCTTTTAAGTGGGAGTGAGAAGCTACTCCTTCGTGAGGTTTTCACCTCCGTGCAGGATAGTGGATCACTTTCAGAATACATCAGTACCTATGTCTTTGTGAGATTTTCATCTCTGTGCAGCCGTAGAGAAATGTATTCCCCTGAATCGAACTTGGTCTATGTGAGCCTATAATGGGTGAAGATCGAGGAATCTGCTAGTTCGGGTACCTTGACTTTAGAGCCAAATCGCATGTAGAAGACCTTAGGAGCCCATCCTAGGTATAGCTACTCCAAACCCTTAGTGGTTACCTGATTAGGTACTTTTGTTTTCCTTGTTTGCTTCTGTTTTGTACTAAACCATCTTATTTTGTTTTGATTATGATTACATTGCATTTGCATCTTTAGAAAGAGATATTGATTCAAGTCTGATTACTAAATTACAAATCTTGTCATGGACTATGAATTCCTTGATAAAGTGAAAAATAATACGACTGCCTGAATATATTCTGAGAAACACAAGAAGGGCGATGAAAGAGTTCGTGACCTTGCTTCGTGGCCTGAGGATCAAGGCGATTGTCTAAGAGCCTTCGATGTTTCAACTCCCTTGAAGAAGTTGACGAGCTTTATAAAGATGGGCAGATGATGGATCGCGACTAAGATTAAGAAAAGGAGCTAGCAGTGGCATCTATTGGAAATTGGTTAGATTACCTCAAACATGCGAATGAAGAAAAAGATCGATGTTGTCTCTTGGAATATGAGGGCGATGCTGTATACATATATCCATTTTCTGTAAAGAAATTTGTCTTCTAGAAAAGTTTCTAAATGTAATTGAGTTAGAATCAACGTCTCTTTAGGCATTCATTTCATGCATCTGCATTACATGACATCACATGCATAAATCCATTGAAAGAGCCTAATTGAGTAAATTTATTTCAGCTAATCAACCTAACACCCTTACAGTATTCAAGCAAAGACTAGAGAAATAGAACAAAGGTTGGAAAGATTAGAGCGAATGCAAATACAGATGCAGGAGCAATTGACCAAATTTCAACAGGAAATGAGAGATCAGATGCTAGAATTACAGAGCACTATGATGAGCCAGTTCAACCGACTGCTAGCTGGAGAGTTAGAGAAAATGAAAGACCCGGTGATCCACTTTGGGGTTGATAATGAGGATCTTGCCCATTCCTAGATTGTACTCTAACAAGTGACCAGGTCTAGCCAGATGGGCTCCCACAAGGGGCACTCTTTACCATCAGATCTTAATGACATCAGACTGGTACAGCAACACCAGTGAGTTGCTTGATGGGCCCAAGATCCAATTTGAGGAACAATTTTCCTGTTGCTCTTGACAACCCAGTAGAAATAAAGCAGTCGAGGGTGGAGCACCCAGATATTACAAAGGCCTCAAGGAAGAAGGTGAATAAGGAGGATAATAGAAGATCAGTCCCAAAGAAAAAGGAGAATGAAGTGAACCAACCATGAAAGGTGGCTGCTAATTAGCAAGGCTCATTGAGACAAGAATCTGGAGTGAAACCGAGTACTGAGAAGCTCCAGTTCACACCAATTCCGATGTCATATAAAGAGCTATATCAAAGCCTATTTAATGCACATGTGGTGACCCCCTTCTACTTAAAACCCATACAACCTCCATATCCCAAATGGTATGACGCGAACGCACAATGCGACTATCATCCAGGAATCACGGGGCATTCGATAGAAAACTACACTGCTTTTAAGAAACTGGTGGAAAGACTCATTAACATAGGTGTTTTCAGATTTGATGACTCGTCTAGCGCATAAAATCCACTACCAAATTATATTGATAATGGGGTAGACATGGGAGCAGGAAGGGGATTAGTTATCTCTGATTTAGGTGGAAACTATGGAAAGACAAGAAACCATCATGAGTTCCATCACGAAAAGGGGTACGAGATCCAAGAGAGTGTAAAATTCAAGGCCTTGGTTTAGGGCATGATGGACGACAAGGAGATGAGGCTCTGTGAGGAAATTAAAGACGAGAAAGACATACACACAATGTTGAGAGGTGTTCACACCAATGACATATATGAAGACACAAATGAAAAGGGATCTTGTTAGATATCTGCCCTTATAAATCTGGAGTGTTCTTAGCAATTGGCTTGCAGAAGAAATCCCTGTAGTATTTAGAGCTTATTCAGAGTAATGTTCAGAATATTTTTGTTGTTTTTAGCCTAAAAATGATAGAAATTTCTTTGTGAAATAGGCTAATGTCTGAACGTCATTATTCTAATGAAATACATCTTTGCGATTATTTTTGAGCCAATATTTTCATTCTTTACAAAAAATTCTATATTCTTTCATTATTTTGGATTTTCTTCCAAACCATCATTCATTCATTCATAATCATATTATACAAATAATTATTCATAAAATTATACATTCTTTTGTATATTCTTTGGTACTTACTATGGGTCCCCAGATATTAATGACATGAGTGACACTGCTGCAGACTTAGAATCTCCTTCTGAGCGAGATATGTTTTAGAGGGATCACATGACTTTGAAATTGATATGGATTGTAGCCTATCTCTGGACTAGTTGAGGATGGTAGTACGAGAGGATAGACAGATCCTACCTCACAGGGAACCATTAGGAATTGTGGGCTTGGTGAAGATTAGAATTGACCTAACCGCAAAGACGAAGCAACACCGTGTTGAGTGACGTCTAGAGTTCAAAGATGTCTTTGTATGGTTATACCAGGATATGCCCGGGTTAATCGCTGATAATGAAATCTGCACAACAGCGCGATGTCAGAAATTTGCAGTATGAACGATGCAATTCTTTGTTGGTGCAATGCCTCTCTCGTTGACTTAGCATAGCTTTGCCCATTTGAAGTCGAGTTTCCATCCCTTCAAGATGTTGTTAGATTTTACTTTGATTAAAGAGGAAGATTCAAAGTTTTCTGTCGTAGTTGCGCCCCAAAAGGCTCTATGAAAGAAATCTGATACCAAAGAAGGTCTTTCGCATACAAGATGAAAGTGAGAGATCTTATGTGGGAAACTTTATCAAGAAAAAATATTGGTTCTGGTCAAAAGGGATAACAAAGACTTCCCTAATCCTATGGGTTCAGATCCAATCCCCAAAAAAAAAATCAAAAACAAAATAGAAGAAAAAGAAAAATCAAAAACAAAAACAAAAAAAAAGAAGAAAAAGAAAAATCAAAATCAAAGTCAAAATGAAAATGAAGAAAGAGAGAATAAAGGGAAAAAAGAAAAAAGAAAAGGAGAGGCCAAGGCAAAAGTGGCCAAAGGTGGTTTGAGTTGAAAACCCGAAAAGGGCGACTCAAATTTTGAGCAAAATGGGGTATGGACATTACCACTATCGAAGACTTCTAATGGGCACTACTTCACTAGTGAGATCATTAATTACTTTATCAAATGGATAGAGGCTACTTCATGCATCAATGTCATCATATGCCGATGGTATTGGAAAATGTATTGAATTTGAACAATAGCACGATAGCTGAGGTCTGAAATCAATTCAGAAGCAGACACCACGATTAGTCACTGAATTGCCTAGATATGAACATCAAGAAAATTGAAGAAAAATGACTAAGATTTGCAAGGACTGGCATAGGAAATTACCATTTGCCCTCATTGCTTATCGAACATCTGTATTGGGGGAACACGTCTCCCTTTGGTTTACAGGATTGAGGTAGTTTTACTTATTGAAATCCCCTCTTTCCGGGTATTAATTGGAGGGTTCCTATCGTGATGTGATCAGTTGGACCTAGGAAAACGGTTAAAAGCTATTCATCAGGGTCGGATGTACCAGAAACAAATGATACAAGCCCATAATAAACAAGGTCATCTCAGAGAGTTCCACAAGAGGGCTGGATGTTGAAAAAGATCCTTCGAAAGGATTCTAGAGGGAAATGAATGCCAAACCGGGAATGTCCCTATGTTGTAAAGAAGACCTTTTTCAGAGGAGCACTGATCCTGAGTGAGATTGTTAATCCTAAAAACTCGGATCCGGTTAAGAAATACTTCGTTTAAAGAAGAAGAAAGGACCGATGTGAAAACCTGCAAAGGGCACTTTGAGTCAAAATGAAAAAAATGATGAAAAATGAAAATGAAAAATGAAAAAATGAAAAAGTAAAAATGGAGAGGCTAATGGGAAAACCCACAAAGGGTACCTTAGGCCAAAGGGGATTTGAGTTGGAAACCCAAAAAGGGCAGCTCAAATATTGATCAGAATGGGGCATGAAGTGATCAGAGCAACTCGTATCTTGATCAGATTGGGGCATGTGGTAATCTTGTTATACCTGAATCAACAGGAAAGGGTGGGCGACATCTTAGGACATCGACAAAGCACTATAGATCTCCTAAACACATGTCAAACTCAGAATGGTCTTCGGAAAGTTTGTACAGAGAAGTTCAAGCTATGATATCTGAGGCACCCAATTCTCATATTATTTATATTGAATTTGTTGTTCTTGGAATACTTTTTTCTTTTCCAAGATATACATTCCCAATTAATTTCTTTATTATCCTTCTTTAATATTTTTGATAATTTATTCATCTTGAGCTATGCCCAGAACCCACTTTATTCTTATCCATTGTTAGGACCCTTTTTGGCAAGCATGTTGCATTGGAATAGTGATTAATGGACTAATAAAACTTTCACAAGGGAAGTTTTGCATATTACTCTGAAAAGTTTCTAAATAATACAGGAACCTGAAACAGGACTATTGTTTAGAACACGACAAATTTAAATTGTGGAAATTTGAGAAGGAAGAGTCTAAATTTGGACTTTCTCTTTGCACTTTATTGTCAAATGCATTGATTGAACAAAATGACAAGATGCCGGGTTAATGACAAGGCTTAAATAAACAAGCAAACAATAATCATTAGGCAAGAGGAAGAGGTTACCTCAGAAAAGAGAGCCTTGATTTGCGCATGAGTTTTTGGTACGACACCCTGTGTAAGGGGACCAGAAAGATTAATATCCTATATCCTTGAATTGTGATAAAAGAGGATTGAGGAAAAGCCATATTTCTACCATAGGATTATAGTGGGAGAATGATAGTACAATTTTGGGCCCCAATGGATTAAACTTTGAGGTTTACAGTTGGGAGGCAACTAGACTAAATGTTTCTTCAGAAAAAACGGTCAAGTAAGAGGGCGTTGTAGCACATCAGTGTTAAAGCCTTAATAAACTTCGAGTAATGACATCCTAAGCGGGATCATTCTCAGAAAAATAGCATTCTACATTCATGTGAACACCATCCACACATGTCTATTTAGGAGCATTGGATTCATTTTGATCATATCATCCTAATCATTAGACATAAATAAGTTTTTCAAGCAAGTCTTATCCCCCCTGAGGTTGCAGTGGGGCAGATCGGAGAAGACAAGTCTTATCTCCCTAAGGTTGTAGTGGAGCAGACTGAGTAAGCAGGTCTTATCCCCTTGAGGTTGCAGTGGGCCAGATCAAAGATGGCAAATCTTATCTCCCTGAGGTTGCAGTGGAACAGATTGAAGCTGATAATCCTATCTCCCTGAAGCTGTACTGGAGCGGATTAAAGTAATAGATCTTATCTCTCTGAAGTTGCAGTAGAGTGGACTACATTAGGTCTTATCTCCCTGAGGTTACAGTGGAGTAGACTGAGAAGACAAGTTTTATCTCCCTGAGGTTGCCGTGGAGCAGACTGAGTAAGCAGGTCTTATCCCCCTGAGGTTGTAGTGGGGCAGATCGGAGAAGACAAGTCTTATCTCCCTGAGGTTACAGTGGAGCAGACTGAGTAAGCAGGTCTTATCCCCTAAAGTTGTAGTGGGACCGATCGAATATGGCAAATCTTATCTCCCTGAGGTTGCAGTGGAGCAGATTGAAGCCGATAATCCTATCTCCCTGAAGTTGTAGTGGAGTGGGTTAAAGTAATAGATCATATCTCTTTGAAGTTGCAGTATAGTGGATCACATTAGGTCTTATCCCCCTAAAGTTTCAGTGGGACCGATCGAAGATGGCAAATCTTATCTCCCTGAGGTTGCAGTGGAGCAGATTGAAGCCGATAATCCTATCTACCTGAAGTTGTAGTTGAGTGGGTTAAAGTAACAGATATTATCTCTCTGAAGTTGCAGTGGGACCGATCGAAGATGGCAAATCTTATCTCCCTGAGGTTGTAGTGGAGCAGATTGAAGCCGATAATCCTATCTCCCTAAAGTTGTAGTGGAGTGGGTTAAAGTAATAGATCTTATCTCTCTGAAGTTGCAGTAGAGTGGATCGCATTAGGTGTTATCCCCCTGAAGTTGCAGTGGGACCGATCGAAGATGGCAAATCTTATCTCCCTAAGGTTGCAGTGGAGCAGATTGAAGCCTATAATCCTATCTCCTTGAAGTTGTAGTGGAGTGGGTTAAAGTAATAGATCTTATCTCTCTGAAGTTGCAGTAGAGTGGATCGCATCAGGTCTTATCTCCCTGAGGTTGCAGCGGAGCAGACCGAGAAAGCAAGTCTTATCCCCCTGAAGTTGCAGTGAGGTAGACTGAAGATGCTGAATCCTATCTCCCTGAAGATGCAATGGAGCAAAACAATAGATCTTATCTCTCTGAAGTTGTGGCAGAGTAGATCACATCAGGTCTTATCTCCCTGAGGTTGCAGAGGGGCAGACTGAGAATAGCAAATCTTACTGCCCAAGCGGTACAGTGGAGTAGATTGAAGCTACAATGGCGAATCTTGCTTCCCTGACATCACAGCTAAGCAAATTAAAATTACGAGTTACAAATCCTATCTCCCCAATGTTGCGGTGGAATAGATCGAAGCACCAATTCCAATACCTCTGAAGATGCAGTAGGATGAAATGAGGCAACTCGAAGAAGAAGAGCACCACGGTCCAAGCACGACCGGGCAAAATTAGTCCTCTTTAGTCTTTGCTCTATTCTTGTTACACGACAATCAGCAAAGAAAGGCAGCTGTAATACCCAAATTTTGCCCGGCCCTAGCCCAACTATTAAAACCCATATATAAAAATATATAAAATAAATAATAATAAATGTCCAGTTTTTGTTACAATAGTAGAACCAATTAATTTACCCAAACCCAAAATACAACAAACCCATTAAGCCCCAAATTAACCTGAAATACAAACCCAGCACCAGCCCAATAGCCCAAATCTCAACCCAATACCTAAACTTAGACCCCATTCTGAGCCCAGAACATAAGTAGAAACCCTAGCAGTTTCTGAAACAGCTCTACCTGCCGCAACAGTAGCCTCCATGCGCTACGCCGAGCCGTGCCACGTCACCGTATGGCCTCACACTTGCAACAACCTGCAGCAAATGTAACAAACGCAATAAAGGCAGCAACAGCAGCAGAATACACGAGAATAGCAGAGAAAAATAGTCGAAATTTAGAAAAAAAATCCTGTAAATTTCTACTTTATTTTCGGTTAGATAAAGTAGTTTTCGAATTTGTAAAGGGATCTTTTTTTCCTTTCTTACGCATTCAGAATACAAAAATTGAAAAAAACTGAAAGGTGATTTCCCAGTTTTTTTTCTTCTTTTCCATTTTGCGGGTTACCAGATTCATTTCTTTTATTTCCTTTTCTGGTTTTTATGTTCACTAGTCCTTGGTTAAAAGAGAAACAATAGAAAGAAAGTGAGGGACGTACCTAGCAGTGCGATCTTGGCTCTCTCCATCGTCATCGGAGTATGGGCTAGGATCGGGGACTGTTCAAGGGTGTAGTATACCGAGCGGCGCAGGGACTAATGGTTTCCCTTTAGGTTTTGGAAGTGAGAAGCTCTTTAAGTTTAGGCCTTTAAAGCGGTTTCGAAACGTCGCCGGATAGAGCCAATGTAATGGATTTGAAACGATAGCGTTCTAAGATCCCGACCCAAACGGTGACTCGATTCGGGTAGGATCCGTGCATTTGGGGATTGATTGGTCTATTTGCACGACGGGTCCCTCTTGTTTTGTGGTGTTTCGATTTGATTTTCTTCATTTTTTTAATTTGAATCGCATATTTTATTTTGTTTTCAATTTGATCCACAGTTATGCGGTATCGTTTTCATTATTAGGATTGAATGCCTAGGTCATGCATTTAATTACTTTTTAGTCCCTCCTTTTTTAAGTCGATTACCAATTTGGTTTATCTTTATTTTCCCTTTTATTTATACTTGTAGCGTTTTATTTTTTTTATTTTATTTAAATTCGAATTTCATTTTTAACTTTATTATTATTATTATTATTATTATCATTATTAAGGTTTGTTTATATATTTACTTTTTTTCTTTTTATAGTATTTCAATCTATACATTATTAGTTTTAAGTTTCTTCTAAAATTATATATATTATTATTATTACTTTTAAAAAAAATCAGTGTATCATCATTAGTACCGCTTAATTTGTTTTATATGATATAATACTATTTTACATACATATGTATATATAATTTAGATCAAATTATGTTTATTTTATATGTAAATGTATATTATTGATCTCATATTAATGTGTTTTTCCACTTATTTTAATAGCATACGTAATTTATTTCATTTAAAAAAAAAACTACTTTGTTATATTTCACTTATTTCATTTTTTATGTATTATTATATGTTACTATCCATTTCGAATTTATTATTATTATTTCTACAAGTATTTTTTATTTAAATTAATAAATATATGTTATTTTCTTTAATTGTAATATTTTTTTAAATTTATTTGGATACTATTATTTCATTTGATATTTATTTTTAACTATAATTTTGATTCATTTCAAATTCTTATATATGTATATATTATCTCTTTTAAATTTATTTGAATTATAATTTCCTTTCTTTCATACATCTTAAGTTATTTTAAAAACTTGTACATTTTCATGTGTGTTAATTTATTTGGTGTTTTGATTGACATTAGATTCATTAGCTTTTAATGTTAGTATTTGTAATATTTGATGTAAGATTATTGCTCTTATGTGTATTGTATTGTTTATTTGTATTTATTGATTCTTTGTCGCTCATTAGTGTACATTTTAGTTTCCGAATTATCATCTCGCATGGTACATTATTATTCAATTGTTTTCTTTATTCAAAAGATTACAAATGACAAAGTTGTTTCATACAAAAGTTTCAAAAAATAACGCAATATTCAACATTTGGGATTTTCGAAAAGATTGTGTCCTAACTTACTAAATTCCAATCTTCCTCGGGATCTAAGAAACCAAATATTTTTTTAATTAAAACATAAATAAGAAGCTCATTCTCGAGAATTCAATACGTTATGTCCTAACGCATTGGATATGACATATTGTTTTCTCAAGACGAGGATTTTTCTAACAAATGAAAATAAAGGCAATATTTGATATTTAGGAATTTTGCGAAATCGAACCCTAACTTACTAGGTTTTTATTTTCTCATTTGACCCAAATAATCAAATATCCTTCTCAAAACGCATAGGTTTTAAAAGTCAAACTTAATTTTGAGGATTTGAAATGTTGCACTCTAACTTACTGAGTGTGACAATTTATTTCCTTGAAGTAAGTGAGCCTTATTATCCAATTCATTTTATTTAAGATAAAAGGACCGTATTTTAAAATCTATTCAAAGTTTTGACACTAAGACATTAAACAATCAATTCGGTACCAATTTTGGGCGTTACGAAGGTGCTAACCCTTCCTCGTGCGTAACCGACTCCCGGAGCTTTTTTTTTCTCAAATCTCGCAGACCTAGAATTTTTTTTAATGGTGAACCGATCACACTTTAATAAAAGATCGGTGGCCACTCCCATTTTTTTTCAAAGTCGATCTCGTTTTTTTAAATTAAAAAGTGGTTTCGACACTATTCACATACTCTTATCCACTGTTGTTGCTCTCGATTACGAGATCTAAAAAATGGATGTAAATACAACATTATTGAATTACTATATTGATCAGACCATTTATATGGTTCAACCAACTGCCTATGTTGTCAAAGGAAAAGAGGAAAAAGTTTGCAAACTGCCTATGGACTTAAGTAGGCATCCCGCTTATAGAATAAAAGATTTGATCAAACAGTCAAGACTTTTGGGTTTGAGAAAAACGTTCATGAACCTTGTTTTTATAAATGTATAAAGGACAAAAAGGTGGTCTTCTTCATTTTGCATGTCGATAATATTCTACTTATCAAAAAGGATGTAGGAGAATTGTCATCGGTTAAGTTATGGTAAGCTCAAAAGTTTAGCATGAATGATTTGGGTGAAGCTAGTTATGTTCTTGGAATTCGATTCCTTAGGGATCAAAAGAATAAAATGATAGCTCTATCACAAGCTTCATACATCGATAAGGTACTAAAACATTTTGTAGTGACCGATGCAAAGCTAGGCACTCAGCCGACTGCATCAAGTTTTTATCTTTCTTTAGATGAGTGTCCTAAGACAATAGAAGAAATGGAGCATATGAGTAAGGTTCCATATGCTTCGACAATTGGAAGTCTTATGTATGCGATACTTTGCACACATTCAGATATCTATTTCACAATAGCAATGGTTAGTCAATATCAGACGAATCCTAGTCTTAGGCATTGACAAGTTATAAAGCATATTTAAGGTATCTTAAAAGAATCAGGGGTTATATGGCTGTGTATTTTGGGAGAACCTTACTCCTATTGGATACATGACTTAGACTTTCAAACTGGTAAAGATTCAAGGAAATTGACTTTAGGAAATGTATTCGCCTTAGGCCGTAAAGTCATGGTATGGAGAAGTGCAAAAAATTGCATTGTTGACTCTACTAGGGAGGCTAAGTATGTGGCTGCTTCTGAGGCAACAAAAGAAGCAATATGACTTTGAAAGTTCTTAACCGATCTTGAAGTCATTTCTGGTATGGAAAAAGCTATAACACTATATTGTGATAATAGTGCTGCAATAGCTAATACCAAAGAAATGAGAAGCCACAAGTGGAGGAAACACATTGATCGGAGGTATCGCTTGATATGAGAGACAGTAGCCAAAGGAATTATAGATATGAAGAAAGTAACTTCTGAAGATAACCTTGTGGATCTATTTACTAAGACTCTTGTAACTAGGAGTTTTAACAAACACGTTGAAGATATGGGGATGTGAAACATGACACATTTACTTCACTAGGGCAAGTGGGAGATTGTTGGGAAATGTGCTCATATTTTAGTAAACATGTAATTTTTTATGTATTTGAACGATGAATAAATAAATTTCACATTTCACTGTTATGTCTTTTGTATTTCTATCTTTCATATTTTGCATTCAGAGCAAAATTGTGACAAGCAAATACTAGCTTATTGATTGTCTAAGTTAAAACTGATGATAAGTGACACTGTAAGAACGTTTACTTTGAGAGAAAAACAACTTACTTCAGTAGACAATCTAAACGAGTCTGCAATCTGGTAAAAGAATCACATTGGGCCTAGTATGTGAAACCAGGTTGAAGGTCCATCCGGTGGCTAGACTGGACAGTTTAGGTCATCACTGGCCCAGACTGAACAACAAGAAACTAAACCATCTTAGGGAGCCGACGGCTGCGGTGGTAGCATTCCAGTGGTCGAAAAATGGTCGGAGATAGTTGGTTTTCTTGTGGTTGACAAGTGGAAGAACTACACTCCTACTAGAACTTTACCATAGAACTTGATTTCAGATTAACTATTCCAAAAATAATAATTTTAATAGATTTAATATTAAATTTAGTTTAATATTTATCTTAATAGTATTTTATTAATTTAATATTAAAGTGATTATCTTAATATGAAATTAAATTTACTGTTTATCTTGTAGATAAATATTCTATTAATACAATTTAATATTAAATTTATTCTAATATTTACCTTGATAAATATTAGATTAAATTTAATATTAAAGTGATTAAGTTTAATTATAGTTGACCTCTCTAAACTCTCCATATATAAAGAGAGTCTTAGGTCCTTATTTACACACACTTGAATTCAAGAGAAAGTTGTAGAGAGAAAATTCTCTAAAGAAATTATTTCAGAAAATTTCTAGATATGTTTTTCTTATTTACAACTTGGCCCAAAATTTTAGAGAAATTATAAAATTACCCCACTGGTAATTTTGTGAAAAGTTTTCTGATTTGAAAAGAGCCCACACTCGGTAGACGTTTGCTGGAGGATAGCGGTAAGACTACTCGGTCGAAGCATTCATCCTAGACGAATAAAAAATGAACAATTTTGATTAATTGTTTATTACTTTAGATATCACAACCAAGTTCTTATTTTGGAAAAAAAATTAAAACTTTGGTTTTTTCCTAAATTTATTTTCCGTTGCGTTTTCCAAACTTGATTTTCCAGCAGTCTGAATAGGTGCTTGAACAGTCATTCCATCAAATTTAAATTTCCACAAGTCATTTTAGAGCTTGTAACAACAAGGCCTGATATGTTTGGACTTCCCACTATAGTGGCAAACCAGCCTTCTGTTTCTAGTCTCCCCTATGGTTTGCGTAAATGAGCTTTCATTAACTTTAACAAATCTAGTGGGAGGATCAACTTTCATACTTTTCAAGGGATAAACAAGACCCCTATGTCCAAGTTCAACTCTTCCAACAACAAGAAGTTCATCTAGCTTTATATTGTCCACCAAATTTCTGCAGGACAACATTTGCCTCAGCTAGTTTTTTCTCAAAAAATTTTAAAGCTTATTCATTTTCTTGAATTTCTACCCTGAGCTTTTCGTTTTCTTCCTTTAAGATGCACACCTCTTCTCTCAAATCATCATTCATTTGAAACAAAATTTTTAGCTTTTTAACCATTAAAAAATATGCATTTTCTAGGGTACCAATATCACAGTCTAATTCATTAAGATTTTTATTAGCTAGTTGAATAGGTAACAACTAAGGGCTTCTACTTCTTCTTGGTATAGACACATTCTAACTGAATATGGCCATACCCTTTGCATTTAAAACATCAAATAACCTTTTTTTATTGATAATTCTCCCCGTACATATGTGTCTTAATTGTCCTGCCAGAACTTGATTTTGTTCATTTCTTATAAGATCTCTTCATGCTTTTTGTAAGCAACACTAATTTCTTCTTGATCTCATCAATAGCCATTTCAGCTTGCTTTCCTATCTAAACATTAGGTTGAACATCAAAGGTAATATTCTTTTCAAGTCTCAATTTGTCACGCTTTCTTTCTTCTAGATTTAGCTCAAAAGTTTTAAGTGAAACATTGAAAGGTTTTCTCACCAATTTCCCCTCAGAGACTGGTGATATCCTTGGCTTCTTCTATTGTTGTTACTTTGATAGAAAAATGTTTTGAAAGTGACCTCAAATATTTTCTCACCAATTTCACCTTAGAGAAACATTCACCAAGACAAAGTGCCTCATTAAATATGTCACATAGTCTAGTATAAAACTTTTAAATAGTTTCATCTTCATTCGTTTTAAGATTTTTAATCCTGGTGGTTAGGATTTGTAATTTAGGAATTTCGAAAATAGTATTCCCTTCATGTTGATCTTCCAAAATCATTCATGCTTCTTACAATGACTCACAAGTGGGAATAATATTAAATTGCTCCATTTCAACTCCACTAAATATAACATTTAGAGCTTGTTGTTTTCCATGAGCAACATTTCTTTCTTTAGCAGTGTATTTACTTTTATCTTTGGGGTGTGTGGTGCTATCAGTAGTAGCCACAATAAGTTTAGTTCACCCTTCTTCAATAGCTCCACAAGTAGATTCATTACTAGACATGATGGATGCCCTCATACAACCCTTCCAATATGCAAAATTTTCTGAACCAAGTAGCAAAAAGATTCAAACAATCAAACTACCTTCCTTTATGGATTCCATAGTTGCAAATTGAATACAAAATCACCTTCAACTAACTCTTGAAGCTTGCTTTGATACCACTTTATAGAACATGTCAAGTTACTATAAATTTACCTTGACTGTCCAAGTATGTGTTCTATCACAGGATTGAATAGAAAACAAAATTGATACGAAGATTAGAGAAGTTAAAGTGAGATTTGCATACAATAATTTTTTAAAATAGTTCGAAAAAAATCCTACTCGAGTCTCGCTCAATGAATGATTCTTATTACAATAATATTCTGAAACACCTATTAGTTTAAGCCCAATCTACCCTTACACAAAGAAGTAATTGAAACCCCAACACCAACCCCAATTGTTACAAATCACTCACCCCAAAAACCTCACATACCAAGGTTCAATCTCTAACAAAGAAAATCTACTAATAGAGTGCAAAAATAAAATGAAAGGTAACAAAGATAACTTAATCAAACTAGCACAACACTTCCTTAGATCGATGCATCTTCCGTGCGAATTGGTTGCTTATTTATAGGCTTAATATGACAACCTATTTAATCATCATAATCTAATATAAAATCTTCTTTCTTTAATAAAATAATCAGGATAAATTGCCTCAAATAATATCTTAAGAAAAAGCAAAATTAATCTCTTTAAAATCAACCATGATATACGCCTTTGAGATTGAGAAAATTTCTCACCAAAAATCCAAGTCGAAAACAACTTCTTCAACACACTTAAACTCTTCAAAATAAACACAATTCTTATTCCAACTTTAAGGAAAGAGTAAAGAACAACCAAGAAACTCATTTGCTTATTAAAACAACATCTAATAAAGCACACGTAAAAAAAGCCAACATATAAATATTTCCAGGTTGTCTCGTATCTTGACTGATTAGGTCACCAAACAAACATTATTGGAAGGTCTTGGCTTTAACAATATATATACTTTTTTTAAATCTATATGATAAAGATGTTGGATTGGTTCAAAAGTTTTAATTGATGGCAAGAAAAATTATATCAATAAATTCAACGATTGAATCATTAAATATTAATCATATAAAAAGTTACAGAATGGTGTAAAACCAATCTAGTTTTACATTGGTGTAAGTGGTTGTCACTTTTAAGAAAATGTGTATTTTGTTTTTGTTAGAGTATGCCCAAAGACAAATCATGAGATGATTACAATCACATATTAATTTTACCTTTTTATTAATAAAAGGCATTGCCATTGTTATTTCAGTTTCCCTTTCTGTGTGTGTAAAATAAACTGATTTACAATAATGTCCCGTGAATAAAATGATTATTCTTAAAAGGTCCTTAGTCAAGCATTATTTTGGGCTTGGACAACAATAATGCTGTAACACCCCTAACCCGTATCCGTCGCTGGAAAGGGGTTACAAGGCATTACCAAACAAATCACAACTTCTGACCAATTATACATATACACATGTTTGATTCTCCTGAATAAATCAGCTTTAAATAATACAATTAAATAATCACTTACTAATTTTTTTTATCTCATTCTATTAATCCATGCATGAATCATATAAATCTAATAATTCAATGTACCTAACATTTGACCATACTATATTCGGCATATCTAGCTTGTTCAACTTATGATCACATTGATTTATAAACCAAAAGGACTAACCAATTTAGCATACAAAATATGCATATCTTACCTTTTTGTAAAACATCCATTCGGCTAACAAAAATTAAACCAAGGGATTTATTTAACAAGAATATCAATTCAAACAATGACAACCCAAAATTTACCTAATTCGCATATAACTCTTTTATTTTCTTATTGCATGAATTACTATATCTCTCAAAAGTATACCATTATGCGCACAAGCCAACTTTGCATGCAAACAATTATGCATATTTGAACCAAAACACTATTCATTTGGTGCCTTACCAAATTCTTAGCCAAACATAAACATGCATATAATTTTGTATAAAGTCAATTCACATATTACGCAAAAAATTCATATTATATTAAAAACATCAAAACTATGTGTTTTAGAAAATAACGTCGCAACCATTTGGCTAATACAATGAAATTTTCCAACCAAAATAAACATGCTAATCTCTCACAATTTGCAATGTATCAAATGTCATATTAAGACAAATTCCAAAATTTTCTATTCGGCTAAGCACAAACAATTTTAATAAATCTAAATAAAATATGTTTCATCTAATAATGCAAAGCTTAATCGAACCTTGAAAATAATTATAGAATATGTTAGTTACTCATAAAATAAGTCATATTAAACTAAACATAAACACCTAATATTTAAACATAACATATATATATATAAACTTTCCATCATAACCAAAAACCAAATAGCCAAATCAAAAATGAATTAAGCAACCTTACATGTTTATAATAAGATCATTAATACCAAAAATTTATAAATAATTCTTAGCAAAATATACCAACAAAACTCACATATATACATATAAAACTTAACCGAATATTAACCAAGTATATTCACCACTCACATCCAACCTTTAATCAAAAGACACCATTAACCAATTTAACATATTACTAGACACAAGATATATATATACCGGAAACTAATCAACCAACCATAACCATACAAACTCATCAAGCATAGGCATAAATTTCAAGATTTACAAAATGAACAAGCCATTTTTGCATGGTTTATTATATACATGTCCAAAATCAGACCAAAATACATATTAGCCTATACATGCCATAAGTTTGAAATAAAAATTTTAAAAGTACCAGAAGTAGACGACAGTGTGAATGACTTCACTGACGATCCCCGAGCACATAACGACCTCCAAAATCTATAAAAAATAATGACAAATAAATATACAAAGTAAGCTAACTTAGCTTAGTCAACCTTAAGCAAATATATATAACATATAATTTCATAAGCAATTTATCAAGGCCGAATATACACATTTATAAACATTACTAATACATTCACAAATTTCAAATCATTTTTGTCATGGCTAATCGTTCATACAGGAGCTTCCAATCATATACCTATAATTAACATAAGGTTGAACATACCTTTCATATACACATATATACTTATAACAACGATATGTATTATTTGTGTTATATATCAAACAAACTTACTTACCTAATTATCAAATAGGTAATTAAACATCACATAGCTGATCATTTTAACTCATTAATCACATTTGATACCACATCGGCATAAAGCCTGTGAGGTATAAAGCTTATTAAAATACACCAGCATGAAGCCTTGTAGGCACAAAGCCAGATATGATACATCGGCACGAAGCCTGCTAGGCATAAAGCCTGATATTGTACACCGGCATGAAGCTTGCTAGGCATAAACCTCTATCTATCAACTCTTGCAACTGTGCTTTCAACTTTTTTAATTCAGCCGGTTCCATACGGTGCAGAGCTATCAAAATTGGAGTCGTCCCCGGTACTAACTCAATACCAAACTCTACCTCTTGAATAGGTGGCAAACTCGGCAATTCTTCGGGAAACACATCCGAATACTCATACACAACTGGTACGGATTCAATCTTCGTTTCGATCACTTTACTATCAAGAACATATGAAAAGTAAGCTTCACAAATTTTTCTCACATACTTCTGAGCCAACATTGAGGACATCACTGCTGGTAAACCATTCTGATCATTAGATTCAATCCGAAAACTCTCGTAATTCTGGCACCTTAAATCAATAGTCTTTCTTTTGTAGTTAACCACAGCATCATGTAAAGTCAACCAATCCATACCCAAAATTATATCGAACTCATCGAATGGCAACAACATCAAATCAGCCAGAAAACACGAATCTCGAATCATCAACGGACAAGTCTTATACACTTTGTCAACCAAAACACACCGGCCAAGGGGGTTCGATACTTTAATTACAAACTCTATAGACTCAACAGGCAAAGTCTTATTGGATACTAAAGTCTCACACACACATGAATGAGTCGAACGAGGATCAATCAATACAATAACATTAGTATCATAGTGAGTGAAAGTACCAGTAATGACATCTGGGGAAGAAACCTTCTCGCGAGTGCGTATAGCATATGATCTGGCAGGTGCATGAGCTTCAGATCGAACTATCGTATCTTTCATCCCTCTCTAACTGCTACTTACATTACCCATATGCCTAGGTAGTGTACCTCGCACTGACATATTACTCGGTCTCGCGCTCTGAACAGTGTTTTGCTCTGCTAACATCGGGCACTCTCGGATAAAATGATCCATTGATCCATACTTGAAACAAGATCGATCATGCAATCTACAATCTCCAGGATGCCATTTACCACAATGCTTGCACTTGGATCTATTCTGCCTAACATTGCCAACACTAGCAATCGAAGTGGCTCATGAACTCATAGGAGGTCGATCTCAATCTGGTCTAGAAAAGCCCGCAGTAGCTTTAGATCGGCTATAATCCTCCTTGAACTTCTTCGATGCTGAGTGAAAAGTCTTACCTGATGATCTTTTACGAGAATCTCTAGCTTCAAAATCAGCTTTTCTTTTCTCTTTCCCGAGCTCTTTGGCTTTACAAGCTCGCTAGACTAGTACCATGAACTATTTGATTTCAAGTATGCCAATAAGCAATTTAATATATTCATTTAGCCCATCTTCGAATTGTTTACACATTGTAGCATCAGTCGAAACACACTCTCGGGCATATCTGCAGAGTCTCACAAATTCCCGCTCGTATTCAGTGACAGTCATACGACCCTGTTTAAAATCAATAAATTCTTTATGTTTCTAATCAATGAATCTCTGATTGATATATTTCTTGCGGAACTCAGTCTAAAAGAATTCTCAGGTGACCCACTCTTTTGGCACAACCGACACTAAAGTGTTCCACCAATGATAGGCAGAATCGCGTAACAAAGACTTGGCACATTTCAAACACTCGTCGGGTGTACATGACAATTCTTCAAATACACGGATAGTGTTATCGAGCCAAAATTCAGCCCGCTTAGCATCATCATTAGCTGTGGCCCTGAATTCCTCGGCCCCATATTTTTGAATTTTATCAACACGAGGCTTATTAAATCTCATCAGATTAATCATCGGAGGTACCACAGGTATCGAAGATATATTATTCGGGGGTGGGGGTTGTTGAACAGCCGGATTAGTTCGAATATACTGAGTAAGCCAATCGTTCATCATTTGATAGAAGGCTTGTTTAGCCTCCCCTTCATGGCTACTCGAGGTAGGCCGCGAATCAATTGGCATTGTCCCTTGCGTGGTAGCAGGCGCTATACAGTCAATATCATCTGCTACGGCTCGATTAGGATCGATTTACTATACGAACACACATTTTCAATTGTCAGGAGTCATCACACTATCATAGTATAAAATATGGCATGTATAGCTAAACTCACATGCGCTACATCAGTCCTAGAATCGACTAAACCGTAGCTCTAATATCAAGAAAATGTAACACCCCTAACCTGTATCTGTCACTGGAAAGGGGTTACGAGGCATTACCAAACAAATCACAACTTCTGAACAATTATATATGTACACACTTTTGATTCTCTTGAATAAATCAACTTTAAATAATACAGTTAAATAATCACTTACAATTTTTTTATCTCATTCTATTAATCCATGCATGAATCATATAAATCTAATAATTCAATGTACCTAACATTTGACCATACTATATTCAACATATCTAGCTTGTTCAACTTATGATCACATTGATTTATAAACCAAAAGGACTAACCAATTTAGCATACAAAATATGCATATCTTACCTTTTTGTAAAACATCCATTCGGTTAACAAAAATTAAACCTAGGGATTTATTTAAAAAGAAAATGAATTCAAAAAATGACAACCCAAAATTTACCTAATTCGCATGTAACTCTTTTATTTTCTTATTGCATGAATTACTATATTACTCAAAAGTATACCATTATGTGCACAAGCCAACTTTGCATGCAAACAATTATGCATATTTGAACCAAAACACTATTCATTTGGTGCTTTACCAAATTCTTAGCCAAACATAAACATGCATATAATTCTGTATAAAGTCAATTCACATATTATGCAAAAATTTCATCTCATATTAAAAACATCAACACTATGCGTTCTAGCAAATAACGTAGCAACCATTTGGCTAATACAATGAAATTTTCCAACCGAAATAAACATGCTAATCTCTCACAATTTGAAATGTATCAAACGTCGTATTAAGACAAATTCCAAAATTTTCTATTCGGCTAAGCACAAACAACTTTAATAAATCTAAATAAAATGTCTCATATAATAATGCAAAGCTTAATCGAACCATCAAAATAATTATAGAATATGTTACTTACTCATAAAATAAGTCATATTAAACTAAACATAAACACCTAATATTTAAACATAACATATATATATATAAACTTGCCATCAGAACCCAAAACCAAATAGCCAAATCACAAATGAATTAAGCAACCTTACATGTTTATAATAAGAACATTAATACCAAAAATTTATAAATAATTCTTAGCAAAATATACCAACAAAAATCACATATATACGTATAAAACTTAACCGAATATTAACCAAGTATATTCACCACTCACATCCAACCTTTAATCAAAACACACCATTAACCAATTTAACATATTACTAGACACAAGATATAGATATACCGAAAACTAATCAACCAACCACAACCATACAAACTCATCAAGCATAGGCATAAATTTCAAGATTTACAAAATGAACAAGCCATTTTCGTATGGTTTATTATATACATGTCCAAAATCAGACCAAAATACATATTAGCCTATACATGCCATAAGTTCGAAATAAAACTTTTAAAAGTACCAGAAGTAGACGAAAGTGTGAATGACTTCACTGACGATCTCCAAGCACATAACGACCTCCAAAATCTAAAAAAAAATAATGACAAATAAATATACAAAGTAAGCTAACTTAGCTTAGTAAACCTTAAGCAGATATATATAACATATAATTTCATAAGCAATTTATCAAGGCTGAATATACACATATATAAACATTACTAATACATTCACATATTTAAAATCATTTTTGTCATGGCTAATCATTCATACATGAGCTTCCAATCATATACCTATAATTAACATAAGGCTGAACATACCTTTCATATACACATATACTTATAACAACATTATGTATTATTTTTGTTATATATCAAACAAACTTACTTACCTAATTATCAAATAGGTAATTAAACATCACATAGCTGATCATTTTAAATCATTAGTCACATTCGATACCACATCGGCATAAAGCCTGTGAGGTATAAACCTTATTAAAATACACCAACATGAAGCCTTCTTGGCACAAAGCCAGATATGATTCACCGGCACGAACCCTGCTAGGCATAAAGCCTAATATGGTACACCGGCATGAAGCCTGCTAGGCATAAATCCAAATACAATTCACCGGCATAAAGCCTTCTAGCCACAGAGCCCGAATATTACTGATACAAAGTTGGTCTTAAACATAATTCATATATGGGAAATCCTAATTATTCTTTAAGGTTCATACTAAGCTTTTCAAATGTCTTATCTTAGTTAAATCGAACTTGTACCCAAATCTCAGAAGCATTTATACATTCGGCTATTAATATGAAAATTCATACAATTAAATTCAGCATATAAAATTCATATACACTCTAATTTAACGACGTTTATTTTCTTACAGACTTACCTCGGATGATGAAAATCGGAACAAGATGATTAATCAACGACTTTGGTTTTTCCCCGATCCAACTCTGATTTCTTTGGTTCTTGATCTAAATGTATTTGAAATAAACTAATTTAAATATAATTCCATTCAATTTAGTCCAAAAATACATAAATTTGCAATTTACCATTTTGCCCCTGACATTTTACACTTTATACATTTTAGTCCAAATTTCACCAAACACAAAATACACAAAATCTCACAACAACATAGTTAGGCCGAATCTTCCTTGTATTCATACAAGTGCATGCATTTAATTTATTTCACATTTTAGTCCCTCAATTTATTAATTTTTTAATTTAGCCCTAATTACTCAAAATCATCAAAAATTTCAATATAAAACATATATATCCAAAACATATATTTCATAATTCATCATCAAACATCACAAAACACAATTATTCATCAATGGCATAACTCAAAATATTCATCAAAAAAAAACATTCTAGCATGGTTCGGATAGTACTCGAAGCAACGATCTGAAAAACATAAAAATTATCAAAAATCAAGCTAGAACTCACCTTAAATCAAGCTCAACAATGGCCGAATGCCCTAGATTTGTTTCTTTCTTTTCTTTTTAATAGTATTTGGTCATCAATAATAAAAGATGAACATGGCTTTATTTTTTTATGTTTTATTATATTCTAACTTAAAGTTTATTTTACATATATAACCTTAATAAAATAAAATAAAAACTATATAATATATGGCTAATACCGTCCAACCAACATGCAAATGGGTTGTTTGCAACTTAAAGGCTTCCATTTAAAAAGCAAATAGCAATTAGGCCCTTTTTTTAAAAAAAATCAAACAATAAAATTTTTAAACGATAAAAATTCACACATTTTAAAATTTTTAAACGATAAAAATTCACATAGTTTACGCGATTAAGCCCTTTTCATCGAATTAGCATGCAAACGATAAAATTTTTAAACGAAATTATCACACAAGCAAATTCACACATTTTAAAGACAAAAAAATAATATTTGAATATTTTTTGACTCAGATTTATGGTCCCGAAACCACCATTCCAATTAGGGTCTAAATCGGGCTGTCACAAATGCATTAAGACTAGTATGTAATTGATTGATGACAAAGTGTTGTCATTGACATAGGGATGTCAAAATCAATACATGAGTATATGTTAGAGAATAACATTGGACTGACCCACTATGAGTATGTTTCTTGGATTATTATATAACAGTCACAATATTACTCATAGTGATAACTATGTATACGATCCTTAGACTTGAGATCATCATTATCCTAATATAGTTAGTCGTATATTTTGATACAATCAAACGTCTAGTGTAACAGATTATACTATAAAGACTGATGTTGGGTATGCCACAAACTATGTAGTGGGATATGATTGATCAAGATAGGATTTGTCCCTCCTACATAATTAGACCAATATCTTAGGCCACTTGATGAACTGAGACTAGAAATGCACGGTCATGCTCAAATAAGTTAATATGAGATATTACAGTTACTTGTTTATTGTAGTCTGCTTTTGGTATCAAGAAACATGAGATTGGACTTTGCAAGTGTGACTATTCCATAACTTGTGTCCAATCTAGATATAAAGGACAAAAGGATAAAATACATGAAAATTTATCACAGAAAGGTTATGTCAAACCATGACTTCTTGTAACTTGGGTGGTGATGACGCATTACTAGATGCCACTCATTGCTTGTAACGTTAGAAGTGTTCTAGTATTACTACCAATGTTACAAAAGACTACAAGGTCACACCCTATGGTTGAAACGAACAAAATCTAAACACAGTTGGTATTAAATTTAATTGTCATGAGAATTATATTAATTATTGAACTAATTTAATTTGATAGATAAATAATAAACACAATATATGTACAAATTCATTGTACAAGAATAGAGAACATAGTTAAAATAAATGTATGAATTTGATTCATATAAAAAATTAATCATGTATTATTTATCGAAATTATTAAAATAAAGTGTTATAATAATTTCAGTCAAACATAAAATAGATGAAAATTAATATCCTTTTGGAAAGGATATTACATTATGATATTTTCCATATATTTTTTTGCACCAAAAAGGGGTGATTCCAGTTTTAATATGGATATTAAAATAAAAGGGAATCATAAAAACCCTAAGGTGAGAGAGTGTTACCAACATTAACAAAGAAAAGGAAAAGAAACCTAGGTTTAGCAGTCGTATTTTTTTGGCAAAAAACTCTTTGAAACATTTAGAGAGAGTTTTTTATTCGTTCGTTCGAAACTGGGTGGACAACATAGAGGCCAGGATGATTCTATTGCGGCTTTGGATTGAACATGTGCAAAGGGGATTAAACCAACAACGATTCTTTCGTATTTTTTAGATTTCGAAAGATATATTTTCAAACCTTTGCATCTCGATTCATTCCTCGTACATGGATTCCTAGGTTGGATTGTCGAAATAATTTTTTCGCTATGCCACGGGGTGTCTCAGCGACCCAATAGTTTTGATGGTTAAAATTAATACAAAGTGTTAGAGTTGTGACTCAAATTCTTATTAGAATAAAATACAGGCTATCTACTTATCCCAAGGCAGTTAGCTATGAAGACTCATAAAAATGGATGTTTTCCATGCAAGAAGAGATGAAGTCACTCCACAGGAACAGAACATGGGATTTTTTAAAGCTTCTTAAAGGTAAAAAGGTTGTTCGTTGTAATTGGGTGTTCAAGAGGAAAGAAGGGACTCTATGAGTTGAAGAACCTAGATATAAAGAAAGGCTTGTTGGAAAAGGTTACAGTCAGATTCTAGGCATGGACTTCATAGATGAGTTTTCTCCAATAGTGAAGCACAGTTCGATTTGAGCCTTTCTTGGTATATGGCCATGAATGATTTGGAACTCGAACAGTTAGATGTAAAAACAACATTCTAACATGGAGAACTTGAGGAGGACTTTTACATGTAACAACTAGAGGGCTTTACAGTTTCAGAAAAGAGGACTATGTTTGCTTGTTGAAAAATTCCCTTTCTGGCTTGAAACATTCACTAATATAGTGGTACAAGAGGAGTGATTGTTTTATGACATCTCATGATTTCAGAAGAAGTAGCTTTGATAGTTATGTTTATTTTAAGAAGAACAGTGATGGTTCTTTTGTATATCTACTCTTTTATGTTGATGACATGTTGATAGTAGTGAAAGATAAAGGAGAGATAAGAAAGGTCAAAACCCAGCTCAATGAAGAGTTTGAGATGAAGGATTTGGGAGTAGTAAAGAAGATACTTGGTATGGAGATTCTCAAAGATAGAAAAGCAAGTAAATTGTACCTAAGTCAGAAAGGGTACATTGAGAAAGTTTTTTACAGGTTCAATATGCAGAGTGTTAAGCTTGTTAGTACTCCATTGGTGGCCCATTTCAGACTTTCATCAGCTTTGTCTCCACAATCAGATGATGAGATTGACTACATGTCAAATGTTCCATATTCTAGTCTAGTGGGATCTCTTATGTATGATATGGTTTATTTATGTCTAGATTTATCATATGCAGCTAGTGCAGTTAGTAGATACATGACGAATCTCGGTAAAGAACACTAGAAAGCAGTTCAGTGGATTTTATGATACTTATGAGGCACTATTGATGTTTGCTTATAGTTTGGAAGAAATAAAGATAGTCATTGGATATGTTGATGCTGATTTTTCTGGAGACCTTGATAAAAAAAGATCTCTCACAAGTTATATCTTTACAATTAGAGGTTTTGCTAGCAGTTGGGAAGCCACCATGCAAAATACTTTTCCTTTGTCTACCATTGAAGCTAAGTTAATGGCGACCACTAAGGCTTGTAAAGAAGCTATTTCGTTAAAAGAGATATTTAGTGAACTCAATGAAGACCTTCAAATTAGTACAATATTTTGTGATAGTCAAAGTGCCATCTTCCTTACAAAAGATCAAATGTTTTATAAGAGAACAAAGCACATTGATGTTTGGTATCATGTTGTTCGTGATATTCTTGCTTGTGGTGATATTGTTGTTTGCAAAACTAGTACTCATGATAATCCTACAGATATGATGAATAAGTTACTTCCTATAACCAAGTTTGATCATTGCTTAGACTTAGTTGGTGTTCATTGTTAAAGATAAACCCTTAAGGGGTTTCATGGAAGAGGTGGAGAACTTGTTCATTAAAAATTTGTGTCAAGGTGGAGATTTTTAGACTGGAGATCCAAATTCTTATTAAAATAAAATACAGGCTGCACAAGAAGAATCCGTATAGAAGTTTACTTCCTCCGTTTGATATTGATTTGAATAAAGTGTTTCAACCTTAATACATTACTTGTATTAGATGTTAATTAGAATAAGGTTTTCTAAACCTATAAATAGACGCAGTCTTTACTCCTTGTAATTATTTGAATTCGACATAGTAAATTTTCTTCTCCCCTGCTCGTGGTTTTTTTTTTCAAAAAGGGTTTCCACGTAAAATCTGTGTGTTCTTTTTTCTTTCTTTCCTTTGCGATACATTGTCATTATCGACATTCTATTTCCACACAAAAAGAGTGAAATTTTAATCATTTAGTTAACCAATGAAAAGGAAATGAACATTAATCATTACATTGACTCACAAAGTGAATTGTAAAATGAACACTAATGACCAATAGACCAAACACTAAAATTCTTCTCTTAGTTTCTCAAATTAGAGTAAATAAAGATAGAAGGTTTCAAGAAAAATACTCAATTTTCATTGCATTCCTTTAAATAAATAAATCAAAAGGAAATTTATTATTTTCCTTATTTTCCTTCCTTTTTCTTTAATTCGAACATGAGATTTTTTAGAGTTCAAATTAATTAAAAATATTTTATAAGTTTTTGTAAAAAATTATTTTTTTGATATTTTTACTATTGCATCGAACACCTATTGGTATGTAAAAGTTTGTTGAAATAGTTAATAATATCTTATATTTATAACGATCTCATTAATAATAAATTTGTAACATTTTTTATAAAATATTGGGGTAGGGGTGTTGGTATATAAAAGTTTGTTGAAATAGTTAATAATATCTTCCATAAGTAATGATCTCATTAATAATATTTTTAATTTTTTAATACAATATTGAGGGTAGGGATGGAGTAACACAATTGAAACATTTGCCAAACGGGCGTTTGACAAGCTTTAACCATGGCTCCAAACAAGTCAAGACAATGAATTTCCTTTTTCTTAAATTTTTTAAAGAACATTTGTAGAAGCTTTCTATTAATTTTTTAAAAAATATTTTTGCTAAACTTCCAACTAATTAAAGACGGTCAAATCCACTACTTATAAATTATTATAACAACAATTATGCTAATTAAATTAGATTCAATAGCGAAGCTTATTGTCAAATTTCAACCAAATAAAATTCTCTTCCCCCTTTTTATTCTATAAAAAATATAATAGAAGTCAATCAACTCAAAATTTGATTACAAATCTTTAATTGCTATATTGATTTAGTTACACTTTTCTAAATTTCTTTCTAACACTTTTCGTATGATGTCAATAAACTTTATTTGGTTTCAAGAAACAAATATTGTTTTCATATTTGTTTTAATTTTCTTGAAAATGGAAAACACTAAAGGAAAATTTTTTGATTAAAAATTTTGAAAAAGTTTTTTGAAAAATGTAAATGAAAATATATGAAAATTAGAAAATAATAAAAAATTGTTTTCATTATTGTCACAAAATATGTTTTATAAAATTGAAAAAGTTGAAATCAAACGTTTTAAATTTAAATTTATGTAGAGAATTGGACCTAGTTCAAACTCATATAACACAAAAATATTTTTGTGAAACAATTTTTAAATATCAAAATCTCTTACGCTAGTTTGAATACATATGTAATAGCTATTTATTTTAGTTCTCATCTTTGTATTATAAAAAAAATGTACCAAACATGTTTTCGAATTTTCATTACTGAAAATGAGTTTTTGTTTTTATTTACCAAATGTATTTTTCATTTTTTAAAAATAGGAAATGAAATCAATTTTTTGGAAATGAAAATAAAATATATTTTCAAAAATCAAATGGAGCAATGGAGTTTTGTTGGGGAAGGTTGACTTCTTTTGAAGAAGTCTTCAAAGTGTAGTTTGTCCAAAGCCAACGGTCCACTCAATTAGTCAGTATTGTCCTTGGGTCAAGCCGGGGATATCTCCCAACTTTGTGGAGAGCTTGAGTGCCTAAATAAGTTGTTTGAGGCACGATTTCACATAACGAAAGAGTCTCATTAGGAAGTACTGTGTGCCACCTACCAAAGGAAATTGTGGTCATTTGCCTATGGTAAGGTTTGAACCCCTAACCTCTAGGGTATAAATTATCTACCATAGTTTGATATACCAAATTAGATTGTCCAAAACACTCAAGAAGCTTTTTCTCAAACAATTTAAGTGTATTTTCTATACTTTTGTCAATTTTTAGCTTTTACCATTAATAAATTATTTTGGCTTAGTTTTTTCCCTGTTGAGACCCAAATTGGCACATGAGGAACCCAATGAGGTGTTTAAGTTGGTGTAAGAAGATGAAAATGGTCCGGCCTTTAGAAAAATATCATTCAGCGTGGGTGTCACGACACTGATGCTATAAAAGTTAAGACATCGAGTCCCTTTGCCTCAAGGATGCAACAACTAGGAGCCTACTACCGAGAGAGTCACGACACAAGTTGTAAGATGTCGTGACATCGAACCTAAAGTTGTGACACTGTGCCTCCAAGGTCGCGATATCATTGAAAGTGTTGAAGTAAAGAAATTATGGCCAACACCAATGGTGTCGCGACATCGAATAATGGTTGTCGCAACACTGAGAACCCCTACAACCATGAGTGCACTAGTGTTGAGGGTGTCGTGACACCGAAGCCTGGGTGTTACAACACGAATTCCTGATAAGTGAAAAATAACTATAGGGGTAGCCTTCTGTTCAATACCAGCCCAAGCCAAAACACAATTTTTAAAGGCTTTTTTTTTGAAATTCTGAATTGTATTCAGTTGATTCAAACACCTTTTGGCTGAACTTTTAAAAGAGCCACATTTTCTTTCATCTTTTAAGTATAGTAGTTAGTTTCTTCCTCACTTTTAAGGTTTAGTTCATTAACTTTTTTGAGTTTAGTTGGTGTAATTGGTAGTTTAGTTAGTTTTTATTGTAGCTTTTCTAGTATTTTCACCTTTATACTTAAAATTTCCTTTGTAGTTTCATTTTCATCCAAATCCTTTAATATATTTCATTTTCATTTTCTTTCCAAAGTATAAAAATCTGATCTTATATTTTCACCTCCATTGTTGCTGCAATAATCTACTCTTATACTTATTTTAATGTATGATTTGAGTATGTATTGGTTTGTTGTTTGCATGAAAATGTTGTTGAGTAACTAAATCTGTGGTGGTTGGTTATGGAAATGTTGTTTGGTTAGTTTTGGTATAGGGACTAAATTGTAAAAATTGGACTAAATCGAATATACTTCAAAACATAGAATTGACGCTTGTAGGTGAATATTTAGGTTGGTGAGACCGAGAGGAGAGCTTACTGAGCACCAATTTGGTTGTCCCGAGTTAATTTTGTGAGGTCGAGAGATAAACTAGACTAAATCATCTAATTTGGTAAAATGGTAATCGACAGGTAAAATTAAACCAATTAAAAGTTTAAATCTTTTAGATCCCTAATCCTAAAACTAATCAATGACATGGGAGTCAACTGACCACTTCTGTATCTTAAATTGTTAATTGCATAATTTTGATTATTTTATGATTTGGTCCTTTTTAGTGCTTGATTATCGATTATAATTACCCTTGATTATAATTTGTTGTAATATAAAACTTCGCAAGTAGTTAGCAAAACTTCCTATATGCATGCTTGTTGCACATTGATTACTTTGTCCTCCAACTCTCATAGCATATCCTTAATCTCTTTGAGATAATATCTGCTCTCTTAATATGATTTTGTTTTATCTCATGGCTATGAATAACCCGTGGCCACATTTACTTTTCATCAACCGTGTAATTCCAATGAGAGGATATCATTTACCCACGTCTCAAGCTATGAATTCCACTATTGTGAATAACGCTACATACTGTAGAAGTCATACACCGAACACACCAGCTTTTGATTCCTTATCTATTTGAACTCATGTTTTTCCCATTCTGGGAATGACTTCAATTACGTGAGGAACTTTCAAAGCCATATTTCTTCCTTGGTAGCCTTAAAAGTAGCCACATATTTGACCTCTAAATTGGAGGCAGTAGTACAAGTCTGCTTTACAATGCTCCACACAATGGACTTGCAGCCTAGGACAAAAACACAGCCTGATGTCAATTTCCTCGAATCTCGACACATTTGGAAGTCAGAATAAATATATCTGATAAGAGTGAGATCTCCTCCAAAATACACAAGCATATAATCCCTCGTTCTCTGTAAATACTTGAGTATATGTTTAACTGCTTGCTAGTGTCTTGGTCTTGGATTTGCTTGATAATGACTTAGCAACCCCACTGTAAAATAGATATATGGGTTGTAACACACCAAACCCAATCCTTTAGGAGGATTCAAGAATGTTGTGTCACTACAGAGAAATCATATATCTTTAAAACTATTTTTGATGTATACTCTGTAAAATTGGGGTGTGGTATTAAACATTTAATAAAATAATAAAATAAAGTATAAGCCATGAGGTGTATAAGCTTTAATAAGATAATTTTCATCATATGAAATATAACACTGGAAAACCCTTTCATATCTGAAATGAATCTTCATTAAAACATAGTTTATCAACCTAGGTTTCGAGTAAAATTCTTTCCAAAATACAATCAGACATTATCCCCATCATCATACATAATACAAAACAATAGAAGTCTCAAAGTAGCAAGTGTCCTCTGGCGTAGTCTAACAAAATGTCTTCCTTCAACAATATGCCTGTGAAAGAAAACGGGAAACATATTAAGTTAAAAAGAACTTAGTGAGATCCAGAAGAAGTCTTATCAACAACCATTAATACTTCAAGTAGATCATATCCAAGAGTCAATCAGAATCACGTAGTTCACCAGATGGCAAGTAACATACATAGACAGTCTATACATCGGATTACTATTCCTTGGGCACATACAGTACGCCCATATGACCATACAGATAAATGTTCTTCATGCTAATCGCGTACCCAAATCCTTTTGTCAGATTCATATCATATATTCCATTCATATTCCTTTGTTTGTATCATTTGTTGTGATTTTCCAATTTGGTTTGCAACATACATTTGCCCTACCAGAGGCTACACAACTATTTTCATGTACCGTGATCTGCCAGTTCAATGTACATTCCATTGAAGAAAATTCCATGAATATTTTTCTTTAATATCATTCCCATGATTCAAATCATATCATTCTTGTCAGAAACAGAAGGTAGTGGCTTAAGCATGAAAAATGGTTCTCACACATTAACACAGACATTACGGACCTATACTAATAACTCTAAACAACCACTTTTCATATATGCACACTTCACCTTTACAGGTCATAAGTACTTACCTTACACGGAATATAAAACATGAACACTACACACATAGAAGTATGAAGGAACTCACCAAAATACAACAAAGTTTATATAGCAGGACCTTTGCATTTATCACTCAAACCTTCTACAATGTCTTGGGTAGAGAGCTAAAACAAACATAGGATTTGGCTAAATACAGTGAACCCAACTTCAGATAGGTTTCTGAACTTAAGCTTTTCAAAAAATGCAGAAAAAATAAAAAAGAAGATGAATACAAATAAAACACAAATTTTATCAGTGAGGACACTGATATCCTTATATACCTAAGCACGGAGACACGGTTTAGTTGAAGGATAAAATTATTCCACTAGCACTTTTGATTTTCATGATTATGTGCACTTATCATCATTTAAGTCTTATGAACTATAGTATCATAGTTCCATTCTAACGAGTTCTCACTTGGCTAACTAAATAGTCTTATTAAAATAATAAAAAAATCTATGAACTACAAACTTAATGAATTAGCCTAAACTTCTAGAATGGAGTATATTCAACAGAAGAATCTGCCAACCCAAAGATCTTGTTGAAACACGTAATTCACCAAAACATAGGATTCATCAATTGACACATACACAAAATACTATACTTAAACAAAATTAATATCTTACTTTCTCAGAGCTACGTTTAATACCATAACACAATAAATAGTAACCAAATACAGAGATATCATTTAGTGCACTATTATACAGGCTTGTACGTAGCATAACATACATGAGAATTCTTACTATCGAAGCATAATGAACCTTTTCCATGTTCTCTCTTTCTTTCACCGTTTTAGGACAATCTTCCAAAGAGAGATGAAATGAAACACCCCAATCCCCAAAGGTCTTATGAGGCACTACACAAACAAAAAGTAAACCTATATAAAGTTCAATTTTAATTTAGCTGAGGTGCATAAAAAATTGAACTGGCATTCACTCAGAAAGATTTTTATATGATAAAGAAATCAAACAAGTATACGCCATAGCATAAATATAATTGAGCTTAAAACCTTTAGTTCAAATATTTTATCTAAAATAAAAGTATTGATGGCAACAATATCATATAAAATAGTGCGGCGTATACAAATAGAAATCACTTCACAAATTATAATTCAATAAACTTTAACCAATTTCTCAAGAAGTAACATTCTTATAAAACTTTATTTAATTAAGAAGTGATTTGTTACAGGTTTAGATTCAAAATAGAATTACACATCACCCCCAAAGATCATATGCATGTTACAAAACTAACACAGGCCAAGCTCATTGTAGAGGATGCTCTTTCTAGTTGAGTCTTTTCAACAAGCCTACGATGGAGTATCTCTTGAAAAGAGGGGAAAGAAAAGCGGTAAGTTTAAAAGAACTTAGTGAGCTCCAAAAAATAAAAGACTCAACCCTTTAGATGAAAATACATAAGCAAGAATGACATTACAACTGTAAACTCATGCACATAGACTAATAAACCAACCCTACATGCTGAGACATTCAAGTGAACACTCCCATATCATTGGCGAATACTTTACCATGGCAAATAGCATTTCTAGGCATACTCTAACATCAAGCGAACTCTAATATTTAGTGTGTACTTTCTTGCTTAACATCAGACAAATACTTTTATCCTTACACCAAAAAGAACTTTAACAGATATGACACTTCCCAAGAAAATACAATCTTTTATAACACATAACTTTGCATTTGAAACATCTTATTATTATAAATCATACACACCTTCATTAGGGTTGATTCTATACGCTAAACACCAATACTGAACAAATACACTACATTTCCAACACAACAAATAGGGATTAGAACTTACCACTTATCATTAAACTTTTCCTTTTTGTCAGTAATTATACATAACATTTAACACATATAGAGTCATATTAACTTACTGTCGTATGTGGAATAATATGCGAATGTGCAAGTATAAACGTCGAATCAAATAATAAAGTAGTAAGTAAGATCATCTCTACATGGATCAGTTATGATTAAGTTGGTTCAGTTATCACTATGAATTATATGAATTAGGCTTTGGAAAGAGAAAACAAAATAACAAATTTTGTAAAGGACAATAACATATACAATACTAAAATCAAACACTAACTTAAAATGCTGTGGCAATGTAACGAGACAAAGTTGAGAGGAAAAACACTATTGAATAGTGAGGTTGGAATTACTCAGATTACTCCCTTATAACACAATAATACCATGAAAATTTTTTAACCAGTCTACAGTTCAGAATCTAACTATAGTCATTTGCTTCTTTCGAGAGTCAGACTTTAAGCTACCATTCCGAAGGTTTTGTATGTCGACAAGCTTCAATGATGATACCAAATATTTTTTCTTCCTTAATCTATATAAAGTGCAACTCTATGTCTAGAGTGCTACAAATATTCTTTCGAGTACTCGCTTGTATCATTTGATTACTATGCAACAAATATCACCTTTTCAAAATTAAATCAAGTTTGTGAACATACCATACATCCATCTATGTCTAGAGATTGCAGGTATATATTCAAAATAATGCAAATCGAATGAAACAACAGATGTAGTCAAGATATTGCCTGATCATTAATGGAAATAAAGATTCATCAAGTAATTCCAACCTGATGAGATTAGCTCATGGGTTGGAAATGAACATATAAAATAAAGGTATCATTCACCAACATCAATTAACAGTTAAAAATCCATAGAAATTAATCAAGATAATGAAGGAAGAACTTCGGAAAGCTTTCGCCAAATCAGCTTCCAACTACAGTGCTGCAATATAGTGCAAGACTGAGGGTTGAATGCTTTGTCCCCTTCCTTGCATCTTTATGTTGGATCGCCGGCACCCCTACGGCGCAGCGAAAAAATTTAATAATCGGTGACCCTAACCACAGATCCATGTGTGAGGAACGAATCGGGGTAAAAAGGGTTACGAAATTACCTAATGTTGTTCTGAGTAGACAGCAACTTCTCAACAACGTGTAGTCTGATCTACAGTCGAACTAAGCCGCAATCTATCGAGACTCCAACCTCTACGTGATCCACCCAGTTGACTACGAACGGAAGAAATCCCCAAAACAGTTTTGAGAGTGAATTTTCTTTGACGGCTGCTAGACCAAAACAAAGAAAAACGGGATACTTATATACTTATTATTTATTTTTAGGGTTTTTATTTATGAATTAAAATAAATATAATAATATTTTAAACCAAAAATTATAATTACAATAATTATAATATAATTTCGGTAAACCATATATTTATTTGAATTCATATGCTAAGCTCATTATGTGTACAACAACCTTGTACATAATGTGTTGGAAATCGAATTAAATTAATTCTATAATTAATTTAATTCAAGTGACACCTAAAAACAATATCAACTATGGTTTATTCCGTTCATTTTAATTATAGGGTGTGACCCTATAGGTTCTTGTAACGTTAGCAGTAATACTAGAACGATTCCAATGTAACAAACAATGAGTGGCATCTAGCAATGCATCATTGCTACCTAAGTCACAAGAGATCATGATTCGACATAACCTTTTATGATTAACCTCTTATGCAATAATCCTTAAGTCCTTTATCTCTGGATTGGACACAAGTCATGGAATAGTCACACTTGTATAGTCCATTCCATGTTCCTTGATATTTTAAGTAGACTACGATATACAAATAAGTATGACATCTCATATCAACTTATTTGATCATGGCCATGCATTTCTAGTCTCACTTAATCAAGTGGCCTAAGATATTACTCCCATTATGTAGGAGGGACTTATTCTATATCGACCAACCATATCCCTCTACATCGATTGTGGTATATCCAACACCAGCCTTTATAGAACAACCAGTTACGGTGTACGTTTGACTGTATCAAAATATACTACTCACGATGTTGGGATTATGATGATCTCAAGTCTGAGGATCATATACATATTAATCACTATGAGTAATGTCGTGACAATTACATAATAATCCAAGAAACATACTCATAATGGGTCAGTCCAATATGTTGTTCTCTAACACACATATTCATGCATCGATTCTGATATTCCATATCAATGATAACTCTTTATCATCAATCAACTACATGTTAGTCTTAATGCATTATTGTTGTCCTATCCAACAATAATACTTGACTAAGGATCTTTTAAGAATAATCATATTATTCTTAGGACATTATTAGAAAACAATTTATTTATACACACAGAAAAGAAACTGAAATAATAATGGTAACGCCTTATATTAATAAACATGATAAATCAAGTATGTTATTACAACCATCTCATGATTGATCTTTGGGCATACTCTAACAATCTCCCACTAGCACTAAGACCAATCACTTATATATCTAATACCAAGTGACTTAGTGTGACGATCATGCTTCTGCTGTGTCAGAGGCTTGGTCAAGGGATCAGCAATGTTATCATCTATAGGTACTCTACATATCTCTACATATCTCACGAATAAGATGATAGCTTCTAAGTATATGTTTGGATCGCTGGTGAGATCTAGGTTCTTTAGCTTGTGCAATGGCTCTATTGTTATCACATCGGAGTTCTATAGCATCCGATATGCTAGGCACAACCCCTAGTTCAGTAATAAACTTTTTGATCCAAACTACTTCTTTTGCTGCCTCACTGGCTGCAATATACTCGGCCTTTGTTGTAGAATCGGCTACTGTACTTTGCTTTGAACTCTTCCAGCTCACAGCACCACCATTAAGGCAAAACACAAAACCTGATTGTGATCAAGAATCGTCCTTATCAGTTTGGAAGCTGGCATCAGTGTAACCTTTTACACTTAACTCTTCCTCACCTCCATATATTAGAAAAGTATCCTTAGTCCTTCTCAAGTACTTAAGGACATTCTTGACTATGGTCCAGTGACATTCACCGGGATCTACTTGGTATCTGCTCGTCATACTTAAGGCATATGAGACATCTGGACGGGTACATAACATGGCATACATGATAGATCCAATAGCGGAAGTATATGGAATTTTACTCATGCATTCTCTCTCTTGTGGATTTGAAGGACACATTTCCTTCGAGAGTGAAATACCATGTCTCATAGGTAGGAATCCTCTATTAGATTCTTCCATACTGAACATTTTCAGTACTTTATCTATGTATGTACTTTGGCTTTGACCTAATAGTCATCTTGATCTATCTCTATAGATCTTTACTCCTAAGATGTAAGTGGCTTCGCCCAAGTCCTTCATGGAAAAACAACTTCCTAACCAAGTCTTAATAGACTGCTCCCACTAACTTTCTTGTAAACACATGGCTCATCTTCATTTTTGATAATACCAAACTCTTTGATTGCATCATTAAAACGAAGATTCCAACTTCGAGAAGCTTGCTTTAATCCATAAATGGATCTTTGTAGCTTACATACCTTTCCAGCATCCTTTGGATTGTCAAAACCTTCAGGTTGTGTCATGTACACATCCTCTTCAAGTTTCCCATTAAGGAAAACTGTTTTGACATCCATCCGCCAGATTTCATAGTCATGAAATGCAGCTATAGCAAGCAAGATTCTGATGGATTTAAACATAGCTACAAGAGAAAAAGTTTCATCATAGTCAACACCATGAACTTGGCGAAACCCTATAGCGACTAATCGCCCTTTGTTTATTTGTACATTACCATCCATGTCTGTTTTCTTTTTGAAAACCCACTTGCACCCTATGGGCTTAACCCCTTCGGGTGGGTAAACCAAAGTCCATACTTGGTTTTCATAAATGGAATCCATCTCAGATCTCATGGCTTCAAGCCATTTCTTAGAGTCTGGGCTCGTCATCGCTTCTTGATAAGTCCTAGGCTCATCTTGATCTATAAGTAGAACGTCACCATGCGTTGTAATGAGAAATCCATATCTCTCGGGTGCTTGGCGTTCTCTTAAAGATCTATGCGGTGGTTATGTTTCTACAGCAATTACTTGTTCCTCAATCCCTTGTGGAACTTGCTGTTGTTCTATCTCTGGTTTAGTGGTATTTTGCGATTCTCGAACTTCATCAAGTTCAATCTTTTTCCCACTTCCTTTTCTAGAAACAAATTCTCTCTCTAGGAAGACACCAGTCTGAGCAACAAGTATTTTGTTCTCAGTGGGATTAAAGAAATAATATCCTTTGCTTTCTTTTGGATACCCCACAAAAACACATTTTTTAGATTTGGGTTCAAGCTTAGTAGATGTCTGACGTTTAACATAAGCTTCGCAACCCCAAATTTTCATAAAAGAAATACTGGGACGTTTCCCAGTCCATATCTCATATGGTGTCTTTTGAACCGATTTAGATGGAACACGATTTAGTGTGAAAGCAGCTGTCTCAAGTGCATGTCCCCAAAAGGAAGTCGGCAGATCAGCATGACTCATCATGGATCGAACTATGTCTAACAAAGTTCGATTTCTTCTTTCAGAAACTCCATTCCATTGAGGAGTACTAGGAGGAGTAAGTTGTGAGACAATCCCACATTGCTTCAAAAGATCATCAAACTCTAAGCTCATATACTCCCCACCTCGATCAGGTCGAAGTGTCTTGATAGTTTTTCCTAGTTGATTTTGTACTCCATTTTTTGAATTCCTTGAACTTTTCAAGGGATTCAGACTTATGGCGCATGAGATAGACATACCCATATCTACTGAAATCATCAGTGAAAGTAATGAAGTAGTGAAATCCTCCTTTAGCCTGTGTATTTATTGGCCCACATACATCAGAATGTATTAAGCCCAATAAATCACTAGCTCGTTCACTTTTACCAATAAAAGGAGATTTAGTCATTTTTCCCAATAAGCAAGATTCACATACATCAATTTGTTCAAAAACAAATGAATCCAAGAGACCATTTTTATGGAGCTTGGATATGCGTTCCTCACTTATGTGGCCCAAACGACAATGCCATAGATAAGTTTGATTTGAGTCATTTATTTTTGGTCTTTTAGTATTTATGTTGTAGATGGGATTTGTTTGATCTAAAATATAGAGGCCATTAATCAATTGTGTCGAACCATAGTAAACATTATTGAGATAAAAGGAACAACAATTATTCTTAATAATTATCTCAAAACCAATTTTGTCTAAATATGAAATTGAAATAATGTTTTTAGTCAAACTGGGCACATAATAACAATCCTCTAAACATAAACCAAGTCCACTAGGCAAAGATAAATTATATGTTCCTACAGCTAATGCAGCAACTTTTGCTCCATTTCCAACTCGTAGGTCCACATCTCCTCTAGCCAAATTCTTACTCCTTTGCAGTCCCTGTACAGAAGTACAAATGTGAGAACCACAACCAGTATCTAATACCCATGAAGTAGTAGTTGATAAATTAATATCAATAACATAAATACCTGAAGCAGACGTTCCGCTTATTTTGGCCTTCTTGACTTCCTCAAGATAGATAGGGCAGTTCCGCTTCCAATGTCCAGTCACACCACAATGAAAACAGTTTCCTTCCTTAGTCACCCCTCCATTAGGTTTCAATGAAGCCTTAACTTTTCCAGGCTTGGGCCTACCTTTTCCCTTGGGCTTTGTCTGAACTTTGGCCTTTCCCTTGCCCTTATTATTACGGGCCATCAGTATAGGCTTGGGTCCAACCTTTTTCATGTTGCCTTCAGCAGTTCGTAACATACTGAGCAACTCTGGCAGAGTCTTATCAATTTCATTCATATTGAAATTGAGGACAAACTGGCTATAGCTATCCGGCAACGATTGCAGAATAACATCAGTGGCCAACTCTTGGCTCAATGGAAACCCAAGCTTAGACAGGCTTTCAATATAGCTAATCATCTTAAGGACATGAGGTCCTACTGGGCTTCCTTCAGCCAGCTTACATTGGAATAGGGTCTTAGATATATCGAACCTCTCTTGCCGTGCTTGCCCCTGATAAAGTTCTTTCAGGTGCTCAATCATTTCATAAGCAACCATGTCCTCATGTTACTTCTGAAGCTTAGGATTCATAGTGGCAAGCATAAGACATCCAACGTCTACCATGTCATCGAGATGCTTACTGTAAGCATCTCTATCAGCCCTCGAGGAATTAGCGGGTGGTTCGTTAGGAACTGGTTGTTCAATGACATATAATTTTCGTTCTTGTTTGAGGACAATCCTCAAGTTACGGAACTAGTCAAGAAAATTTAAACCATTCAACTTGTCCTTCTCAAGAACCGATTGTAATGATAGTGTATTTGTGTTTGCAGCCATAATATATCTACAACAATGAAATTATGCGTGTAAAAATTTATCAAATTTATATCAATCATTAAAAGGACTTAATTAAATGATGTTCCCACTATTTTATTACAAAACTAATACCTTCATAGATTAGTTTCGGAAAGACTTTCTCGAAAAGTATTTCAAGTGGGTTAAGGATCCATATTTCACCTCCTCTTAAGTCAGCTTTGGCTTTACTCTCAAGATTACGGTTTTCTAGGTAAGCAACACTTTGCTAATTACATCATATGTAATTCCTAAATTTTGGTAAACAACTCTTGTTCTAATCATCTTATGATTTATCCAAATTACTCGCCTCTAGGTTTCTAATCCTATTAGAATAACCTAGTTAAGTCATTAACCAATTTTAACCAGCAAATATCACTTGTTTATTCTTCGCGTTTAACCAAGATAAATACTAGTACTTCGCTTTAGCAGAACCTACACAGTATTGATCGAGGCCTTAACGAGGGCAAAATTGGAAGGCTATGTTGACTTAATATTTTAATAGAGGGATTTTATTAAGATCATTCCATCTTTCCAATTATGGTTTACTTTAGTCCATTTAGCCATTTAATTGATCTCATCAATTAATGTGGTTCAATATTATCAAATTTTAACATGCTTAAAATTTGGCATACTTTTGACATCCATAGCATCTCATACATGAATAAAGCAATAAATAAATGTGATAGTTATAGCCCATAAACTAAGGTGGAACAACCCAAGCCAATGGGTGAACCAAAAGAAAACCTAAAGGTGTAAGCTGATTTTCAAGCTATTAGTCCACACTTGTTGGCCCATCTTCCTTCTCAGCTAGCCCACAGCAACTCTTGCAGATTACAATATGTAGAAACTCGTTTTACATACGAGGGAGTAAGATGAGAAGAGAAATACAAGAGAATAGTAGCAAGGAACGACACGCAGGCCGTATTTAAAAAATTACAACCTTTTATCAAATGGGCTGTCGGGCTATAACTATGCATTTCAAACACCGTGCATATAAAAATAGCATACATAAATAAACACTTTTGTTAAGGTGTATTAAAACATATCCTTTCAACTTTTATGGCCCATCAAGTTTTATTTATTAAAAAAAACATACTTTAAGAAGATGGGGGCTGAGGCGGTGGAGGGAGCGGGCCACGATGGGAATAGGGGGTGCGGGGGCGGAGCCCCGCGGTACGAACCGCATACCCCATTCAAACCTCACGATTCGATAATTGTTACCGACAAAATCGTGTTTTCGGGATTTTAATCCCTGAGGTCTCATGCCAGAACAACTCTTGTTCCGCTAACCAGTTAACTCTTATTGGAAACTGTCAACACCACCGTCGCACCATCATAGACCTATTAACACTTAACAGTAATAACATAAAACCGATTAGGCCATAACACCATGATTAACAATTAATCCATTGTCAAAAGGAACGATTATTTGGTTACTGTTAAACGATTTAAACAGTCAGAAATTTAATAAAATTGAAGCATGCATCGCATACAATTGCATCACCCAAGTATTTAAACCCGAGTCCGTGTCACACAAGTGGCTCTGATACAACTGTTGGATCGCCGGCACCCCTACGGCGCAGCGGAAAAATTTAATAATCGGCGACCCTAACCACGGATCCATGTGTGAGGAACGAATCGGGGGTGAAAAGGGTTACGAAATTACCTAATGCTGTTCTAAGTAGACAGCAACTTCTCAACAACGTGTAGTCCGATCTACAGTCGAACTAAGTCGCAATCTATCGAGACCCCGACCTCTACGTGATCCACCCAGTTGACTACGCACGGAAGAAATCCCCAAAATAGTTTTGAGAGTGAATTTTCTTTGACGGCTGCTAGACCAAAACAAAGAAAAACGAGATACTTATATCCTTATTATTTATTTTTTAGGGTTTTTATTTATGAATTAAAATAAATATAATAATATTTTAAACCAAAAATTATAATTACATTAATTATAATATAATTTCGGTAAACCATATATTTATTTGAATTCATATGCTAAGCTCATTATGTGTACAACAACCTTGTACATAATGTGTTGGAAATCGAATTAAATTAATTCTATAATTAATTTAATTCAAGTGACACCTAAAAACAATACCAAATATGGTTTATTCCGTTCATTTTAACTATAGGGTGTGACCCTGTAGGTTCTTGTAACGTTAGTAGTAATACTAGAACGATTCCAATGTTACAAACAAAGAGTGGCATCTAGCAATGCATCATTGCTACCTAAGTCACAAGAGATCATGATTCGACATAACCTTTTTTGATTAACCTTTTATGCAATAATCCTTAAGTCCTTTATCTCTGGATTGGACACCAGTCATGGAATAGTCACACTTGTATAGTCCATTCCATGTTCCTTGATATTTTAAGCAGACTACGATATACAAATAAGTATGACATCTCATATCAACTTATTTGATCATGGCCATGCATTTCTAGTCTCACTTAATCAAGTGGCCTAAGATATTACTCCCATTATGTAGGAGGGACTTATTCTATATCGACCAACCATATCCCTCTATATCGATTGTGGTATATCCAACACCAGCCTTTATAGAACAACCAGTTACGGTGTACGTTTGACTGTATCAAAATATACTACTCACGATGTTGGGATTATGATGATCTCAAGTCTGAGGATCATATACATATTAATCACTATGAGTAATGTCGTGACAATTACATAATAATCCAAGAAACATACTCATAATGGGTCAGTCCAATATGTTGTTCTCTAACACACATATTCATGCATCGATTCTGATATTCCATATCAATGATAACTCTTTATCATCAATCAACTACATGTTCGTCTTAATGCATTATTGTTGTCCTATCCAACAATAATACTTGACTAAGGATCTTTTAAGAATAATCATATTATTCTTAGGACATTATTAGAAAACAGTTTATTTATACACACAGAAAAGAAACTAAAATAATAATGGTAACACCTTATATTAATAAACATGATAAATCAAGTATGTTATTACAACCATCTCATGATTGATCTTTGGGCATACTCTAACACTTTACTCTATGCTTTACCTGCTACTCTCTCCTCTTTCTCTGGATTTTCACAGAAGTTTGTTGGAGAAGATGAACCAGTCCTTAATTCTTGTGTAAATCTCCTTTGTCTAGAATTCTTCTCTCTTTCCTCTTTTATAGGTTAGGTCTCCTCTCTCATCACACACTTTTCTCCCACTTTTTTAGGTGGATTTATCTGGTGCACGTTCAGCTGGCTGAGAGTGACGAGGACTGAATGCTGTGTCAACATCTTCTTAGAACTTCCATGGCATTTATGTCGGTAATCTGTCCAACCTTTTGCCATGGCAATACTTCACTCATTTATTTCTCTTCTTCTTGCTTACACCTACTACAAATACAAACAATTCCTTTCCTTCCACCAAAAAACGTAACATATAGTAATATTGAAAGAACAGTCCAAGCTTCAGGATGCAATGTTATAAAAATATCCTAAAAAATGAAAATAGAATCACTTATGTACAAAAAATTAATCAAGTTTAGAGGCCTATATTATAACTCTTTTCAAGATTTATCACACCCCCAAACCTGAGTTATTGCTTGTCCTTAAGCAAAATATGTATGAATGCATGTATGCATGAATATAAGAATTTGCATAACACATAATTACCTTTTGTACTGCCAGACCGTATAAAGCATATTTCTTTTACCTCTATTCTCAGCTATCAGTCTCCGAGAATTGGTTCAAGTTTCGTAAGCTTATTTATCAAAGTAAGTGCAGAAAATATTGCCCTAAAAATAAAACTTCCTAATTGCTCAAAAAAATTCGACTATAGCAACTACCTCCTAATGTACTTAGTTTATCTTTCATCTAAACTAAGTTTCTTCTTAGTCAAGATAGCTTTTCATACCCAGTTACAAATATTTTTACTAAGGAATTCATCTTGTCACATAGTTTCTATACTTGAAAATTTCAATGGAGAATCCACTAAATTGCTAGGTATTCCATCATGTCACAATTTGAATGAAATGAACTCATAAAGTTAATACTTTTAACTTAGAAGATGGATGGAGCAAACAACTACCTTCTTAGCTATTCAGCCTAGCACTACATTGGAGTGTCTCTAAACTACTTTTATTGAATTACTCTTACTTAAACTTACTTTTCTAATCAACAACATAATGGAGCAAACAAAATGTTGCTAACCTATTTGGCAATTTCAAACATTGGAGTAACTTATGACATTTATTTATATTTTTTATTTTCTTATTATTATTGAGAATTACCAATATCCTGAACTTAACCTTAAGAGTTTCTAAGACTATTAAAAGAAACCTACTATAGACTAATTGTAATTGGAATTAGGGCATTTATTTTTAGAGGTAAATTCTCAAGAAACTGTTCTAAGCTAAACTCATCTAATTCACCGTAACACATTTCTAGGTATGCTGAAGAATTAAATTCCTCATCGAACATCATCAGCAAAAATATACTTATCGTAGTTTAACAATTTTCTGGCATTTATGTGTCATGGAAAAATGAATGAAAAAATGAATGAAAAAATGAAGAAATATTAAAAAACTATCTAATGCACAACACACCCCCAAATCTAAGGGATGAATTGTCCTCAATGCATGAACATACAAAAATAAACTAAAATAATGAGTATTTTAAAAAGAAAATTGGTTGGATCTGTTCTTTAACGATAGATCTTTAAAATCATGTAAAGGAAAATAATTTTAAAACTCTCTAATATGATGTAAAATGTGTGAAAACTGAGCTAGATACATTTGTTTTAAAACTGAAACCACCCATCAGAAATTTTAAAATATGGGAAATTTGCCTAATGGCCACTCCCACATTTCCTTTAATTTACTATCTAATACTTTCCCTGCAAAATTCTAAATTTTAAGGTTTATTTTCCATATAAACACTCTAGAATTTCCCTTGTTTTACAATTAAATCCTATTTAATTAATATTTAAATTTTACTTAAATTACCCCCAATAAAAATTATTTTAAAATTCTTTTTCAACCCAAATTTATTATTTTCACTAATAATTATTTCTAATATTTAAAATTAATTTTTTAAAATATATATTTTTAAAATTTTCTAGATTATTATTTAATCGATTTTAGATGAAATTAACATCCGAAATTAAATGAAAAATTATTAGAAACCCTGTAAATTCCTAATTTCACACTCAAAACCCGAAAAATATACCCGAAACTACTAGACTCGGTTTAGGGATATTACAACTCTGCCCCTCTAAAAGAAAATTTTGTCCTCGAAATTTACTTGAATCAAATAGGTATGGATATTGACGTTTCATCATATCTTTCGACTCCCAAGTGGCTAATTCAGTCTTGTGGTTCTGCCATAAAACTTTCACTAACAGAACTGTCTTATTGCACAACGCCTTGACCTCTCGATCTAGGATCACAACTGGTTCCTCATTGTATGAAAGATCAGATTGAACCTCGATCTCCTCAACAAGAACAACATGAGAAGGATCAGATTTGTACTTCCGTAACATGGAGACATGTAAGATGTCATGAATACGCTCTCGCTCAGACGGCAACAACAAATGATAAGCATCCGGTCTAATCTGTTCAGCAACCTTATAAGGGCCAATGAATCTCAGACTGAGCTTACCTTTCTGCCCAAACCTTAGAACTTTCTTCCAGGATAAAACTTTCAGAAATACCTTATCACCAACCTGATACTTGATGTCTCTACGTCTCAAGTTAGCGTAAGACTTCTCTCAATCAGAAGCAGCCTTCAACCACTCGCAAACAAGTCTCGTTTTATCCTCAACGTCTCAAACCAACTCCGGACCCAAGTTCATCTTCTCCTCTATATCGGACCAACATAGAGGAGTCCTACACCTCCGACCATACAAAGCCGTGAATGGTGCCATCTGAATACTCTACTGATAGCTATTATTTTACGCAAACTTGGCTAACGGCAAGTTACGATCCCAGTTACCTCTGAAGTCAATAACACAACTGCGAAGCATGTCCTTAAGACGAACAATCTCTTGGATGTAGAGCTCAACTAACTGATGCAGACTAAAATTTATACGGATTGATAGAAAATGTGTAGACTTCGTAAATATATCCACAATCACCCAGATCGAATCCTTACGTGCCCGAGTCAAAGGAAAGCTCGAAACGAAGTCCATTGTAATCCGGTCCCATTTCCACTTCGAAATCTAAATAGGCTGAAGCAAACCCAATGGACGCGGATGTTAGACTTTCATCCTCTGACAAGCCATACATCTCACAACAAAGTCTGCAACATCCTTCTTCAACTCAGGCGACCAATACAAAACCCAAAGATCCTGATATATCTTATTCCAACTGGGATGCATAGCAAAAGGACTACTATGAGCCTCAGTAAGAATCGAGTGCCTCAAATCCTCGTCTCCCCGAACACACAAGCGACCTCAAAAACACAGAAAAATATCAGGGATATGACACAACCTTCAATCAAAATCGACTTTAGCTGCTTAAAGAACTTCTGCCTCTTATCAGTTCACTCAAAGGCAGTGTTCTTCTGAAGCAACTTCATCAAAGTAGTAGCAATTCTCAAAAACTCCTCGACAAAGCGATGATAATAACCAGCTAACCCCAAGAAACTTCTGACCTCAAAAATAGTCCTCGATGGCTTCCAATCCAAAATTGCCTCAACCTCTGGATCAACTTGAGTACCCTCAACTAAAACTACATGACCCAGAAAAACCACCTCACGAAGCCAAAACTCATACTTGCTCAGCTTTGCATTCAACTGATTGCCCCGCAAAACTTACAAAACCACTCTCAAGAATACACCAATATATTATCCATTAAAACCACTACGAACTGATCCAGGTAGAAATGGAATACTCGGTTCACCATTTCCATAAATATGGCATGTGTATTTGTCAACTCGAATGGCATGACAAAAAACTCGTAATGACCATACCGAGTCTTGAAAGTAGTCTTCAGCACATTCAAATCCTTAACCTTCAATTGATAATACCCAGACCTCAGATCAATCTTTGAGAAAATCAAATCTCCTCGAAACTGGTCAAACAAATTATCAATCCTTGGTAGCAGATACTTATTGTTGATGGTAAACTTATTCAACTAGTGTTAATTAATGCATAATCTCAAAGTCCCATCCTTCTTCTTTATGAACAACACCGGTGCTCCCCACGAAGACACACTCAAATGAATGAACCCACGATCCAACAACTCTTGCTACTGCAGCTTTAAATCTTTCAGTTCATTATGTGCCATGCGATAGGGCGTAATAGTCACTAGAATAGTACCGAGATAGAGCTCAATATTGAACTCAAATTCTCTATTCGGCTCTAATCCATGTAACTCCTCAAGAAACACATCCAGAAAATCACAGACAACCCGAATCTCATCGAACTTAATCTCCCTACTACTGGCATTAAGAATATAGGCTACATAAGCTTCACAACTTTTCCGGACCAACTTCTCAGCACGAAGTGAAGAAATCACATTTGACAACAACTCAAACTTCTCACCAACAACAACAACTTCTAATCCGGGGCCAATAAAAACAACTTATCACCACACAGAGTCACCAAATTTGCCTCGTAATCCACCTTAGCCCGATGGTTAGACAACCAATCCATACCCAGAATGATGTTGAAACACTAAAATGGAAACTCGAGAAGATTAATTGAGAACACTTATCCCTAAACTATTACAGGACAATAACGATAAACCTGATCCACCACAACACTATCACCTAGAGGGCTCTTAACTGTAACACTTGATCTAGATGTCTCTATAGCAATCCCCAACTCTCTGGCTACGTCTTTCAAGATAAATGACCTCATTTCACCATAATCAACTAAAGCTAGCAGGCGAAAATACTGTAGCATGAAAGTACCTACGATAACATCAGTGGCCTCTTTGATCCGGGGCTCCCTCACTGCATAAACTCTAGCTGGACCACCATCACCACCTCATGCAGCACCACGCTAACCACAACCTTTACCATTATCACCTCTACCACGGCCTCTCCCTCAAGCTGGAGCAGGTGCAGCAGCAATAGCAACAACAGGCAGATCGCGATAAATAATGGTTCTTCTCAGGCAGACACTCACACGGTGCTCCATCAAGCCATAGACAAGACAAGAACCCATCATCTTCCAGCACTCACCATGATGACGCCGACTACAATGCTCAAATATCGGCCATGTAATAGCCCCTTGAACAATAGGACCAGGCTCAGCTCTCGTAGCCTGTCTATCTTGACCACGACCACCAACAACACATCGTCCAGATCTACCAAAATGACCTCTCTTACCCTTATGACTAGAACCACTAGCAGGCTTAGTCGACCTCTTAACATCTCTAGACGAAGCAACTTTGGGCTCCACCTCAAAAGTCTCCTCCAACGCATGAGCCTTCTCAACTAACTCGTCGAAAACCTCAGTATTATGAGCAACCTAATAAATCTTAATCTCACGGTTCAGCCCAAACCTAAATCTCTTACAACGGTTTGCCTTAAAAGACACTGACTTGGGAGTATACTAGCTCAACTGAACAAACTTAGCCTCGTACTCATCCACCAACAGAGTATCCTGAACAAGATCCACAAACTCCCATCTTCTAGCCTCGAGATACTGTTCTCCCATAAAATTCCTCTGAAATGATGCTAAGAAGAAGTCCCAAGTCAGACTGTCCAGCATAGTACCCCTTTCGATAGTCATCCACCATCTATAAGCCTCGTCCATCAGCAGCGATACGACACAACCTAACTTATCCTCGTCAAAACAACCCATCTGATCGAGAATGCAAATAATGCCCTCCGACCAATACTCTGCACATGTCAGATCACCACCCTTAAAACCATGAAACTCCTTACCACTAAGAGTTCATAAACACTCTAGTGGCAAAGCCTGACGAGCTAGAGCAGCATTGGCACCAATGATACACTGTAGTGCTCCTACAATCTCAGACATGAAGTGCTCAACACAGTCCATCTGAGCTTTGTCCTGCATTGGTGCATCGTCATCCATACTACCCTGATCATGATGCGGAGGCATAACAACTACCGTATACTAAAGAGAAAGAGTAAAGAAAATGTACTAGGAGTGAGTAGTATCAAGAGATCAAAGATTTAAACAAGTAGAATTCCTAAAGGGCATTGTGTTCCCAATCCTATGCCAAGAAAAATTTATATCACAAAGATTATGCATAGACAAAAATACAAAATTTTTAATCAACACAAGCAAGCAAACATCATAATCCAAGATCATTATTATTCAAGCAACCTAGCTTAACCTAAGGTTTTAAATCTCTAATACCACCAAATGTGTCACCCCAAAGTCGACCGGGACGGACTGGCCTGAATTCGAAGCATTACATTAGCCACCTAAGTGACTCTCTGACTAATGACCAACCAAGATACACCCTGACCTTATAACACCTCAATCTTATCTAATTATTAGTTATTTACTAATGCAGAAGTAAATTATGAGCCAATTTTAATCTATTCCTAGGTAATTTAACCTAAGGGCATTTTTGTCATTTTACCACCTATGGTAAAACTAACCAAATTTTAGATCTAAGTGTTTACCGACCTTCTTTTAGTCAAATTATGCAAGGCTAAAGCATTTAGCTTAATTTGAGTTCGTTTACTATGTCTAATTCCAGATTTATTATTAAGCACTAAATTGTAACAAATACAAACTATTAGGACTTATTTTGAATTATAAATTGTGTTTCTATCAAATTTTACTCATTATGAGACTAATCCTAAAATTTTACCAAGTTTCTTTATCATCTAAGGCTCTAGTTAGACTAATCAATTTCAAGGACTAAATTGTAACTTAAACAAATTAGATTACCAATTTAAAAAGACAATAATTCAAACCCCCCAAAATTCACACAGTTGTGTCCCCCTGGCAATGTGTCACTAAATGACCGTGTTCATGTCATCAATAACTTTTAAGCCGATCACACATGCCCGTGTGGAAATCCCACACGCCCTTGTATGGTAGCTCCAGTTTCCACACGCCAATGTGCAACCCCTCACATGCCCGTGTGAAAACCATTGCACCTATTTGTGCGAAAAACTCATTTTAAAACCCATTTTTTCATATTCTATTGGCCAATTAAACTCGATTTAACTACAAGTAATTGACATACATATACATACACCTTCAATTGAATTTTTTGACATCAATTAAGCCTAAATTATATATAATTATGCAATCAATTTCATGTATAACAAACACCAAATAAACCAAACAAGTGGCATACCTTAGTCGCTAGTAAACCACTCCATGGAAGCTTCATTTAAACAATCATTACTATAAATTTCAGGCCTCACACGCCATGTTATCAATCACCGTGTTACCAAGCAACAAAAAAGCCTAAGTCATTCAATAATTAAATTCAAACAAGCCTCAAAATTATTATAAAACCATCCGAAATAAAATGTCCAATGTCCAAAGTCCAATTACAACCAAAATTAAACTAATTCCCCAGAGTTCCATAATGCCCGATTATAGTCTTTAAAACTTGTAATAAAGTCTCTACCAAGCCTAAATCTCTTAGAACTCTCTTGCTCGACTCCTCAACTTTTCAAGCTTGATGGTTATCTACACGAATTGTAAGGGTGTGAGCTTTAAAAAGATCAGTGAATGTTAATGAAAACAAATTGTAAATGAACATCCAGATCATGCTTAAATCACATCCAATCAGTCACCAATTATTAGTCATAGTAATGAAACATGTCAATTTAATTTCCATATGCTTTATCAATATCATGAATTAATTATTCATGGTTCACAAATATCGAATGATATAATAATAATCACACATAAATATATTGGCATACACTTCTGATGGCTTAATTGGGTAATCATACATCCGATAAAAGGATCTCCGAACTCCCACAAATATGAAATACATTCCACCGAGTTGAGCGGGTCGAAGCACACGCTCCCTTATACCGTTTCAATAACCCAATGAGTGGAGACTCATGCTTCACACTCCCTTATCTACTCCAAACAAGTCAGCTCACCTAGAGCCATATGCTCACAATGTCACAAATAAAGGTGAGTACTCACAAATCCTATGGCATGCCAACTATATTCAATGGATCCACTATGTATGTTGCCAATATGTTCAATCAAACATAGCATATAAATCATTCATTATTGTTCTCAATCTAATGTGACAAAATGCTTATGTGGAACATGTAACATAGCCATTTAAGATCAAATTAAATCAAGCACTTCATTTGCCATTTTCCAATGTTCAATTGCCAGTTGTAGCACCAATGTCTCATGATGAAAAAATCCAATAAACATGCTTTAATCATCAATATAATTAACCTAATTAAATTACACTAAACCATATAAATGCTTACTTACCATTATTCAATAAAAAAATCAACTATTGTACATATAATATCAATCTTACAAAAATCAACCATTCAACCATAATTAATCAATTGAAATCATTAAATAAGCTACTAATTAAACATAAATGAGGGTTAATTTACCAAATCTCCCTTAGAAATACTCACCATACAATTTATTCTACCATAAACAAGTGATCAACCAAGCAAATCCAAGCTTCAATTTTGATTAGCTCGATTCTCTTCAAGATTCAAAGCTTCAAAAGAGATAAAGTAGACTTTACAACCTTTCCAATGCTATAATAAACACGAATTTTAATTAACTATACTAATCGAAATCCTCTCACAAAGATACTTTACCGAATTTGTAACATTAAGTCAAAAACTCGATTCCTCACAAAATCGATCTCTCCAGCCCTCCTAAACACTTTCAATCATCAATACTATACAAAATACACTTATACTAAGCATCAATTTCATCTTGAAATCAATTTCACAAAATTCTGGAAAATCAATTCATGAAGATGATGAAATTAAGATTTCTTTAAATTGGCTCACAAATCATGTTTAATCTTGATAAATAAGATCAAAAACCTTTTAATATATCCATTTTGAGTTGGAACATCCGTTGATTTGTGGATTTCCTCTCAAAATTCAAGATCCACCATTAAAGAACCATGTGTTCTTGAAAAAAGATGACATTTATAAAACTCTTTTAATTGACTCTCAAATAATGTATAAATGTTTCTAATCAACATAAAAACAAGTTTAGAATTGAAAATTACCTTTGATTCGCTCTAAATTCATTGATTGAAAATCTTGATGTAAAATTTAAAGCTCTCTAAAATGATGTAAAATTTGAAGCTCTATAATCTGATGTAAAATGTGTCAAATGTGTGAAAAGTGGGCTAGAGACATTATTTTTAAAACTGAAACCACCCACTAGAAATTTAAAAATTGGTAAACTTGTCTAATGGTCACTCTCACATTTCCCTCACTTTACCATTTAATCTTTTCCCTTCAACATTCTAAATTTTAAGGTTTATTTTCCATATAAATACTCTAAAATTTTCCTTGTTTTACAATTAAATCGTATTTAATTAATATTTAAATTTTACTCAAATTAACCCCAATAAAAATTATTGTAAAATTATTTTTCAACTGAAATTGATTATTTTTACTAATAATTATTTAAAATCATTAAAATTAGTTTTACAAAAATATTTTTTTAATTTTCTAGATTATTGTTAAATTGATTTTAGATGAAATTAACCTCCTAAATTAAATTAAAAATTTCAAAAAACTCGAAAATACACTCGAAATTACTAGACCCAATTTAGGGATATTACATCAAGTCTCGACAGGTGATTAGTCACTTGATTCTTAGTTCCCTTATTATCTCAAATTTCAAGATCAAATTCTTATAGTAGTAAGATCCATCAAATTAACCTTGGCTTGGCATCTTTCTTGGTCACCAAATACTTAATTGCAGAATGGTCCGTACAAACTGTAACTTTGGTACCAACTAAATAAGATATGAATTTGTCAAATGCAAATACCACAGCTAATAGCTCCTTTTCAGTAGTCGTGTAATTCAGTTGCGCATCTGTCATGGTTCTTCTTGCATAATAAATGGCATGAAACATTTTATCCTCCCTTTGCCTAAGCATTGCTCCTACAGCAAAATCACTGGCTTCGCACATAAGTTCAAAAGGTAATGTCCAGTTTGGTGCTATGACAGTCGGGGCTTGCACTAGTTGCTTTTTTAATTCTTCAAATGCTTGTAAACAAGACTCATCAAATTTGAAAGATCTATTACGCTCTAACAATGCATGCAGGGGTTTGGATATTTTAAAAAAATCCAGCGTCGATAAAATCCTACATGGCCAAGGAAACTTCAAATACCTTAACCGTAGTAGGTGGTGGCAATTTGTCAATAACCACAATCTTTGTTTTGTCTACGGCAAGCCCTTGCTGTGAAATTTTATGACCCAGAACAATGCCTCCATATACCATGAAATGACATTTCTCTCAATTCAGAACAAATTTTAGAATAAGGTTTGTTTCTTCACAACAACAAAGAACTAGCTCTAACTTTTTCAAATAACCTTCAAAAGTATCACCAAACATTGAGAAGTAATCTATGAACACTTCTGAGAATTTCTCCACCATATCCAAAAATATTGCCATCATACATTGCTGAAATGTTGCTAGGGCATTACAGAACCCAAATGGAATTCAATTGAAAGCAAAGGTTCTTAATTAGTAGAACATGTGAAAGTGGTCTTTTCTTAATTAGTAGGACCTATGTCAATCTGGTTGTACCCTGAATAACCATCCAAGAAGCAGTAGAAGGCTTTCCCCGCTAATCTATCTAACATTTGATCGATGAACAACAAAGGGAAATGTTCCTTTTGAGTTGCTTTCTTAAGCTTACGATAGTCCATGCATACTCTTCATCCCATGATAGTACGAGTTGCGATGAGTTCATTGTTGTCATTGCTAACTACAGTGACACCTCCTTTATTTGGTACACATTGAATAGGGCTTAACCACAAACTATTTGAAATAGGGTATATTATTCCAACATCAAGCCATTTAAAAATATTTTTTTACGACTTTCTTCATAATAGGGTTCAGTCTTCTCTATTGCTCAATAGACTTGCCATGGAAATCCTCTAGTAGAATCTTATGCATGCGAATAACAGGGCTGGTTTCCTTTATATAGACAATTTTCTACCTCAATGCTTTCTTATATTTCTTCAAAATTTATAAAAACTTCTTCAACTGATCAAGTGTCAATTCTATAAATATGACTACCAATAAATTATTATTGACTACCAAGAAGGCATACTTTAAGTGTAATGGCAAAGGCTTTAACTCCAAAGTAGGAGAGTCCTCTATGAAAGGTCTAGGAGGCTTGAAACAACGATTTGATAAATCTAAAGATTCAAAACTCCTCCTTTGTCGACATTCAAGCTGCTTAGTCTGCATAAGTTCACCAAATTCACCATTCATTTATGCTTCAATCAGCTGAAATGGAACTCCATCATCATTAGAATTGTTGTGACAAAACTTTGTAAATTCTTTCTCTTCTGTTGAGTCAATAAATCCAATGGCATGATATTCTTCATTTCTGTCTCCAAACGTCATGGCATCAAAAACATTAAAATTTTTTTGTTTATCATCGACCTTCAATGTTAGCTCACCCTTCTGCACATCAATAAGTGTACAACCTGTTACTAGAAAAGGTCTACCAAGAATAATTGGTACCTCTTTATCAGCTTCACACTCCAAAATAATAAAATCTACTGGAAAAAAATTTATTAATTCTTACCAACAGATCTTTAACCTTACCTCTCGGGTATGCATACAAGCAATCTGCTAGCTACAGCGTGACTGTGGTGGGTCTTGCCTTCCCAATTCCTAGCTTCCTGAAAATAGACATAGGTATTAAATTTATGCTTACACCTAAATCACATAATGTCTTGCTAAAATAATGATTTCCAATTAAACAAGGGATAGTAAAACTCCCTGGGTCCTTCAACTTTGGAGGCAATTCGTTCATCAACATTTCTATGCACCCTTTAGTAAGAGAAACAATTTTCAAATTCCCATAATCGTCACTTCTTTGACAAGATATCCTTCATGAACTTAACATAATTTGGCATTTTCTCCAATACTTCCACCAACTATATGTTGATATGAAGTTGCTTTAGGACATCCAAAAATTGTTTAAATTAAAAATCTTGCTTAGAATTCTGGAACCGTTGAGGAAAAAGTGGCGGTGGCCTTCCTTCAACTTGTTGAGATTGCTTTGTCATGGCATTCTTATTAGCAACACGTGTTGATTCTATTTTAACATTGTTTTGTTTCACCTTCTCATTCGTAGATTCCTCCATGAATGGTTTTGAATTCGCCTTATGTGTGAAATCTATGCTATTCTTTTTAATAGCAGCATCGTTAATAACTCCAGGTAGTTGAGTACAACTTCTAAGTGTAATGGTCGTACAATGCTCATTCCCTTGAGATCTTGAATTTTTAGTATCACTTGACAATGCTCCTTGTGGTCTTGAATTTAATGCATTGGCACTCTGCCCTACTTGATTTTCCAAAGCTCTTAATGATGCAGCTTGACTCTATATTACAGTATCGTTCTTGGCCATATTTTCTTCAATAGAGCTTCCATCAGTGAAGAAGATGATTCTGAACTTTTTTGAACATTTTGTAGTGGCATGGGCTGATTATATCCAGGTGGTGCAATTATGACATTCTGTCGAGCAACACTACTGGAATTTCCCAATCCTTAATTACTCCAGTTGAATTTGGGATGTTGTTTCCACCCTGGATTATATGTATTGGAATATGGATTATTGTTCCAATTGAAATTTCCCATGTAATATACTAAGGCTGGGTTCGATGGGCATTCATCAAAAACATGATCTTCTCAATAATAAACACATGTTAGCTCAGCTACTTTCATTTTCTACACTAGAGCTGGTTTATTCAATGTTTTAATCATATTAGCTAAGGATGATACTTGAGCTGTTAATGAGGTGAGAGCATCAAGCTCGATTGCTCTAGCAGCTCTTCAGCCTGTACCCACTCTTGTAGTCGGATATTGATAATCATTTTTAGCTATCCTTTCTAAAATTTCATATGCCTCATTGTATGGTTTATCTAGCAAACTTCCATTGGTAGATGCATCAACTACCATCCTTGTATGTGTGTTCAATCCATTGTAAAACATTTCCATCCATGTCCAATGTTGGAAACCATGCATCGGGCATTTTCTACGTAATTCTTTAAATCTCTCCCAAGCTTCATACAACGTCTCATCCTCAAATTGTTGAAAAGATGTAATAACATTCTTAAACTTGGCATTCATGTTTGGAAGGTTGTATCAGAACAAAAACCTTTGGCAAAGTTCATTCCAATATGCCATCGTTCCTAATGGCAAAGCGTTTAACCATGATCTAGCATAATCTCGCAATGGATAAGGAAATAACTTGAGTCTTAAGGCATCTTCAAGAACACCCTGTTGCCTGAATAAACCACAAACCTCTAAAAAGACTCGTAAGTACAGTTGTGGATCTTCAGTAGATAATCCACTAAACTCTCCAACTATTTGTAGCACTTGAAACATCACTAGTTTCAACTCAAAATGTTGAGCTTGAATTTCTGGCCTGATAATCCCTAGATTCAAATAATCCAAAATAGGCACTACATGTTCTCTAATGGGTCTGTCTCTATCATCTATCACACGAGGAATATCAGCGTCCCTACCATTCAGACGTAATGGATCTTCTTTATCTGGATCATTTCCAATCCTACCCATCTCTCGCAATTCTTTTCTCACAGCAACAAACCTAAAAAAGAGTAAAAAACAACTTAATAAAATAAAACTAACAAAATTAAATTAGTAATAACAAACCAAAGTTCAGCAAATGTTGATCCTCAGCAACGGCGCCAAAAACTTGTCGCGTTTGAAATAATATGCGAATGTGCAAGTATACACGTCTAATCAAGTAATAAAGTAGTAAGTAAGATCATCTCCACATGGATCGATTATGATTAATTTGGTTAAGTTATCACTATGAATTATATGAATTAGGCTATGCCAAAAGAAAACATAATAACAAATTTTGTAAAGGATAATCACGTAAGCAATATTAAAATCAGATACTAATTTAAAATGATGTGGCAGTGTAACGAGACAAAGTTGAAAATTGAATGGTGAGGTTGGAATTACCCCGATTACTCCCTTATAGCAATAATGCCATGGCAAAGTACTAGTCTACTATTCAGAATATAACTACAATAGTTTGCTTCTTTTGAGAGTCAGACTTTAAGCTACCATTCATAAGGCTCTGTATGCCTACAAGCTTCTAGGATGATACCCAAAATTGTTTCTTCCTTACTTTGTACAGAGTGCATCTCTATGTCTAGAGTGCTACGAATATTCTATTGAGTACTCGCTTCTATCATTCGATTACAATCCAACTAATCTAACCTTTTCATAATTAAATCAAGTTTGTGAACATACCATACATCCATCTATGTCTAGAGATTGCAGGCATGAATTCAAAATAATGCAAATCAAATGAAACATTATATCCAGTCAAGATATTACTTGATCATTAATGGAAATAAATATTCATCAAGTAATTCCAACCTGATGAGATTAGCTCTTGGGTTTGAAATCAACATCTAAAAGAAATGTATCATTTAACGTCATTTAACAATTAAAAATCCACAGAAATTAATCAAGATAATAAAAGAAGAACTTCAGAAAGCTTTCACCAAATAAGCTCCCAACTGTACTGTTTTGATATGGTGCAAGGCCTAAGGTTGAATGCTTCGTTCCCCTCCTTGCGTCTTTGCTATTTGCTTTAGCTACTACCTTCTCTTCTTTTCTCCAGATTGTTTCACATCAGTTTGTTGCAGAAGACAAATCGCTCTTCAATTCTCGTGTAAATCCTCTATGTCTAGAATTCTCCTTTTTTCCCTCTTTTATAGGGTAGGTCCCCTCTCTCAGCACACACTTTTCTCCCTCTTTTTTAGGTGGATTTACCTGGTACACGTCTAGCTGGTTGAGAGTGACGAGGACTGAGTGCTTGGAAACACAAAAATTTATGTGTTTTTACATGTCATTTTTGACTTAAAATCATGCTATTTCAGTTAAATTCTTGTCAAAAAATAATTAAATATTATAAAATAATTAAATTATGTTAAAAATATTAACATGATGAATTTAGATTAATTCTATAGTTAATTTTGATTAATTTAGACTATTTTCGACAGATTCACACAAAGGGTGAAAATTGGCTCGGTAAACAATGCTCAAACAATAAAACTGATAAGCAATTTGAAGCATCGAGGAAAATTTATTTCTAGCCTAAGATGGTCCAAAAATGTGTGTTAATTCATAATATAATTAATTTTAATTTAATCCCAATTTAACTTGGGCTAAATAAATTATTATTAATTTATTATGGAAAAAAAGGGTCCAGTTGAATCGCATTGGTTGAACCGAATCTAGTGAACCGAACCAGCCACAAATTGGGCTGCCCAGAATCGTCCATATGCTGACCCAAATCAAAATTTTAGCTAACTAAATAAGCTTGCAAAGAAGCCCTTGAAGAACTTTCAACCTTGCATTCAAACCCCTCCAAAAAATGTGGCTTTATGGATTTGCCCCAGGCTATTTTTAGCAAAGTTGAATCTCTCAACTTTGCCATGTGTGTGGCTAGCCAAGGGGGGTCTCTTTGGCTGATGAAATTTTCTATTTTTAGCAGCCACAATCAGCTATAAAAACCACCCCTTGCTGATTATTCAACTCATCCCTCACACTCTCATTCTCTCTTCTCCTCTCTCACTTTCTCTCAACTTTTCCTTCCCATTTTCCCTTTTGTTCAAGTGTCGATTTCTTTTCTAGGGAAAGAGGTCCTCAGCAGCCATTTTTAAGTAGTAATTAAAGTGGTCATAAGCCACCTTGATAGCCGAGGACAACAGAGAATGAAGAATGGAAAAATCAGTCAAGCCACGGAGAAACACCAGATTTCTTTTTGTTCCCTATCTCTTTAAATTTGGTTGTTGTTTTGAAAAACATTTTTATGAATATTTATGGTATTGAAATGGTTATTTTAGTCATTCTAGCTTGAATTTAATCCGTGATGGGTTGATTATATTTTACCTGCTTGAGTTATTGAAATTGTGTTTGTGCTGTTATAGGCATCGGTTAAGTAAAATCATGCCTAAGTTATTGTTGCAATATTGATTGTTAGATAACTAATGAATTAAATATTAAATCATATTGAAATTGGAATTAATCCACACAATACTTAATCAGTGCATGTTTATTTTTCTAAGGTAGCTGAAGTTAATTTAGCATTGTATCTGGCGATACATATGTCTTGCGTAACTTGCAAGATTATTGTGATTAAACTGTTTCAAGGTAGAAATACTCTGTTACCTCACTTGATCTTTTATATTCTTGTGAAGATTCATTAATTGTTTGGATTGACATTGAAAAATGTTCAAGAGATTGATTAATTTAATAAGTATGTATGAGCAGTAGTTAACAAATTACCAAGTTGCCGTGAATTTGTTCGTAGCAGTATAAACATATGTTTAATAATTCTAGGTTAAAGGAATGTATTTAATCCAACACAATTATATCATCTTGATTAAACCTTATTTGAAATCGTGCATTAGAACCTTTTTCTTTTTAATTTTTTTACTTAGTTTTTAACCCTTAGTTTTTAATCATCTCTAAACCAAAATAGTTTCCATCACCAAAGTGTTTTCACATTAATTTCAAAAATATTCCTTTTTACAGTCCCAGTAGGTACGATAACTCGATATTTACTTGTCACTTTGTTACTTGTTGCGATTGTGTACACTTGTACATTTTCGTCGTTCCATGTTTTTGGCGCCATTGTCGGGGACTGTTTTAAAAAAACCCTTATTTTTGAATCTATTTTTACATTTTGGTTTATTTATTTTCCTGTTTAAAACTTTACTTACTTAAACTTTCTGTGATTATTTCAGGTGTTTATGAGTATTGACCAGATTATCGACATACCCCTTGTGGACCCTGAAATAGAACGAACCTTTCGACAGCGAAGAAGACAAGTGAACCGGAGAAGTACCGAAGATATAAACTTTGAGAATATGAATCAAGGGAATAGAGCAAACCTTGCTCAGAATCTGATACTTATTACTGATGATAGGGATAGAGCCTTATGACAGTATGCCGTGCCAGTATTTAACAATCTTAATATGGGTATTAAAGACCCGAAATCAAGGCACAACAATTCGAGCTGAAGCTAGTCATGTTCCAGATGCTTCAGACTATGGGCCAATTTAGTGGAATGCCTACTAAAGATCATCATCTTCACTTAAGACTATTTATGGAATTGAGCGATTCTTTCAAGTTAGCCGGAGTACCCGAAGATGCATTACGACTGAAGCTATTCCCATATTCGGTAGGAGATAGAGCTCGTGCCTGGTTGAACTCATTGCCACCAAACTCTATTTCTACATGGCAAGAGTTAGCTGAGAGATTCCTCATAAAGTATTTCCTGCCGAGCAAGAATGCCAAATTGAGGAATGAGATCACTACCTTCCAACAAATGGATGATGAGTCCCTGTATGAGGCATGGGAAAGGTAAAAGAGTTATTTCGAAAGTGCCCTCATCATGGAATCCCACATGGCATTCAACTTGAGACATTTTATAACGGTCTCAACGCTCACACAAGGATGGTAGTGGACACCTTTGCCAATAGTGCTCTCTTTTCTAAGTCTTATAATGAGGGTTACGAAATTACTAAGAGGATTGCCAACAACAATTATCAATTGCCCACCAATCGAGCAACGTCAGGAAGACGAGTCGCTAGAATACATTAAGTGGAAGCTCTTACTTCACTTGCATCTCAGGTATCTTTAGTATCCTCAATGCTTAAGAATCTTACCACTAATGGGTCTAACAGTTTTGCATCCCAACCACCTAACCAATTTGAGAATATAGCTTGTGTGTATAGTGGGGAAAGACATTTGTTTGAAGAATGTCCATCAAACCCCAAATCCGTATATTACATGGGTAACCAAAACCAAAACCGAGGGAGGCAAGGTCTACAATCCAACTTTTTATAACTCATCATGGCAAAATCACTCGAATTTTTCCTGGATTAACCAAGAGGCTGGGACTAGTAACACTTACGTCCAACCTAGACCAACTCAGCCGCCTAGTTTCTCCCAACAAGTTCAGAAACCAACCCAATCGGAACCATCCAATAGCTTTGAGAATCTATTAAAGACATACATGGCAAAAAAGGATGCCACTCTAAGGAATTTGGAGAATAAAGTGGGCCAGTTGCTACTGAACTCAGCAACTGACCACAAGGTGCTCTACCCAGTGACACAGAGAATCTGAGAAATTTGGTGAAGGAATGTTGTAAAGCGTTGACATTAAGGAGCGAAAGACAATAGAGCTCAACACTGTCGAAGTTGAAAAGGAGCCAGCTGATGCTCAAGATTCAAAAGAAGTTCAACCAAGTGTTGAAATTTCAGTTTCACCAGAACCAAAATCTTGCAAAAGCCAACAAAGTAACCTCAGGACCAGCTAATTCTGATCAACTAACAACGTCATTAGATGCAGAATTGCCGCCAAAGATGAATCAACCAGAATAAGTCCCAGTAATGAAACCACCACCACCCTACCCTCAAAGACTTCAGAAATAGAAGTAAGACATTCAATTCAAGAAGTTCCTTGACGTACTCAAGCAACTTCATATCAACTCTTATTGGTTAAAGCACTTGAGCAAATGCCAAACTATGTCAAGTTCATGAAAGATATCTTAAGCAAATACGGTAGCTCTGACGAAGGAATGCAGTGCATATCTTCAAGACAAACTACCCCCAAAATTGAAGGATCCTGGATGTTTTACCACACCGTGCAACATTGGAGCAACATATTCTGGTAAGGGATTATGTGACTTAGGTGCAAGTATCAACTTGATGCCTATGTCAATATTTAGGAAGTTGGGGATGGGAGAAGTTAGACCAACTACAGTTACGCTTCAACTAGCAGATCAATCCTTAGCACATCCAGAAGGAAAAATTGAGGACGTATTGGTACATGTAGATAAGTTTATCTTTCCTGCTAACTTTGTAATTCTAGATTTTGAAGCAGACAAAGAAGTGTCAATCATCCTAGGAAGGTCGTTCCTAGAAACTGTAAGGACCGTTATTGATGTGCAGAAGGGCGAGCTCACTATGCCTTCTCAGGATGATCATCTAACATTTAACATCTTTAAGTCTATGTGATTTCCTGAAAAAATGGATGATTGTTCTACAGTGTTCGATTTAAAGGATTTAATAGTGGTAAAGGAACACAATTGTGTTGAGGACCCACTGGAAAGAATTTTGACATTGGATCCTCCAAATGATGAAAAAGAGGATGAATACTTAGCTTTGCTAGAAGCTAATCAAAGGGGATTTAATCTACAGTCCTGTTTTGAATCTTTGGAGTTAAAAAAGAGGGACTATTATCAACCATCGATCGAGGAGCCACCTAAATTAGAACTCAAGGTATTACCTTCTCATTTAAAATACATTTATTTAGGTAATGCTTCTGCTCTGCCTATGATTTTTTCAGCAGAATTGACCACTAAGCAAGAAAAGAAACTTATCTTAGTTCTAAAATAATTAAAGAAGGCCATCGGATGGGACCATAGCTAACATTCACGGCATTAGTCCATCTGTATGCATCCGCAAGATTATCCTGGAAGATGGCAAAAAAGGGACGATCGATGGACAACAGAGACTGAACCCCATCATGAAGGACGTAGTAAGAAAAGAGATCATCAAGTGGTTAGATGCGAGTATCATCTATCCTATATTAGACAGTTCATGGGTATGCCCAGTCCAGTGCGTGCCAAAAAAGGAGGTATCACGATCGTAGAGAATGAGAACAATGAGTTGATATCATCTAGAAAGATTACGAGATGGAGAATCTGCATCAATTACCAGAAGCTGAACAAGGTGACTAGGAAAGATCACTTTCCTTTGCCGTTCTTAGAGCAGATTCTGGATAGACTCACGGGATGAGATTATTACTGTTTTCTGGATGGATACTTAGGGTGCGTTTGGTTCGCTGTATTGGATTAGAGGTGTATTGGATTAGAGGTGTATTGGGATTAGAGGTGTATTGGATTAGAGGTGTAATAGCTAATCCACTGTTTGGTTGAATGTAATGGAATAGAGGCGTAATAGTAATCTTGTGTTTGGTTGAATGGAATAGAGGTGTAATAGCATAATGGAAAAAACTAAAATGACTAGAATACCCTTAGCATCAAATTGTTTTGGTAAATGATTATTGTTATTGTTATTTAAATTTTAATAAGATTATTATTATCAGTAATAAATATTTTAATCATATTTAAACATAATTATAATTAAATATATTTTAATTAAAATATATAATTTAATAAAATTCTTAATAATCAATATTCTTATATGAATTTACTCAAATCATAATATATGATACTATAAAATATAAATTAACATAATTATTAAATATATTATAATTAAAATATATAATTTAATAAAATTCTTAATAATCAATATTCTTATATGAATTTACTCAAATCATAATATATGATACTATAAAATATAAATTAACATAATTATTATTAAATATATTATAATTAAAATATATAATTTAATAAAATTCTTAATAATTAATATTCTTATATGAATTTACTCAAATCATAATATATTATACTATAAAAGATAATTTTAAATAATTAAAATTAAATATATTTTAATTAAAATATATGATTTAATAAAATTTAAAATAATTATAACTAATAAATTATCTTATATGAATTTGTAAAATTTAATAATATATAATTTCATAAAATTCTTGATAATAAATTTTCTTATATGAATTTATACAATTTAAAATAATTAATATTAAATTTAATTTAATAATGATATATAATTTCATAAAATTACTCAAATCAAAATATAACTTGAGAATTATATTCTGGATAAACATAATTAACTTATATTAAGAAAAGGTTAGATGAAATAATCTTATATACAATCAATGTATCAAATATAAATTTTATAAAAATAATTGAGAGACAAACAAATTAAAAATGAGAGCAACTAGGTTTTATGTATATATATATGTACGTAGTCCATGTTAGGGGCTAGAGAATTAAGAGGCAAAGAGCTATATTGGTTTTGGAATGAAAAAATTGGTACAAACTGCAATAAAAGCTGAAATTAGGGGAAGAAAAAGCTAAAGTCCACAATGTAGGTAAAGGAATTGATTAATACAACAAACATAGATGTTTGTGGGAACCCATGGTTTATTTTTCAGCATCTGCTTATAATTTTGTGTCATTAAATTTATGATAAAAATTTCTTTTAATTCTTTTTCATCAATTAATTTGGGGGTACCATTCTAGGCCAATGCCCACGTCTTCATTTATTGCTATTATTTTGCTCTTTCATCATTTGTGGTTCTCTTGGTTACTTCCCCATCTTTTTAGGTACCATGAATATACCATTCCTTCATGCAAATTTTTATTTGAGCTTAGAGTTAGCACAATTTATTTTAATAATGTTTAAATTTGAACGAGATCTTTGAAAGTATCAAAATCGTTAAATAAAGATCATAATTGATATTAATACAAGAATTGGTACTTGACATTCAGATCACTCTCGAGTAGCCATGAGGAACATCCATTTTTTTGTGTTAAGTTTTATCGTAGTTTATGACAGAAAAAAACAAGAGATAAACAACAGAAAATGAAGTAAATAATATATATGTGACCTTGAAGCTTTTGTTGATCCATTTCACATCTCAGAAGCATTGGTCAGAGAAAAAAAAAGAGCAAAAGAATTGAAGATATTACATACTTCACAAAACCACATCAACTAGGAGGAAATAGTCACCTTCCCATGTCGAAGAAAAAGGTGCGATTGATCATGTTGTGCCTCTTGTACAGATATGTCCAGAACTTCATTGCCAATTAACAACTGTAAACTACCATCTGACCATCTCACAAAGCGAGCATTGCTTTCATACTACATACAACAAGAGGAAATATAAGAAACCCTGCTTGGTTAAGAAATTAAGGGATTGATAACAGACCATAAAATTAATTCTGACAACGAAATAAAAACAACAAATATAGTTAAGGAAAAAAAAAAGAATCTAACTATAGTGGTGGCTAACGAACACCCTACTCACAGTTTTTGATTAACTTTGTAACCATCCCAAACTTACAGCACATACATACAATAAATAGATCTACATTCGTTTCCAGCACGCTCAAATCAAATCACCAAAAAGAAGGGGAAGGTGGCAGAAATTTACTCACTGATGTTGTGCCATCTTTCTTTCTGACGGTCCTCCAACGTACAATATTGTTCTCCAACCTAATACGTTTTTTTGAGCCAGACTCATCTGTTACAAATGTATCCTCCTCAACATATGTCTTGGGATCAAATGGTTTTGGGTCAATGCCCATTATATTTGAAACTTTGATCATGTTCATCTGCAAAAGAATGACAGAAGTATGAAGTCTAGCCTCAAGCGCTTAGAATGTTCTTGGTTGAAAAGAAAAGTGTAAGGAAAGAAAATAAAAGAGATGACTATTTTACATCCTAATGCATAATAAATATTTTGGAATGTTAAGAGGACAGAAAATGAGGTGGATGTATGTTAGTTCAAAATTATGCATTTTTGAAGGGTTTCATTTTCTTTCCTCTTATTCTTCAACTCTACAGAACAATGAATGGAAAGGAAATTAATTTTTCTTTCAATTTTTTCATCCCTCCTACCGAGCAGACCAATAGAAAGAAAAATTTTATTTTCCATCTTTCTATTTTTCTATTCTTTCAATTGTCTATCCTTCCAATTTTCTTTCCACTCTACCAAGCAAAGCCTTAAAGTAGTAATGACCCTCAAAACCTCCAACGCACTTCAACTGATGCTTCCATTTGAAATAAAAATGGCGTAATGTACCAAAAATCCAATTGAATAACGAAACAACTTCTAAAATGTCACTAACTATAAGAAGATATCCTTAAGATGCTGTTAAGTTAGATTTTTTCAAGAGAGAGCATAGGAAGAAAATAAACCTTGGTTGGATGAGCTGGAGCAGGGCGAAATGGAACCTCCACCTCCAACGGGGGTCCAACTGGCTTCTCTTTTTGTTTCACCTCAACATGTTCGTCATCTGACTCATAACAAGCATCTTCATCATGCACCATATCTTCAAGTCTTGGACTCTTCCCATAGCTCCCTTCCTCTTCCATAGGAGATCTCTAAGGGACAAAAGAATTTACATCATCATTCTAACATGACCACAGGCATACTGGAACTTATATAAAGGCAAAAAAGAAGAACCATATTGCGTTTGACACATGATACTCACAATTTCCTCTTGCTCCATATCATGTCGAACTGCATATTCTGCTTCTTCTTCTTCTTCGTCAGAAGCACCAAATACATCACGAATTTCAGCAGCTGAATGTGAAAGGTGAGTTGGATCCTTCTCCTCCTCTGGTGACTTACTGCCATTAAGTCAATTTGGTAGAATAGTAAATGCAGATCATTAGAGACAATAGTACATCCAAGGAATCATTATCATATAAGGTTTTGCATGAATTTTTTCTGTTTCAGTTTTGGCAAAAAAAGAAACATACTATTTACATTTTAGAAAACATGTAATACAATGTCAAAGTACCAAGTACTGCACACCTAATAGGCAAACAACATATAGGAGAGTAACAATAAAAAATGAACAAATAAAGACAAAAGGAGACACAGGCAAGAACGCACAGCATGAGACTGAGTAAGGGAGAGAGCAAATTACCTCAAGCTTCTAGTTTGATCAACCTCTTCATCTTCGTTATCAGGATAATGGTTTTCCTCAGACCTTTCTGACCCACTCTCAATTACTTCCCTTCTCCGGCTAGTCACTACCCTCTGACCATAGTCTTCTTTTTCATCACTATCTGTCTCTTTTGCCTTACTTTCTTCCCTTTGATCCCCAATATCCACTTCTTGGGAGCTTTGTACTCTTTCACCCTCACTTTCTCCAGGATCAGGTTCTAAATCTCGTAGGTCACCATCACTCTCCACTTCTGCCTCACCATGTCCCTCCACTTCAACTTCACCTTCGCCTTCACCCTCAGGCTCCATTACACCCTCAGCTTCATCCTATATGCAAAATCATTAAACAGGTTAACTTCAAGCAATTATACTTCTAATCACGCACAAAAAACATAGAGAACTCCATAATAGCAGAAAATATCTAAGCAAACTAGGATCAAATACCCTAAGGCTATTTTAGGTCTTTCCAGACCCCAAGAAAAGGAGAAACTCACAGCCGGTGAGAACACCAATTTATTCCTTTCTAGACTTGAATTTTTTTGTATATAATTTAAACTCAGAGAGTAACTCTCAATAACAGCAAACATCTTGGTAACAGATCAACCATTCTGAAACTTGCATTTCTTTTTCATCCAAGAATAGGGGAGGAATAAAAAATGTGAAAAATATCAAATTATGACATTCTAAACTATAATTTAGTTAGAACAAAATCCCCCTCTAAGGTTCTTGTACTGAGCGTACTTGGCCCATAATAAGATGATTTCAGAATCGCATTTGTATTCGAAATACAAATTCCATAATCAAGAGGCACAAGTTGGAAGAAGAAAAAGATCAAATGTGCAGCTATACACAATTTCCGAAACATTAATTGGCAATTTAAATGAACCTAAATCAACAATACAACAATGATAAACTTATTCAAGCCTAAGCTCGGTATTATCCAGAAAAAATCAATCTAAAAAAGATTGCATGAACAATAGGGTAAACCCATCCTCTAAATTAAAAATAGTCATCGAACCAAATCAATCACTTACTAGCGAAACCCAAATTAAAAAAACAATTACTGTCTAATTAACATTAGAAAAAATAAATAATTGACAAAAACCACAACAGAAAAATAAAACCTAACGATTAAAGAAAGTAAAAGAATTACAGAAGCGTAATTAGGATGGGGATTTGATTCATGTTCGGAATCGATCTCTTCCTCTTCCTCCGACTGATCGCCGAAGAGGTTTTGCATCATCTCGTGTCGCTTCTCCTCTCCCATCGCTCTTCTTTTCTCCTTATCTCTCGCCCTTCGATTGAATGAATTCCTTGGCTCTTTCACGCTCGAATTAGCAGAGTGAAACAAATCTGGAGGGGATTAACTTGCCAACAACGAATTCGGCAGAGGCTAGAAGGAACAGAAGAGAAACGGGGAAGCAGATGGGAGGGTATAACAGGGATGGTAAACCTATGCGGAGCCTAATCTGAGCAAATGGGGTGTATTAGAAATCGGTGGATTTCACCGATTAAGTTAGTCGCGTATTACAGCCGTAATAGAAAAACCACGAACCAAACAATAGCATAGAAGCGTCCTAAGTAGGCCCCACCGATTAGGGGTGTATTGGCTATGCCAATACACCCAACCAAACATGCCGTCAAGGTATAATCAAATTACAGTAGCACCGGAGGATCAACAGAAAACGACATTCACCTGCCTGTACAGTACGTTTGCATTTAGACGCATGCCTTTTGGTTTATGTAATGCACCTGCAACATTTCAAATATGTATGATGTCTATTTTCACTGACATGGTTGAGAAATATGTGGAAGTTTTTATGGATGATTTCTCAGTATTCGGAGATACTTACGATGATCACTTAGCCAATCTAACTAAGGTACTAAGGCAATGCGAAGAAATGAATCTCCTACTCAACTGGGAAAAGTGCCATTTTATGGTACGAGAAGAAGTTATTCGAGGGCATTAGATAACAAGACATGGGATTGAGGTATACAAAGCAAAGGTAGACGTTATTGAGAGACTCCCACCTCTAACATTTGTAAAGGGTGTTGGTGCTTTTTGGGCCACATTGGTTTTTATCAAATATTTATCAAGGACTTCTCCAAAGTTGCTAAACCTTTATGTAAATATTGGAGAAGGACTCTATATTAAATTTTGATGAAGAATGCTTAAAAGCCTTCAATGATTTGAATAGTCGATTAGTCACGGCACCCATATTTGTCACACCAGACTGGGATTTGCCATTCGAATTGATGTGTGACGTAAGTGACTTCGCAATTGGAGCTGTCTTGGGCCAGCGAAGGAACAAAGTTTTTCATCCCATCTACTACGCAAGTCAAACCTTAATAGAAGCTCAACTGAATTATACAGTAACAGAAAAATAGTTATTAGCTATTGTGTTTGCTTTCGACAAGTTTTGATCTTATCTGGTAGGTATCAAAGTGATTGTTTATACGGACCACTTGGCAATTAAGTATTTACTTGTGAAGAAAGACGCTAAGCTGAGGCTGATCCGATGGGTACTTCTATTTCAAGAGTTCGATCTAGAGATTCAAGATCGAAAGGGAGTCAAAAATCAAGTAGCAGATCACTTGTCCAGATTGGAGCCATAAGAAGGGAATTCTCCTCTTACACCAATTTAGGAGATGTTTCCAAACGAACATATCCTGAAGGTAAATCATTTCCATAATACCTCTTGGTTTGCTGATATTGCTAACTATTTAGCTTGTGGTTTGATGCCAATTGATAAGACGTATCAACAAGGAGAAAGTTTCTTCATGATGTGAAGTACTATTTCTTGGAAGAGCCATATGTGTTTAAAAAGGGTGCAGATCAGATGATCAGGAGATGCATGGTAGAAGATGAAATACCGAAGATTTATACCACTGTCACTCAGCTCCAAGTGGGGGACACTTTGGAGGTACACGTATAGGAGCCAAAGTATTGCAAGCTGGATTCTTTTGGGCAACACTATTCAAGGATGCATATGCTTACATGAAGAGCTGTGATCGATGTCAAAGGGTTGAAAATGTCACCAACAGAAATGAGATGCCTCGAACAAACATCATTGAGGTAGAGTTATTCGATGTATGGGGTATTGACTTTCTTTGTCCTTTTCGTCCATCTTGCGGTCACAAGTACATACTAGTAGCAGTAGACTATGTGTCTAAGTGGGTTGAGGCTGAGGCATATCCGACAAACAATACTAAGGTTGTGATGAAGTTTCTATAAAAGTATGTGTTCACAAGGTTTGGAACCCCAAGAGCTATCATCAGTGATGACAGATCCCACTTTTTGAACAAGTGGTTAAAATTGTTATTAGACAAGCACGGAGTGATACACAAGGTTTCAACAGCTTACCATCCACAGACAAATGGGCAAGCTGAACTGGCAAATAAGGAGATCAAAGACATACTTGAGAAGGTAGTCTGCCCGAATCGATGAGATTGGTCCACAAGATTAGATGATGCTTTATGGGTTTACAAAATAGCATACAAGACACCGTTAGGGATGTCACCCTATAGGTTTGTCTTTGGGAAAGCCTGCCATCTACCATTGGAGTTAGAGCACAAAGCTTACTGGGCTCTTCAACAGCTTAATTTGGACCCTAAGCTCGCGAAAGAGAAACCAATGTTCCAACTCAATGAGTTAGAAGAGTTCCGAATGTTCTCATATGAAAATTCCAAATTACTTAAAGAAAGACTCAAGAAATGGCATGACAACCACATTCGAGTTCGAGAATTTGAAGCAGGTCAGCAAGTCTTGTTGTTCAATTCCAGATTGAAGTTCTTTCCAGGTAAGCTAAAATCACGTTGGTTCGGTCCATTTACTATTCACCAATTCTATCTATACGGAGTTATTGAACTCCAAGGTAAGGGAGGTAATTTTCCAGTTAATGCTCAGCGCCTGAAACATTATTGGGGAGATAAAATTGAATAGGATAAAATCTCGTTCATTTTATCGTATACTTAATTTTTTGTTTTTTTTTGTATAAATGATTTAGGGTATATTTTCAGGTAAAATATGTTTAAATAAATTCTGTCTAGGAGATTGAAACTTAAGCGGGACCATTTGTGACCCCTCTAATCTTTCTTGGGAATTTATTTTGACATAATTTTCCAAAAAATTATCCCCCAAATGGAAAATTAAATTTTTAGTTTCAAATAAATGGGTCAATTTTGATCTAAGTTTTAATTTGCAACTCAATTTTAAATTTTTATTAAGTCTAGGGACCTAATTGAATTATTTTTAAAATTTAGCCCCTCTTTTCGTAAATAAAAAACTTGGTGCCTTTCTTTCTTAATATTTTCAAAAAGCATCTAGAATAAATATCTTTAATATTATTAATAATTTGATAAACTTTAATATATCATTATATTATTTATAATTTATATATTAATTTTTATCAACTTAGCTTAGAATTAGGATTAATTAGGAATTTTTTTAATTCTACACAATAAAATAAGAGATGAGAATCAAAAGTAAATATGGACAGGTAGTAAAGTCTAAAGTGTGGCAATAGGTATATACATGTCTAGGACTGGATCTAGGAAGAGCTTGGTACTTAAGCAGTCAAATTGACTCACCTCCTCTTTTCTGGAATCCTACCTGGAGTATAGTATCTATTCACTTTAAACAATAAGGACATTGCTCATTTTAAGTTGGGGGACCAAAAATTGAAATTATTTCCACTTAGAATAAAATTTTTCTTTTCTTTATGAATATGATATATTTTTGGTCAATAAATTTGAATTTTGTTAAGTATGCCCCTTACAAAGTTAGCCATCACCTTTCTTAATTATCGTAAAAATGTCTCAAACACTAGACTCGGTACTATTCAGAGTATTCTTTGAAAATAATTTTGGGGGAGTTGCAAAGAAGTATGAAATGCTCTAAAAATTGTAGTACATGCAGTAAAATACTCGAAAAAAGAGCATATGTACGTGAAGCAAATTGCACTAAAGAGCATGTAAAAAGGAAAGAAAAGTTGACGTATTGAAGGTAATTATTTCGAAAGGTCCGATACAAGCTGAGTTTAGGGTTTTTTTTAAACCTAAAATTATCTATCTTTTACCTACCCCTAAGCCCAGACATGTTACAACCTTGTTAAAGACCTATTCATTCAAAGTTCCAATATTACCTACATTAGTGGAGAGAAATTGCTCTGTTCAACATATGAAGACATCAGTTAAGCTTAATGATTGCAGTCTAATTTTTAATAAAGGATTAAACTCAAATTGGTAGGGATTAACATGTCTTTATTAAGAAACATTTAGTCTAATTTTCCTATTGTAGTAATTGTTGAGATTAATTTGAACGATATATATACTTGAGTAACATAATTATCAAATTTCTTATTTTTGAGCATAAGTATATTGATTTCATGATTTTGGGAAGAATGTTGTTCTGAAGGAGTTTTTCAAAAAATATTTTCGAGAAAATTCTTTTCAAATTTTTGCATTACTCGGGACGAGCAATGAATTAAGTTTGGGGGTGTGGAAACACGAAAATTTATGTGTTTTTACATGTCATTTTTAACTAAAAATCATGCTATTTCGGTTAAATTCTTGTCGAAAAATAATTAAATATTAGAAAATAATTAAATTATGTTAAAAATATGAACATGATGAATTTTAATTATTTTTATAGTTAATTTTGATTAATTTTGACTATTTTTGACAGATTCGCACAAAGGGCGAAAATTGGCTCAGCAGACAATGCTCGAAGAATAAAATCGATAAGCAATTTGAAGCATCGAGACAACTTTTTTTCCAGCCTAAGACGGTTGACAAATGTGTGTTAATTCATAATATAATTAATTTTAATTTATTCCCAATTTAATTTGGGCTAAATAAATTATTATTAATTTATTATGGAAAAAAAGGGTCCAGTTGAACTGCATTGGTTGAACCGAACCAACCACCAATTGGGCTGCCCAGAATTGTCCATATGCAGACCCAAATTAGCATCTTAGTTGACTAAATAAGCTTGCAAAGAATCCCTTGAAGAAATTTCAACATTGCATTCAAACACCTCCAAAAAATGTGGCTTTATGGATTTGCCCCAGGCTATTTTTAGCAAAGTTGAATCTCTCAACTTTGCTATGTGTGTGGCTAGCCAAGGGGGGTCTCTTTGGCTGATGAAATTTTCTATTTTTAGCAGCCACAATCAGCTATAAAAGCCACCCCTTGCTGATTATTCAACTCATCCCTCACACTCTCATTCTCTCTCTCCTCTCTCACTTTCTCTCAACTTTTCCTTCCCATTTTCCCTTTTGTTCAAGTGTCGATTTCTTCTCTTGGGAAAGAAGTCCTCGTCAGCCATTGTTGAGCAGCAATTAAAGTGTTCATGAGCCACCTTGATACTCGAGGACAATGGAGAATGAAGAACGGAAAAATCAGTCAAGCCACGGAGAAACACCGTATTTGCTTCTTGTTCCCTATCTCTTTAAATTTCGTTGTTGTTTTGACAAACATGTTTATTAATATTTATGCTATTGAAATGGTTATTTTAATCAATCTAGCTTGAATTTAATCTGTGTTGGGTTGATTATATTTTTCCTGCTTGAGTTATTGAAATTGTGTTTGTGCTGTTATAGGCCTCGGTAAGATGCTTGATTAAGTAAAATCATACCTAAGTTATTCTTGCAATATTAATTGTTAGATAACTAATGAATTAATTATTAAATCACATTGAAATTGGAATTAATTGGTACAATACTTAATCAGTGCATGTTTATTCTTCTAAGGTAGCTGAAGTTAATTTAGCATTGTATTTGGCGATACATATGTCTTGCATAACTTGCAAGATTATTGTGATTAAACTGTTCCAAGGTAGAAATACTCTGTTACCTCACTTGATCTTTTATATGCTTGTGAAGATTCATTAATCGCTTGGATTGACATTGAAAAATGTTCAAGAGATTGATTAATTTAATAAGTATGTATGAGCAGTAGTTAACAAATTACCAAGTTGCTGTGAATTTATTTGTAGCAGTATAAACATATGCTTAATAATTCTAAGTTAAAGGAATGTAATTAATCCAACACAATTATATCATCTTGATTAAACCTTATTTGAAATCGTGCATTAGAACCTTTTTTTTTATTTTTTCCTTAGTTTTTAACCCTTAGTTTTTAATCATCTTTAAACGAAAATATTTTCCATCACCAAAGTGTTTTACCATTAATTTCATAAATATTCCTTTTTACCGTCCCTGTGGGTACAATAACTGGACATTTACTTGTCACTTTATTACTTGTTGCGATTGTGTACACCTGCACATTTTCGTCGTTCCAGTGCTGCGTCAGTATGTTCTAGGAATTGCCATGGCATTTATGCTGGTAATCTGTCCAACCTTTTGCTATAACAATGCTTCACTCCTTCATTTCTCTTCTTCCTGCCTACATCTGCTACAAACACAAACAATTCCTTTCCTTCCACCAACAAAAGTGACATATAGTAATATTGAAAGAACTGTCCAAGCTTCATGATGCAATGTTATAAAAATATCATAAAAATTAACATATAACCACTTAAGTATAAACAATTAATCAAGTTTAGAGGCCTGCAATATAACTCTTTTCAAGAGTTATCACTTACTTATTTCAATACATAACATATATCACATACAAAGTCATTTTAACTTACTCATTTCAATACATAACAAATATCACATGCAGGGTCATATTAACTTACTCATTTCAATACGTAACATATATCACATAGAGAGTCATATTAACTTACTCTTTTCATATCCTTCCCTAGATTAAACCTTGGGCCCTAAATCTCATATCAAAACAAATTTCACATTTCTTATCATATCAAACACACGCGTGTTCTCGTGAGTTTAGGGCTCTTTTCCATGGGTAACAACTAACATGTCTTACCATAGGCAACACTCATATCGCTAGACTGGTTGGCATCTAACATCTACCAAAAACCTAGCACTCACACCAACTGGTTAGTAACCAGCATACCATACCAGTGGCTTGCCAATCGGGTTAACAGCTAACATGTCTTACCAGTGGCCCATCATACACACCAATCTGGTTAGCAACTAACATGCGCTACTAGTGGCCCATCGTTTTTAGATACCGAGTTTTTTCCCTAATTGGGCCATATAAATTCCATGTTACTTGCATGTACATGCAAATGGATACATGCAAGAAAATACCATACTTCATGAAGACATCTCACTTGAATTCTAAACTATAGCAACCAAAATTTAGTAATAGACTCGAACTAGAAGAGAACTCAGAGAAGTTCAACATAGACTGGATACTCATTGAAGATTATTAACAAGGTTTGCTATGTTATCTCTATCATAACATGTACAACCCTTTTCTTACAATTTGATCTCTTATTGAGTCCTCTCCTACGAAGAACTCTTCCTTAAGTATGATCAAAGTATATTAGAGCAAGTGAAAAGACAAGAAGAACCCCTGATTACCAAAGTTCACTAATATTTATGGCTCAAATTTTCTTCTTCTCTCTCTCTTTCTCTCTCTCAGAACTAACACGTGGCTAACATGCAAAGCTAATTTATAATCTTTGATTCCATGAGCAGGATGCTTGTTTAAGTCCATATATAGATCTAAGCATTTTGCAAACTTTATGCTTGTTTCCTTTAGCAATATACGCTGTGAGTTGCATCATGTAGATGATTTCCTTAAGATAGTCGTTCAAAAACACTGTCTTGACAGCCACCGTAATGGATAGTAATATGCGGATTGAATGGAGCATGGCAATCGGAGAGAAGGTTTTTTCATAATCAATGCCTTTTTTCTAAGTATAACCTTTTGCTACAAGTCTAGCCTTATAAGTTTCCACTTTTCCATCTACATTTTTTCCTTTTGTAGATTCACTTGCACCCTATCGGTTTTATCCATTCTGGTAATTCTACAAGTTCCAACAATGAGTTGGAATACATAGAGTCCATCTCAGCTTTCATAGCTACTTCCTAGAGCTTAGAATTAGCACCCTGTATTGCTTCATCATATGTGAATGGGTTATCATCTTCCCGTTCAGCAAACTCAATGTTAAAAACACTTTCACTAGACTAAAAGAACTCAGGCCTACAGGAAACCCTCCCACTGCAACCAAGCACCTTATGCTGTTGATCGTTTGCAGGTTTACTATTAAGAGTTGGTTCTGGAACCATTTCTATCAGGTTTTTTTATATTTCCCAAAAGTTCCTCGAGTACTTCTTTACTCCGAGGTTTAAAGTCATTCAAGTAACTTTCTACAAGGAAACTAGAATAAGTTGACAATATAAAAGTTTACTCTTTTGGGTTACAAAACAGACCATCCGTTTTTCCCTAAGGATATCCTACAAACATGCACAATTTTGTTTGTGAGTCCAACTTCTTAAATGATTAAGATTTGGCTTCCTGCCATGCCACAATTTGTATAGGGTTTTTGATGTTTCCTTAGTTGGCACATCATTCTGAATATAGCAAGTCGTTTGTACCGCATAAACCCTAGAAAGAGATTTGTAGCTTTGAATAACTTAACATCAAATGTACAATGTCTAACAACATTCAATTCTCTCTCTGCGACACCATTCTATTGTAGAGTGCTCAGCACAGTCAATTGGGATAGAATCCCACTTTCTAGGAGGTACTCTAAGAACTCATTAGATAAATATTCCTCTCCTCGAGCAAACCAAAGTGTCTTTATGGGTAAACCTAATTGTTTCTCCACTTCTGCATGAAACTCTTTGAATTTATCAAAGGTTTCACTCTTGCAGTGCATATGGTATAAATATCCAGGTCTAGAACAATCATCAATAAAGGTTACATAATATTCATAACAACCTCTAGCATTGACACTCGTGCGGCTACATACATCAGTGAGCACAAGTTCTAGAAGTTTTCCTACCCTTGTTCCTTTTGCATTAAAAGATCGCGTAGTCATCTTACCTTCCGCACAATATTCACATTACATAAGATCAACTTCTTTAAGAAAACTTAAGATGTCATCTATAACAAGTCTAGTGATTCTTTCTCGGTTAATAGACCATGTTTCAATTGCAAAAGGTACGTCTCATTAAAGTGAGAAGGTTTAAGTCTTTTTTTAATATTTTAGTCTCAAGTAGTGTGTACATCTTTGGTTTGATAAAATAGTGATTATTTGACATCCGTCCATTATTAAAAATCATAGTTAAGTCATTTTTATATAAAAATGAAATAGAAATTAAAATTATTTTTAAATTTGGTACATAGAAAACCTCTCTTAAAATAATCTTCCTAAAATAATGAAAATAAATATGTAAATTTTTCAGTTCTTTAGCTGCGACATTTGTCTCGTTCTCGGTCCGCAATGGTAACCTCTTATCTCTAAGACCTTTTATCTCCTCAAACTCCTATTGAGATAGGAAGAATTCACTTTAATATAGCTCTATGTGACCTAGGATCTAGTATTAATTTAATGCCTCTATCCATTTTTGAAAAACTTGAGTTGGGGAATCTCAAAACTACTTAGATAACACTACAGTTGGCTCCAGGTCTTCAACACTATAACACCCCTAACACTAATCTGTCATTGAATTAGGGTTGCGGAGCATTATTGTACAAACAGAACATTTAAACATACATCTCATACATAATCATCAACCTTTTTTATAAGTTCATGATTGATTACCTTTTAACACTTACCATTTCGTTCCTTTTTCTTGCCCGTTGAACCATTTAGAATTACACTGGATACTCGGGAAAGCTCACATATAGTGTGCCTTTACATATAACTGTAACCTTTCCTTTACATCAGTGCTCACACGAGTTGTGGGTCAGAATATAAGATAGACGATGCTACTCAAATGAGCTGTTGAGTATCTGCATAAAATGCAGGACCTCAGCCATCGGTAGGACATTCAAGACCAACACCCGAAACATGAAATCCCTAATGACACGTCATTTGTACCCTAAGAAATCCTAAGGTTCAACCAAGACTCGATATCCGTCAATTCATCATAATATCGTTACATTGGTATATTGTTTAATTTATATTAAAACAACATAATAAGCATTCATTTTAAACAACATTAACCGAATATAGTTCATATGAACTTACCTAACTAAATTGCAGTAATGACCAAGTACAGGGGCTATTTAGAAATTTTATCTTCTCATCGATTTTCCACTTGTTCTTGATTTAAAAAAATAATTCCATTTAATTCACTAATTCTAATAGAAAAATCAAGTCATTTTATGCAATTAAGTTTTTTTTACATTTTGCAAAATTTCCCCAACACTTTACTTTTATACAATTTAGTCCTTAAGCCCAAAACATGCAAATTTAACCATTTTTATTCTATTAATCTCATTCCAACATTTAAAATAATTAATTATGCTTATAACCCATAATAATGAAAATTTACAAAATTACCCTTAAATTTTACCCTTTTGCAATTTAGTCCCTAAATCCGAAACTTACAATTTCATCATTTTTAATCATAAATCACGCTAGTTGATTTTTTACCCAATCTTATAACAGCCCATATTTTTCCACAATTTAAAATATTTTCCTTAAATTTTAGCATTTTAATAAATCAATCCCTAAACTTGAAAATCATCAAAAATTACTTAACAAAATACTTATATTTAACAACCAAGCTTAATAATCTATCATAAAATTTCAAGAACACTTCAATTTTATCCACAATAAAATTCTAAACATTAAACAATTTAATCAATTGACCCCCGGGTTAGCTAGATTAAGCTAATACGATAACAAAAACATAAAAATCATTAAAAATGGATACAAAATGGACTTACATGTATTCAAATTTAGTTAGCCGAACCTTGAAGGTTAATAGCCATGGACATTTGGTGAAGGAAAAAATCAAATGAACAAGATGCTACTATTCTTTTATGTTTTCTTTAACTAATTATTTAATTTACTATTATACCCTTGCAATTTAATTAAAATTTCTCAAATTTTCACCTTTAAATCGTCCACTAATAATAAATAAGATATATTTACCTTTTAAAACCCTTAATTCATGGTTCGTTAGCCATTTAATACAATTAAGCAAATAGAGATTGACTTTTGCATCCTTTACAATTTAGTCCTTCTTTATTAATTTACTATCTAAATATTAAAATTTCTTAACGAAACTTTAATACAACCTTAATAACACTCCATAAATATTTAATAAAATATTTACTACTCGGTCTATAGAAATGAGGTACTGGTACCTCATTTTCGAAAACCACTTCACTTAAGGTACATACCACTTGAACCTAATTATTCATTCAATTAATATAAATTTCAATTTATGAACACACTCATCGAATTTATGGCCCCGAAACTACTATTTCTAACACCACTAAAAAATAGTGTGACAACCCAAATTAGACCCTGGTCGGAATGTGGTTTCGAGACCACATTACCGAGCCAAAAATTTATTTTCGTGTTTTAATTGCATAAATTGTTGTGTGACAGTGAATATATGAGAAATTAAATGCTTAATATTAGCATTAGGATTGTGAATTAATTCAAAAAGGACCTAGTTGACGAAGTTAGAAAAGATGATAGATGAATTATAAGGATTAATTAATAATAGGGTGAGGAAGCATGGCTTTGCATGTCAAATTGCCCATAAAATTCATGGTGGCCGGCCAAGGAGTGATGATGCTCCACTCATTCTAATTTAATATGTTTCTTTTGGTGAACAAATGATGGGGATAATAATAGGAAAGGGAACAAAAAAAAATGGGTGTCATACTTGCCATCTCCTAGCCGAAAAACCAAGAAAAAGAAGGGAAAAAAAAACTTGGAAAGAATTCGGCCATTGCTTGTGCCTAGGAGGAGTGTTTGATGTTGTGGCATGAAAATGAGGGAGTTTGAATGCTTAATAAGGAGGGAAGAAGAAGTGTTCATGTTTTCTTTCTTTTGCAATTGTTCTAACTAGAGGAAGAAGAGGAAGCAAGATTCGGCCAAGGTGGTCCTTTAAGTGGTTTAAGGTATGTTAATGCTCTATCATTGAAAATCTTTGTATATTTGGAGTGGCCATCAAGTATAGAAGCTAGCTCATGGCAAATGTTCTCTTTTTGTAAAGTTAAGAAGATGACATTCGGCCATGGATGGTTGTATTTCTTTGATGTCGTTTTTGATGCTTTAGGGTATTGAGGGTTGATTATAGATGAGGTGAGTTTCTTGATTTAAAATTTGATGGATGTTAAGCTAGTTAGGCAACCAAAGGTTCAATATTTTTGTTATGTGGTTATATGTGCATTTCGGCCATGGTCTTTGTTTGAATTTGAGATTTGTAATGTGATTTTCCTAAATTGTCTATGAATTTTTGGTTGTTGATTCCATGGTAATGGTATATTGAATCCATGACTTGAATCCATGAAAATTTAGTAAGGTTGCATTCGGCAACTTGCTTGGAATTAAAAATTGATGTCTAAGCTTAGGTGATTTCGATGATGATATATATATTCATAAGTATATTTAGTTGATTCGGCTTTGGTAGTTGCATGAGGTTATTAGCCGAATATACTAACATACATATACATGTGAAATCGGATTGTAAATATTTAGCAAGGTGGTTAAACTAGTTAAATTATTGATTTAGCTCAAGGAGTTAAAGGAGGTGAATCGAGCAAGGGCAAAGAAAAGGTTATCGAGTAGCCGAGTTGGAACCGTCTTACCCAACACGAGGTAAGTCATTAAGCATGTAGTTGGTGTTATTTCAAATGGTCATAATGTTTATGTATTGATGCTGAATGGAATGAATAAATATACATATATATATATGCATGTACGTATATGATGATGAAATTGTTGAATGAAAAGAAAAGAGGTAAGATGTACTGAGTTGTTGATCTCGGCACTAAACGTGCGGGATAACCATTTATGACCATGAGATTGGCGCTAAGTGCGCGGGATTAAATTGTATAGCACTAAGTGTGCGATATGACTATGTTGCACTAAGTGTGCGAAATGAATATGATGCACTAAGTGTGCGAATTGACCATGCGGCACTAAGTGTGCGAGTTTGACTATGTAGCACTAAGTGTGCGATTTGATTACATAGCACTAAGTGTGCGAGATGATTATATAGCACTGAGTGTGCGGGCTCAATATACATTCGTGAATCATTATGGACACTATGTGTGCGACACTATTGAGTCGATCGCGGACAGCGGATCGGGTAAGTGTCTTGAGTACATGGCTAATAGGTGCTATGCTTATACTTGGTGCTGAGCTCGGTAAGTTGAACCTATGTGACAAATATACTTGAAGTCACGTACATAAAATTTATCGTAGAATGGGTGAAAGGCCGTTTAGTTGTATGTTTGTAACGAAAATAAAATGATTTATGAAAATGCCTCGAATATCCTATTGATGAGTATGTGGATTGTGAATGCATAAATTGGTATGAAATTGAATCGATAGGTTGGAGGAACTATGGTATGGTTCGGTATGGATGGAGTAAATTGTCTCGTTCCATTTTGTTTCCTCTTGTGATAATGTTATTGATGGATGGTAGTGCATTGCTTTTGACTTACTGAGTTATAAACTAACTCGGTGTTTCCTTGTCACCCATTATAGGTTGCTTGGACTCATCTATTTTGCGGGGTCAGGTCGTCATCGAAGTCATCACACCGGATAGCAAGTTTTGGTATTTTCTTCTTAGTTGGCTTAGAAGAACATTTTGGCATGTATAAGCTATTACGTTGTGTTTGAATTTTGGCATGTAAACTTTAAGCCATGCGAAAATGGCACGAATGTTCGATTGAGTTGGATCAAGGGTAGGCATGAGATGGACCTAGTTACTTTCGTAACAGATGCTGGCAGCAGCAGTGTCATGAGATTGAAAAATCACTAAAAATAGTAGGAGTGGAATTAATTGATGAATAAATTATGTAATCGAAGCTCGATGAGTCTGCTTTCATGAGAAAGTAACGAAAAGATCATATGAGCAGTATATTAAGAGATAATCAGATTATAGTGGGACAGGGCCAGAACGGTTTCTGGATTCCCTGCTCCGACTTTGGAAATTCATTACAAATTAACCAGAGATAATTATGGGTCGTACCATATATGTACAGATTCCTCTCTGAGTCTAGTTTTCATAGAAACAAACGGCATCAGTATTGAAGCCCCGTGTAGGGAGATATCCAAGTCGTAATGGGCAAAGGTCAGTGTAGTCGATCCCTGCAACATGGGAGACTTTGACTAATAAACTGTACTAATTGGCCCAACCAAAAATTCTAGAAAAAAATACATAGATGGGCACATGAGCCTAGTTTCTGGGAAAAATTACGAAACTGATTTTTGAGTTACGAAACTCAAGATATGATTTTTAAAACGACTAGTACACAGATTGGGCAGTGTCTGGAAAATAAATTTTGTAAGGGGTTAAAGTCAGTTAACACCTCGTGTTCGACTCCGGTGTCGGTTTCGGGTCCGGGGTGTTACATTTAATTGGTATCAGAGCTATGGTTTAGTCGGTTCTAGGACTACCATAGCACGTATGAGTCTAGCTATACATGCCTTAATGTTAATGTTTAAAAGGGTGATGACTTCTGACGGTTGAAATGTTTTTGTTTTGATTAGTAAATGGATCCCGGTGAAGAAAGAACCCTAGCGGATGACGTTGAGAGCATAGCGGCTGCTCCTGCACAAGGGACGCCGCCTGTTGAACCTCAGTCATCTGCGAATAATCAAGGTGAGGGGGCTAAACAAGCCTTCTTTACCATGATGAATGAGTGGGTCGCGCAATATGCCCGAACCAACCCGGCTGTCCAACAATTCCCAAATTTGAATAATCCACCCCAAGAGCCTGTAATGCCATCAGTCGCTGATCCTGTGAGGCTGAGTAAGCCACCTGTAGACTTGATTAGGAAGCGTGGGGCCGAGGAGTTCAAGGCCATAGTAACTGATGATGCCGAAAGGGCCGAGTTCTGGCTTGATAACACCATTCGGGTGTTCGATGAATTGTCATGCACACCCGATGAATGTCTAAAATGTGCTGTATCTTTGTTGCGAGACTCAGCCTACTATTGGTGGAGGACCTTGATTTCCATAGTCCCGAACGAGCGAGTAACTTGGGACTTCTTTCAAACGGAATTCCAGAAGAAATTTATTAGCCAACGGTTCATTGATCAGAAGCGTAAGGAGTTCTTGGAACTCAAGCAAGGCCGTATGACTGTATCTGAATACGAACATGAATTCGTAAGACTCAGTAGGTATGCCCGGGAGTGTGTAGCTGATGAGGTTGCTATGTGCAAAAGATTCGAGGAAGGATTGAATGAAGATTTAAAGCTACTAATGGGTATTTTGGAAATAAAGGAATTCGTAACACTAGTCGAACGAGCCTGCAAGGCGGAAGAACTTGGAAAGGAGAAGAGGAAGGCTGAATTTGAAGCTAGAGATTATCGTAAAAGATCGACGGGTAAAGCTCCGTTCTCAGCTGTAAAGAAGTTCAGGGAGGACATTAATAAGTCGAGGGCGACTGCGGGAATTTCCATCAGGGCAAGACCATCGATGGGCTCCCGAGCTACTTCGGTAGCTAGTGTGGGCAATAATCGTCACGAGAAACCTGAATGTCCCCAATGTGGAAGACGACACCTAGGTGAATGTTGGGGCAAGTCTACTAGCAAGGCCTGTTACGGATGCGGTTCGAAGGACCACTTCATTAGAGATTGCACGGAGCTGGATGAGAAGAATAAGATTCAAGGTGCAAGACCTAGTGGAGTGACATCTAGAGGTAGACCACCGAGAATTTTAGGAGGCAGGGGTGGTAGTCAGAGGGGGGCCTCTGATACGGCCGATCGAGCCGAGAACCGTACTCCTGCTAGAGCTTATGCCATTCGCGCACGAGAGGAGGCATCCTCCCCCGACGTCATCACTGGTACCTTCACTCTCTTTGATACTAATGTGATTGCATTAATTGACCCTGGTTCTACTCATTCATATGTATGCGAAACCTTAGCAACCAGTAAGACTCTACCTGTTGAGTCTACTGAGCTCGTAATTCGAGTATCAAACCCTTTGGGTCAATGCGTACTTGTTGATAAAGTGTGTAAGAGATGCCCTCTAATAATCCGAGAATCCTGTTTTCCGGCCGATTTGATGCTTTTACCGTTCGACGAGTTTGATGTTATTCTTGGTTTGGATTGGTTAACCGCGCATGATGCAGTTGTGAATTGCAAAAGCAAGACTATCGATTTGAGGTGCGCAAATAACGAAATAATCCGAGTTGAGTCTGCGGACTTAAGGGGGTTGCCAGCTGTAATATCAGCAATGTTGGCCCAGAAATATGTAAGGAAAGGGTGCGAAGCATACCTCGCGTATGTACTTGATGACAAGGAGTTAGAAAAGAAACCCGAATCGGTGCCGGTGGTTTGTGAATACCCGGATGTTTTTCCTGAAGAGTTACCGGGTTTGCCACCTGTTCGGGAGGTAGAGTTTGGTATTGAGCTTGTACCTGGAACTACGCCAATTTCAATCGCTCCGTATCGTATGGCACTAACCGAGTTAAAAGAGTTGAAAGCTCAGTTGCAAGAATTGACGGATAGAGGTTTCGCTCGATCGAGTTTCTCACCTTGGGGTGCACCAGTATTGTTCGTGAAAAAGAAGGACGGAACCATGAGGTTGTGCATTGACTATCGTCAACTGAATAAAGTGACGATAAAGAATAAGTATCCGTTACCGCGTATTGATGATCTGTTCAATCAATTAAAGGGAGCATCGGTGTTTTCAAAGATAGATTTGAGATCGGGTTATTATCAGTTGCGGATTCGAGATTCGGACGTACCCAAAACTGCTTTCAGAACGAGGTACGGTCACTACGAGTTCTTAGTGATGCCGTTTGGGCTCACTAATGCCCCTGCGGTGTTTATGGATTTGATGAATCGGATCTTCAGGCCGTATTTGGATCGGTTCGTAGTTGTGTTTATTGATGACATCTTGGTCTATTCAAGAGATGAGACCGAACATGCTGAGCATCTGAGGCTAGTGTTGCAAATTTTGCGGGATAAGCAGTTATATGCTAAGTTCAGTAAGTGTGAGTTCTGGTTAAGAGAGGTTAGCTTCTTGGGTCATGTGGTATCCGCATCGGGTATTCGGGTTGACCCGAGCAAAATTTCAGCCATACTTAACTGGAAGCCTCCGAGAAATGTTACCGAAGTCCGGAGCTTTCTAGGGCTCGCCGGTTATTACCGACGATTTGTCAAAGGTTTCTCGATGATAGCCACACCAATGACGAAGTTGCTTCAAAAGGATGTTAAGTTCGAATGGACGGAGAAATGTCAGAAAAGCTTCGATCAACTGAAAACTCATTTGACTGAAGCTCCAATTTTGGTGCAACCCGAATCGGGTAAAGAGTTTGTCGTTTATAGTGACGCATCCCTACTTGGGTTGGGTTGCGTATTGATGCAAGAAGGTCGAGTTGTGGCCTATGCGTCGAGACAATTGAAGCCACACGAGAGAAATTATCCGACCCATGATCTCGAACTAGCCGCCATTGTGTTTGCATTGAAAATATGGCGACATTATTTGTTTGGTGAGAAGTGCCATGTGTTTTCGGATCACAAAAGTCTCAAATATTTGATGACTCAACGAGACTTGAATCTGCGACAAAGACGTTGGCTTGAGTTGTTGAAAGATTACGAGCTTGTCATTGATTACCACCCGGGAAAGGCTAATGTGGTTGCGGACGCCTTAAGCCGGAAATCACTGTTTGCTTTGCGAGCGATGAATGTACACTTGTCTGTTCTACTTGACAATGTGTTAGTAGCTGAATTAAAAGCCAAACCATTATTGACTCATCAAATTCGTGAAGCTCAGAAAGTCGATGATGAATTGGTTGCAAAACGAGCTGAGTGTGTTCCGAACAAGGAATCGGAGTTTCAGATTGATGATGATGGTTGTTTGAGGTTTAGAAGTCGTTTGTGCGTTCCAAGGAATTCGGAACTCATTCCGATGATCCTGAACGAAGCCCATTGTAGCCGAATGTCAATTCACCCGGGGAGCACTAAAATGTACAACGACTTGAAACGTCGGTTTTGGTGGCATGGTATGAAGCGAGACATCTCCGACTTTGTTTCGAGATGTTTAATATGTCAACAAGTGAAAGCGGAACATCAAGTGCCTTCAGGGTTACTTCAGCCGATCATGATACCCGAGTGGAAATGGGACCGAGTCACAATGGACTTTGTGTCCGGACTGCCATTGTCCGCAAGTAAGAAGGATGCGATTTGGGTTGTTGTTGATAGGCTGACTAAGTCGGCTCACTTTATCCCCGTGCGTACGGATTTTTCATTGGATAAACTAGCCGAATTGTATGTTTCTCAGATTGTGAGATTACATGGAGTACCTATTTCTATCGTGTCGGATAGAGATCCGAGATTCACCTCGCGATTTTGGAAGAAATTGCAAGAAGCTTTGGGTACCAAGCTGCATTTTAGCACCGCTTTTCATCCCCAAACCGATGGTCAATCCGAGCGGATAATTCAGATACTCGAGGATATGCTGAGATGCTGCATCCTTGAGTTTAGTGGTTCATGGGAACGGTATGTACCTTTGATCGAATTCGCTTACAACAATAGTTTCCAATCAAGTATTAAGATGGCACCTTACGAGGCTTTGTACGGTCGTAAATGCCGTACACCATTGTTTTGGACTGAGCTTGGTGAAAGTAAAATTTTCGGAGTTGATTTGATTAAAGATGCCGAACAGAAAGTAAAGGTAATCCGTGAAAGTCTGAAGGTAGCCACAGATCGTCAGAAATCGTATGCGGATTTGAAAAGAAAAGACATTGAATATCAGGTTGGAGACAAAGTATTTCTCAAAGTTTCACCCTGGAAGAAGGTGCTTAGATTTGGTCGTAAGGGCAAATTGAGTCCGAGGTTCATCGGTCAGTACGAAGTATCCGAACGAGTTGGACCCGTTGCATACCGATTAATTTTGCCCCCTGAACTCGAAAAGATTAACAACGTTTTTCATGTCTCGATGCTTCGACGATATAGGTCCGATCCATCGCACGTAATTCCTCCATCGGAGATCGAGATTCAATCTAATTTAAGTTACGAAGAAGAACCAGTTCGTATTTTAGCACATGAAGTAAAAGAACTACGAAACAGGAAAATCTCATTAGTGAAAGTACTGTGGCATAGACACGGAATTGAAGAAGCCACTTGGGAACTTGAGGACTCTATGAAGGATTGATATCCAAATTTATTTACCGGTAAGATTTTCGGGGACGAAAATTTCTTATGTGGGGGAGAGTTGTGACAACCCAAATTAGACCCTGGTCGGAATGTGGTTTCGAGACCACATTACCGAGCCAAAAATTTATTTTCGTGTTTTAATTGCATAAATTGTTGTGTGACAGTGAATATATGAGAAATTAAATGCTTAATATTAGCATTAGGATTGTGAATTAATTCAAAAAGGACCTAGTTGACGAAGTTAGAAAAGATGATAGATGAATTATAAGGATTAATTAATAATAGGGTGAGGAAGCATGGCTTTGCATGTCAAATTGCCCATAAAATTCATGGTGGCCAGCCAAGGAGTGATGATGCTCCACTCATTCTAATTTAATATGTTTTCTTTTGGTGAACAAATGATGGGGATAATAATAGGAAAGGGAACAAAAAAAAATGGGTGTCATACTTGCCATCTCCTAGCCGAAAAACCAAGAAAAAGAAGGGAAAAAAAAACTTGGAAAGAATTCGGCCATTGCTTGTGCCTAGGAGGAGTGTTTGATGTTGTGGCATGAAAATGAGGGAGTTTGAATGCTTAAGAAGGAGGGAAGAAGGAGTGTTCATGTTTTCTTTCTTTTGCAATTGTTCTAACTAGAGGAAGAAGAGGAAGCAAGATTCGGCCAAGGTGGTCCTTTAAGTGGATTAAGGTATGTTAATGCTCTATCATTGAAAATCTTTGTATATTTGGAGTGGCCATCAAGTATAGAAGCTAGCTCATGGCAAATGTTCTCTTTTTGTAAAGTTAAGAAGATGACATTCGGCCATGGATGGTTGTATTTCTTTGATGTCGTTTTTGATGCTTTAGGGTATTGAGGGTTGATTATAGATGAGGTGAGTTTCTTGATTTAAAATTTGATGGATGTTAAGCTAGTTAGGCAACCAAAGGTTCAATATTTTTGTTATGTGGTTATATGTGCATTTCGGCCATGGTCTTTGTTTGAATTTGAGATTTGTAATGTGATTTTCCTAAATTGTCTATGAATTTTTGGTTGTTGATTCCATGGTAATGGTATATTGAATCCATGACTTGAATCCATGAAAATTTAGTAAGGTTGCATTCGGCAACTTGCTTGGAATTAAAAATTGATGTCTAAGCTTAGGTGATTTCGATGATGATATATATATATTCATAAGTATATTTAGTTGATTCGGCTTTGGTAGTTGCATGAGGTTATTAGCCGAATATACTAACATACATATACATGTGAAATCGGATTGTAAATATTTAGCAAGGTGGTTAAACTAGTTAAATTATTGATTTAGCTCAAGGAGTTAAAGGAGGTGAATCGAGCAAGGGCGAAGAAAAGGTTATCGAGTAGCCGAGTTGGAACCGTCTTACCCAACACGAGGTAAGTCATTAAGCATGTAGTTGGTGTTATTTCAAATGGTCATAATGTTTATGTATTGATGCTGAATGGAATGAATAAATATACATATATATATATATATGCATGTACGTATATGATGATGAAATTGTTGAATGAAAAGAAAAGAGATAAGATGTACTGAGTTGTTGATCTCGGCACTAAACGTGCGGGATAACCATTTATGACCATGAGATTGGCGCTAAGTGCGCGGGATTAAATTGTATAGCACTAAGTGTGCGATATGACTATGTTGCACTAAGTGTGCGAATTGACCATGCGGCACTAAGTGTGCGAGTTTGACTATGTAGCACTAAGTGTGCGATTTGATTACGTAGCACTAAGTGTGCGAGATGATTATATAGCACTGAGTGTGCGGGCTCAATATACATTCGTGAATCATTATGGACACTATGTGTGCGACACTATTGAGTCGATCGCGGACAGCGGATCGGGTAAGTGTCTTGAGTACATGGCTAATAGGTGCTATGCTTATACTTGGTGTTGAGCTCGGTAAGTTGAACCTATGTGACAAATATACTTGAAGTCACGTACATAAAATTTATCGTAGAATGGGTGAAAGGCCGTTTAGTTGTATGTTTGTAACGAAAATAAAATGATTTATGAAAATGCCTCGAATATCCTATTGATGAGTATGTGGATTGTGAATGCATAAATTGGTATGAAATTGAATCGATAGGTTGGAGGAACTATGGTATGGTTCGGTATGGATGGAGTAAATTGTCTCGTTCCATTTTGTTTCCTCTTGTGATAATGTTATTGATGGATGGTAGTGCATTGCTTTTGACTTACTGAGTTATAAACTCACTCGGTGTTTCCTTGTCACCCATTATAGGTTGCTCGGACTCATCTATTTTTGCGGGGTCAGGCCGTCATCGAAGTCATCACACCGGATAGCAAGTTTTGGTATTTTCTTCTTAGTTGGCTTAGAAGAACATTTTGGCATGTATAAGCTATTACGTTGTGTTTGAATTTTGGCATGTAAACTTTAAGCCATGCGAAAATGGCACGAATGTTCGATTGAGTTGGATCAAGGGTAGGCATGAGATGGACCTAGTTACTTTCGTAACAGATGCTGGCAGCAGCAGTGTCATGAGATTGAAAAATCACTAAAAATAGTAGGAGTGGAATTAATTGATGAATAAATTATGTAATCGAAGCTCGATGAGTCTGCTTTCATGAGGAAGTAACGAAAAGATCATATGAGCAGTATATTAAGAGATAATCAGATTATAGTGGGACAGGGCCAGAACGGTTTCTGGATTCCCTGCTCCGACTTTGGAAATTCATTACAAATTAACCAGAAATAATTAGGGGCCGTACCATATATGTAAAGATTCCTCTCTGAGTCTAATTTTCATAGAAACAAACGGCATCAGTATTGGAGCCCCGTGTAGGGAGATATCCAAGTCGTAATGGGCAAAGGTCAGTGTAGTCGATCCCTGCAACATGGGAGACTTTGACTAATAAACTGTACTAATTGGCCCAACCAAAAATTCTAGAAAAAAATACATAGATGGGCACATGAGTCTATTTTCTGGGAAAAATTACGAAACTGATTTTTGAGTTACGAAACTCAAGATATGATTTTTAAAACGACTAGTACACAGATTGGGCAGTGTCTGGAAAATAAATTTTGTAAGGGGTTAAAGTCAGTTAACACCTCGTGTTCGACTCCGGTGTCGGTTTCGGGTTCGGGGTGTTACAAATAGGCTGTTAGAAGCACATTCAAAAGGTGTATTAGAATATGGTTTAGTCAAAGTGCACAGCTTCATTATCCTAGTAGTTTTGTGGTTCTAGATTATTAAGATCGAGAGATACCGATCTTATTAGGCAGACCTTTCCTAGCCTCCTTGAGATCTACCATTGAATTAGAAAAAAAATGAATTTACCATAAAGATCAATTGAAAGACTAAAATCTTTAAATGTGGTCATCAACCAAGCGAATAAAAAGGTAGGAGGAAGTTAGGTGAGCAATGCAAAGAATTATCTATTTCTAACATTCTCGAGTTAAGGGATACATTTCCTTTTATGTAGTCAGAAAGAATAAACATGTTTCAGGAAAGTGACAAGCGGGGCTAGGTGGAATGGAACGATGAATGATGGACTAACACTGATAGAACGAAAGAATCGTCCATTTGTGAATTGATGATACTATGGATGAGTTTGGGAGTAAGACTTAACATATTTGATTGATGCTCTGTTGTAAATTATTATACATTTAGCTAATTGTTTAGTATAAACTTTAATTTTTATTAATTTTTCATTTTATAGAAACTATAACACTCTAGAAAATGGAGTTTTGAGTGAGAACAGAGTCCGTGTCGCAACACTAAGGGCAATTTTTAACAAAATTGAGAAAATTCTTTCGTTGTCACAACATCGACACTACTTGTCGTGACATTGTAGCCCGTATACTAAAAAATCCAAAGACCTAGAGTGTGTTGCGACATTTAACCCCAATGTCACAACAATGGTAAACTGCCAAGGATGTCACGACACGGAACCTCTGTGTTGCGACATTGCTGTAAATTTTTCGCAGATAACCTGACTTGACAAGCACAACCTGGAAAATAAACCCTTATTTTACCCATCTTTTAACACTTAAAGCATCCCATTCTTAACCCGAACACATCTCCTAATCCTATTTAACACCTCTTGTTAAGTTCAATTTTGAGCTTAACTTATTCAATTAAATTATTAAATTGTTGATTAATTTTTGGTTAATTAAGTTATAATTCTGCCTAAATTGATTAAATACCTTCTATGCCGTATTAATTTAATTGTACCCCAAATTCAACAATTTAATTTTAATTTTATTTCATGTGCAGGTAAGGAACACTTGGATGTCCGTATGGGCTCGATTTGGAAATTAATTTGCATGATTAAAGCTGCTGGATGGGAATGATCATTTGCTGGTTTTGAAGAAATTAAATTGGCATTGGACTAACAGAAAAACAAAATTCGGTCTAATTAAATAACAGCAGACCGCAGCAAAATCAGTAAGGGAATTATTTAACTTCCCTCTTGGAGTGGTGACCGACTTTAATTAAAGTCAAGTGATGATGTGCAGCTTTAAGAAGTAAAATTGAAATGGAACTCTACACGAGCTGGAGCTATTCTTGTGCGACGGTTTCAGCTAGGATAAAGAGGGATAAGATCAAATTTTATTTGAATTATGGAAGGTTAATATCATTACTCCTTAAATAGAAGTGACCAGCAGCTAAAAAAAGGGGAGAGTAAAAAAAACAGAGGAACACACAGCAGCAGAGAAGCGTGGCACTCGAGCAAAGGGAAATCTGAAATTGAATCAGCAAAGCCGAATAAAAATTGTAGTAACAGCCTAGAATTTTAGCTAATCGAAAGAAGGGAAACTCGACGATTTGAAGATTTTTCTTTTCCAGGATTCAGTCTGTAATTTATGCTGTTCACAATTGATTTTTGTTTCGTTTCGATTGCTATGAGTGGCTAAATTAATTAAGCTCAGTTAGACACTTATGAAACTTAGCACAAGAAATTTGAAGGTTTATTTGTTTAAATTCGGATTTAGCATTCTTGAGTTGTTAAATTTTCTTGTTCAAAGAGTTGTGTCTCTAAATTAATTAGATTGATCGCCTACCTAATTTAGGACATTTCTTATAATTATCTAAGAGTAATTGAGTAATCGAATTTCTTAATTAAACTTAGAGTCAGTAATAATAAATTAGCATGCCGCTAATTGAAGCAACTCAGATTTAATTTTGGAAACCGTTGGAGGATTTTCTTTAATTAACGCAAGGTGAAATCTCTAAAATACTTAGTGCACTTTTAATTAAAAATTAAAAGTAGGTATTCAAGTATGAATGTTCTCTATTTGAATTTGAATTTATTTGGGGTTAGGAATTCAGTTCGTAAGTGATTTTCTTCAGCCTTGCTGCTAGATTAGATTATTAAAATAATTGAATGACGATGAGGACTTGTGCTAGGTGGATTAAGGAGTACTAACTGAGCACTCTTTCTCTTAATTCGACAACCTTTCAGCATTTACAATTTACGCTACAATTTATTTGCTACCAAAGAGCATTATTAGAAATTCCCCCTATTTTTCCTTTCTCGCATACTTTTATATTAACTTGATTTCAATTCTTTTCAAATAGGTTTAACACGAGCTTCTTCGTAGGACGAATCCGTACTTACTCTATATTACCAGTTAATATTGGCTAAGTAGGGGATTAAATTCGGTGGTCGTAACGACAGCTACCAAATTTTGGCGCCGTTGCCTGGGAAGTGACGTAGTGAAATCTATTTGATTTTCAGAACTTATTGTGTTTTCTTGTTTTTGTTTATGCAGGTAGATTAGCCTTTAGTATATGTTATTAAGGAGTGGAAGACGAACATCAAAAGACCCTGATAACATCACTGATCGGCACGCCGATCATTTGAACCCCCACATTGAGCCTCGCGTTTCAGAAGATTCCAACATGGCTAACCAGACCTTGAAGTAATTGGCCGCTCCCAACTTGGCTGCGCAACCACCATCTATCACGTATCCTGCCCTTGATAGGCCATTAAAGCTTAATTCAGGATTCTTGAATTTGTTGCCAAAATTCAATGGACTACCAGGTGAGGACCCTTACCGTCATATTAATGAATTTCGAATTACTTGTTCAACTATGCAGCCAGATGGCATCGAAGAGGGACAAATCAAGCTCCGAGCCTTCCCTTTCTCGTTACAAGGTTTGGTGAAAGACTGGTTATATTACATGCCGCCAGGTTCATTCACAACTTGGACAGGGTTACATAAGGCTTTCCTTGAGAAGTATTTTCCGGCTTCAAAAATAGGGTCAATCAAGAAGGAAATTTGTGGAGTTAAGCAGCTGGTGGGTGAATCACTATACGAGTACTGGGAAGATTTAAACAACTATGTGCGAGTTGTCCACAGCATCAGATTAGTGAACACCTTTTAGTACAATATTTTTATGAGGGGTTGATGCCACAAGATCTAGGAATGATTGATGCAGCGAGTGGAGGTGCATTAGTTGATAAAACTCTGGAGCAAGCCCGAAATTTGAATGCTAATATGGCGCAGAATACACAGCAATTCGGTCTCAGGAGGTCCGATTTGGGTAAACGAATGGATGAGGGCCAGTCGAGTATGATGGAGGCTCAGTTAGCTAATTTAACGGCTATGGTAAGTAAATTGATGACTGGAGGTAATGCGAAAGCTTCACTATGTGGCATTTGTTGTTTGGAAGGACATACCACAGATATGTGTCTGACATTACAGGAAGGGGAAGCTAACGCCGTCTTTCCAAATCAGAGAAGGTATGATCCATACTCAGCTACCTATAATTAGGGATGGAGAGATCACCCCAATCTCAGATATCAAAACCGAGCCACACCTCCGGGATTCGAGCAGCAAAATTCCTGACAATATAATTCGTCACAACAACAAATCAACCATCAAAATCTTAGTGCTGAAACTAAGACTCATACCATGCTTGAACAAATGATGAAGATGATGGTTGACTAGAAGAAGGAAACCGATGGAAGATTTCAGTCTTTGGAATCGGCATCGAAGCAATTATAAACCAGAGCCTCGTCGACCGATGTTAATCTTGGGAACTTACAAGCACAGGTAAATAATCGGTTACCGTCACAGCCTGTGGCAAATCCGAGGGATAATGTCAGTGCTATAACCTTGCGAAGTGGGAAGGAGATTAGATTGTCACTAAAGAAGGCCCAAAACAGCGATGAGGTAGACGAAACTAAGGTAAGAAAGGTCCAATTTAGTGATATTGAACAGGAAACTTTAGCCTTGCCAAAGGCTGATTTACGACCGTCGCAAGTAGCTCCAAAGGAAGCAGGGAAATCACGTTCACAATAGTCGATTGCTTTGCACGATGCAGTGAATTTTGAGCAAGAAACAGGGTTCCCGAGCTTCGAGCACAAACAGGTCAGAACAATAATAACCAACCTTGGTCTTATGTGCCGAAGGCACCATTTCCACAACGTTTGAGGAAAGAAAAGTCAGACAACGTCAATGCTGAAATTCTAGAGACTTTCCGTAAGGTACAAGTTAATATCCCATTGATTGATGCAATTAAACAAGTACCTAGATATGTTAAGTTTTTAAAAGAATTGTGCACATCTAAAAGGAAATTAATTGGAAATGAGAAGATTAGTGTAGTCGAAAATGTCTCTGCGGTATTTCAAAAGAAACTTCCTATTAAATGTAAAGATCCTGGAATGTTTTTGATACCTTGTAAGATAGGAGACCTTAAACTTGATAGAGCTATGCTTGATTTGGGAGCTTCTATAAATGTCATGCCTAGGAGTATCTACGATAATGTTCAATTAGGTGCATTAAAAGACACGGGACTGATAATTCAACTTGCAGATAGAAGTAATGCCTACCCTGATGGCGTTTTAGAAGATGTTCTGGTGCACGTGAATGAGTTAGTTTTTCCAGCTGATTTTTATGTTTTAGACATGGGAGCTAGTGATAACTCAGTTGATGTACCCCTACTCTTAGGTAGACCTTTTCTGAAGACTGCTAGAATAAAAATTGATGTGCATAAAGGGAATTTGACTATGGAATTTGATGGTGAGATAATTAAATTTAATATATTTGATGCTATGAGATATCCCACTGATATTAATTTTGTATTTACTCTTGATGTAATTGACAATTTTGTTCAAGATGTCTATGAATTAGGGGAAGAAGACGAGTTGAAAAGCATTCTAGCTAAGAGCATTTTTGATATTGACAAGCAGGAATTTATCATTTCTGATTCTTTAATTGACTCAGTTTGCGCTTTAGACTCGCCAAAATTGACACGATTCAAGCTGATTCTCCTAATCCTATTTAACACCCCTTAACTCCCCACTCCTCCTAAATCTTTCAAAATCCCTTAAACCCTAAAATCTCAAATCTCATACTCTTATTTTAAGTTGTGTGAAATTCTTCATCGTTTAAACCTCTTTGGTGTGGCAAAGGAAGGAATTACTAAAGGGAATGGTAACCGAACATGTACAATAAAGAACTCTAGGACTTTTCTAAGGTTAAGGGTTTCTAACTCAAAATTTTGTTGTTCCATTGAATTTTGCTTAAACTTTTGTTTGAATTATTATGTTAATCATGCCTCATAGGAAGATTAGGTGAACTAATGACCTAAAACCATTGATGAGTCAAAATCCCTCTAGTTTTCAAAATTCAAATGTTGAAAAATATTTCAATGAACTTCAAGGAAAGACATTCATTCAAGAATGGGCGTTGGATGCATCTATGGTTCTTTGTAATGAAATGTGGCCTTTAGTCGAATATAATACGTTGGAGCATTTTTGGACAATCCCAAAAGATAATGACGTGGTCCCAGTCGTTCAAGAATTTTATGCATCTTTACAAGATCAGGAGTTTAGAAACTCTTAGGGCCATATGTGCGATATAGCATCTATGCACGGGAAAATTTTTTTATTGATGAAACTGATTTATAATATTTTTGGAACATAGTTATGGATAACATTATAAACTTTTTAATTGAAGGAAGGGTGAATGGAAATATCCTTCATGTACCATATTCTCGCGTCCTTTCATCAACCTATTACATTTCTAGAGGCTATAATGTGGATTCAATTTGTGTGCATGGGAACAATACATACTTTAAATGTTTCTAATGTTAATACCTTTCAAGAAATTTTATGGTATGCAATCTTGCATTAAAAGAAGGTGTGTCTCGACAAATGGATCCACCAGAACATGAAGAGATCCATTAGTGGCTAGAAGGTTCAAGTTTTCTTCCTCCATCTAGTGACAATCTTATTAAAAAAGTCGGGTGTACCTATGAAATCCATTAAGCAGTCACTGAAACCTTTCTGAAGTATTATCGGGGACACCTTGTTCCAATAGTACATTGGGCTACGAGCTAAACAAATAAAAGACTGGAACAAGCAACAACAAGATGCGACAGCTACACTAGATTCATCAAAGAGGTTGACACAAGCTCAACAAGAAGTTGGTCAAAGTAGTAATCCAAAGGTAGATTGGATGATACAGTGGATGCAAGAACTGAGGCCAATTTTGCAAGAATTTGCTAGGTAAAACAACATCCGGGTCCCCAATTATACACTTGACATGTTCGGGCCAACAAATCTGGAACTAAAAGAAGTGGTGCATGAAAACGAAGTGGAAGGAGAGGATGAGGATGACGAAAGCAAAGAAATGAATTTTAAGGAGGTAGATTGAACAAATATAAATTTTTTTTAGAAAATACTTGTATTAATTTTGGAAGGATTTTAAATTGGACTTTGTAGGAGTAGGATTAATAGTAGAGTTTTAGTTATATTGCATTTTGTCTAAATTTTCTATGTAGGAACCCGACATGAAGGAGACATAAACAATTCAAGCTTTAAATGATCGAATGAGGAAACACCCACCATTAGCAGTTGGAGCAACCATGATTAATCGGGTAATTTCTTTCCTTATCTTTTTATAGGCTCAACATTGAGGACAATGTCGATAATGTATTGACTAAATTGTGGGGGTAGCATAGAAAATTTGTTTTCAATTTTTATGTTTTCTTTTATTTTTCCATTCTTTGGTGTGCTTGAACTTGTAGAAATACAAGTGATGGTTAGTAGCATGCACATAGGTTTCTTATGTTTACAAATAAATTTGGCATGGTGATAGGTGATTTTAAAATTTTTATTATTAGAATACTAAGTTCTAAATGTTACATTGTAAATAGGTATGAAGCAAGCCATTGTACCAAATGATATAGAAAATAACGAAACGAGCATGCTAGTATGAATGATAAATGGTTGAATTTGAGTTTGAGTTTGTTTGGTTGATTAAATTTGTGCATATTGAGATATTAAGCATAACATAAGACATTATTTGGAACACATCCGGAGCCAAAAAGCTGACCTACTCATATTCACCTTTAGTACCAATTTTTAAGCCTGTTGACACTTCCTGATGAACCTTATTACAAACCATGAGCCTGAAACATTAATTTGTACTTGGCCTTTTTATTTGGTCCTAGATTGCGCGACTATAGATGTCTAACCATAGTATTGAGGGTTAAGTAGATACATCCAGATAGAGTGGGTAAAATTAGAGTGAAATAAGAAAGATTGGTGTGATATAGGAACTATAGATTAGCCTGAAAATGCAAAAAAAAAAAAGAATTCAAAAACCAAAAACCAAATTTATACGAGTAGAAAAAAGTTCTTGAAAAGTAAAGAAGCATTCCTGAGTGGGATGAGCTGAAAAAGAAAGTGACAAAGTCACAAAAGAAAGAAAAACTCAATCATTAATGCATGAAAACTCGTAAGCTAGCCATAGTTACTATGTTATGCTATGTTTTCTTGTGTGGAGTGATAAGGAAGGTGGGAGAAGGAGAAATAAGATGGTGAGCGGATAAGGGTCACTAAGGGGGAAGAATAGGGATAGATACAATGTGCCAAACTATTTTCGTGTTTGTATCCCTTTCGATGCTTACTATTTTTGAATTCCATACCTATCCTAAGACTCAGAACATTACAAGCCGAAAAGTCCTATGTGACCTAAATATCGTTATGCATGAATTGACGTTACATTAAACAATCGCATAAACGACTATTTGTATTCTGCACGGATAATCAAATTACTTGTATGATTTATTTATGGATCCTTATAGCTGAGACACTTAATTTTTTTATATTTTGTAACATACTGAAGATGGATGTTTGTGGTCAAAAGTGGTAAGTCAATAGTTCATCATGTCAAAGTTATTCGTGAATATGAAATACCTAGCCATGTGCTCCAAAGTCAATAATTGTACGATATTTGCTCAAGTGACATCTTTTCTAGTTCTTATTTTTGTTTATGTTGCTTGAGGACAAGCAATAAATTAAGTGTGGGGGAGTTTGGTCTGCCATGATTCGATGTAGTAGATTAAACTAATGTCTGCATTTTAGGAGCTTGAAAGAAAACATTTTCATTAGGTATTAATTATGTTTTTGTAAGTTTTCGGTAAGTTAATAAAATGTGAAAATTGAGTCTTTTATTGACTTCAGGGGTCGAATGAGGCCTAAGGGTGAGCTAATGACCTTTGTAAGTGTGCACGAGACCATTAGAAGGCGTAATAAACTAATCCTAGTTGCTATGTCACAACACAGAATTCTTGATGTCACAACACAGGGAGAAGAATAGAGAAATCATGAAATTACCTTTGATGTCACGACACAGCCTAAGGGTATCATGACATACCTTTGAAGATATCCCAAGAGGAGTACGCTGCCTACTATGTCACAACACAGGTCCTGGTGTGTTGCGACATTGACTATGGTCGGAATTAAACATGAGACATGGGTGTTTGCTCCGGACAATCAAACATAAAGCTCGGGAATGGCAACTGATCTAGGGTTAAGGTCGACAACCACCTGAATTAGTCTTTTAATTTCAGTTCAATTTTCTCTTTTCTTAGCTTAGATTTATTTTCATTTCTTCTTGCTCTATTTTGAGAGATCTGAATTGTGGAAACAATCAAACCTTGTGGTTTCATGATCAATCTTAATACAATTAGGCTCTTTCATAAACTCTATATTGTTGATTTATTTAGCATGTTTTCTCTTTATGTCGAGTTTATATTGTCTATGGATACTGTTACATGTGAGTATGTTATGCAATTTGTGCAAGTATACACATCGAATCAAGTAATAAAGTGGTGAGTGAGTATCATTCCCACGAGGATTGCAGTGAGGCACAAAAGTGGTCAAGTTATTATAATAAAATGCGATTAAGGCTATGGTAAAGCTATGGTAAGTATACAGTGGCAATTAAAGGAATAATGATGTGTGCAATATGTGGAATTAATGAATACTTGGAAATGTTATGTCAAAATAAAAGTATAAATGTAATGGCAATTATAAGAATTACTATGGGAATATTATATAAACGATCAAGTAAATAACTATGAATGATATGGTAAAGATACGACAGCAAATGATAAAGGATATATGATGTTGATTTTGAAGGTCAGGATTACTAAGATTCTACCTTTATTGTCAATAATGCCTCAGCAAAATCGTACTCAGTTTACTGCTCAAAAGAGTTCTAAAATGGTCTGCTTCTTTCAAGAGCAAAAACCTCAAGTTACCTTGCCTATGTTTGTAGGCTTTTCATATGGTACCCTACACTATTTTCCTTTTGTATGAATGTTGCTCTATGTCTAGAGTCTACTGCAAGTATCTGTTGAGTACTTGCTCATATCATTCAATTAAGATGCTACTAATCCAACCTGTTAAGAATTAGATTTAGTTTATGTGCATGCTGAACAGTCATCTATGTTTAAGGATTATACACATACAATTTAGAAATAAAAGACAATTGAATGAAAGAGTAAATTGGATCAGATATATGCTTCAACCATTAAAGAAAATAAAGGTTTCAACATGTAATTCCAACCCTATGAGATTTAACTAATGGGTTGGCACATAAAGGTCAAAACCAAAATAGCATCCAACCCCATTTTCATTAGTCAATTCATGGAAGAACAAAGTAAGAAATATGAAAGACTTCAAGAAGATAGCTTTCATATGTTCAGTTCATACTCTAGCAGCACAGTGTCCTGCGGTGGCTAAGAGGGACTACTTTCATCTTCCCCTTCTCATTACTACTCAGACGCTACTCTCTATTCTTGCCTAAGGATCTCTCCCTCTTGTTCATCATTAAGGGTTTCTCCTTTGGCTTTTTATAGATTTTTCGCTAGGGTAAAACAAACAACCCAACAACCCATGTTTATCTTCTCCTCTTTTTAAATTCTTTTTTCAACAACCCAAGAAGATCTTCTCCTCTTTTTGAAATTCTTTTTTCAACAACCTAAGATTATCTTTTCCTCTTTTTGAAATTATTTTTTCAACAATCCAATATTATCTTCTCCTCTTTTTAAATTCTTTTTTCTAGTATAAAAACCAACACCCCAATATTATCTTCTCCTCTTTTTTAGGAAAATTTTTATGGTATACATACAGTTGGGCTGAATTTGTTATGCATTGAGTGTTAGCTTGGTCTGCCTGAAATTGCCATGGCATTCGTGCTGACAAAATGTCCAACCTTTTGCCCTCAGAAACCTTCACTCCTTTATTTCTTGTTCATCAACCTATACCTGCCAAACCACCAAATACAGCCCTTCCACCTGCAATTAAAAGTAACAAATAATAATTAAGCACCGACCAAGCTTCTTATGCATTGTTCTAAAAATGCTAAAATAATATCAAAAAATGCAACTAAGTTCACTTAACTACAAACAATTGACCCAGTCTAAAGGCATGAATTATAACTCCTTTCAAGAGTTATCACACCCTAAACATGAGTTATTTCTTATCCTCAAGCAAGATATGCATGAATGCATGAATGTAAGAATTGCTATATCAACAAATTATCATTGGATTGTTAAACTATTTAAAGAGCATCTTGTACTTTAGTTCTCAGCAATCTTCTCTGTCTTAAAATATTGATCAAGTTTCATAAGCTTATTTAGCAAAAGGCAGTGCAGAAAATATTTCCCTAAAAGAAAGAAAAATCTTAAGTATTCATGCAATTTTCACTATAGCCAGTACCTCCTAATTTACTTAGTTCATCTTTTAACTAACTCATTTTTCCTTTTTTTTCTGGCCTTATACATACTCAAATACATACACATATACTAGGGAATTCAGCTCATCACATGATTCTTTTACTTGACAATTACAACGGAGCACACACTAAATTGCCGAATACTCACTCATGAAGCAAAGGCTTTTGACTAAAAAGATAGATGGAGAAAACAACTATCTCCTTAGCTACTAGCCCCTATTACTATAGTGGAGTGCCCCTAATTTTCTTTATTACACACTCTTACTCAAACTCACATTTCTAGTCAATAGCACAATGGAGGAAACAAAGTGATGTTGACTTACTCAGAAATTCTAAGCATTAGAGTATTTAATGGCATTTTTTTAAAGAATTTTCTTATACATTCCCACTTTATTCATTATTGAGTATTGCCATGTTACTGAATTTAGCTTCAGGAATATCTAAGTTTATCAAAAGAGACTTACTATGGATCAATTGTAATCAGAATTAGGACATCCTAATTTTAAGGATCAATTTACAAGCAACCTATCCTAAGCTAAAATCACCTAATCCACTGTCACAACTTTCTAAGTTTATCAAAAAATTAAACTCCTTATTGTAGATCACAGAAAAAAATACACTCATCACAGTCCAAACATTTCCTAACAGTCGTGTGTGCCATGCCAAAATGAATACAAAATGCACAAAAATATTAAAACACACATGGTCAACTAAACATCTAATGCAATTTAGATGCACAATACAACCCCAAACCTAAGGGATGCATTATCCTCAATGCATGTACAGATATGAATTATGAATGCAAGAACATATATATGCACATAATGAGATGTAATAAAGGGAGAAAAACTTCCTAAGCTTGGAACTGAATGGTGGTACTTTAATTGCGACGAGTGGTCTTTTGTGCACTCATCTTATAACGCATCGGCCTTTTAAGCAAATTGAGTGGTACATCCTCCTCTTCATTATCAAATATGGTGAGTTCATCAATAATCCGATCGATCTCACGATCTTTTTCAGTCATCAGTTTAGTAGGATGTGGAGCAGCCACAGTGCTATCCACTAGTGGTGCAACTGAGGGATTTGCTTCCTCTTCGTCTTCATGATCAGTCTTAGTGCTGAGAGACTCTATTTTATTTGGTTCTTCGTTCGATGCTTTGGGTGTATTCTCTTCATTGGCAGGATTTGTCTCAACGGACTCTGCGTCACTGACCCCATCCCCTCCTTCAGTTTATTAAACAAAGGAAATGAAATAACTAAGAGAAATATAAATCGACAAAATGAAATAAAAATAAAAATAATATTAAAGATGTTGAAGTTAAACATCTTGAAGATCAATGACCTATTTGTTTCACTCTACATGAGTACCCTAGTAGTGCTTCAAGTGTTGTCCATTAACCTTAAATGTGTCCTCTATTTTCATGTCCTTGACATTAACAGCTCTATGCGGATATACATGAGCTACCAAGTACTGTTAATCCAAATTGAAAGGTCTATTTTGCTCCAAAAAAGGGTACAACGGTCTCTGCTCAAATGAATCTTCATCACTATCAGAATCGTTGTGGAAAAATCTCGTGAACTCTTCCTCCATTTTTGTTTCTATCAAGTCAATGGCACGACATTCTTCATTCTTATCAATACATTTTAGGGTATTAAATACATTGAATGTGATCAGTTGATCATTCATCCTCATGGTAAATTCACCTTTCTACATAGCGATTAAAGTCCTGCCAGTAGCAAAAAAAGGTCTATCAAGAATAATTGGCACATTTTTGTCAGCTCAAAATTTTGAAATAAGGAAATCAACAGGAAAAATAAAATTATCTACTCTTACCAACACATCTTTGATTTTACCTTCCGGATGCATTTAGGATCGATCAACCAGTTGCAACGTGACTGTTCTGGGTCTTGCCTTCCCAGTTCCCAGTGCACCCTTCAGTGTAAGCAACATTCTCAAATTCTTCCAATCTGCACTTCTTCGACAGTATATCTTTCATAAACTTTACATAATTGCGCATTTTCTCCAAAGCTTCTACTAGTGGTATGTTAATATGGAGTTTCTTCAAAACATCAAAAAATCTTTTGAACTAAATATCCTGCTTGGAATTTTGGAATCGATGAGGAAAAGGTAAAGGTGGTAGTCCTTTAGGCTGCTGATATTGTTTTGTTGTGGCATTTCCACCAGCAAAATGATCTGATTTTTTTTGTGACAGGATGTTATATTACCTTTTCAGTTGCAGTATGCTTTTCAAACGGTTCTAAATTCTTTTCCTAGTCGAGTCTAAAATTATCCAACTAAGTCTCACTTCTAAGAGTGATGGCCTTGCACTGCTTCTCCCCTTGGGTTCTCGAATATTCAGTATCACTTGGCAATGCTCCTTGTGGTCTTAAATTTAAAGAATTCATTATTTTCCACACTTAATTTTCAAGACCACGGAGAGACGCAGCCTGACTCTGAATCACATCATCTTTTTTTACCATATACTCCAACAAAGATTCAATAGAATCAAAAGATGATACCTAACCTTATTGAGCATTTTACCTTGGCATAGGTTGAATGTAACCAGGCGGTGCATTGTTGGCATTCTGTCTTGTGGCATTGTTATAATTCCCCACACCTTAATTACTCAAACTAAAATTCGAATGTTGCTTCCACCCTAAACTGTAGGTATTGGAATAGGGGTTATAATTCCAGTTAAAATTACCCATGTAGTAGACTGATGCTAGGTTTGACAGGCATTTATTAGACAAATTATTTTCACCGCAATAAACACATGACAGCTCAGTTGATTTCATCTCTTGGACTATAGTTGGATTTTTCATTATTTTAATCATATTAGTTAGAGAAGATACATGGGCTGTCAACGAAGTGATTGCGTCAAGTTTCAAGGTTCCAGTAGCTTTCTTACCCATCCAAACTCTCATGATCAGATATTGATAATCATTGTTGGTTTCACACCCCAAAATAAGGCCTAAGAGTTTTAGAGGTATTTTGGAAATTTTAGGCTTAGAGTGTTCGGAATTTTGCGACATGATTTATCGGTAACATTTTTTATTATGATTTTTAAAAAATTAAATCAATTTTTGAAAATTGGTTTTAAGTACTTTTCATTTTTAAAATAGGACTGATTTGTAAAAGAGTCAAAATTTGTGAAGTAATTTAACTAGATTTTAAAATCCAAACTAAATAACGTCTCTTCACCAAGTTATTTCACGTAAAAACTACCCAAAAATTTGTGTTTGTCAACCCTTGATTCTCTCTTGCTATTTCAATCAATTTTGAACTCTAATTTCTAATCTTTTTTTATTTCTATCCTCCTTGAACCTTAAACCTCTAACAAAACCAAGAAAATCACCCAAAAACTTCATCTTCTCCAAACGTGGGTTTTTTTGGATTTGCGTCAAAGCTCATTTTTCTTCCATCAAAGGTAACCATTCGACTTTGTATGAGTCTTAAATGTTATCTAGACTTTTAAACTGAATTTCTAGCCATTAAAACACATGTTTTAAATAAAAGCTAAAATTTTAGTCATTAATGGTGTATTTCGAGTTTGTGGAATAAAACTTAGTTTTAATGTGTTTTTCAACTTTTTTTGACATGATTAGAAGGCTTCCAAACTTACTTTAAAGTTTCGTTAAAGATTTCTTGAATTTTAATGAATTTTGGGAAAATAGCCATAAAACATGTCCAAAAAGTCGATATCATGAATTGAGTAGTTTTGTGTGGTTTAAAGGTTGAGAATTAGTCATAGGTGAATTATAAGATGAACGAAATTAGTTTTAGGCGAAAAGATTAAGTATAAATTGAGATATTCAAATTTAAAGTTGTTATTTTATAAGTTTCTGTTACATGAAAACTTAGTTTAGGCTTATGTTTTGTATGATTGTAATGAGTCATTGGCTGATTTTTGGATTTATTATTGTTTGAATTTGTTGTGTTGATGTTCCGGATTCGATAGAACCTTCTACGAGTAGAGATAAAGGCATGGAAAAACTAGTTTGAGCTTTCGGCTTTTTGGCCAAAGTATAATTAGTGAGTGTTTGAAATAATTGCTTGTAGACATGATTCAATGCATTATTTGGGAATTTAGTTGTAGCCTAAACCCCTAATCTAAATTCTAAGTGTAAGCTTTCTCATACCTATGTTATCTTTGAATAAAGTGCTTATGTGTTTGTGAATATGTGAATTGAGATGAGAAGTTATAACATGTGATATATGGTTACAATAACCGTTGTGAAAGTGCAAATGTGTATAGGTTATGTATACGTCAAATGTTAGTGACAGTGTTTTACTCAAGATGCAAATATGCAGTGATAGTGAACGGATAACCGGTAAGTGATATGTGTTTGATTTTGGATATTTTGGTCTTGTGATCTTGAAACCATTGGATGTAGTTGGCATGCCAGAGGATTATGAGTACTCACCTATATGCACAATGATTTTGGGCGTTGAGGCCCTGGGATATGTTGGAGGGATAAGGGAATGTGAGCTATGTAACATCCTGATTTTGGGCCTAGTCGAAATAGTAGTTTCAGGACCACAAATCTGATGAGGAAAAAATTATTTTATTATATTTTTATGGTCTACGATTTCACAAAATGATTTCGTGACACTTTCGTTTGAAAATTTTGACGTTTGGGCACTCAATTTAGTCAAAAGGACTAAATTGTAAAAAGTGCAAAATTTGAGTTCTACATGTTAGAGGTGTCCAATTGTTATGAAATTTTGAATTGGAGGTCCTTATATGGTAATTAGACCATTGGTTAAGTTGGTAGACAAAAATGGACATGGTTAGGCATGTTTCCAAAGCTTTTCATTAATGGCATTTTGGTCATTTAGTTATTAAAATGAATTAAAAACAAAATTAAAAGCCAATTTTTGTCTGTCTTCAACCCCATGGCTGAATTTCACAAGGGGAAACCATGGCTAGTGTTTTTCAAGCTTCCAAGCTTGATTGTAAGTTTGTTCTAGCCTCGTTTTTAATTTTTTTACGTTTTTGGAGTCCCGGTAACTTCATTTAGCTTGTTCTAGCAATAATTTAACCTAGGGTTCATATTTGGAAAAATACCTATAGGTAAAATGTCTTTATTTTGATGTTTTATGGTAGAATATGAAGCTTGAAATTATGTTAAACAACTTTTGCTAAGTGATTTTAAGTGAAAACAAGTAAAACGACATAATCGGTAAAAATACCTAATGTTCATAAGTGTTAGAGTGGGAATTTGATGTTGCCATAAAAGAAAAAAATGTTCAGCATGTCACAAAACATAAGAATAAGGGATGAATTTTAATTACGGAGCTTTGGGAAAAAAGTGTAAATATGCAAAAGTTTAGGGGAAAAAATGTAATTTTGTCAAAGTTCGAGTTAAGGACTATTTTGATGAATGTGAGTATTAAATAAGCTAAATTTTCTATTATAGATCAAGAATAAAAAAATTCAGAGTTAAACTGGGGAAAGAAAAAGGTTGAGGACTAAATTGCTAGATTTGATCATATTTTGTACCGAGGTAAGTTTACGGTAAATAAATGTAATATTTTGATAATTATTATTAATGCTGTTATTTTTCAGCAATTATGTATTTATTTCATGAAAATATCGAATGTTAACTCAATTACGAGATGATAGATAATCAGTGTTAAAAGGCCTCGTTGAAACATGAGTAATGTATTGGATAAAAATGTCATTACATTTAGGTAAAGAGATCCCATGTAAGACCTTGTCTGGGACATGGCGTTGGCATCATTGAGATTATGAGAGGTCCCATGTAAGACCATGTCTAGGACATGGCGTTGGCACCGAGATGAGAGGTCCAATGTAAGACCATGTCTGGGACATGGCGTTGACACCGAGATGAGAGGTCCCATGTAAGACCATGTCTGGGACATGGCGTTGGCACCAAGATGAGAGGTCCCCTGTAAGACCATGTCTGGGACATGGCGTTGGCACCAAGATGAGAGGTCCCATGTAAGACCATGTCTGGGATATAGCATTAGCAATACAAGAAACATCTCATGTAAGACTATGTCTGGGACAAAGCTTTGGCATGTTATATTCAGACAAGAGACCCAAGTATCCTTAGTATTCCAAGTGATTCAACGGGCTAATAAATAGACGATGTTACATGAAAGTTTAGGTAAAAGCCTAATAGACAAGTTCAGGTGAGTTAATAAGATTAAGAGTATCTCAGTTATCAGTTGAGAAAAGAAATTTCAGCAACGAAGGAGTAGCTTAAGCAAGCAAGTAAGTAAACGAGTAAGAGAGTAAGTAAAAAAGAAAGTAAAGATCTTAATGCTTAATAAAAATTTATGAATATAATTATTTATGATAAATGTTGTTATTTATTTACTTGTAAACTTACTAATTTTTATACTTATTTCTTTTATTTCTTTTTCTTTCTTATAGTATTATCAAGCATAGTCGGGATCTTGAAGACGTCGGAGAGCGTTCACACTATCAACCACCACAACTCGGTATTTTAAGACGATAAATGTTTTGAGTTATGACATGTATAGGGACTTGGTCATTTCGATTGTATATTCTTAATAAATGACCAGAATGTGATATATAAATATTTGATGATGAATAGTTATTAAAATGGCTAAGTATGAAGGTGTTTCTTGTTATCAATGCGTAGGTGATAAATTATGCATAGAAATCATGAAAAAGTTAAAATTGGTAGTGAATCAGTTTTGAGACAACAGTAGTGACATGATTTTGAAAAATCACCAAGGATAGTAGAAAATAAATTAGAGGGTGGATGAGATATAAAATTAAATCTTATTGAGTGTATTTTCATAGAAAAATAACGGTGTAGACAAAGGAATTATGTATTCTGAGATATTTGCATTTTAGTTAGACAAGATCAATGTGGTTTTTAGAATCCCCTGTTCTGACTTTGGAAAATCATTAAAAATTGTAAAAAAATATTTATGATTTTTAATTTATATTTCTAGATTCCTTATTGAGTCTATTTTCTGTAGAAACAAGTGAGAACACTATATAAAGTTGTACAGTGAGATAATTGAATTTTAGTGATGAGAGGTCAAGCACTCAACTTGTGAAATAGGGGAGAATTGAACTAATAAACTGTACTAATTGGCTAAACCAAAAATTCTAAAAAAATTTACAGTAAAAATATATATGAGTCTAGTTTTATTGAAAATTTACAGATCTAAATTTTGAGTTTTTTAGCTCGAGTTATAATTTATTAGTGACTTCTGCGCAGTTGAAGAGCCATATTATGAACAGTGAAATAACTTTTAAAAGTAAAATTTTATGCCTCGAATTTTTAAGTTAAGTAAAGTAACGCCTCATTCTCGACTCCGAAAACGGTCTCGGGTAAGGGGTGTTACATTTTATTGGTATCAGAGCAGGTTTAGTCAGTTCTCGGAATATTCAGTATGAATAAGAGTCTAGCTATACATGCCGTACTTATATATTTTTTGATAGTGTGACGACTCCTAACGATTTTGAAATGTTTTCTTTTATAGTTATGGATCCCGAACGAGCTGGTACAGATGAAGTAGAGAGTAATGTGCCCACTCCCACAGAAGGGACGGTGCCACCAGATGTTAATGTTAGTGAAAGGCCCGTTACAGTTAGTCAAGGAGGAGGGGCTCGAGAAGCCTTCTTCCATGCTATGAATGAATCATTTATCGAGTTCGTGCGTACGAATTCGGCTGTTAGATCTCTGCCCCCTCATGATTTTCAGGTTCCCCATGTAGCTCCCCTAGTTACAGGTACAGGTACAGTTATAAAAGAAAGACCACCAGTTGATAAGATTAGAAAACAAGGGGATGAAGAATTTCAGGCTACTAAAGACGATGATGCAGAGAAAGTAGAATTTTGGCTCGAGAATACTATCAGAGTTTTTGATGAATTATCTTGTACACCTGAAGAATTCATGAAGTGTGTTGTCTCACTTCTCAGAGATTCAGCCCATCATTGGTGGAAGACTCTTGTATCAGTTGTATCGAGTGAGAGAGTTACTTGGGATTTCTTTCAGGAGAAGTTTCGTAAAACGTATATCAGTCAGAGGTTTATTGACTAGAAAAGAAAAGAGTTCCTTTAGTTAAAACAAGGTATGATGACTGTGACTGAGTATGAACGTGAATTTGTCAGACTCAGCAAGTATGCTCGAGAGTGTGTGTCTACAGAAGCTATTATGTGCAAAAGATTTAAGGATGTACTTAATGATGATATCCGATTCTCAATTGGTGTTCTAGAGATAAAAGAGTTAGTTGTTCTAGTTGAAAGAGTTTGTAAACAGAGGAGTTGTTAAAAAAAAGGGCAAATTTGAGATTGAGGTTTCAGACACGAAGAAAAGGTAGATGAGCAGATCATTTCAGTCTACATCCAAGAGGCCTAGAGAGTTTTCTACTAGAATGAATTTTTTAGCCGGGTATCCTAGCCGAAACAGAGGTAAAGGATTTGTGGGTTCAAGAGCTCAGACTACTACAGTTGCAAGTGTGGGTAGTACTCGACCATCTAGACCAAAGTGTGCTCAGTGTGGTAGACGTCATCTTAGTGAGTGCCGAGCAAATGAAAATGCTTGTTTCAAATGTGGTGTACTAGATCATTTTATTCGAGATTGTCCTGAAATAGTTAAAACAGAAGCAATATTGAGTGCAAGATTGGGAAATGCTCCTACTAGAGGCAGTTCACAGAGGAACCCCGGAGTTGGAACAAGTAACAGGGGTACGTCTAGAGACTCAACAACTAGATCAGATGTTAGACCACCTGTAAGAACATATGCTATTCGTGCTCGGGAAGAGGTATCCTCCCCTGATGTGATTACTGGTACATTTTCTCTCTATGATACTAATGTTATTGCTTTAATTGACCCAGGTTCGACTCATTCCTATGTTTGTATGAAATTGATGCCTAGTATGAACATGCCAATAGAATCCACTGAATTTGTAATTAAAGTATCAAATCCATTAGGTCAGTATGTGTTAGTAGATAAAGTATGTAAGAGTTGCCCTTTGATGATTAGAGGTCGCTTTTTTTTCGCTGATATCATGCTATTGTCGTTTGATGAGTTTGATGTGATTCTTGGTATGGATTCGTTGACTGCCCATGATGTGATAGTGAATTGCAGAAAGAAATACAATGAGTTGAAATGTGAAAATGGTGATATTATCCGGGTTGATTTAGATGAGTCAGATGGTTCTCTCTCTATGATTTCTGTTATGCCTGCTCAGAAATGTTTGAGAAGAGGGTGTGAAGCTTATCTTGATTTTGTATTGAACACTGAAGATCCAGAGTTGAAAATTGAATCAGTGCCAGTGGTACGTGAGTATTTAGATGTGTTCTCGGAAGAATTGCCAGGTTTGCCTCCTATTAGAGAAGTTGAATTTGGTATTGAGTTGGTTCCAGGTACAACTCCCATTTCTATTGCTCCTTATAGAATTGCCCCGTTGGAATTGAAAGAATTGAAAGCTCAGTTGCAGGAATTAACTGATAAAGGTTTTGTAAGGCCTAGTTGTTCTCTGTAGGGTGCAGCAGTGCTTTTTGTGAAAAAGAAAGATGGTTCGATGAGGTTGTGTATAGATTATCGGAAGCTTAACAAAGTAACAATAAAGAATAAATATCCACTGCCTAGAATTGATGATTTGATTGACCAATTGAAAGGAGCCAATGTGTTCTCCAAGATAGATTTGAGATCTGGTTACTATCAGTTGTGGGTTAAAGAGTTAGATGTTCCGAAGACTGCTTTCCGGACTAGGTATGGTCACTATAAGTTTCTTGTGATGCCATTTGGTTTGAGTAATGCTCCTTCCATATTCATGGATTTAATGAACCGAATCTTTCGACTGTACTTGGATAAGTTTGTAGTTGTGTTTATTGATGATATTCTAATTTATTCTCCTAATGAGACTGAATATGTCGAACATTTAAGAATAGTTTTAAAAATTCTAAGAGATAATCAGTTGTATGCCAAGTTTAGCAAAAGTGAGTTCTGGCTTCGAGAAGTCAGATTCCTTGGACACATTGTGTCAGGTGATGGTATTAAAGTTGATCCGAGTAAAATTTCAACAATTTTTGAATGGAAACCACCCAGAAATTTGTCAAGGGTTAAGAGTTTTCTTGGATTAGCTGGTTATTACAGACAGTTGGTAAAGGGATTTTCCATGATAGCTACCCCGTTGACAAGATTATTGCAGAAAGATGTCAGGTTTGAATGGACTAAGAAGTGTCAGCAGAGTTTTGACTAGTTAAAGGTATTGTTGATAGAAGCTCCTGTTTTGGTACAGCCAGAACCGGGTAAAGAATTGCGATTTACAGTGATGCATCCTTGAATAAATTGGGTTGTGTACTTATGTAGGAAGGTAAAGTAATAGCATATGCTTCCAGACAGTTAAAATCACATGAAAAAAACTACCCGACGCATGATTTAGAACTAGCTGCCATTGTATTTGCATTGAAAATCTGGAGATATTACTTGTACGGTGAGAAGTGCCAAATATTCATTTGACAAGTTGGTCGAGTTGTATATTTCAGAGATAGTCAGACTGCATGGAGTACCATTATTGATTATCTCAGATAGAGATCCGAGATTTACTTCATGATTTTGGAAGAAATTGCACGAAGCTTTGGGCACAAAGTTGAGTTTTAGTACAGCTTTCCATCCTCAGACCGATGGTCAGTCAGAGAGAGTTATTCAGGTACTTGAGAATATGCTCAGATGTTGTGTTTTAGAATTTCAAGGTAGTTGGGAGAAATGTTTTCCGTTGGTAGAGTTTGCCTATAATAATAGTTATCAGTCGAGTTTGAAGATGGCACCTTATGAAGCTTTGTATGGACGTAAGTGTCGTACGCCTTTGTATTGGGCAGAGCTTAAGGAAAATCAAATTTACGGGGTTGATCTAGTCAAAGAAATAGAAGAGAAAGTAAAATTCATTAGAGATTGCTTGAAAGCAGCTTTAGATAGACAGAAATCCTATGCATATTTGAAAAGAAAAGAGATTGAGTTCAATGTTGGTGATAGGGTATTTTTGAAAGAGTTGGGCCTTTAACATATCGGTTAGCTTTGCCGCCTGAGTTAGAGAAGATTCATGATGTGTTCCATGTGTCTATGTTACGTCGTTATCATTTAGATCCGTCACATGTGATTTCTCAGACAGAGGATGAGATTCAGCCAAACATGACTTACGATGAAGAACCGGTAAAGATATTAGCTCGAGAGACCAAGCAACTAAGGAACAAAAGTATTGCACTTGTGAAAGTATAATGAAATAGGCATGGGATAGATGAAGCTACATGGGAGCTTGAAGCGGCTATGTGAAAACAGTACCCAAATCTCTTCACAAGTAAGATTTTCGGGGACGAAAATCCCTAAAAGGGGGAGAAATGTAACATCCTGATTTTGGGCCTAATCGGAATAGTGGTTTTGGGACCACAAATTCGACGAGGAAAAACATTTAATTTATTATATTCTTATGGTCTATGATTTCACAAAATGATTTCGTGAAAATTTCGTTCGAAAATTTCGACGTTTGGGCACTCAATTTAGTCAAAAGGACTAAATTGTAAAAAGTGAAAAAGTTGAGTTCTACATGTTAGAGGTGTCCAATTGATATAAAATTTTAAATTGGAGGTCCTTATATGGTAATTAGACCATTGGTTAAGTTGGTAGACAAAAATGGACATGGTTAGGCATGTTTCCAAAGTTTTTCATTCAGGGCATTTTTGTCATTTAGTTATTAAAATGAATGAAAACAAAATTAAAAGCCAATTTTTGTCCATCTTGAACCCCATGGCCGAATTTCACAAGGGGAAACCAAGGCTAGGGTTTTTCAAGCTTCCAAGCTCGATTGTAAGTCTGTTCTAGCCCCGTTTTTAATGTTCTTTACGTATTTGGAGTCCCGATAACTTGATTTAGCTTGTTCTAACAATAATTTAACCTAGGGTTCATATTTGGAAAGATACCCATAGGTAAAATGTGTTTATTTTGATGTTTTATGGTAGAATATGAAGATTGAAATTATGTTAAACAACTTTTGCTAAGTGATTTTAAGTGAAAACGAGTAAAACGGCATAATCGGTAAAAATACCTAATGTTCAGAAGTAAGTGTTAGAATGAGAATTTGATGTTTCCATAGAAGCAAAAAATGTTCCACATGTCATGAAACATAAGAATAATGGATGAAGTTTAATTTCTAAGCTTTGGGACAAAAGTGTAAATATGCAAAAGTTGAGGGGTAAAAATGTAATTTTGTCAAAGTTTGAGTTAAGGACTATTTTGATGAATGTGAGTATTAAAGAAGCTAAATTTTCTATTATAGATCAAGAAGAACAAAATTTGAAGTTAGACCGGGGAAAGAAACAGGTTAAGGATAAAGTGCTAGATTTGATCATATTTTGTACCGAGGTATGTTTATGGTAAATAAATGCAATATTTTGATAATTATTATTAATGCTGTTATGTTCCCGCAATTATGTATTTATTTTATGAAAATATCTAATGTTAACTCAAGTATGAGATGACAGAGAATTAGTGTTAAAAGGCCCCGTTGAAACATGAGGAATGTATTGGATACAAATGTCATGACATTTGGGTAAAGAGATCTCATGTAAGACCATGTCTGGGACATGGCATTGGCATCATTGAGATTATGAGAGGTCCCATGTAAGACCATGTTTGGGACATGGCATTGGCACCGAGATGAGGGGTCCCATTGAAGACCATGTCTGGGACATGGTGTTGGCAACAAGATGAGAGGTCCCATGTAAGACCATGTCTAGGACATGACGTTGGCACCAAGATGAGAGGTCCCCCGTAAGACCATGTCTGGGACATGGCATGGGCACCTATATGAGAACTCTCTTGTAAGACCATATCTTGGATATGGCATTAGCAGTACAAGAAACATCCCATGTAAGACTATGTCTGGCACATAGCTTTGACATGTTATATTCAGACAGGAGACCCGAGTATCCTTAGTATTCCAAGTGATTCAACGGGCTAATAAAGAGACAATGTTACATGAAAGTTTAGGTAAAAGCCTAATAGACAAGTTCAGGTGAGTTTATAAGATTAAGAGTATCTCAGTTATCAGTTGAGAAAAGAAATTTCAGCAACGAAGGAGTAAGTTAAGCAAGCAAGTAAGTAAACGAGTAAGAGAGTAAGTAAAGAAGAAAGTAAAGATCTTAATGCTTAATAAAAATTTATGAATATAATTGTTTATGATAAATGTTGTTATTTATTTACTTGTAAACTTACTAAGCTTTATGCTTATTTCTTTTATTTCTTTTTCTTTCATATAGTATTATCAAGCGTAGTCGGGATCTTGAAGACATCAGAGAGCATTCACACTATCAACCACCACAACTCGGTATTTTAAGACGATAAATGTTTTAAGCTATGGCATGTATAGGGACTTGGTCATTTCGATTGTATATTCTTAAGATATGACCAAAAGATGATATGTAAATATTTGATGATGAATAGTTATTAAAATGGCTAACTATGAGGGTGTTTGTTGTTATAGATGTCGAGGTGATAAATTATTCATAGAAATCATGAAAAAGTAAAATTTGGTAGTGAATCAGTTTTGAGACAGTAGTAGTGACGTGATTTTGAAAAATCACCAAGGATAGTAGAAAATGAATTAGAGGGTGGACGAGATATATAAGTAAATCTTATTGAGTCTATTTTTATAGAAAAATAACAGTGTAGACAAAGGAATTATGTATTCTGAGATATTTTCATTTTAGTTAGACAAGGTCAAAGTGGTTTTCAGACTCCCATGTTTTGACTTTGTAAAATCAGTAAAAATTGTACAAAAATATTTATGAGTTTTAATTTATATTTCTAGATTCCTTATTGGGTCTATTTTCTGTAGAAACAAGTGAGAACACTTTATGAAGTCTGTACAATGAGATAATTGAATTTTAGTGACGAGCAGCCAGGACAGTCAATTAGTGAAACAGAGGATACTTTAACTAATAAACTGTACTAATTGGCTGAACGAAAAATTCTAAGAAATTGGTAAAAAGATATATGAGTCTAGTTTCAGGAAAAATTTACGGATTTAAATTTTGAGTTCCGTAGCTTGAGTTATAATTGATTTAGTGACTGCTGCGCAGGTGGACAGCTATATTATGAACAGTGAAATAACTTTTAAAAGTAAATTTTTATGCCTCGAACTTTTAAGTTAAGTCAAGTAACGCCTCATGCTCGACTCTGGCAACGGTCTCAGGTAAGGGGTGTTACAAGCTAAGCTTCATTCAACGAGACATGTGAGGGGAAATAAGAAGAGTGTTAGGTTTTTGGTTCACTTTTGGGACATGTTTAACAGTATGAGTCTATGTATGGTGTGTCGGAGATTCGTGTATCCAATGAGTGATGGTAGAGCTCACTTTTATGTTTCATAGCTCAAGTGCCAATTTATCTTAAAGTGTATGTATGTGTAACGTGATGTATGCCTAAATTAGTATGTGGTTGCTACGCAAATCATCTTAAAATGAATATATCTGTAATAAGTGTATTGTGATATGTGTTTATATGACATGTGACTATTATGCAATTTATCTATAAACATGATTTTGAGTATTGAGATGTATGCTTAAATGTTACGAGATTATATGTGTATTGTGATATATGCTTGAACGTTAGGTGATTATATGTGTAATAGGATATATGCTTAAAATTGAGTATGATTACTATGTAACAGAATTAGGAAGTAATGCACGAGTAAGTATATTATAACACTAAAGTTCGAACTGTTGAGGTTGTGTTATGTTGTTGTTTCGTTGATGCTTGATGAATTTTTTGCATGGTAGTTATTCTAGGCATTCACTATAACACCCCTAACCCATATCCATTGCCGAAAAGGGTTACGAGGTATTACCTAACACCACACAGTCTAACACAGTTCTTCATTACAATTCATGCTCTGAAATTTAACCAAGTCGTAACCATTTAAATTATTCAAATTTCGAGACAACCAACATCCATTGGAACAAATTACATATGCTTTATACAAATATATATAAATAGCAGAATCATATGATCAACAACCAAAACATTCAAATAACCAATTAATCATTTATAGGTCATACCAATTTCGAACAAAAGCTCAACTAGGTACCATTTCATAACTAACAACAATTTTAAACACAACACATTTTACTGGCTTAAGTGACTAATTAAACTTTTATGAAACATAGTCATCTTTTACTATCACCAACCATACCTAAACAACCAATATGCAAAACAATTTCATATTCATAACTTAACTTATGGAATCTTATATATTATAGTAATAACACATCCATCAACTAATTTGTTGCTTAACCTAAACATATAACCGAAATACCATACATTTAAATACCATGGATGAATATACTCAATCATTTACATCATTATCAAGTCATTTTTTGCATGGCTATATATATATACAAGTCAAAATGAACCTTATCGCGACTAGCCTATACATGCCATAAGTTGAAAATACAAACATTTAAATAACCAAAATAGTGATTGATAGTGTGATGATGTTCCTGGATGATCCCCGATTTTGAGCTAGCTTCCAAAATCTATAAAATAATATAAAGACATACAAAGTAAGCTTTTTGAAGCTTAGTAAGCCATAAGTAATTATTTCAATACGAAAACACATTTAATTTAAATCAAATAGGCCAAAATTTAGCTAATAACATTCAAATATAAAATCATTTATCTCCTATATTCCAACTTACCATATTAAATCACTTCATTTACCTTATTTTCAAATGAACATGTAAACTTCTTATGTACCTAAGTCATTTAGCCCAAAATTAACAGTCAAATTTGTTATGTACACATAAAAATCGTATAAGCTCATATAATGCCATATCTCAGACATGGTCTTACATGTTAACGCATATCGATGCCACTGTCCCAGAAAGGGTCTTATACGAATCATATACAATGTCAATGTCCCAGACATGGTCTTACACGTTTCTTTACTTCGATGGCAATGTCCCAGACATGGTCTTACACGAAATCACATCTCAGAAGTCCTATTATCATGTCATCAATATCAAATACATTTTCTAAGGTTCATTCAGAGCTATCGACTTCGTAATTAAATCATTTCATACCCAAAACCAGTCATCCAATGCTAAATTCAATTCAACAATATATATATTCATAAACGAATCCAATTCAGCAATGAATATCAATATACCAAACAATTCGGCAATGTATAACCATACACGTATCAAGTTCGGTAATGTATAATCATATACAAATCAAATTCGGCTTCCTATATTCCTATATTCATAAACAATTAAATTTTGACAATATATAACCATGTACAAATTAATTCCAACAATGTACAACCATATACGAATCAATTCAGCAACCTATATCCATATACCAAACAATTCGACAATGTATAACCATACATGAATCAATATATCCATATGCAATTCAACTTCGACAGTATATAACTATAAACAATTCGAATTCGGAAAAATATAAAACATTCAAATTTGGTAATATATTTCTATAATTAATCAAATTTTGTAATGTATAAAACATTTATATTTAATTCCAAAAAAATTTATTTACTTACGAACTTACCTCGTATTTAGAATTGGCGAATCAGATCGATTACTCGATAACTTTCGACTTTCCTCAATCTAACTTCGATTTCTTTCTTTCTTGATCTAAATCAATTCAAATTTAACTTATTTAAAAACATATTCATTCAATTTCATCCAAAAATACATAAATGGGCATTTTGCACTTTAGCTCCTTAAGTTTTACATTTATTCAATTTAGTCTTTATTTCATAAAATCACAAATTATATGAAATTTCAACACACCCATGCTTAGCCGAATTCATTAGGGGTCCCTAGCAGCCCAATTCATGCATTTATTTCACATTACAACCACTAAATTTACACATTTCACAATTTAATTCCTAATTTTCTTTTTCATCAAATATCACTTGATAAAACATAATAATCTAAAATTAAATATTTATTTTTCATCCTCAAACAACAAAAACATCAAACTATCATCAATGGCAACTCACATATTCATCAACCAATCCAAAAATTAAAGCATGGGCTATCTAGAATACGAAGCAACGATCTCAAAAACGTAAAAAAAAATCAAAAACTGAGCTCAAAACATACCTAAATCAAGAATGCAAAGGGTCAACCCTAAAATGCTTCAAATGGTCTTTCTTCTTTTGTTTTTCGGGGAGAAAGATGATAAAATAAGCTAAAATTTTGTTTTTTTATTTATTATACATGAATACATGGTTTACCATTTTACCCTTGGTTATTAAACCATTTAAATCATCAAGTATAAGACCATTGATGTCCATTAAAACTACTGATGGTCTAATCACATCATAAGGACCTCACATTTAATTAATCATAACAAATAAATACTTAAACAATTAGTATGCCACTTTTGCATTTTACGCGATTTAGTACTTTTATCAAATTAACTAACCAATTGGTAAAATTAAATCACGAAATAACACATATCAAATAACATGATGTAAATACCAAAAATAACATTAAAATAATTTTACAACCTCGTATTTGTGGTTCCAAAACCACTGCTTTGGTTTAGCTAAAACTGGGCTGTTACATTCATTGAGCTTGTTAAGCTCACCCACTACCTTCTTAAACTTTGTAGATTAGTTGTGTGCCGATGTGAGCGGTGTGGCTTTTCGAGGGGTGATCTAAGGAATTCTATATTATTTATTCATAGGTGTTTACTATTTGGTTATGTTCTGGGAATAAGGTAATGTGGTAGTTTTTGTGCTAATATTGGATATGATATTTTGAGTTGTCTCCCTGATTTAATATTTCTTAGGATCTTGGGATTTGTTTCGTAATATGTTGACTATTGCTCAAATTTGCTTTTGATGTTTGAAACTATTATTACGGTCATTTCGGTGTTTAACTAATGTCGATATGATAACATGTTGAACTGGTAGGAGTTGGAATGGTTTATATGCTTAAAAACATTGTATTTTTCAGGTCTAAAGCAGAGGTATCGATATTTGTGTTTTAAAAATGATACCTATGTGTTTTGAAACATGTAGGAAGTCAGAATAGAGATTTGGTACCGATACCTTTGCTCAAGTATCGATACTCGGGGTAAATTTCTCGATACTTCATGACAGGTACCGATAATTTTCAAGACTTTGGGATTTTAATCGAGAAACAGAATGCAAGTTTGGTATTTTTTTTCCAGGTGGTATCGATATCGCTTAGAGAAAATATCGATACCTTAGTGTTAGTGTCAATACCTATGGCCATGTTTTGGGAATTTTGCTAAATGGATCTTATGCACATTTAAAATTGTTTATAAGAGTAATTATTTTAAATTTACAATGTAGCAATGGTAACTATCTTGAATGATTGACTTAAAACCTTTATAAAAAATAAAATGATGGATAGTTAATTAACAGTAAGCTTTCTACTTGATGCATGTGACATGAGGCAGTGGTGTGACATCCCGTATTCGGGCTTGGCGACCTGGCTCGGTATAGGGTGTTACAGTTGGAAATTTTTTTTTCCAAAATCTCATATGTTTCATTATAAGATTTATCCAGCAAACTACCATTGGCGAAAGTATCAACTACCATCCTCGTATGCGCATCCAACCCATTATAGAATATCTCCATTTGAGTCCAATGTTTAAATCCATGCATTGGACATTTTTGAATTAACTCTTTAAATTGTTCCCAAGCTTCATATAGTGTTTCATCCTCTGATTGCCAAGAAGATGTGATGTCATTTCTAAGCTTGACATTCATATTTGGTGGATTATACCGTAACAAAAATCTCTAGAAAAGATCATTCCATGATGCCACTGTTCTTGACAACAAAGTATTCAGCCATGCTCTAGCACGATATCTCAAAGAATATGGAAATAGTTTAAGTCGTAGGGCATCTTCAGGCACACCCTGTTGCCTAAATGAGTCACTGACCTTAGAAAAGTCTTAAATGTAGTCTTGGATCTTTAGTAGGTAATCCACTAAATTGTCCTACTATTTGCAACCTCTGAAACATTACCGATTTTTCAACAACCCAACACTACCTTCTCCTTTTTCTAAATTCTTTTTTCTAGGATAAAAACCAGCATTCCAGGATTATCTTCTATTTCTTAAGCAAATTTTTTTGGTGCGAGTGCAGTTAGGGTGAAATTGGTATGTGTTGAGTGTTGACTCGGTCTTCCTGGAATTGGCACGACATTCGTGCTGACAAAATGTCCAACATTTTTCCCTGACAAACCTTCACTTATTTATTTCTTTTTACTTAACCTGTAACTTCCAAACCACCAAACACAACCCTTCCACATGAAATTAAAAGTAATAAATAATAATATTTAAGCATCATCCAAGATTTTTATTCAATGTCCTAAAAATGCTAAAATAATATCCTAAAATGCAATTAAGTTCACTTAAGTCCAGACAATTGACCCATTCTAAAGGCACGAATTATAACTCTTTTCAAGAGTTATCACACCATGAAGAAATAATCCCTCTATCGGGGATTAGTGAGTGGAGGTATGATATGTTAACTGTTTAGGGATACTCAATGGAACAACTGTTTCAAAAAGGAGGAACGTAAAACAAACCTGGGCCTTACAACCCCGGAAGTCATCAATGTAGGAATTAACCTAAAATTGGTATGGCCTATCCATGAACACCTTCACCCCAAACTGGTCTAGACTATGAGGTCAGAGAATAAATAGTCCTTGCTAACTCATTATTTGAGTAGAAGATCAGAAGATCTTGCTAGGATAACGACTAGTTAATTGACAAGGAACCCAAAGAGATAGTTGATGGGGATTACCAAAGTGAGCTAATCACTTATAATCAGATTTGATTATTTCTATTCTTCAATCCCTTGAATTTTTATTCCTTGTGTTATTTTGTTTTTATTATTATAAAACCCCTAAAAACTCATTTTATTTTACCTTCGTACTATAACTAAACTAAAGTACTAAATAGGTCCGTCAATGTTTAGGCTAAAATTAATCTAGGACTCACCTCCTTTGGGTACAATCCTCGGATCACTCACCTACTTCGTTGTAACTATATTAGAACTAGACCCGTATACTTGAGGATACCGTCTCGTTTATACACCCTTTACTATAGAATTCAAACTTTGGATGTTAGTACATCTGTAGGCGGTTACCCGTGTACCTAAATCATGTAACAAATTGAAGCTGTGTATTACAGGGCCACAAGACCGTGTCACCAAGTGGTGTAACAGGATAAAGTCGTGTGGACCTAAATGCAAAATTTCTAACAAAGAGTCACATGATCATGTCCTGGACCGTGTAACTGGCTGAGACCATGTAAGCTTGAGTCACATAGTTGTGTATTCAGTTTGTGTAACTCACTAAGGCCGTGCATACCAATCACCACCCAAATCATACAGACCACACGACTGTGCCACATGCCCGTGTGTGGCACACAACTATGTGTTAGATTGTGTATGCCAAGAAAATACCCTACAAGGCAAGTTACAAATCCAAACACTAGAATATACTACGACCATGCAACATACCATTCCTCAACCTGTTCAAATATACCAAAAACATGCCAAAACACAACTTGAATCATCCATCCTAAGTGCCTGACCAATATGCCACAATAGGCACCGCAATTTATTAAGATTAAATCACCCATTCACACCAAGTATATTCAAAGTTTCATGCCATACTTTTGTTGCTTGTTAAATAACTAATGCAATTATGAAAGTGTACAAGTCATTCAAGTAATAAAGTGATAAGTAAGTATCATCTCCATAGGGATCGAAAATTTGTAAGAAATTGAGTAAGTTATTCTCATCCTATTGATTATACTAAATAACAAGAAATACTCTCAAATTGAATAGGATGTTTGTATAATGAATTAATGTGATTAAATGCCAAAAAAAATTGATATGGCAAATAAAATGTAGTGGCAAATTATAGAGAAAAGAAAGAGTATTTCTGTTGCTGAATGAAGAGGGTTGGAATTATTTAGGTGAAATGCTCATATAAAAGTAATGCCATGGAAAAATATTGTCTAATCAACTACTCAGAGAATCACCACTATAACCTGCCTTTTTCGATAGTTATATCTTAAGCTAAAAATTTGAGTTATTGTATGTCTACAGAACTTCGGATTAATAGCTACAATGAACGTTCCTCTCTGTACAACTCGCAACATTTATGTCTAAAGTGCTACGAATATTCTATTGAGTATTCTCTTGTATCAAATGATTCAAGATCCTATATATTTAACCTATTTAGAATTAAAAATACATCTAAGAACACAACCCACAATCAACTATGTCTAGAGCTTGCATGCATATATTTAAAATAACCATAAATCGAAGGAAATAATGACATAGACAATCTCAAATCATGAACATCAAAGATAATAAAATATTCACCCAAATAACTCCAACCTAGAAAAGATTTAGGTCATGGGTGGAAAAGTTAACACCAAAATAAAATCATTAATCAACATTCTCAAAATAACTTTGAGTCACAGAAATCAGGAAAATAAAGGCAGAAAATGCAGGATTTCCTGCCACAATCCAACTTCTCTTTTATCTTCTGATTGTGTGCGAATCCAGGATAGATGTCTTTTACCCTTCTTCATATCTTTATTCTACTCTCTGTAACTGCTACTCATTCTTTCTCTGGAATTCTCCAATGGAGTTCTTCTCTTCGCAGAGAGAGAATTGTTGTCACCTATCTCTTTCTCACGTTGATTTTTTCCAATCCTTTTCTTCTTCTCTCTCCTTTTTTATTGGGTAGATCCGTCCCACCTCAACACATATTTTTCATTCCTCTTTCTAGGTTGGTTTTTTTGGTACATGCATAGCTGGCTGAGAATGACATGGATAAAGTGTTGAGTCATGTTTCCAGAATTGCCATGACAATTCTGTTGACAATCAATCTCACCATTTTCCACAACAATATTTCACTTCCTTTATTTTCCCTCTTTCTCTTCTTTCTCTTCCTACACTTGTGTTCACACAAAACCACACCTTTCCTTCCCAAGTGATAAAAGTAACGAATAATGCCTATTATATCGCAATTCAAGCTTTGTTATGCAATGTTCTAAAAATATCCTAAAAATACAAATTTATTCACTTAATTACAATCAATTAATTCCATTCAGAGGCCTTAAGTATAACACTTTTCAAGAGTTATCACACCCCCAAACCTGAATTATTGCTTGTTCTCAAACAAATGATGTTTGAATATGCATGAATGCATGGAATTGACAAAACAATCAGTCACCAATTATACTGTCAAATCATAATAATCATAGTAAGCATACTAAAACAAAGAAAAATTGATTATAGTTGTTGTAACCCTGGTTAGCAAATACAGTGCAGATAATGGCTCCTAAAGGTAAAATTTTCTAAATATTTCAACAATTAAAACTATAGCAGATTTCTCTAAATATACTTAAGTTATCTCTCTACTAAACTCGGTTTTTTTTAGACACTTATTCAATTTTAAGCACAAAATTTTTCTAAGGAATTCATATTGTCACATGATTTTATACTTGACAACCTTAATGAAGCATACACTAGACTGCCATGTATTATATCATGTCACAATTTGAATATAAATCACTGATGAAACAAAAGCTTTTAACTAAAGTGATGGATGGAGCAAACAACTACATTCTTAGCAATTTAGCCTCAAAATTCAGTGGAGTATCCCTAAACTATGTAATATTTTTTTAGACAAACACTCATATCTGAACTCATTTTTATAGTCAACAATATAATGGAGCAAAGAGAATATTACTGACCTACTCAATAGGTTCAAACATTAGAGTATTCATATTATTTTACCATTGCATAAATTATACACTATTACTATATTGAATTTAAGTTAAGAAGTCCTAAATTTATTCAAAGAATGCTACTATATCTTAATTACATTTATATTTCAATTATTCTACTTTTAGAAATTGATTTTCAACATCTGTCCTATGCTAAAATGCCTAAACAACTATCATAATATTTTCTACGTTTACAAAGAAGAGTTATTATCCTCATTGAACATCATTGATATCCATATACTTGCATAATCAGCCAGTGGAATGGCAATTGAATGTTATGGAAAAAGGATTGTATGAACAATTGACAATGTAGTCTATATGCCCAAGACACCCCCAAACCTAAGGGATGCATTGTCCTCAATGCATGAACAATTTAAAATTCCAAAATGAAAAAACAAACATATATATATACAATGCAATGACAACAATTATGAATGCATGAAAAACACATGGTATATAATGAAAATTATGCAAATGAAAATAAAGACGAAAGCTTGGGAAAAATTTTGTGTTACTTTAAATCAGGAGAGTTGTTTTTCGAGTAGTAGGCTTGTAATGATGCTTCCTTTTCAGCATATTGATTGGCACCTCTTCTTTATCATTATCATCTGATTTCATGAAATCATCAATTAGTTGATTAATCTCACGATGTTGCTTCAGTATGGGTGCAATTGATTTAGGTGCAATAGCAGGTTCGGTTGGTGCAGGAATATGGTTAATTTATTCTCTTTCCTGATTAGATTCAATGTTCAATGATTCCATCTTCTCCACATCTCCCTCTAATCCTTTTTGTTCCTTCTCCTCGATGGTAGTGTATGTGGTAAGTCCAGGCTCATCAGCTTCAACTCCATCCTCGTCCCTTTCTTTTTATTCGATAACAGCTCATTTTCATTGGATTCAGATCCTCCCCTTCTTTATCAAACTACATGATCTTATTAATAAGGCGATAAATTAGAAATGAAAATAACGGTAAGTAATTAAAGGTAAAATTAATAAGAACAAAATTAAAATAAAGAAATCAAATAAAAGAAAGATAGAAAAGTTATTTTTTACGCTTTTTTCCAATTCTGCAGCAATTTGGAGTTGCTAAGTCTTAAAGAGATTGAGTTGCTTCTGCAACTGGCATAGTGAGTTGAGCATTTGCTGCTCAAATGGACTGTTGGAGATAGAATATTTTGCTAAGGCAAACATCTTGCAAACTTTTCTTCCACTACCATTTATAGCCAATCAATGGTCTAGAAATCTTCACTCCCATCAACACATTTCAGGGCATCAAATATGTTAAATGTAACCTGCTGATCATTCACCCTCATAGTCAGTATGCTTTTATGCACATGAATTAGCTAAGGAAATGGTGGAGGTGGTCGTCCTTCAGGTTGCTGATATTGTTTGCTGTGGCATTTTTGTTGGCAACATGATTTGATTCTACTATAATATTTTTCTACTGACCATTTTCAAGTGTTGTATGCTTTTGTTTACTCCAATCTTTTCTAGTCATTCCACTACTGATTGGAAAGTTGTGCTTTGAGGAACTCCTGACCTTTCCTCCTAAATAAAGGCATCATTAATAACCCTGGCAACTGTGTGCCACTCCATAGTGTTATGGCCTTACATTGTTCCTTTCATTGAGATCAATAACTTTTTGTGTCACTAGGCAATGTTCCTTGTTGTCTGGAACTTAATGCAGTGGCAGTTTGTCCCACTTGATTCTCTAGAGCTCTTAAGGAAGATGCCTAGCTCTAAATAATCGTATCATTTTTAGTTGTATACTTCGTTAATAGAGCTTCCATAATTGATGTTGCAGATGACGAACTTTGTTGCAGATTTTACCGCAGCATTGGATGACTGTATCCAGGTATCGATTCACATTGCTAGCATTTCCCATTCACTGATTTCTCCAGCATTGGATACAAATGGAAATGTTCTGTAATGGTGTACACGTCATTCCTAAGCTTGGCATTCCTAAGCAAAAGCCTTAGATTAGCTCGACTTTATTTTTACGCTCTAACAGTCAAGGTAAGTTCGTATAAACGTTATTCGTGTTTATGTTATTCAAATTGAATATTGTTATGCTATTTATAATGTAATGGATTGAACTATAACCTTATTAATGCTATGATGAATTGACAGATATCGAGTCCCAGTTAAACCTTAAGAATTCATAGCATACAAATGACACACTATTAGAGATTTCGTGATTCATGTCCCTATTTCGAAGGTTACAGGGCTTGAGACATGGGCGTGTTTCTCAACCGTGTGACCCCTGTTTTCAAATTTTTGTGACTTTTTCCTAGACTTTCCAAATTGTTTCAAATTTGTCTCAAATTACTTCTAAGTTATTTTTAGGGCCTTGAGAGCTCGATTTAGGGACAATATGCATGTTATTGAATGGTTTATGTTATGATTTAAATTATTGAATGTTATAAAGCTTTAATGCTTTTGATTGAACGATAATACTCTGTAACCCTATTTCAGTGACGGGTACAGGTTAGGGGTGTTACATTTAGTGGGATTAGAGTTATGGTTTAGTTAGTTCTAGGATGAACGTAGCATGTATGAAGTCTAGTAATACATGCCATTATATAACCTATGATAGTGTGAGAATTCCTGGCTCAATTTGAACTTTGTTTTCATATAGATAATATGTCATCCAACCGAGCCGATTCCGATGAAGTTGAAAGTAATGCTCAAGCATCCATTCATGGAGCAACTTCGAGTGGTTGTAGGCCAGTAACCAAGGGTCGGTGAATGCTTTATAATCTTTAATATTCATGATTTGAGATTGTATATGTCACTGTTTCATTCGATTTATGGTTATTTTAAATACATGCATGCAAGCTCTACACATAGTTGATTGTGTGTTGTGTTCTTAGATGTATTTTTAATTCTGAAAAAGGTTAAATATACTGGATCTTGAATCTTTTGATGCAAGCAAATACTCAAAGAATATTCATAGCACTCTAGACATAGATGTTGCGATTTGTACAGAGAAGAACATTTATTGTAGTTATTAATCCCTAGTTCTGTAGACATACAGTAACTCAGATTTTTAGCTTAAGATATATCTATCGAAAGAGGTAGGTTATAGTGGTGATTCTCTGAGCATTTCACTTGAATGGCATTACTGGCATTTCCCACCCCTTGATTACTCAAACTGAAATTACGATATTGTTTACACCCTGGATTGTATGAGTTATAGTATGGGATGTTGTTGTTGTGATTAAAATTCCCCATGTAATAAAATGAGGTTGGGATCGATGGGCATTCATCAAAAACATGATCTTCTCCTTAGTAAACTCATGCTAACTTTGTTGCAATCATTTCCTGCACCGCAGCTGGTCTTCTCAGTGTTTTAATCATATTTGTTAAAGATGATACCTAAGCTGTTAGAGATGTAATTGCATTAATCTCTATTGCTCCTGCAACTCTTCTGTCAGTTTCAACTCTAGTACTAAGGTATTGATAATCGTTATTTGATATCCTTTCCAGAATTTCATAAGCCTCGTTGTATGATTTATCGAGTAAAGTCCAATTGGCAGATGCGTTGACAACCATTCACGTATGAGCATTCAATCCATTGTAAAACATTTCCATTTGTGTCCAATGCTGAAAACCATGCATCAGAAATTTTCTCAATAACTCCTTGAATCGCTCCTATGCTTCGTATAATGTTTCATCCTTTGATTGTCTAAATGATGTAATGTCGTTCCATAACTTGGGATTCATGTTAGAAGGATTATATCTTAGAAGAAACCTCTGACACTGTTCATTCCATGATGCCACTGTACCTTACGGCAATGCATTTAACCATGCCTTAACAGGATCTCGCAATGAGTGAGGGAATAACTTTAGTCCCAAGGCATCTTTAGAAGCACCTTGCTGCCTGAATGAATCGCAGGCTTCCAGAAAAAGTCATAAGTAGAGTCGTGGATCATCCATAGGCAATCCACTAAACTGCCCTACAGTTTGCAACATTTGAAACATCATTGGCTTTAATTCAAATTTTTGAGCCTGAATGTGTGGCCTAACAATTCTAGGATTCTAATCATCTAATATTGACACTACATGTTCTTTGATGGGTCTGTCTCTTTCATCTACAATTTGAGGAATATCAACATCCCTTCTTTCCTAATTTCATGTCCCTTATCTAACCTGATAGCTTTTAATTCTTTCTATCTCTTCGCAATTCTTTTCTCCTTTGCCTTAAGGGTCTCTCAATCTCTAGATCAAAATAGTACTCTGTATTCTCAAGGATATTTCTATGCATGCACTAGCACACACCTGAAAAAGAAAAATTGATTATAATTGGTATAGTATTACTGCAATATACCAAGTAATATAATGATGAACAAGTATCGTCTCCACAAGGATCGAAAATTGATTATAATTGGTAAAGTATTACTGTAGATTTAACTAATTAAACTGTGCAAAAGAAACAAAGTATAAATTGATGAAGGGAATTAATGAATGAACTAATAATATCAATTATCACTAAAAAATGACAAACCAATCTAAATGTCGTGGCAATTCACAAAGAATAAGTAGAGATTATTTTTGTTGTTGAATGATAAAGGTTGGAATTACTCAGGGAATATTTTCATAACATAATAATGCCATGGATAAAATTTAACTAACTACTGCCCAGAGAATTACCAATGCAGTCTACTTCTTTCAAAAGTCAAACTTATTTATTATCCCGAGTCTGTATATATCTACAAGACTCACAAATGATAACCACACTAACGTTCTTCACCTGTACAGATCATTACTTCTATGTCTAGAGTGATGTAATTATTCTTTCAAATACTCACCTGTATCAATTGATTAATAATCTGATATATTTAATCCTTTCATATTCAAATCCATCTAAGCACATAACATATAGTCAACTACATCTAAAGCTTGCATACATGCATTCAAAATAAACATAAATCGAATGAAACAATAATTTTAATCAAAAACATATCATAGGCATTACAGATAATTCAATATTAACCCAAATAATTCCAACCCAAAGATAATTAGCTCATGGGTTGGGCAATGAAATCCAAAATTAAATCATTCATCAACATTCTTCAAGTTTTACGAATCACATAAATTAAAACCAAGAAAAATAGAACAAAGGCATAACTACAGGAAGTTATCGCTACACTCCAGCTTCTTCTCAAGATTTTACGCAAAACCCAAGGCATATTTCTCTTCCCCTTCTTCGCGTTTGTGATCTCTTTTTAGTTGTTACCCTCTTCTTCTCTTTTAAAATTTCCATGCCATTTCTCCACAAGATTCTGTTGCAGAGAGAAAAGCCATTCTCTTTCTTTTCTTTTCTCCTCACAATCCTTGTGTCCTCCTTCTCTTCTCTCTCCTCCTTTTATAGGGTAGATATGTCCTTCTCAGCACACATATTTTTCTCCTCTATTTTAGGGTGATTTATCTGGTACACGTACAGTTGGCAGAGAGTGGCGTGGATTGAGTGCTGTATCATCTTCCTAGAATTTCCATGACATTTCTGTTGGTAATCTATCCCACCATTTACCATGGAAATGTTTCACCTCATTCCTTCTCTTTTCCTTCTTCTTGCCTCTTTCATCCTACCTGCACCTGCTACCAAAGACAACCAAACCTTTTTCCAGAAATTAAAATGCAAACATATTTTCTTAATTACAAGCAAATACTTTAGTTTAAAGGCTTGAAATATAAATCTTTCCAAGAGTTATCATTTAGTGGATTGCTTATTGAAGATTCACGATTGCATTTAAGACTCTTTTTGAAAGTCTGTGATTCATTCAGGTAGCAGGGTGTTCCTAAAGATGCCCTAAGATTGAATTTATTCCCTTATTCATTGTGAGATTGTACCAGAGCATGGTTAAATGCATTTTCGTCAGGTACGATGGCATCTTAGAATGAACTTTATCAAAGGTTTTTGCTAAGATATAATCCTCCAAACATGAATGCCAAATTGAGGAATTCTATTACGTCCTTTCGGTAATCTGAGGATGAAACATTATATGAAGCATGGGAGCTATTCAATGAGTTAATTAGAAAATTCCCAATGCATGGTTTTCAACATTGGATGCTAATTGAAATGTTTTACAATGGATTAAATCTGCATACAAGGATGGCAGTTGAAGTATTCACCAATGAGACTTTGCTCGATAAATCATATAATGAGGCATATGAAATTATAGAGAGGATAGCAAACAACAATTATCAATACCACACTATAAGAGTAGGGACTAGCAGAAGAGTTGCTGGAGTAATGGAACTTGATGCGATTACTTCCCTAAAAGTTCAGGTATCATCTTTAATAAATATGATTAAAACACTAAAAAGACCTGTTGTAATGTAGGAAATGAAAGCAGCTCAGTTAGCATGTGTTTATTATGGAGAAGATCATGTTTTTAATGAATGCCCATCAAACCCAACCTCAGTTTATTATATGCGAAATTTTAATCACACCAACAACACATATTCCAACATGTATAATCCAGGGTGGCAGCAACATCCCAATTTTCAATTGGAGTAATTAAGGGGTGGGAAATTCCAAGAATGCTATTCGATAGAATGTTGCGAGTGCACCACTTGGATACAATCAGCCCATGCCACGGCAAAATGTTCAGCAAAATTTAGCTTCGTGTTCTTCATCTATGAAGCTCTATTGAAGGAATACATGGCCAAGAATGGTGCTATCTTTCAATGTTATGTTGCATCTTTGAGAGCTTTAGGAAATCAAGTGGGGAAAATTGCTAATGCATTAAGCTCAAGACCGCGAAGAGCACTGCCAAGTGATACAAAAAATTCATGATCTCAAGGGAAGGAATAGTGCAAAGCCATTACACTCAGATGTGGTATGCAACTACCAGGAGTTGTTAATGACACCACTATTGAATAAGGTAGTTCAAATTTCATAAATAATAAGAATTCAAAACCAGTAGTGGAACAGGCTACAAAAGAAAAGAGCAACAAAAAAAATATTGAAGCAGATTCATCTTATATTGCCAATAAAAATGCCACGACAAAACAACCTCAACAAATGGAAGGAAGACCACCACCACCTTTTCTTTAGAGTTTCAAAAAATCTAAGCAAGATTTTCTATTCAAGAATTTCTTGGATGTCCTGAAGCAATTACATATCAAAATACTATTGGTGGAAGCATTGTAATAAATGCCCAAGTATGTGGGCATGGCACCTTTCTTGGTCACCAAGTACTTAATAGTAGAGTGGTCTGTATAAAACCGTAACTTTGATTCCCACTAAATAAGCTCTGAATTTGTCAAGGCCAAATACCACAACTAACAGCTCCTTCTCAATAGTGGTATAATTTAGTTGTAAATCTATCAACGTACAGCTTGCATAGTAGTTAGCATGAAATACCTTGTCCTTTCTTTGCCCAAGTACTGCCTTTACGGCAAAATCACTAGCATCACCCATAAGTTCGAAAGGTAAAGTCCAATCTGGTGCTATGATTATTGGTGCTGTACTATTTGCTTTTTCAATTCATCAAATGCTTGTAAGCACGACTCATCAAAATTTAAAGATATATTATGTTCTAACAATTTACACAAGGGTTTGGATAGTTTCGAAACATCTTTGATAAATCATCGATAAAATCCTGAATGACCAAGAAAACTGTGAATACCTTTAACTGTGGAGGGTGGTGGTAATTTCTCAAAAACCTCAATTTTTGTTTTGTCGACGATAATCCCTTGCAGCGAAATTTTATGTCCCAGAACAATGCCTTCACAGACCATGAAGTGGCATGTTTCCCAATTAAGAACAAGGTTGGTTTCTTCACACCGACAAAGAACTAACTCCAGATTTTTTAAATAGCCTTCAAAATTACCACCAAACACTGAGAAGTCATCCATAAGAACTTCTAAAATTTCTCCACCATGTCCAAAGATATTGCCATCATGCAATGCTGAAATGTTGCAGCGACATTGCATAATCTAAACGACATTCGTCAGAATGTAAAAGTTCCATTAGGACATGTGAATGTAGTCTTCTCTTGATCAGTTGGAGTTATGGCAATCTAGCTGTACCCCAAATGACCATCTAGAAAATAATAGAAGGCTTTCCTCGCTAATCTATTTAACATTTGATCAATAAATGGTAGAGAAAAATGGTTCTGCCTTGTTGCTTTGTTGAGTTTCTAATAGTCCATACAAATCCTCCTTCTCATGACAGTACGAGTAGAAATGAGTTTATTGTTATCATTGATTACCACGGTGACACCCTTTTTTTAGGTACACATTGAACAAGGCTAAACTAAGAAATATCAGAAATTGGGTATATAAATCCAGCATCCAGCCATTTGATAATCTCCTTTTTGATAACTTCCTTCATAATGGGATTCAGTCTTCTCTGCTGTTCGATAGATTTTCTATGGCAATCCTCCAGTATTATCTTGTGCATGAAGATTGCTGGACTAATTCGTTGGATATTTGCAATCGTCCACCCCAATGCCTTCTTAGATTTCTTTAAAACTCTCAACAATTGAGCCTATTAATCTAATGTCAATGTCGTAGAGATCACTACTGGCAATGAGCTATTACCTCCCAAGTAAGCATACTTTAGATGTATTGGCAAAGACTTTAATTCCAATGTAGGAGGATTTTCTATGGATGGTCGAGGAGGTTTAAAAGAACAGTCTGATAAATTTAATGATTCAAAACTTCTCATTGATCCATTCTTAATTTTTTTAACTTCCGTCAGTTCACTAAGCTCTTCAATCATTTCTTCTTCAATTAACTCAAATGAGTCTGCCTCATCATTAGAATTATTGTGATAAAATTCTAAAAATTCTTACTGAACTATTGTGTCAACAATCTCAACAGCGTGACATTGTTCATCTGTATCTGCACACTTCATAACATCGAAAACATTAAAGGTTATCTGCTGATCATTAATTCTCATTGTTAATTCACCTTTTTGTACATCAATTAATGTTCTACCAGTTACTAGAAAAGGTCTCCCATGTATGATTGGTACCTCTTTATCAACCTCACATTCCAGAATAATAAAATTTGCTGGAAAAATAAATTTGTCAGCTGTTACAAACACATCTTTGATTTTACCTTCTGGATGTGCATATGAACGATCAGCTAATTGCATGTGACAGTTGTAGGTCTCGCCTTCCCTGTGACCAGCTTCCTGAAAACAGACATAGGCATTAGATTTATACTTGCACCTAAATTGAATAATGCTTTGCCTAAATAATGATTTCTAATAAAGCAAGCTATAGTAAAATTCCCTGGATCCTTCAGTTTTGGTGGCAATTTGTTTTTCAGCATTATTGTGCACCCTTCAGCATTGCCATGATGAAAAATATCAATTGAGATTTTCTTCAACAAGTACTTAATGTTGTTACAAATCTAGGATCCAAATGGATTATAAGAAAGTACGATAGTCATTCTTGCCGAAGAGAGTATTTAAAACCAGTGGCTAAGGTATGGTTCTACTTTGTTCGGTATAACTTCATGCCTATCTCACATAGTTCCACCATCTTGATGCAATGAATGCTTTTGTTATATGAAATTATGATAGAAAGGTCTATCAATGTTGGAAAAATTATTCTTAAAGAAATCCAAGATTTAGTTAGCAAAAAAAAGCAAGAGGTGCCTACTTACCACCATTGATTACTTCACTTTGCTTCAAGACCCAAGTTAAATCAAAAGCAAATCTAAAGGGTCGTTATGTTCAAGGTTGCATCAGAAGACATGATCTTGAAATGTTAGTGGAGAATGTTGAGCAATTAAACCAGATCGAGCCGAATGAATTGATCAAACCAGAATCAAATGAGTCATCAATCAAATCTGAACCAAAAGCTGACTTGATAAATGAAACAAAAGAAGTAGAACCTAAAGGTGAACCAAACAGCCCTGAACCAGGGGTGGAACCAAATGTTGTTGAACCAATGGAACCAAGTGTTAATATTAAGTTGACCTCTCCAATGCCTACTTCTTGAAATACTATGAATAAGTTATAATTTTCAACTATGATGGATATATGGAAATTTATGCATAACAACCAATAGGCCTATGGAAATATGAAAAAAATTAGAGATGATTCTATAAGGAATACTTTTAAAAATGTCTCTAGCAATTTCATTCCTAAGTTCCCAAATCATATATTCGAGTCATAGAAAGAAGAGGACGTGAATTCAATTGAGAACGAACTGGCAAATGACCAAGACAATAAGGATGATTCAGATGAGTAAAAGGGGAATTTCTTTTTCTTTAGTATTATTTTTAAGACTTTTGTAACACCCCATACCTGGCTTGGTCACCAAGCCCGACTACCAAGGTGCTACACCACCGTCTCATGTCAAATACAAGTAAAAACTCATTCTCAACAAAACGTCTTCCACCTTAACAATCATACAAGTTTAGAGTCTATCTTAAGCTTTTGTTATCACTATTACATGCTAACATACATCAAATAGCCTTAAAATATTAATTAAGCATGCATATGGTCTATTTTAGGAAAAAGACAAAACATCAACATATGTATCAATACTAAAGATGTGGTATCAATATTTTGCTTAAGAGGTATCGATACAACATGGAAAATCAGTACCAAAATTGCTTACTATTTACACTTAAAAACCCAAACTTCAAAAATTATCAGTTCCCCTTCCACAATATCGATATTTATTCCCCGTGTATCGATACTCAAAATAAGGTATCGATACCAAATCTCTATTCTATTTTCCTGCACGTTTGAAACTATAGAGGTATCATTTTTAAAACACGAATATCGATACATGTACTCCAAACCCAAAAAATAGAACATTTTTAAGCATATAAGTCATTCCAACACTTACCAGTTTAACATGCTATCCTATAGTCATCAAATAAACAACGAGACGACCATAATAATAGTTTCAACCATCAAAAGCCAACCTGAGCAATAGTCAACATATTACTAAAGAAATCCTAAAATCCTAAAAGAAATTAAATCATGGAGACAACTCAATATCATATCCAATATTTGCAAAAAGGCTACCACATTGCCTTATTTCCAAAACGTAACCAAATAATAAACACCTACGAATAACGAAAACATACTTGCTTGGATCAGCCCTTGGAAAGCCACACTGCTCACAACGGCACACAACTAATCTGCAAATTTTAAGAAGGGAGTGGGTGAGCTTAACAAGCTCAGTGAATGCTCAGAGTAATAACAATGTACATACAACATCAAAGGTCAATCAAGAGAATACTACAACACATTCACAACCATATTCCATTTGAGAGAGAATTACATGTTCATGCTTCATTAATTCCTTTAACAATAATTCATCAAGACTAAAACAACATATACACTTTAATAACTCAGAAGTTTAACATATATATTCACATGGATTCACAAGTTAAACGAAAACAGCCCAATTCACAATTACCTACACAATTTATTATGAGAACATAATAGTGTTTTCATGTAACTTAAATCAACTCATTTAACATATCATTCCCAATTAAAAGCATATGTCTCTTATTTTATTATCACAACATATAAGATCATATTTAAACGATAAATTAGCACTTGATGTTATGAAAAATAAAGTGAGCTCTATCATCACTAATCAGATACACGGATCTCTAACACACCAATTGACTCTTAGAGTCGAGCATATCCCAAAAGTGAAGCATAAAGCTAGCACTCTCCAACACACCAAACATGTCTCATTCAATGAACCTTAGCTCACATTCCCTTATCTCTCCAACATGTCCCAATGCCTCAATGCCCAAATCACATTACATATATAGGTGAGTAATCATAATCCTATGACATGCAAATTATAGCTAACGGTCTCGTAAGGCCACAAGGCCAAAATATCCATAATTACCCAATTTTAATTACGGATTTAATGCACATAATCTCTCTTCATATTCATCAATTCATAGCACAAACTTGTACATAATGCATACTTATTGAATTTGCATTTAATTGCACTGAAAGTGCCACAATAATGCTCATTGAGCCATCATATATCCATCAATATAAGACTGCATTAAAATCAGTTTATCACATAGAAAAACCTGTTACATTAGCATCATATTCCACAATGCAACACATACATGCTTACCGACTTTTGCACACTTTCACTGCACATCTTTATATCACTAACACAACATCATTACTATCATTCGGCATATTTAATATAACCAGAATACAATACAATTCACAATATTGCATCATAATAATCAATTCATAGTTATTCACATATTCGCATAATTTGCCAAAAATAAAATAAGGAAAATAAAAAGCTTACACTTGGGACTGAGCATAGAGGTTTAGGCTATTCCTAAGCTTGCAATCAACATTAAGAATCACGTCTACAAGTAGCAATTCCAAACACTCACGAATTGCGCTTTCGCCGAAAAGCTGAAAGCTTAAACTAGCTTTTCCTTGTCTTTCGCCTTGCTCGTAGAAGGATCCAACAGTTTTGATGCTTCACACATATTAACCACACAATATACACAATCAAAATTCAGCCAAAGACTCACTTAAATGAACCAAAAATTCAAGCCTAAGCTATATTCCTCAAGAAATTGATGTTTCGACTAACAAACTTGAAACTCAAATATCTCAGTCTATATATAATATTTTTGCCTAAAACAAATTCCTTTAATCTAATTATTTACCTATGAATGGTTCTTAGCCTTTAAACTACTCAAAACTACTCAATTCATTGTATCGAAATTTTCGACATATTTATGACAATTTTCACAAAAATTCATTAAATCCTTAGAAATCTTTAACAAAACTTTACAGTAAGATTAGAAACCTTCTAATCATGTTCATATTAATTAAAAAATACTTTGAAACCACGTTTTTATCCACAAACCCAAAATTCACCATTAAAAACCTGATTTTTGGCTATTATTTAAAACATGCGTTTCAATGGCTAAGAATTCAGTTTAAGGGACTAGATATAATTTAAAACTCATAGAAAGTCGAATGGTTACCTTCAATGGAAGAAAAACTATAATATCCCGAAAATTACTACTGTAATACCCCAAAAATTACTACAGTAAGAAAGTAGGTATCCTTAATAGTAAAATAAGGAAATAAAGTGATAAAAAGGGAAATTTTGAGTTATGGCAACATTAGGAATTATATTATGACATATTAATTCAAGAAAGGATTAAATCGCAAAAGTGAGAAAAGTTTTGTTGCCAAGAGTAAATACTCAAAATTTGAGGGGTTAAAGTGTAAATACAAAAAATTTGAAGGACCAATAGTGTAAATATTTTAAGGGTGGAATAATCTAGAAACTAAGGAAAATGGATGAATTAGGACCAATTTGAAAAGGTGAAGAATTTTGAGGGACTAAATCACAATTTTACCAAATTAAGTGATGACTCAAGGATGGAATTTTTAAAGATTATGAAGGGCAAAATGGTCAACTAAAAGAGAGAGAAATACAGAAGGCAATGATGATGTTGGTGATATTTTAGATTAATTAATTAAATAAATATTAGTTTATTAATATTTTAATTTGATTTTTAAATGATATTTTATTATTTTATTATTATTCTATTTAGTATATATATGGAAGGAAAGATGAAGAATCTTCATCTTCTTCCATGCAACCAACGTGAGAAGAGAGGAAAAGAAAGAAAATTTTGCTTTCTTTACAATTTGGTCCTTCCACCAAAAATTTACCATTTTCACTTAGAAATCAAAAGAATTTCCATAGCTTCCAAGAGAGAAAAATAACAAGAAGGCAATGTGGAGCTAGAATATCAAGTTAGATTTAAGAAATAGAAGTTGGAGGAGAGATAAAATCAAGTTAAAGATTGAAATCAATAGCACAAGGTAAGAACATCAAGATTTCAATATATTTTTAAGTTTGATATTATTGAAAAAGCATGGAAATAATGTTATAGTAGAGTTTTCTTATATAAGATCTTATATTCTTGATATATTATTGAAGAAAAATAAGTGAAAGTGATGGGAAATATTATAGAGAAAGGGAATAAGGGAGTTATACACCTAGTAATCAACATTTTGCACTAAAATAGTTTTGGACAGTAGCAGTAGTCTAACTTTGAAAAATCACCATAAATCGTGAAAATTGAATTAGAGAATGAAAAAATATGAAATTAAATCTTATTGAGTCTAGTTTCTCATAGAAGAAACAGTGTAAGCAATAGAATTTTAAATCATGAGTTATAATAAATTATGTGAGATAAGGTCAGAATGATTTCGGGTTCCCCTATTCTGACTTTGAAAAATCTTCAAAAATTGGAGAAAAATTATTAGGGACTTAAATTTATATTTTTAAAATATTTATGAGTCTACTTTCAATATAAATAGACGGGAACATTATCTATATCTTGTACGAGAAGATAATTAATTTTTAGTGAAGAAGGGTCAAAACTGTCAGACAGCAGAATAGGTATGAATTTAAAGAATAAACTGTACTTATTGACTAAACTAAAAATTCTGAAAATTTTATGGTAAGAAGATATGTGAGTCTAGTTTTATAGAAATTTTTTTTATCTTAATTCGTAGTTCTGTATCTCAAGATATAAATAATTTTGTGACAATGAGTCAAGTGGACAGCTTTGAATGAACAAATAAATAGTGAAATTATAGATAATGTTACATATAAGCATGTTATATACATTAAGGATGTGGAATAGAGAGGAGGAGGAGTAAAATATATGATTATTCAACTAGCATGAGTTTTCATTAAAAAATGGCTAATTTGCATGTTTTAGGTTCAGGGACTAAATTAAATAAAAGTAATATTTTAAGGGTAAATTTGTAAAAATGTCAAAAAGTGACCAAATTGTATGAAATGAATTGTTTTATTATTTAATATAATAAATTGAATGAAATATTAATTTATATCAAGATTAAGTGGAAATTCGAGGAAAATAGAATATTATCAAAATGCCCCTGAATTTTGGTATTTTTTCAATTTAGCCTAGTAAGTTTCTGTAACTTGAGTTATATTCTTAGATGATTGAAATATATATATTGGATTGAGAAATTGATTTGAATTGTGAACATGAGAAATTGTGAATTGAATGAAATGGAAATGAAGCTTTGAATCACATGTGTAAATATCGGGTCTTGTAGGCCCTATTTGTTATGAATATAATATTTCGAGGATATGTTGTAAAGAATTATAAAAGAATGTTAATAATTTAAAAGTTTTAATTCAGATGAAATTTTGTAACTCGATTTAATACGTATGCAAATGTATGTCTTCTAGTAATGCCTCTTACCCTATTCCGGCATCGAATACGGGTAAGGGGTGTTACAATGTGACATCGCCAGATTCGGTCATACCAGGTTTGGGGTGTTACAAAAACGAGCTTTGACGTTAATCCAATAAAACCCACATTTGGAGAAGATGATGTAGATAATGAATTTTTAAGTGATTTTCTATGCTTTTATAGAGGTTTATAACTAAAGAGATGATAGAAATCAAAAGGAATTAGGATTCGGAGTTCAAAATTAATTGAAATAGCAAGAGAGAATCAAGGGACGACAAACACAAATTTTGGGTAGTTTTTAAGTGAAATAACTTGGTGAAGAGAGGTTACTTAGCTTGGATTTTAAAATATAGTTAAATTGATTCATAAAAACTCTCAATTTTTACTCTTTTACAAATCAGTCTCATTTTCAAAATTAATGGTATTTAAAACTCATTTTCAAAAATTGATTTAATTTTCTAAAAACCATAATTGAAAACATTACCAATATGCCATGTCATAGAATTCCAAACGCTCAAAGGCTAAAATTCCTAAAATACCCCTAAAACCCCTAGGCCTATTTTGGCGTAGGACAATTCTCCTATTCTAAAAAGAATTTCATCCTTCAAATACCCTACTGACACATCACTTTCTTAATCACAAGATATGTTATTTCTACTTTTAACCCAACTATCACTCTTTCGTTGCGCACTCTGATTCCCATTCTCTCTAACTTCCTACTACTTTCCTTACTGATTCTATTTAGTACCATGAACTATTCTACAATAATTTTGCAAATGATTCCCTCTATTCCCTATTACACTCTTACCAATAAAACTCATAACCATTTTTTTCTTAAATCCATAGTCCTTAACGGAATTTTTAACTTAGTAGCTAAATTACTCAAAATTTACGAATGCATAGAACCTAAATCTACCACCATACTTCTATTGCCTAATCTATCTCGAATGAAACCCTCATCGAGCACTCTTACCAGAATTCCATCTTACGAAGTAATGCACTTAAAACAAACAAATACATTTGTATTCTCATGTCAAATACAAGTAAAAGCTCATTCTCGAAAAAACATCTTCCATTGTAACATTCGTACAAGTTTAGAGTCTATCTTAAGCTTTAGTTATCGTCGTTACATGCTAACATACATCAAATAGCCTTAAAATAGTAATTAAGCATGAAAATGGTCAATTTTAGCAAAATCTCAAAACATCCACGTAGGTATCGATACTAAAGACGTGGTATCAGCATTTTACTCAATAGGTATCGATACCTTAAGGAAAATCAGTACCAAAATTGCTTATTATTTTTCACTTAAAAGCCCAAAATTTGGCAATTATCGGTACCCCTGCCAAAGTATTGATATTTCTTCCCTTAGTATCAATACTCAAGATAAGGTTTCGATATCGAATCTCTATTCTATTTTTCTACATGTTTGAAAATACAGATATATCATTTTTAAAATAAGACTATTGATAACTTTTCTCCAAACCCAAAAAAATACATAATTTTAAGCATATAAGTCATTTTAACTAGTACCAGTTCAACATGTTATCCTATTGTCATCAAATAAACACAGAAATGGCCATAATAATAGTTTCAAACATCAAAAACAAATCTGAGCAATAGTCAACATATTACGAAACAAATCTCAAAATCCTAAGAGCAATTAAATCATGGAGACAACTCAAAATAACATATCCAATGTTTGCCCAAATAAAACCACATTGACTTATTCCCAAAACATAACCAAATAATAAACACCTACGAATAAAGAAAATGGACTTGCTTGGATCACCCCTCGGAACAGTGAATGCTCAGAGTAACCACAATGTACATACAATATCAAAGGTTAATAAAAAGCATAATACAACACATTCACAACCATATTTCATTCAAGTCAGAATTACATGTTCATGCTTCATTAATTTATTTAACAATAATTCGTCAAGACTAAAACAACATATACATACTTTAATAACTCACAAGTTTAACTTATATATTCAAAGACATTCAACTTATATGAAAACAACCCAATTCACAATTACCTAAGCAATTTACTATGAGAACATACTAACATTTTCATGTAACTTAAATCAACTAACTTAACATATTATTCACAATTAAAAGCATTTGTCTCCTATTGTATTATCACAACATATAAGATCATTTTTAAGCGATAAATTGGCACTTGAAGCTATGAAACATAAAGTGAGCTCTATCATCACTCATCGGATACACGAATCTCCAACACACCAATAGACACATAAAGTGTAACATATCTCAAAAGTGAAGCACAAAGCTAGCAATCTCCAACACACCAAACTTGTCTCGTTGAATAAAGCTTAGCTCACATTCCCTTATCTCTCCAACACGTCCCAGGGCCTCAACGCCCAAATCACATAACACATATAGGTGAGTAATCACAATCCTATGACATGCCAACTATATCTAATGGTCTCATCAGGCTACCAGGCATATATGAACAATTACCCAATTTTAATTACGGATTTAATGTACATCATCTCTCTTCATATTCATCAATTCACAACACAAACTTGTACACAATGCATGCTAATTGAATTTACATTTAATTGCACTTAAAGTGCCATAATAATGCTTATTGAGCCATCATCTATCCATCAATATAAGAGTGCATTAAAATCAGTTTATCACATACAAAAACCAGTTACATTAACATCATATTCCACAATGCAACAGATACATACTTATTGATTTTTGCACACTTTCACTACACATCTTTATATCACTAACACAACATCATTACTATCATTCGACATATTTAATATACCCAGAATAAAATACAAGTCACAATATTACGTCATAATAATCAATTCATAGTTATTCTCATATTTGCATAATTTGCCAAAAGTAAAACAAGGAAAATAGAAACCTTACACTCGGGACTTGGCATAGAGGTTTAGGATATTCCTAAGCTCACAATCAACACTAAAAATCATGCCTACAAGTAGCAATTCCAAACACTCATGAATTATGCTTTCATCGAAAAGCCAAAAGCTTAAACTAGCTTTTCCTTGTCTTTCGCCTTGCTCGTAGAAGGTTCCAACAGTTTCGATGCTTCACATATATTAACAACACAATATACACAATCAAAAATCAGCCAACGACTCTCTTAAACCAACCAAAAACGCATGCCTAAGCTATATTCCTCAAGAAACTAATATTTGGACTAACAAATTTGAAACTCAAATATCTCGGTCTATACTTACTCTTTTTACCTAAAACAAATTCCAAATATCTAATTATTCACCTACGATCGATTCTCAACCTTTAAACTACTCAAAACTACTTAATTCATTGTATCAAAATTTTCAACATGTTTATGGTAATTTTCACAAAATTTTATTAAACCTTTAGAAATCTTTAATGAAACTTTAAAGTAAGTTTAGAAACCTTCTAATCACATTAAAACTAATTGAAAAACACTTTGAAACCATACTTTTATCCACAAACCCAAAATTCACCATTAAAGACCCGATTTTTGGCTTTTCTTTAAAACATGTGTTTCAATGGCTAAGAATTCAGTTTAAGGGACTAGATATCATTTAAAACTCGTAGAAAGTCGAATGGGTACCTTCGATGGAAGAAAAATAGGTTTTGTCAGTAAAACCCACGTTTGGAAAAGATGATGTAGATGATAAAGTTTTGGGGTGATTTTATTGGTTTTTATAGAGGTTTATAACTTAAGAAATGATAGAAATAAAAAAGAATTAGGATTTGGAGTTCAAAATTTATTGAATTAGCAAGAGAGGATCAATGGACGACAAACACAAATTTTGGGTAGTTTTTACATGAAATAAATTGATGAAGAGAGATTATTTAGCTTGGATTTTAAAATCTAGTTAAATTGCTTTATAAAAACTCTCAATTTTGACTCTTTTACAAATCAATCCTATTTTTAAAATAAAAGGTATGTAAAACTCATTTTCAAAAATTGATTTAATTTTCTAAAAACCATAATTGAAAGTATTATTGATATGCCATGTCATAGAATTCCAAAAACTTAAAGGCTAAAATTCCTAAAATACCCTTAAAACTCGTAGGCCCTATTTTGGGGTGTGACAAATTTTATTTATTTTATTTTAGAAATTTTTTGTTTTATGCACAATAAATTGGAATAATTTGCAATTTATGAAAAAACTAAGCCAATGCTCTTCCATTAATTTTTGTTCTCTCGTAAAGAGTATAGTAGTGTAACAATGTGAATGCACATGTGTATGGATTGGATTTTTCAAGAAAGACTTGGTGCTTAAGCAGACTTCATAACTCACCTCTCTTTTTTGTGTCCTACTTGGTGTACTATTTCCATTCAGTATTTTATTATTTTGCAATGAAGACATTACTTCTTTTTAAAAGGGAGGTGAGGTCAATCTTGTATGATTTTTAAAAATTTTCAATTATCACATAAGTATGCTACAATGAAAGTATTGCTTAGAAATAATTTTTGTTAATAAGTTGCCCATATGCAAATATAATTTTTTTATTTTATTTAAGTTCTTGTTATATGTTACCTTAGTTATGATATGCTTGTATTTTTCATTAGTTTTATATAGTCTATGCCATGAAATTATTCTTTCCATAGAAACAGACATGCATAAAGGTTTAAGTTTTTAGAATTGTTTTAGTAACTTTCTTGATGTGAAATCCTAGGAGACATAAGAATCTAAAAACGATTTAGGCACATTTTCTTTAGATTGTTTGAGCATTTCAATGCCTACCATATGAATTTAACCCTTGAAACCTTAGTTTGAGCCTTTAAGCTTATTTTATTGCTATTCAGCTACATCATAAGCTATATGATCTTCTTTTTAATTCTACTCTATCTTGCCCCAATCTTCAGCATACTTGTCTTGGTGATACAATTTCGAGGGGAAATTAAAATATATGTACATATGATTCATGATTCAAAAAAAATCTCTATTCAAATGTCGAGATATATTGTTGAGAAAAAAGAGTGAAATTAATATACTTCTACTCAAATATTGAGATGTATTATTGGACGTAAGTTTCAAATTAAGTTTGGGGGTGTTAAAACCCATTAGTAGGAATATTACAGCCCAAAAAGATCCAAGACAAAGTTAAGAGATACGATGAATTAGCCTAAAAGCACTTCTCTTTTTCCCAACCTTAAGCCTATCCCCATTACAACCTTATAAAAGACCTATTGATTTTGATAATTATGTTGACTACATTAGTGGAGAGAAATTACTAAGTGCAGCATATGAAGACCAATAATTAAACCTTAAGATTTTTTTGTGTAATTAGATAAGGAAAATTTGTTGAGTGGTGAATTTTATATACGACATTGGAATGCATGAAAATTATGACTTATGATAGCATTTCTTGTACTTAACATAAAATTCTGAAGTAATATCTGTATGTGAGAAATTTATTAGAAAAAAGAGATTGTGTCCATAAATTTGTTACAACATGATTACGTGAAAATTTAATTCTATGTAAATATTGTACAAGATTGCCCTAAATTTTTTACTTTGTATAAAACATTACTCGAGACGAGCAATGGGTTAAGTTTACGGGTCTGTAAACTCTAAATTATATAGATTTTTTATAGTTATTTATATCACCTTTTTACTTAGAATTTCTGTTAATCTTGAGTATTTGATATCTAATTGGGTGATTTTAATTCATATTAAAACATTAGACATAAGTTAAGTGAAGTTTTCAATTTTATACAAATAAGTATTACTTTTGCACAATTTTGTAATTTTATTTGGATGTTAATTTTTACTCAAAATATTACAGACAGACTGTTGAATTAATAAAGCATAAGAGTTGAATAATATCACAAATGAGCATAAGTTAAATTGTACATCATGTGGATGACAAGCTTATTAAATTGGACCTAAGAATTCCATGCAACCCAACTTGGAAGATTGTTGTTTAAAATGATTGAGCCTACTATGAATTGGGTGTCAAATACCATCTAATAAATGGGAGAATGCCAAATTTGGCAAAGGCATACGAACAACCCAAAATCAACTTTTGGAAGACTTATTTGGAGGTCCTTGCTCTTGTGAAAGAATCAGAAATAAATCTCAACTAATGCCCAAGAAACTGTCCAACCCGTTGAATGATTCATGCATGAAATCAAGCATGAATCAAGTAAACATCAACCTCTTTTTCCAAACTTTAAGGCTGGCCAAGCAAATGAGAGAACCAAGGGGATTTCAACCTATTATTAGCAAACTCCTATGTATTCCCTCTACTATAAATACCAACACTCACTTCTCATTCCATCACTCACTAATCTCTCATAACTCATTCATCTTTTCTTCCCTTTCTTACACGCATAAGCCTTCCCATTTCCCCATCTCCTTTAGCTAGCATTTTCCCTTAGGGAAAACCACTTTTGGTCAGCCACCTTGAGGAGCATTTTGTAATCACAAGAATTGGAGGAAGCCACCACGATGATGTCTTCAGAAAACTATCGAAATTATCAAGAGTTTCTTCCTCATTAGTTTTATTTTTATTCAAAATGTTTGCAAATTGTTTTGATGTTTTTTCATTGACAATGATGACTTAATTTTTTTTTAACTAGAATGATTACATTAATAAGATAAAGTTCATTTTGATTCATGCTTATGATGTTTTGTACCTCAGTTGTTCATGCTTCCAATTAAAATCATTATGTATTTCATGCATTAAAATATGTTTGAATGCATTAGAATTAGTTAGTCAATCCTAATAAGATGATAACTAATGGACAAAATAATTGGAAAGATGTATGCTTAATTTATATCATAATCAGAATAAATTAGAGGTCTGTAATATACTAAGAGAACTTATTACCTTGCATAAGTTTAGGTTTATGTGATGAAATTGTTTCAAACCTAATCCATCCTTGTTACTTCACATAAATTTTAAGGAATCCTTAGTTAAATTATGACATGGTTTATGCATATTTTTTTAAGTATAAGATTCAGTTGAAATTATATGAGACTCCTAATTGATGAAAGATCGAGTTGCCATTAAATATTTTCCAAACATTGTTAAGCATGATGAAAAATAAACTAAGTCAGAGGTTGTAATTATTCTAGCTTATTCATGTTATTGTTAATGAACTCGTGAAAATTGCTGCTAAACCTTAACCTTGCATTGCATTTCATTTGCATTTAGTTAATTAATTTGATTTAACATCTATCACTCAAAATTGTTTTGTTTTTCTTAACCAATTTGTGAATAGGATTTTTTACAAGTATCAATTTAAACACAGTCCCTATGGAGACGATAACTCTTATACTTACTTATTACTTGATAATGATTGTGTATACTTGCACATTTCAACACTTTGAAATGATTTCTACTACAGTGGTTTCATATAGGTCTATTCATATCCGTACATTATAGAAACTAGCTACCGAAGTTGTCGATGGCCTCAAATTACTTTACTTCATACAGTCCCTTTCAGAAAATGTAGACGGAGTTGAAAAACGACTATGAGATTCTTTCATTTTCTTTGGCAAGGAAGCATAAAATGACCTAGATGTATTTCATTTGTTAAAGTCTCAAACCTTCATCTCATTCCATTTCTTATAATTACATATTTCTTCCATCTTCTTAGCCCGATCAAATAAAAATATAAATTCACGTAATCCCATTACATCCACTAACATTTTGATCTCATCGTTCAACCTATCCTCAGAATGAATACACATCACTTCCTTAGTCGGTACAATCTTACTAGCATATTTACTAAGCTAAACAAACTCATGGTTGTATTCAGCAACTAATCTAGTTCCTTGCTTCAACTCAAGAAATTTGTTAGCTTGATTGAACAAACTAAAAAGCCAAGAGGGGCTGAATTGGCCTTTAAAAATTTTGGTGAAAGCAAAGACAAAAAATGAAACAATGAACACAAAGAATTTAGAGTGGTTCGACCCTAATTGCCTACTCCACTACCTTAGCTTTCCACTAGTAGGGATTTTCCCAAATTCACTAATTTGTTCAACCTTTGAGAACAAGGTTTAACCCTACAACTCTTTAAGATTTCTACCCCAAATCTTAAGTTACAAACCCTCTCAAAGAGATACAAATAAGCAAACAATGAGACAATCCTTACAAGATTAAATTGTTTGCAAAACGAAGCTCAAATACAATAGAATACTTAAGCACAAGAATGGAAACAATGCTCACAAGTGTATGAAATAATAATATGAAAGTATTAAGCTCTAAGGTTGTTTGATTGATGATATTTGCTTGAAAGTGTTTTTTATTATTATTGTAGGTCTTTAGAAGATGGGATTTATACCCCCTAATAGATTTCTAACCGTTGAGGTTTTTGGTGTAATGAATATGGTCGTTGGTGTAATGAATATTTTGGTAATTTATTTTTCCTCTCAAAAGCTCCATTTTGTCGAAGGGTTCTAGGTGCAGAAAAATTATGGCTAATTCCATTTGAGTTGAAAAAAATTTCAAAATATGATTTTGAAATTCGGTTCCATGGTCACTTCTAACAATAGTGATAAAGTAACATTTTTCATTTTGATTTATTTTTGAAAATGTGATGAATTTTTCTAAAGCTTCATCTTTAGTACTTAATAAAAGAACCCAAGTAAATCTAGAATAGTTATCAACAAGCACAAAAGCATAATGTTTTCCACCCAAGCTAGTTGTCTTAATAGGACCAAATAAGCCTATTTGGATTAGTTGAAGAGCTCTACTAGATGATACATCATTAATAGGTTTAAAAGAAACTCTTTTATGCTTACCCTTAATTCATGCATCGCAAACTTTATCTAATTCAAAATCAATTTTAGGCAAACCTCTTAGTAAGTCATTTTTAGCTAATTTATGCAATATGCTCATACTAGCATGTCCTAGTTTTCTATGCCATAATAAAGAACTATTTTCATTTTTAGTAACAAGGCATATGTTAGAATTATGCAAATCATCTAAATGCACCATATATATATTATATCATATATCCTACAAGCACAATCAAATTAGAGGCAATGTTAATAACTTTACAACCTTTAGACTCAAATAGGACATTGAAACATTTATCACATAATTGACTAATACTAAGAAGATTATGCTTAAGACCGTTGACATATAAGACATTCTCAATAATAATTGAAGAGTTTTTTTTACCAATAGAGCCTATTCTTTCAATTTGTTTTGTAGAGTTGTCACCAAACGTAACTTCTCTTCCACTTTTTGGCTTCAAATTGATAAAGTGACTCTTGTAATCGGTCATGTGTCTTGAGCATCCATTATCGAGGTACCTTAAGTTTTTTCTTGAATAATCCACCTCAAAGCAATAATCCATTTCCTACAAAAATAAAATTAAAGTTTGATTTTTTTTACTACCAAAATTCTTTTGGGTCCGTAAGCAATAGTTCTTATAATTTTAGTCGCTTTGGGTATCCATTTTGAAATCAAGTTTTTATCTTGTGATGTTATGAGTCCTTTAGGGACCCATATACTTTTAATGATTTTTCTCTTGTAAAAGTTTTAGGGACGTCTATGTTTATAGAACTTAAAGTTATTTTTAACAAAATTTTGTTTTGAATTTTCTCTTTTTCTAAAACTTTGTTAGAGTGAGTTTTTCACTCTTAAGCAACTCAAGGTTCCTCTCATGACCATCATGAACTTTAGAAAGTAAATTATGCAAGTCTAAATTCTTTTTCTCTAGCTTATTAATTATTTCTTGTGTTTTGTTTACTTTCAATTCAAGTTCATGATTTGTTTTGGAAAGCAAGTCATTTTCATTTTTCAAATTTGAAATATTTTTCTTATGTTTTGAATTCATGACTTCAAATTCCAAACCCAATTCATCATAGACATCTTGAAACTCATCAAAAGAACAAGAATTTTAAATAGATGAGTTAGAAGTTACCTTAGAATCAGCGATGGCCATGAGACACAAGTTGGATACTTCTTGAGTTTCTTCATCGGATGAGTCCTCACCACTCCAAGTAGCAACATTGGCATTGTGTTTTTGTTTGCTAGACCCGTTCTTCAATTGAGGGCAATCAAACTTGATGTGTCTTAGTTTCTTACACTCATAACAAATGATGTCGATTCAATTTTGAGTCCTTCCTTCTTTTGGAATTGTTTTCCTTTATTGAACCTCATGAACCTCTTGAATCTTCTAGCAAATATAGCCATCTCTTAATCATCATCCACATCTTCATTTGTATTACCTTATTCTATTATGGACTTGAGGGAAATACCAACTTTCTTCTTCTTCACCTTTTCTTCTTCAACCCCTTCATTGATTCTTATCTCATGGGTAAGTAATGAACCAATAAGCTCATCTAAAAAGAGTTTTCCAAGTTCTTTGTTTCTTCTATGGCAGTCACTTTAGCTTCCCATGGCTTTGGCAAGCTTCGAAGCATTTCTTTCACAACTTCTTCATTGGTAAAAATCTTCCCATATGTTTTGAGCCCATTGATGATAATTGTAAATCGATCCGACATAGCCTTGATGCTTTTCTAGGGTTTCATCTTGAATGTTTCATAGTTGAGTGAGAGAATTCCTACCTTAGGCTTTTTAACTTGACTTGTACCCTCATGAGTGACTTCTAACTTTTCCCAAATTTCATTGGCATTAGAACATGAAGAATCTCTCTTATATTCATCCAGACCAAGTGCACAAAAGAGAATGTCCATCACCTTGGAATTGAGTTGTATGCTCTTATTATTTTTCTCATTACATTCCTTCTTACTTTTTGGAAATAGATTTTCTCCTTATTTCTTGAGAGGTATGGTTGGACCATCCGTGATAAAGTCCAACACGGCATAATCATTGGCTTGTATAAATAAGGTCATTCTAGTCTTTCAAAAAGCATAATTTGCACCACTGAAATAAGGAGGTTTAGAGATATATTGAAACTCACCAACCATAATGGACTTGGAAAAAGATGTCATCTTTTGTGGTTTGAATAAGATCAAGTTGAGCTACCTCGAGGATCTTCTCTAGGTTGTTTAACCGTCTTCTAGAGACTAGCTCTGAACCAATTGTTAGCTCGATGGAACAAACCGAAAATGTCAAGAGGGGGTGAAGGCCTTTAAAATTTTTGGTGAAAGCAATGACAGAAAAGGAAACAATGAAAACAAAGAATTTAGAGTGGTTTAACCTCAATTGCCTACTCCACTACCATAACTTTCCACCACTAAGGATTTTCCCAAACTCACTAATTTGTCTAATCTTTGAAGACAAGGTTTAACCTTACAACTTTTTAAGATTTCTACCCTAAATCTTAAGTGTCAAACCCTCTCAAAGAGATACAAATAAATAAATAAATAAACAATCCTTACAAGATTAAATTATTTAGAAAATGAAGCTCAAATACAATAGAATACACTTGAGCACAAGAATGGAAACAAAGCTCACAAGTGTATGATAGAAGAATATAAAAGTATTAAGATCTAAGGTTGTTTGGTTGATGATATTTGCTTGAAAGTGTTTTTTTATTGCTCTAGGTCTTTGAAGATTGTGTTTATACCCCCTAATAGATTTCGAACCGTTGAGGCTGATAGTGTAATGAATATGGTCATTGGGGATGTAAAACCAAAGCATTTATTTCATCTGCAATTGCGAGTATCGATACCAAATAAAAGGGTATCAATATTTTTTGTAATAAATGCTAATTCAGTGACCGTTAGGATTTATTAATCGATACCAAAAAATATTTTATCAGTACTTTTCGAAAAAGTTATCGATATTGGGTCGATACTTTGTAGGGTTTGTACGAAACAGAATGTTATTTTGATATTATTTTTTAAGAAAGGTATCCATTCTTTTAAAAAAATATCGATACTTGAAAAATGGTATTGATAATTTTTACGATTTCTGAGAACAGAATGCAAGTTTGGTCTCGATTTTTCTAAAGGTATCAATAATTCTAAAATTATTGATACTTGGCCAAAAGGTATCAATACTTTTTGGCTTGGGGCAATTCTGACTATTTTGAAAATCATTTTTATGTGTTAGATGATTTTAACTTGATTGAAATCATTTTTACTTGGTTAAAATAATTTTCACTTGATTTTAAAATTATTTCAAAATTTTCTAAGAGTTTAATGTAGGTATTCAAAATTTTATCTCTTAGACTTAAAATTTAAAAATCATTTTTTCAATTTTAATTTATATTCAAAAACATTTCAATTTGTTATATCAAATTGTTTTATCAAATAAAGCTTGATTTAACATAGTTCCTTCTTCTTGTCTAAGTAACGTTTACTAACGTATTTCTTTCAAAATTCAATTCTGGAGGACTTAACATTTCATCCATGAATCTTTGTGTATGTTCTAACCAATACTCAGCTCTGGCAGGACTGCCATCCACTTTACCGCGAAACTCTTCACCCCAAAACTTTCAAATTTTATCACTAAAAACCCTATATACATTTTGCAAAATTAGGCTTTAAGGATGTTGGGGTAGGCACAGGTGGGGGTGGAGGTTGTTGAGTCGCAGGATTGGCTCACATGTAAGTGGAAAACATTTCATTCATCATTTGAAGGAAGGCACCATGAGCCTCATCTCCGGGCCCTTGAGACATGGGCACACTTTTAACATCCTCTTGATCAGTGGCTAGAAAATTACTTTCAACCTTGTCAGAAACAACTTGATTGGATTCAAATGACATCTCTTACCTGTAAGAAAACAAGTCAAAACGACCAATGAGTCATCACACTATCACAAGTTATAAAATGGCATGTATTTCTAGACTCAATACTTGCTATGTTCAATACTAGAATAAACTAAATCGTAGCTCTGATACCACTAAATGTAACACCCTATACCTGGTCCAGTCGCCGAACCGAGCTACATAAATGTTACAACAATTAACAACAATTATCATCTATAATTTTAGCTAAATTGCATACAAACACATATATATATTTTGATTTAATCACAATATATTCACATATTAACATTTAACTTAATCAAAATTATACAGAAAATAGTTCATACGAACTTACCTGGCTAAATTGCAAAAATGTAAAAGTATAAAGGTATTTTGGTAATTTGCTATTCTCCTCGATTTTCCACCCGATCTTGATCTAAATTAATAAGTTCATTTAAGCTATTAATTTAGATAGTAAAATAATATATTTTATGCAATTTAGTTATTTTTGACATTTTTACAAAATTCCCCTAATGTTTTACTTTTATTCAATTTAGTCCCGAAGCCCAAAACTTGCAAATTAACCATTTTTAATGCCAATTTATAACTTTTTCATATTCATGGAACCCATATCAGCCCATATTTGTAACAATTTCACAAAAAATCCTTGTACTTTTACTATTTTAATAATTTAGTCCATAATTAGAAAATTCATCAAAAATCACTTAATAAAATACTTTTCATTATCAATCAACATTCCAAATTCATCATATAACATAAAAAAATCACAATATTAATCAATGGAAACATTTAAAATCTTTAACAGTTTCAAAATTGAAGGTATGGGCTAGTTGGACCTAATTGCAACGACCTTCAAAACATAAAAATTACTAGAAGCGGGGCTAAAACGGACTTATATGCATCCTATGAAGCTTGGTTGAAGCTTGAATGTCTATCAATGACTTTCTTCTTTCTCAAATTCTGCAAAACTATAAAAGGAAAAATATGATATCTTTAACTTTAATTTATCGCCTTTGAATTTATTTTATTTTAGTTAATAAAACATACATATTCTCATAATAAGACAAAGCCAACCGCCCACTCATATATAATATGGTATATTTACCATATTATTCCATATACTTTCATTCATTAAGTCATTTAATCACTCAAATCTTATAGCGATAAAATTTTATATTTTTTACGATCTAGTCCTTTTTAATTAATTAACTATTGAAACATTGAAATTTTCAACGAAACTTTAATACCACCTTAATGACACTCCATAAATATTTATGAAAATATTTACGGCTAGGTTTATAGAAACAAGGTCTCGATACCTCATTTTCTAAAACCACTTGACCTTAGGGTCACTTGAACTTAATAAATTGCTTATATAACAAAAATTACTATATCAAAAATATTTTATAAAACCATGCTTGACTCATAAATGTTAAATAATAATATTTATGAACTTACTGATCGGATTTGGGGGCCTCAAAACCACTATTTCTTACACCGCTAAAAAATAGGTGGTTACAACTCTCCCCCCTTACGAAAATTTCGTCCTCCAAATTTCTCACCTGATAAGAGCCATCAAGTCGAGTCTTTTTGTCATCTTCTTAATGGTAATCCATAGATAAATCATTTATAAGTAACCTCGATTCAGAACTCGCATCAAAACTCATAACAAAACTTGATATTATATCTGAACTTAAGTAAGCAGCTATGACGTTCTCCTGTCATCATTTTATCATTAGTAGTATAGCTACCGTAGAATTCACAGTGATCGTATAACTTAGAAACCCAGATTATCAAACTTTGACTAATGCTTCTGACATGTTTGCATCTATAACCTTCAACTGATATTTTCTCCCCTTACACGGAAACTGTCAAGCAATCTCGTTTAACACAAGCGCGATAACTTCAACTATCGCGACTACTTTAACCTATAATAACTTTTCCCGATTAGAACTGATCTGATAGATATATTTATGTATTATGTATTCTAGAATATGAATATTTCATTCTGACTATTCGACTATTTACCCGTGAATACGCAAAATTTATTCCCGGATCAAGAAATAAGCTCGAATATAAACAACTTACCTAACTTTTAAAATGAATAGCCCGTTTCTGAATAACACAGTTAAGTCGATCTATCAATCGAATAATAACATTTCAGAATAATCCATTCTTCTTGTTGTCAAGACAACCCAGACATACAATATAACATAATTCCCTTAGAATACCAATCAAAGATCTCTGCAAACTGCATTAACTCAAATGAAACATAACATACCATTTTCACTCATCGACATAAATCGAGATTACCTGAGGAATGAGAACTAATATACAAGTTTAAGCTCGATCTTCCACCATCTACACTTTTACCGTTACCCATCCCTTTCATTAAAGCTAGAAATGGAATATATAATGAAATAATTTCAATTATTAACATCAAAACTTTAAATCATACTGAAGCCGCCACCATCAGATGCATTAAATTCATAGTGTTATAATAAGACTAATGTTACCACCCAAATTTTTCCCGGCCCGAACACAAATATATAAACCAAATCAAAAAATTAACAACAGTCCAATAGCAATCCATTTACAATAACCAATCGACCTAATTAGCCTAATCCCTAGCCCAATCGTGTTACAGGCCCAACAAACCCAAACCCTGATAGGCCTAAAATAGCTTCCAAAAAAACCCTAACGTTTCTGGAACGGACCAAGCGGCGCAACTCCCTCAGCCCCAGCGCGAGCCACCACAACAGTAGCCTCACATACACTGCCACGCACGCCTCCACGCCACGTTGGTCTCCGGACCACCAGCTAGAATCCTCCGTACCTGCAAGAAGGACGAACAAACAAAGCAAACAAACAAACAAGCAGTGAAAAAACGAAAAAAAAAGAAGGAAAATAGGCAAAAATAGCAGAGAAAAAAAACAAATGTATTTTGATTTATTTCTTTCTTTTTGATTTAGCTATATAAGGCCATTTTTTTAGTGTTTGTAAGGTTACACACACAAATATTGTATGAAAGGGAAATTTTGAAAAGGAATAGAAAAGGAGTTGCTAAAGGTGATTTATTTTTCGAGTTTTTTTTCTTTCGGTTTCATCTTTGTTTCGTATATTATTTTTAATAATAATAAATAAAGAGAAGGGAAATTAGGGGATTTACCTTCTCGGTGCCGATTAGGTCCTCGTTCGCTTCGTCGTGATCGGAGCTCGAGCGAGGACAGTGGGGTGAGGACTGACGCAGTCTCCGAGCGGCGCGAAAGCTAGGGTTAAAACCCTAGCAGAGAGTTTAGTTTTTTTTTATTTTGTTTATGCAAATGTTTTTTAACAGAAATTCAGTTTAAATGATGCATTGATACGGCGTCGTTTTAGCAAGGAATCATAAGAGTCGAAACGACGCCATATAAGGTGTAGACCCGCGCGGTGACCCGACCCGGGGAAGGATCCGCGTGTTTTGGCTTCTATTGGGAAATTTACACAAATGGTCCCCTGGTTATTATAGCATGTTTAAATAGATCCTTTTATTTCCTTTAAATTTTGCCCACATTTTATTATTTTGTTTTTAATTAAGTCCACATAAAACGTTGCGTTTTGGAAGGGAGGGAATATTTTCTCATTTGGCCCTCCATGTAATTCGTGCATTGTATTTTAGTCATTTCTTCTATTTTATTTTTTAATTTCGTTTTGACTTCAATTTACCCCTTTTTGTTTGGATAATTTCTTCTATTGGACTTTATTAATCCATTCCTTTTTATATATACATATATATATTTTTATTTTTATGTATTTGCTTTAAAATTTATTTTGATATTATTATACTAGTTCATATATTTAATCACCATTTTACGTATATACCCTATTTTATTCTATTATGTAATATTATTTTAAGTTTTTAACATTTTTTATACAATACTATTTTATACCTATATACGATCTATATTAATCCATTTTATTAAACATATGCGCATATATAACATGTTATTGAGTTCATGTTGCATTTTTTATTTATCCATACATATTTATAATTTGTTTTTTTTAAAAGGACCCTATTTTAATTTATTTTTCTTATTTCAACTTTTATACATATATTGTTATACATACTATTATTTATATCAAGTTCTTCACTCCATGTGCATTACGTTTAAATTAATACATGCATATTATTGATTTTTAATTCATTAGTTTTTAAATGTTAGTATTTTCATGTAACCATTGCTCTTATTGGTTGTATTTCTTATTTACTTGATTATTCTTCATACATTAGTGTATTTTTTTAAATTTTAATTTACGAATTATCACTTCACGTTGCACATTATCGCTCCATCACGCTTTATTCGTTTAAAAGGTTACATTTGATATCGTTGGAGTATCAAAACCAATTTATTCAAAAAACTTTTAAGAAAAGGCAATACCTGATATTTGGAATCCTCGAGAGAATTGAGCCCTAACATATTAGGTTTTAATTTTTCTCGCTGAATCTAAATAATCAAATTTTCTTTAATCAAAACACATAAATAAAAGCTCATTCTCGGGAATTTGATACGTTGTGTCCTAACGCATTGGATATGACATATTGTTTTTTTGAGACGAGGATTTTTCTAACAATTAAAAATAAAGGCAGTATTCGATATTTAGGAATTTTGTGAAATCGAGCCCTAACTTACTGGGTCTTGATTTTCTCATTTAACCCAAATAATCGGATATCCTTCTCAAAATGCATAGGTTTTAAAAGTCAAGAGATAAACTTAATTTTGAGGATTTAAAATGTCGCACTCTAACTTACTGAGTGTGACAATTCATTTCTTTGAAATAAGTGAATCTCATCGTCCAAATCATCTTACTCAAGTTTTCTTTTCAAAGGATCGTATTTTAAAATCTTTTTAAAATTTCGACATTAAGACAGTAAACAATCGAGTCGGTACCAATTTTGGGCGTTACGAGGGTGCTAACCCTTCCTCGTGCGTAACCGACTCCCTAACCTGTTTTCTCAAATTTCGCAAACCTAAAATTTATTTTTAATGGTGAACTGATCACACCTTAATAAAAGATCAGTGGCGACTCCCAATCTCCATTTTTTAAGTCGACAACTAAATTTTTTTCGTTTTCACAAAAAAATGGTTTCGACTACCACCGTATAGATAGAACAATACCTCAAATATTAATAGTGCATTTTGATACAAATGAGGAAAATCGAATGTAGTCCCAAACAACCAGTACAGTAGTACAACATCTAAAATATAAGATCTATATCACCATGCTCCCATGATCGAACCAGGAACTATAACCGTAATAGATGTAATTACTTCCGACCAATGAATATCTGTTACAGATGAACCATGTTTAATAGATTAAACAATAAGAATGAGAAGAAAACCAAGATAATGAAATCCAAGATGTGGAGTTATACTGAATTTCCAAGAATACAACCCACATTGAAAGATAAAAAGATTGATGATACCCCAGAGAAAAGTCAAGAAGAAGAATACCGCTAATACTCACAGGAACCAGTTGTGATAGAGATAACATAAATCACATATATATAATTTAGAGCAACAACCAGTAGAAACAAAATAATAGCATCATATGAGTTTTATCATCGAATTTTCTACCAAACATAATGGAATAGAATGCCAAAGAAATATAGAATAATGTCGATCATAAATCAACCAGCCTAAGAATACTTTCGTCTAACATTATGGTTAACTAGCACTCTTTTATTACAAGAATCACCTCTGAAGATGAACAATTGCATATACCTCTGAGAATAAATGAACATATAGAATACCTAGAAGAGATCGTCGTAAGATACTCGACCATAACTGCTACATTCAAATACATTTGCAATTCAAACACTATACCACTGATATTAAAGTCATTTATGACTCCACATTATCTCGCTTGACTACAGAAATCATTTCAGGAGGAATTTTCGTTAATCTATTCTTTAGTTACCATGCCTGAATAAGTCAATTATTCACGAATAACTTCTTCTTTTAACGGCGATGTTGCGTATCCCGAATGATCTTTAGAAAAATATAATATCTTTTCTAATACTCTCTTTATTTTCTAACCAATCCTTGGCTCTGGCCGCATTATTATTCCTTCAGCTATTGAACTATTCGATTTTCACACTTGTGAGCTTCATCAAGATAAATCTTGTGAATTCCATTGTATAAGATTTTGAGGGTGAGGGTGGAGATCGTAAAGGCTATAAATTTGACTCTCATATATATACACATAACATAATAATTATCATTAACATAATCATTATAAACATTTATTCATACCTTCATAAGTTTCTACTCATCTTTAACAACATTTTTACTCAGATACTTGAGTATCGCATTCAACATTATCGGAATTAGCTCAGTTTGAAAACATCTCTATTTAAAAATGAAACAAATCTCATTAGTGTCGGGAGATATCACACTATCACAGGTTATATAATGGCATGTATTTCTAGACTTCACACATGCTATGTTTAGTCCGAGAACCGACTAAACTATAACTCTGATACCAATAAATGTAACACCCCTCTAACCCGTATCCGTTGTTGAAATAGGGTTACCGAGCATTACTAGAGTTTACATTTCCAAAACTATCAAAAATATAAAGCATTTACTTCACAACATTAATCATAGCAAATTCCATCAATAACATACATATTGTCCCTTATACGAGCCCTCGAGGCCCTAAAAACTCATTAGAAACAAATTGGGACTAAATCAAAAACATATAGAATTTTTAGGGAAAGGATGAAAATTTTCAAACTGTAGGGGTCACACGGCCGTATGGCCAGGCTGTGTGACTCACACGACTAAGACACACGCCCGTGTCTCAGGTTGTGTGGGCAGTCGAAATAGGGACACACGGCCATGTTCCAGCCCGTGTCCGCACCCGTATAACTCTCTGACTTGGTTCACACGGCCAAGCCACACACCTATGTGCTAGGTCGTGTAATTATCGAAATACAACCTTTGAAAACCTACAGGGGACACATGGTCATTTCACATGGCCGTTTGTGACACACGGCTAAGACACACGCCCATGTCTTAGGCCGTGTGTACAAGAAATAGGTCATTTTCAAGTCATTTCTTTCACCCAAAATAAGCTCATACATACAAGACCTTGTACCTATTTCAAACATTCAAAATGTACCAATTAATGCATCCACAAACTAAACCAATAAGGTATATGTGCATACAACCAATATGCCCAAAAGGCACCTCAAAGCAAGCACTCAACTTAACAACACATATGCATAATTGATCACCTTGCTACAATTTTAAAACATGTCATGCTTAACTTATACCCTGCCATTAGAACTTATCATTTGAACTATAGTTTTCATGCATCCTAAATATACATATATCTAACTTATACATATTTGACCATAACTTATCCATATATATATAGTTTAATTCCATACCAAGTTATACCATAATTGATCACATGCCAAAATCACATTCAAACATACCAATTTGGTTATTTAAAACACAACTTCAAATGACCATTTCCACTCCAACCATCAAGGCCATCTAAATGACACAAATCTAACCATATGCAGATAGTTCCAACATTCAACATGTATACAAACCATATTTCAATCATGCACATCTATTCAAAACCTTTGCAAAGCGTACCATATCTTGACCATGTTGAGGTCAAATCATCATATATCACTTTGGCCATTCAAACATGTTTTAACATATTATCAAATTAACACATGTCAATAAGGCACCAAATGTACCAAGGCTTCATCACTAAAATGACATATACATTAACTAACATTCAACTAACCATCAACCATAAGTCCACCTCCACAAGCCATTATAACCTTAACGAAGACATCAAAATCTACCGATATAATCGCTGAATAGTGTGATGGATCTCCGACTACCTTCCAACCCAATCGAGCTTTAGATAATCTAATAAGTAAAGGAAAAAAACTACGTAAGCAATGAATGCTTCGTAAGCTTGTATAAAATTTAGTCATATCAATCCATTTCAAATATGAAATTTATATATATATCAAGAATAATCCTATACTAATACCGCAAGATTCATGAAACCATATTCAACAACTCACAAAGTAAATAAATCCGCAGTATCACATATACATATCATCCCTAGCATAGTAGGATTTTATAAAACTTTAAACCCTTTCAACTTTTCTTACTTTCATTTGCATTTCATTACTTTCCATTTAATTTACTTTCTTTAGCTTAAATAACAATATCAATTCAACTCATCATTCCCTTTTTCATCATTTTACATTTCAAGTATGAATTTACTATTTCATTACCATTCCACACCCGTTTCATATGCTTAACACACAAGACATAAGCAAATCATCAACCATAGCCACAAGCTTGTGCATTTAAGCATTTTTTTTAAATTAACTGCATGATAAATCATTCCATAAGAAATTACATAATTTAAACCTTACCACTCTTTCATGAACACATGCATATTTCCATTTGGGCACTTAACATTTCAATACATAACTTATAAGTAAGCATAATACAATCCATCCAATAGCTTGGCCAAATCCTAAGCAGTCACACCAAACATGTTAGTAATACAAGCATAAGACATAGGCAATTTACTCATGGATGATCACAACATTTAAACATGCAACATCTGAATATATCATCCATCTCAACTTACATTTATCCCTGTATCACCAATTTAATGAAATTCATATGTGAACATGTCTTAGTTCGTATCAAAATCTTACCATTTCCTTTCAAATCATGCCCATTGAACCGTTTAGAATACCGTTGGATACCCGAGATAACTCACACATAGTGTGCTGACTCGAATAACTATAATCTATCAATTCTTATACATGTATGCTCACACGAGCTGTGAATCAAAATGCTCACACAAGCTATGAATCAGAATGCTCACACGAGCTGTGAATCAGAATGCTCACACGAGCTATGAAAATGGGTCTGCTCACACGAGTTGTGGGTTGAAACGTAGCTATACGATGTTGCTCACACGAGCTGTGGAGTGTCCGCAACACATATCGGACCTCAGCCATCGGTAGGACATTCAGGAATAGCACCCCAATCATGTAAACCCTAATGACATGTTATTTGTATCCTATAAATTCCTATGGATCAAACGGGGCTCGGTTGTTGTCAAAACATCGTTTGATTTCCATCGCTTCATTACGAGATAAATTGCATATCAACACATATATATTAAGTTAATCACAATATTATTATATATTAAAATTCAATTTAATCAAAATTATACAGAATACAGTTCATACGAACTTATCTAGCTAAATTGCAAAAATGTCAAAGTATAAGGGCATTTTGGTAATTTTTTATTTTCCTTAATTTTCCACCCAATCTTGATCTAAATTCTTAATTTTATTTAATCTATTAATTTATACAGTAAAATAATGTATTTTATGCAATTTAATCATTTGTTGAAATTTTTACAAAATTTCCCCTAATGGTTTACTTTTTTTAATTTAGTCCATAAGCCCAAAACGTGAAAATTGACCATTTTTAATGCCAATTTATAACAGAAAAATATTCATGGCACCCATATCAGCCCATATTTGTAACAATTTCACATCAGCTCCTTTTACTTTTACTATTTTAACAATTTAGTCCCTAATTAGAAAATTCATCAAAAATCACTTAATAAAATAATTTTTATTATCAATCAACATTCCAAATTCATCATATAACATAAAATCACAAGATTAATCAATGGCAACATTTAAAATCTTTAACAGTTTCAAAATCGAAGGTACAAGCTAGTTGGACCTAATTGCAATGACATCAAAAACATAAAAATTACTAGAAACAAGACTAAAATGGACTTATATGCGTCCTATGAATCATGGTCGAAGCTTGAAGGTCTATCAGTGGCCTACCAATACAATTCCTGAAGATCCTGATACATCTTATTTCGACCAAGATGCATTGTCTATGGGCTACTATACGCTTCCCTCAGAATAGACTATCTCAAACCAGAGTCATTTAGTATACAAATTCATCCTCGGAAGCACAGAACCCCATCACTATTTAGCCCAAAGTCAGTTGTCCTACCATCCTCTAATTGACAAAAACGTAGAACCAAAGAATCATTCCCTAACTGTTTATCCTAAATCTGATTAATCCAAGTTGACCTAACTTGCAACTCAACTAGTAGATTCCCATTATCAAACAAACTTAGGCGAGCAAACATCGCCCTCAAATCAAATATTGCCCTACGACTAAGAGCGTCGGCCACCATATTGGCCTTATCGAGATGATACTCTATAGTGAAATTGTAGTCTTTGAGTAGTTCAATCTATCTACGCTGCCTAAGGTTCAACTCCTTTTGTGTAAGGAGGTACTTAAGGCTCTTGTGATCTGTGTAGATGATACACCTTTCACCATACAGATAGTGCCTCTAAATTTTTAAGGCAAAAACCACGGCAACTAACTCAAGATCATGCGTCGAATAATTCCCCTCGTGTGACTTAAGCTGTCTGGATGCATAAGCCAAAACCTTATAATCTTGCATCATAGCACATTCCAAAATGACATGCGACGCATCACTATAAACCACGAACTCTTTACCAGATTCAGGTTGTATCAAAACAAGAGCCTGAGTTAAAACGAATTTGAGTTTCTCAAAACTCGATTGTTTCTCATCATTCCAGACAAAAGAAGCGTTCTTACTCAACAGCTTAGCCAGAGGAACTGCAATTAACGAGAAACCCTTGATAAATCTCTAGTAATAGCCCGTAAGACCTAGAAAACTGCGGATCTCAGAAACATTCTTAGGTTGTTTCCAATCAAGTACAGCCTTAATCTTTCTAGGATCAACTCAGATCCCCTCAGCAGAAACCACATGTCCCAAAAACTTTACTTCCCTTAACCAGAATTCACACTTACTCAACTTAATGTAGAGCTGTTTCTCCCGAAATATCTAAAAAACTACTTTAAGATGCTCATCATGATCATCTTCGATCTTAGAGTATACCAGAATCTCGCTGATGAAGACTACAACAAACTGATCCAAATACGGTTAGAAAACCCGATTCATTATATCCATTAATGCAACTGGAGCATTCGTTAAACCAAAGGGCATGGCTTGGAACTTGTAGTGCCCATAACGAGTCCTAAAAGTAGTCTTATGAACATCAACTTCCTTAACCTTAAGCTGATGATACCCAGAATGAAGATCTATTTTGGAAAATACTGAAGCCCCACGAAACTGATCAAACAGGTCGTCGATCATCGAAAGTGGGTACTTATTCTTCACTGTTAACTTGTTTAGCTGACGATAATTGATACACATTCTCATGGTTTCATCCTTTTTCTTTACAAATCAAATCGGTTTCCCTACGGAAACACACTAGGACAGATGAATCCATGATCCAAGAGCTCTTGAATATGAGCTTTTAACTCTATAAGCTCTTTTAGTGCCATACAGTAAGGAGCGATGGACACAAGAGCTACACCCGAAAAAAGCATAATACTAAACTCAACTTCTCGATTCAGAGGTAGACCCGATACCTAATCAGGAAAAGTATCTGTAAATTCCTTAACCATTTGTATTTTCTCAACAGAAGAGTCCACAGTAGCTGAATCGCTTACAAAAGCCAAATAAGCTTCACATCTTTTCCGAACCAATTTTTTAGACACAAAAGCGGAGATCACATTGGATAAGTAATCCCGACGCTCATTGATAATAACCACCTCCACATCATTTTTAGACCTCAAGACTACCCTCTTAGTAGCACAATCTAAACTAACCCAGTACTTCACAAGCCAGTCCATTCCCAAAATTTGATCAAATTCTCCGAACGGTAGTTCCATCAAATTAGCCAAAAACACAACCCCTTTTACTTCCAATGGTACATTCCTATATAATCTATTAACCTTAACAAATTGGCCTAACGGACTCAGTATAGTAATCTCACTAGAAGTGTCCTCAACAGGAAACCCCAAATTTGCAAAAATAGAACTAGCTATATAAGAATGTGTTGACCCTATGTCTATCAGTGCAAAATAAGGGGCATTAAGAATAAAGAATGTACCCGTAATCACATCAGTGGTGTCCCTGTGCTCACAATGTCGAATAGCATAAACCAACGTAGGTTGCCTCGGCTCAGTCTGATTAGCACCTATACCCGGTGTTCTCTGTCCTCTACCCATAACATTACACCCCTTGGCCAGACCACGACCTCTAGGTGGCTGTTAAACTGCCCTCTGAAGCTGAACAAAACCCAAAGCTGGAGCTTGTATCTGATTAGAACAGAGTGTGCAATCTTTAATATGATGCCCCATCGACCCACAACACAGATACGCTTCCAACCTCATTCAACACTCTCCTGGATGGCGTCTACCACAATCAGTACATGACTGAGCCACAATAGAAGTTATTGGAACCCCAACTCTAGAAGGCCCATCAGATCTGGCCCATTTTTTAGGCCTTTGAATAGAACTAGAAGGCTCTGAATCCCTCTTATTCTTACCTCTCTCACGGTTTCTATTCTGGCGTTCAGTGCACTTAACCTCTTCAGTGATCTTCGCCTTATCCACCAAGACAGTGAACTCTCGCTCCCTCTGCGGAGCTATCAGAACTCTCAAATTATCCCTCAAACCATCCTCAAAACAAACACATTTCTCATACTCAGTCGCTACCATCCCACGAGTGTAACGGCTCAATCTAAAAAATTTGGCCTCATACTCGACCCCCGTTCTATCTCCCTGAGTGAGGTTCATAAACTCGCGTCTACGAGCATCCACATAACTTGCCCTTACATATTTCCTCTAAAAGGCGATCTTAAAATATTCCCAATTAACTCGATCCAGCTGAGTACCCTCCTGAACCGATAACCATCACTGGTACGCCTCGTTACGAAGTAGAGATACTGCACCCTTCAGTTTCTGCTCAGGAGTGCAATCAATATCATTCATTACCCTCTCGGTGGCCTTCAACCAGTATTCGGCCTTAGTCAGGGCGACTCCAGTGACACTCATAAATAGCTCAGCATCATTAGACTGGAGTTGTTCAATTATCGATCTACGACTCCTCAAACTAGAATGGGGTCTAGCAACCCTCTCCAACACTCTAAGAATGGCTTAGGACAATGCGTCGTCCCAAGCCGAATGACTTTGAGACCCAGTCTTAGCTGTCAGTGTAGCCGATGTCTCGCTCGTATCCAGATTAGGCATACTGCCCATCCAGGAAGACTTAACTCGAGTCCCTCTACGGTTCCCGCCATGCCTATGAGTACCACAACCACACGTTCCACGAGTACTCATCATATTCAATGTTTTATCAACATTACGAAGTTTTATGAACCAGATTTAGTATTTATTAGGAGTATCTTATGCTTCAAATAACTATCAAAAGTAGTTTTAGAAAGTTTAGAAATTTTAGCCTCTAACTAACTAAATACAGTTTCAGTCATTTCAAAGTTTTCTAACTAAAGTATTTCTAAGTTAGAAGTACTTCCAAGATCGGCGCGCGAAGACCCGGTGTACCACACACTTATTTCCATATAAAAAATAAAGTTTACTCAGAAATTGTTTTTGCAAACAAAATTTTAAACGCAAAATTTCACAGCCCAGATTTTGCAACCTGGCTCTGATACAACTAAATGTAACACTCCAAACCTAGCCTAGGCGTTCCAGTCGAATCTTGAAGTGTTACAAAGAACATTATAAAACCGACTTCCTTGTTATTTTCAAATCAACATAACCACTGTTACTTAGTAACTTCGATTTGTTTAGAAAACTTATTGATATACTTATTTGATTTAAAATCTTTGCTTGTTTACATCTTTCTATTAAATCAAAGGTTTTGCAGCGGAGTTTCTTTAAAATGTTATATTTTGGCAAATCGAACTTCTTTTTGAAACCGTTATTTCAAAAAAGTTATCGTTTTAAAAAAACTGTTTTATCAGTTGTTATGGTAGAAAACCAAAATAAAATCATAAACCAAAAACAGTCTCAAAAAATCCGAAGAGTCCCAAAATTATAACACTCTCAAAAACCAGAAAAGTAAAGAAATTTTATGAAAAAGAAATTTTACGGAAAAGTGGTCACAATTGATGTAACACCCCGTACCCGAGTCCGTCGCCGGAGTCGGACACGAGGGGTTTGCAGACTTAAGTCACTTCTTTTCACAATCCATTTTAAAATTTTCCAGGCAAGCTGGCTAACTGCGTCACTGTCACCTTAAAAATCATATCTTGAGTTTCACAACTCGAAAATCAGTTTCGTGATTTTTCCCTGAAACTAGACTCATATGCCCATCTACATATTTTTTCTAGAATTTTTGGTCAGGCCAATTAGTACAGTTTATTATTCAAAGTCTCCCATGTTACAGGGATCGACTACACTGACCTTTGCGTATTACGACTTGGATATCTCCCTGCACAGAGCTTCAATACTGATGCCGTTTGTTTCTATAGAAACTAGAATCAGGGAGGAATCTATACATATATGGCATGACTCCTAATTGTCTCTGGTTAATATATAATGAATTTCCAAAGTCGGAACAGGAAATCCAGAAACCGTTCTGGCCCTGTCTCACGAGAACCTGAATATCTCTTAACATACTGTCCATATGATTGTTTCGTTACTTTCCTATGAAAATAGATTCATCCAGGTTCGTTACATAATTTTTTTTCATATTTAATTCCATTCCTACTATTTTTAGTGATTTTCCAAATCTACATCACTGCTGCTGTCAGCATCTGCCTTTAAGGTAGACTTTACCTATTTCATAGTCTCCATGATTCAACTAGCCCTTTTAGCATAAATAGCACAAATTATGATAGTGATTAACCATTCCCATGGCCAATCCTTGTTAAGCATATCCACACCTCTCAATAACCATATTCATACCAAATGATGATAACATTATGCTCAAACATATATAAGCCATTTTCGCATGGCTATCCAAAATTATACAAGTCCAAAGGGTCCATGACCCACAACAAAAAGGGTAGTCCTATACATGCCATATCCAGAGTTCAACTAAAAGAGTACCAAAAGGGATTTAATAGTGTGGATGACTTCGACTTCGATGATCCCGAATCTGATATCCGACGAACAAAATCTATAAAACAGAGAGCCAAAGCAACGGGGTAAGCATTTTAAAGCTTAGTAAGTTTCAAGTAATGAAATCGGCTGTGACTAAAGTATTACATTCACATAGCTAAATGGATCACTTTATTAATACACATTCTCATACACATACTTACTTCACACTTCATCAACATATACACACAAGGTATTAACCTATCTAAAAGTCGAAAGTTCGTTAGTCGATTGAACGAATACTATTAAAAACGAATCGACTTTTCCGATGCATACAAACACATACCTTATCATTTGGGTTTTTCGAGCGTTTTAATTGAATTTATTACAGCACAACACGCTCACCTTCGAACCCAAGTTTCTTCGGAATTTAGCCGGATATAACCACAAGCACAAATGCCTTCAGGTCTTAGCCCGGATTTAGTAACTCGCACAAATGCCTTCGGATCTGAGTCCGGATAAAATCACTAGCACAATTGCCTTCGGGTCTTAACCCGGGTATAGCAACTCGCACAAATGCCTTCGGGTCTTAGCCCGGATAAAATCACTAGCACAATTGCCTTCGGGACTTAGCCCGGATATCATTCAAATGCTCATGCACACATATATCAACAATCATGACACATCCATATTTCATTTTCGTTACTAAGGCTCAAACACAAAGCATTTATTTAACCTTTCCAATTTCGGCTCAATAGCCACACACAAGGAGCATGATTTCAATTGGCTTTATAACATAGGCTCTATGCACATTCGGCTATCCGTCATAGTATGACTAATCATTTCAATATAATTCAAGTAGGGTCATTACTCGAAGACTTACCTCGGATGTTGTCGAACAACTTTAATGGCTATTCAATTACTTTTTCCTTCCCTTTGTCGGATTTAGTTCCCCTTTGCTCTTGAGCTTAAAGAATACAAATAGGAGTATTCAATATTTAAACCAATAATATGAATTTATTTATCACATTCGGCAATCACATATCATTAAATTTTCAACCCAAAATGTCATTATATGACCACATATACACATATCCATATACTTAAGCTCAATAATTATAATATAATATCATGTACTCACTTTAAGTATATTGCCGAATATACTTAATCATACATACACCTAACCAAAATAATTTCTAAAATCTTTATATCAATTATACACTAAGCCGAATACTCTTACCAAGTTCACCTATATTCTTCAACAAATTCTTCATTGATCAAATACATATTCGGCTAAAGAAATGGCAATTTTAGCAACTTTTGATTTAATACTTAATCAATTATAATACATCTAAATATTCTTTTCATATTATTAACTCAAATCACATACATTATTTAATATAACATTTTTACATTCGGCATTAGTGTCAACCATAGTAGCCGATTCTTCCTACTTTGTACCCATGCATCTATTTGATCCTTAGTTAGTTCAAACACTTCACACACTAAGACTCATCCAATTTTAACAAGAAATAAAATCCTTAATCCTCAAACTACCATGGCCGAATGTTATAACCCAAGCCACATATATTGTTCCTCAAGGCCCTTCAAGGACCACATTCGGCACCTCCTTAATAACAACCCAAATTTCAACCTTCAAGAAAGAAGAAGAAAAAATATATGTGCTAAGAGCTTCAAACTACTTGGCCAACTATCAAACCTCCTAACAATCAAAACTTAAGCCATGGAATGATTAGAACTTGAACTAACCACCTTCTTTATACAAAATTTTCCAAGAATTTCAAGGTACTTACCTCTTCTTAATCCTCATCCAAACCGAACATAAAGCAAGAGAGCTCTTTCTTCTTCCTTTGATTTTTCGGTCAAGAAGAACAAAGAGGATGAAGCCTTTTTTTTCTTCTAGTTTCGGCAAAATGAGGGAGCAAGGATGAAACAACTTTGGTTTCTCCTCCCACTCCCCTCATATTTTATTGTTCTTAACACAACATGTCGTCATAAACTTTTCATAATATGTTTTACCCATCACAATTTGTCTATCCACCTAGTCATGGCCGGCCACTACTATTTAGGGGGGAATTTGACATGCAAGTCCCCCCCTTTTTATTTCATGCACTAATAGGTCCTTATGCTTTGACCTATCACATTTCAAAATTTTCTCACATAAGTCCTATTTACTAAAATTCACCTACAATTAAACAAAATTCAAACACGAAATTTTCACACATGCACATGTACATATAATGAGCATCAATTATGACGGTTAATTATTTTTATGACTCGGTTTAGCGGTCCCGAAACCACTTCCCGACTAGGGTCAATTTTGGATTGTCACAATTGAGCTTCCGTCACACCGACCCACCTAAGTCTGAGGGCTACCTAGACAGAACAGACAAACAGAAAGTGAGTTTTGGTAACTCAGTATGTAATGTGTATATTAACAAAAATTCAAATTCAATCTCATGGCAGAACAAACACAGTTAGAAATATTTTACACACCAACTCCGACCATCCCAACACACCACGTGGGGTATAAAACACTCACCCAGCCCTACACACCGCGTAATGTCTATACGACACTTTTCAAAGTAGTCGCAGTAATGCTGCCAATATAATGGCGAGATATCACCTCACACAGAACACTTCCTCCTGATAATACAAATCTCGCCCTATAGCCAGATATAGATAGAATATCAAATATAGCAGAATACAGATACCAAAACGTATATCACATGCATAATCATATAATAGGTACTTAACATGCTTATACATAATAGTTCAAACATATTGCATCTCATTACATGTATTTTTGTATTTTTTACGTCATATTCATATTAACAGATTAGTAGCTTCCATGCTTTAGGGCTTATAATTAACACATACCCATCCTACAGAAGGCCTATAGTCGTTCGAAATAACATGTACAACCTTAGGGAAAAATTCTATGTAACACCCCTTACCCGTATTCGACGCAGGAATAGGGTACGAGGCATTACCAGAACACATACACTTATAAACATGTTAAACCAAGTTATAAAATTTCATTCAAAATTAAACTCTTCAAATTTTTAACATGCTTTTATAAATCTTCACGTTATAACTTCAAAATACTATATTTGTTACAAATAGGGCTTCTGAGACCCAATACATACTCATGCAATTCAATACTTCATTTCCATTTAATTTAATTCACGATTCTCATGTTCACGATTCAATTCAATTTCTCAATCCAATATACATTTCAATACCACAATAATTCATTTAATTCAAATAATATCATTTGCAATTTCCATTTAATTCACGTACAATTCAATTTCATTAAGTTCAATACTAATACATATTTATCGTTTAACTTAACGTCCCATTTTTGCATCATTTTACACTTCAATCATGAACCTAGTATTTCATTTCCTTTCCACTCCCGTTTCCTATGCATATCACACAAGATATAAACATTACACTCAACCATAGTCGCAAGCTAGTCTTTTTGAAGACTAACCACATAATAAACCATTTTAATAAAGATTACAAACTTTAAACCTTACCACCCTTTTACGATCACAAGCATATTTCCATCTAGACATTTACCATCTCAATGCATAATTTTATAAATTTAATTTCTCGTCTTTCTTGATTTAGAACAATAATTTAAATTATCTAACCTTCACACTATTCATTCCAGTCCAAAAATCATACTTTGGAAAAATTATGTTTTTTCCCCTAAAGTTTCACAAAATTACGATTTTGCCCCTAGGCTCGTAAAATAATTTTTATTCAATTTCCTTGCATTTAGGCCTAGCTGAACCATTTTCATAACTATAGCAGTCCACAATACTCACTTATTCACACACTTGTGACATATTTTATAACTTTTTCAAATTAATCATTTTAGGCATTTTCATCGAAAATTACTTAGTACAAATCGTTTATTACACTCCAAACATTCCTATTCTTCCATAAAACATCAAAATACATGCATATCATTCATGAGTAAATTTTTAAACACAAACCCTAGTTCAAAACAATGGTAAAAATAGGTAAATCTTGTTACGAGGATTTCAAAAACGTAAAAATCATTAAAAACGGGGATAGAACGGACTTACAATCGAGCTTGGAAGCTTGAAAAACCCTAGCCATGGTTTCTCCATGCAATTTTCGGCCTAGGGTTTGAAGATGGACAAAAATTGGCTTTTAATTTTGTTTTTAATTCATTTTAATAACTAAATGACCAAAATGCCCTTAATGAAAAACTTTGGAAACATGCCTAACCATACCCATTTTTGTCCACCAACTTAACCAATGGTCTAATTACCATATAAACACCTCCAATTTAAAATTTCATAACAATTGGACACCTCTAACATATAGAACTCAACTTTTTCACTTTTTACAATTTAGTCCTTTTGACTAAACTGAGTGCCCAAATGTCAAAATTTTTGAACGAAATTTTCACGAAATCATTTTGTGAAATCGTAGACCATAAAAATATAATGAAAATAATTTTTTTTCTCATCGAATTTGTGGTCCCGAAACATCTATGCTGACTAGCCCCAAATTCGGGATGTTACATTCTAAATTTTGGGTCCACATGCCCGTGTGGTTTGCCCATGTAGGCCCACACGCCCAAAATGGCCTAGGCCATGTGTCGCACACGGCTATGTGGCATCGATAGGCTCTATTTTTTGCTTTCATCGATCTCTATTTTCTGAGTTTCTTATTACACACAATGCTCAATTTTGGTGTGAAAGCAACCCGGAGACCTTCATAACTTAAAAATAGTAACACAACGATTACTTAGTGCTCGATTTACAAATTCAACAAGAATAATCAGACTAAACCTCTCAAGACGGAACAAGTACACGAATTTATCGTTAATGAACATAATCACACACATGAACTAGACCGTCGGAGTGAAATCCACTACTTTATAATCTTCTCTTAAACAACACATCCATAGAAGTTATTTTCCCCAAACTACAACACCATTTCGCCATTTCAAAATAAAGATCCCAAAACAGACTTACAAAAACCATAAGTTAAAGATAAATACAACCCCACTCAACAAGCTGGACGAAGAGACCAGGGATTCGAAATGCAATGATTAACAAAGAATTTGTGACAAAATTAAAGGAAGAAGAAAAAGGGAAATGGCAGAGAAACGAAAAGAAAAGAAAACGTCAAAAGGGGAAAGGAATTTTGGGAAACAAAATAAAAATAATATCCCAACTCCCCCACTAACCATCAACCCCACCAAAACTGACCCACTACTCTCATCCAACTGCCTCATAATTCTAATCCCACCAAAACTCTACCACACAATCGACACTTACTCACAGAAGCAAAAATTAACACGTTTCACCCACACGGGGGTTCGAACATAGGACCCTGGAAAAGCTAACACCTTACTACTTGAACCACCAGGCTCATTCTGATATTAGTTAACCAAGAATATGATATAAGTCAAGCCATTAAAGTCAAGGCTAAAACAAAAATAACAGAATTCCCAAAAGTAAGACTTGAACCCAAGACCTCAAACACATGCACCAATCACTTAACCACTGAAGTAGATAATAATTTATTACAAAACTCGTAAAAACAAGATTTTATAAGTCAAGGCGTTACATTGATGTTCCATTATTGTATTTCCTGACTTGTAAGGTTGATCTTATAATAGGAAATGGATAATCTCTTAAGCATGTCAAAGGAATTATTTATGAATTACATAAATTGAGCATATTCGGTAAATTTACATTTAAGATTTATATGAGCTTACCAAGCATTATTTGCTTCCGTTAGTTATTTTCTTTTCCTGTAGATTATCGGAAAGCTCGACCGATTAGAATAGCGTAAGAGCACAATCACACTATCCATTCATCATATTGGTAGTTTTGGTTGTTTTGGCTAACTGTTATAAATGGCATGTAATAGGATTTTTTATGTTATTTATCAATGTGATGTGGTTTAAGTTTATTTGTCTATTCGCTTTAATGTTGGCTTATAAATGTAAATATGCAAGAATATGTTTTGGTCACTTGTGAATGCCTTGAGATTTAGATGGTTTTTGGTTCATTGAAGTGTGAACGAAGTGATTTAATGGTAGATGTGTGATATAAGTTTAAGGTATGAATATATGGCATTTAATTTGAATTGATTTGGATGTTAAAGTGTGGTACCAATGAGGGTATATTAGATAGACATTTAGATTAAATGATATGTGTGTGTTTTGGCATGTAATAGGGCTTGAATGTTGATTTGATAACTTGGCTTATTTTGAGTTTGTTCCAAGCTTATATATGTCTTAATGTCCTTATTTGATAGATTGCAAATAGAAGTGTAAATATATGCTATGTGACACAGGCTGTCACACGGCCTTCTACCACACACGGCCACCCCATATAGTCGTGTGTCATTATGTTTTAGGTGTAGGTTTCACATGGTCTGAGACATGGCCATGTGACCCAACATTGAATGCATACACAATTTGGCACACGGCTATGTGAACCTATTTCGAATACCCATATGGGAAGACACACAGGCTAGGACACGGTCTATTGTCCAAACTTTGAATGTTTACACGGTTTGAGCTATGTCATACGTCCGTGGCCGTCTCCAAAATTTTCAAGTTTTTTCAAAATTTTCTGTTTTGTTTCAAATTGATCTCGGAATGTTCCTAAATTATTTTTAGGGCCTCATAAGATCAGTTTAAAACCCGTAAGTGTATTGTATAATATAAATGGAATGTGTAAATGACTGTTATAATTTCAATTGAATAAATGTTCTATTTGAAATCAAATGTTCTGAATGTTTTGAATTGTACTGTAATACTCCATAACCCTAATCTGGTAACGGAGATGGGTTAGTGGTGTTACACCATGTACATTTGTAAATTTATCATTTCTCATTTTCATTTCCATTTTGAGAAACCTACATTCATTTCCAAATTATTCATTTTCTTCATTTCGAAGAAAATCATAATCATTTCTGAATGTTTTTCATTTCTCTATTTCTATTCATTATGTTCACTTTGATTCAAACATACAATTCATTTATGGTTTCAACGAGCTAGCGAAGGGACCGTAGTACATATATAATTAGGGTTCAAATGATTTAAAATTAAGTTATGGCTTTTCGCACAAAGTCATTCCACTATAGTATCATGACTGAGCTTTCCCTAACGATATATCATTACAAACACAACTACTCAATACTTGTCCAATGACCTTGTCATAAGTATATTACCCTCATAGGATATCCTTAATCTCTTTGGGATAATACCCGCTCTTCTAATATAATTTTTTATCTTATGGTAACCATTACATCTTCCTTCATGAAAAGTCAATCACGATCAAATAGTGATCAAGTCATCTATCACAAAGATGAATAACTCGTTACCACATTTACTTTCTATAAACCATGTAATTCCAATAAGAGGATATCATTACCCATATCTCAAGCTATGAATTTCACTATTGTGAATGACGTTACATACTGTAAAAATTAGACACCCAACGTACCAACTTTCGATTTCTTATCTATTCGAACTCATGCTTTTACTTACATCAAAATGTATGAGTCATGCATACATAGTCCGTCCTCCACTCAGGATTTAGGTATGTCACACTATGAACATCACAAGTGAATAAATCCATAAACGGATTTAGGATCCATTCTACTTGGGTCTAGTATGATGCACTGTCAGTCCAGTCAGTCACATCTATGCCTCTATCTTTTGGGAGTCGTTTGCTCCGATGCCCAAGACAAGGCATATCCCCAATTGGAATTAATAGACAACATATTAGTCTTTCAATCAGTTTGCTCATCTTTTATTAGACAAAGAACATGTTTAGGTTCGTCTACTAATATAAGTTGTCTTCCTGTATTACGATCCTACCACGCCATACTGCTTAGAATTAGTTTAAACATTAGACAACCAATGAACAACATTTGCTTCTATTTTTCTTTGCGCACAAAAACCACATAGGACAATAATCCAAAGTATATTAATTGTAATCAACGATTTTGTTTTATTAACCAATCTGTTCAAAAAAATTACAAGTTTACAAATAAATATACTACACTTAGAGCACCAGATCCAATAATAAATAAGTTATTTACTAGCTAATTAACTAAAACCTTAAACCAGAAGTTAATTAAGAACATCGAAATGAGTTAATCTTATGTTTGCTTATTTAAGCGATTTTCGATTGTTTCCTTTATTTTCTTGTTTTGCATATTTTCTTTCAGCATATTTTTATCTATGATTTACATAATATAATTGAATTGAGTACTATTTAGACTTGTTCGTGTAGACATTATATGGTAATTTAATTTAGTTTCCCTTTGGTACGATCCTTGTAATACTCTCATATTCCATTGTGAAATTATATTACAACCTGACTTGTATACTAGTGGACACCGCCTATTCCATGTTGTTAGTTGTAGTCTTATAGTCTCAACAGTTGCACCACTGAGTTCAGTGTTTGAGTTGGTGTAGGAAGACAAAACTGGCCCAACCTCAAGGAAAATATCATTTGGCGTGGGTGTCACGATACTGATGCTATGGAAGTAGCGACACCGAGTCCCTTTTCCTCGAGGAAGCAACACTTTAATGAGAAATCAACTTGGATCCTACTGTCGAGAGAGTCACGACACTAAGAGTAAGGTGTCACGACACCCTCCCTCCAAATTCATGATATCCTTAAAGGTGTTGAAGTGAAGAAATTATGCCCAACACTAGTGATGTTGCAACACCAAGAACCCCACAACCCCGAATGCACCACTGTCCTGACAAAGGAAAAATAATTGCAAGGGTAGCCTTTTGTTTAACATCAGCCCAAGCCAAAACACAACTTTTAAGGGAATTTTTGTCTAAATTTTATATTTGTATTCAACAGATAAAAGCACCTTCTGGCTGAACATTTTAAAGGAGCCACCTTTTCTTTCATCTTTTAAGCATAGTAGTTAGTTTCTTCTTAATTTTTAGGGTTTAGTTCAAACTTTTTTAAGTTTAGTTGGTAGTTTAGTTAGTTTTTACTGTATCTTTTCTAATATTTTCACTTTGATACTTAAAAATTGCTCTATATGTTCATTTTCATCCAAATTCTTTAATATATTTCAGTTTCATTTTCTTTCCAAAGTATAAAAATCTGAACTTTACTTGTATTTTCTCCTCCATTATTATTGCCATTATCTACTCTTGTGCTTATTTTAATGTATAATTTGAGTATGTGTTGGGTTGTTGTTTGCATGAAAATGCTGTTGAGTAACTAAATTTATGGTGGTTTGTTGATAGAAATGTTGTTTGGTTAGTTTTTAGTACATTGACTAAATTGTAAAAATTGGACTAAATCGAATAGACTTCAAAACATAGAATTGATGCATCTAGGTGAATATTTAGGTAGGTGAGACCAAGACGAGATCTTACTAAGCAACAATTTGGTTGTTTCGAGTTAGTCTGGTGAGGTTGAGAGATAAACTAGACTAAATCGTCTAATTTGGAAAATGGTGATCGAGAGGTAAATTTGAACCAATTAGACCCTTTGAAGGGTCCCTTAACTCCGAACGAACAACACTTTGAAGACTTCTTTGGAAGGAGTAAACCTCCATTCAACAAAAAAAATGTCTTTTTGTTGAAAGGGGTTGACTCCTTCCAAAGAAGTCTGTAAAGTTTTGTTTGTCTAGAGCTGACAAACCTGTCAATGGATTGATATTGTCCTTAGGTCAAGCTAGGGTTTTGTCTCCTAACTTTGCAGAGAGCACGAGTACCTAAAAAGGCTACCTAAGGCATGGGTTCACAAAGCGAAAACGCCTTGTTAGACTAGACCATGTATAGCGCATGGTCACCTATCAAAGTGATACCATGACTCCCTTTAGTGACTTATATCCTATAGGGGTTCAAACCCTACCAATAGGCAAATGACCATCATTTCCATTGGTAGGTAGTTGTGCGTCACATAGGGTCCAATCCGCCGAAGTGCTCCTACATAAGCAAAAAACAAAATCTTGGCTTGACTTTAAGACAATATTAACCCTTTGAAGGATTTATCGACTCCAGACAAAACAAAAACACTTCACAAGCTTGTTCCAAAAATGTTGAATTCACACAACAAGTTTAATAGTTTAGTTTTATAAAATCCTTATACTTTAAAAATATGAAAACTATACTTTTGGACATTTAAACTTTACGAAAAAAAAAGACTTATAAATGATAATAAAAAAAAGCCATTAAGAAAATCCAAAAAAAAAATTTCAAGCCCTTGCATTAAATTCGCACCTAATTAAGCCCTTGTCGTTAGCTAAAATAATCAATTAAGCCCCTCTGTTGATAACTTCCGTCACTGACCACGTTGACCATTAAAATAAATTTATGGACCAATCAGATGATGACATGTGATAACTTTTGGTTTAATCTAATATTTTTCCCATAAAAGGATTAAAAAAATAAAAAAAAATATTAGCAATCATAAAAATAAAAAAATTTAAATTTTTAAAAAATATGAAAATAGATATAAACTTATAAAAATAAAAAATATATTATAAAAAACTAAAAAAATCTAATAAATTATAGAAAAATATAATTTTTTATAAAATATAAAAATTTTATAAAAATATAAAATTAATAAATTTTTTCAAAATTTTATAAAATTGTATTACAATTTTATGAAAAACATAAAAAATGAAAAATTATAAAAAGTATTAAAATTGATATAAACTTATAAAAAATCATAAATACTTAAACTGGACCGAATTAGTTGGTTGTACCAATTAGGCCGAAAATGACAAGGGTATTAGTCCAAAGAAAGCCATTAGATCGGTTGATCTAGGAACCGAACGGTTGAACTAATTTTTTTATTTTTAATATTTTATTTAATTGAATTGGACGGGTTGGCCGAACTAGCAAACCCATGGCCAAATCGGTTCTATCATCGGTCCGATTATGAAAATCTTAGTTCAAATATTTAATTTTGACATATGCTAATAGTTGGATAATGAAATTTTGGTTTAATAAAAATATTAAAAAAATATAAAAAATTGGTTCAACCGCCTTGTTCCCAAGTCAATCGGTCTAATAGCTTTTCCAGACCATTACCCTTGTCAATTTTGGGCTAATTGGTCCAGTTCAAGTTTTTATAATTTTTTTAATAATTTTTATAAATTTTAATATTTTTTAATAATTTGTTTTACAATTTTTATTATCTTTTTAAGAATTCTAATACTTTATTTAAATTTTAAATATTTTAATAAGTTTTATTAATGTTATATTTTTTTATAATTTATTATATTTTGTTAGATTTTTTTATATTTTTATAATATTTATAAAATTTGATAATTATTTTATAATTTTATAGTTTTAATAAGTTTATATCAATTTTAATATTGTTAATATTTTCTCTTTCTATTTTTCTATTTTTATATGTTATAATTTTTTCTAAATTTTTAAATATTTTTATGGGTAAAATATTAAATTAAAATCAGAAGCTGTCATATGTTGCTATTTAATTGACTTGTCTATTTGTTTTAACTGTCAATGTGGTCAACAATGCAGAAGAATTTAATAGATTATTTTAATTAATTATAAAAACTTAATTAAATGCAAAATTAATATAAAAAATTAATTGATTAAAGGTGTTTTTTTATTTATTTAAGCGATCAAAGAAACTATAAGGAGAAAAAAGAAGCATGGTCCAAATCTTGAAAAACTACACATAGTTTACAATTGATATTTCTTCAAGAGAAAATAACGAGCAATTTACCAAAAAAATCTCTTTTTTTAAAATTTACCGAAACGGGCCCAGTATTTTATTATTTACCGGAATGAACCCTTTTCCCCGAAATCGCGTCCACATCAGCGCGATGTCAAGGGACGTTTCAGGAAATCGCGGCCACGTCAGCGCGCTTTGCTGACATGGCAACAAATCGCGTCCTCTGGAGCGCAATTTGTGTCCATGTCAGCAAAGCGCGCTGACGTGGCAGCGATCTAACCCGCGCATAAACAGTGCAACGGTCAAATTTTTGACCATTGCCCCCCTCCCAACGGTAAAAAAAACAATAAATACCCCCACCCCTTTGTTTTTTTTCACAAACTAATCCTCTCTCAAATTTCCTCTCAATTTGCTCTCAAATTCCTTCAATATTTCTCTCAAATCCATATTTACTTTCAATTTTCTCTCAAGTTCTTCTTAAATTTCTCTTAAATCCCTATTTTTAAATAATTTTTAAAAAAATTATTTTTTTAAATTTTTTTATACCATAAAATTTTGTACGATTTCAGCAATGGCCGGAGAATTGACTCGTCTTGATAATCATCACATATCGGTGGAACAAATGAAAATGGTAAGCGTTAAATATAATTTTTAAATATTATTTAAGAATTTTTTATTTATGCATTTTTAGATAATTATTAATTTATTATTTGTTATAAAAGTCTGTAGATCGGATATTGGAATGCAATATCTAGAATATGCATGCTCCTCCATCACCGTTGGTAGAGAACTACCTACGGGAAGCGGGTTTTTGACACGTGGCGATAGTAGGCTGGGGATGCAAGGTGGACCCGAAACTAATCAGTGCGTTGGTCGAGAGGTGGAAACCCGAGACGCACACATTCCATCTTCCATGTGGAGAGTGCACTGTCACTTTGGAAGACGTCAGCCTGCAATTGGGATTGCCGGTGGACGGGTACCCAGTCACGAGGTCTGCCCAATGTAGCGATTGGCCAGCGGTGTGCTACGAGCTTCTGGGCGTTATTCCGGAGAACATGGACGGAGGTAAGATCGAGATGGGCTGGTTGCGAGACACATTCCCGGATCCAAATGAAGATTCAACCGAAATAGAAAGAATCTGATATGCTCGTGCATACATTCTTCAGTTAATTGGAGGTTATCTGATGCCGGACTTGTCACGGAGCCGCGTACATCTAAGATGGCTGCTGAAACTCGTTGATTTTAGAGCAGCCGGTGAATTGAGTTGGGGGTCTGCCGTCTTGGCCACATTATATCGGGAGATGTGCAGGGCGACGCGACTGAGGAGAGCAAAAATCAGAGGCTGCCTGTCACTACTGCAGTCATGGGCACGGTTTCGCTTTCCATTTCTACGTCCTCAAGTGGACCACCCATATACATTCCCACTCATAACGAGGTAAATTTTATATTAGAGTTTACAATTATTATATAGATATTTAAAAATAAAAGTATGCTAAAAGTTTATTTAATTAGGTGGAACCATTCGGCAAGTCATACTCGATTACCTACGAAACTTGAAGATATACGACTTCTATTAGACCAACAGTCGGAAGCACATGTAAGTACTAAATAAAATTGATATTTCCATCATTTGCTAGTCGATTGGTAATTAGTATTTAGTATTTAGTATTATGTATATAACTAATACTTTTATAATGTTCGTATAGTTTCAATGGACACCATACGAGGATCCGGCAATTCGGGCAGTAATTCCGGATGAGTTCTTACAAAATCCACTAGCTTGGCACGTGAAAGTCGTGTTGATCAACTACACAACCGTGGAGCCGCACCAATCAGACAGAGTGCTACGACAGTTTGGATGTAGACAACCGATTCCTGTGGATCCTGAGGTGTTTGACGATCAACACAAAGTCAACCTTCGACAATTGAATACGGATTGGCTGAGATACTGGTCTGAGTACATGGAAATGTGGGAAGATCGGTATGAATATATACTTACTCGGGAACCAATCATCACTCCGGAGTTAGCGTGCATTCCGGAATACATGCCATGGTTTAGGATCCATGGCAAGCTGTATTTATTGACGCCAGAGGAGAGGCAGCGGCAAATACGTGTCCAAAGGGAAATGCGCGGGCCTCTAAATCCAAGACGACAAGATGACGAAGGCAGCCCCTCAACGAGGCCCAGACATTCACCCGGCTCATCATCAGCGGCCATGCAATCACCAGGCCCAACGAAAGCACCAACACAGCCACCCGACGCAGTAGTTCAACCAATGATACCCACACAACCGCCTTTTTCAGATGATGCCAAGTGCGTTTCCTAGCCCTTATATGTATCCTAACCCTTATGTGTATCCTTTTCTGAGTCCTATGGCAGGTTGGAGCCAAATGCCCGGTTCAGCTCCATTTCCTGTTATGCCGAGTGGACCACCGATGTATAGGCCAGCAGCGCGCGAGGGATCGCAATAGAGGCTGTCGGGGAGCTCTCATTTTTACCAATCCCCACCAACGTATGGGTTTCAAACACAGTCGCCATTCGTGATGCAAACACCTCCACATACACTATTTTTTGAAGGTGGATCATCGTCCCAAGTCCGACAACCAGATGCCGTACCGGAAGAACCAGAATCCCCGCCGGAGGAACAAGAACCGCCACCGGAAGCTAGACAAATGAGGAATCTAGCGCGTAACCGTCGACGGCCGCCATGTGGCACTATATCCCTCGGGCATAGACATTGATTGCTGTATTTAAATTTATTTGTACAAATATTTTGAATGTTTTGATATTATTTTATGTAGTAAAATAGAAATTTTTTTGAGTTATTTTGATATTATTTAATGTAATAAAATAGAAGTTTATTTTATATAATAAAATAGAAAATTTTTTGAGTTATTTTGATATTATTTGGTGTAATAACATGAGCGTAATTAATTTGTACAAATATTTTGAATATTTTGATATTATTTGATGTAATAACATGAGCTTAATTAATTTGTACAAATATTTTGAATATTTTGATATTATTTGAGAATTCTATTAACCATTAATACAATTATCAGTTAATATTTTTACATTCACATAATGTTAGATTTGAAAAAATGTTTTGACTGTTACTAACAATTAATACAATTATCAATAAATAATTAAAAAATACAATTTATTTACAATTACATTCAACTATTCCGATTAGGGCATGATTGGCTTGTATGGCCTGGATTCGTACACCATCTGCACAACTTCTGTTGACGGGTTATTTCTCGGATATCCATATTGTTACGTATTCTAGTCGAGTAAGGTCGATCCTTTGGTTTACAATGCAATTCTCTAATCGGTAACAGCTTAAAAGGAGCAAGAGATACGGGCGGCTACTTATGTTCATCTGGGACCGGTCGGAAAATGTGTCTCCAGACGCTATACATGTTTTTTAATTTGTACACTTCGTCCACATAGCTCATCGAATCCAGATGGAGATTCTGACAAGCTGCAATAACATGAGCGCATGGATAACGAAGTGCATCAAACATCCCACAGTCACAAGTCCTATTTTACAAGTGTACACGATATTGCCCGCCAACAACACCTTGGTGCGGTCTATCAAACTCTGTCACGCGAAACCATAAATTGTCTCGATCGTGACACACTGTGTGCATGGTGTTTGTCCTCGCCTTGGCCTTGTTAATTTCTTGAACTACCTTACTACACCATACATGGCCTCCCTACATCTGGCCTGCATAACTTGCTGCTCGCTTTGGAAATAGCGCCGCCAAACGAAAATATGTCTCTCACACAACCGATGTTATCGGTAGATGGCGCGTTCCTTTAAGAACAAAATTTATGCATTCAGCCAGGTTCGACGTCAAATGGCCATATCGTAGGCCACTGTCATATGCTTGTGTCCACCGTTCAAAACGTATGTTACAAAGGTAGTCCGCCCCTTTTCTATTAATTGAACGTAAAATTGCCAACATATCGTGAAAACGATCTTTATTTATTTCATACCCTGCTAATATAAGATCATAGCGAATAATTTATACCACTTCTACCAATAAAAATAATTCAAATTGACAAACAAAATAACACAGATATAGACTAAATACCCATGTTGGTCACTTGTTGTCGTTCGCTTTTAGATGGATATTGCCTGTAGTAGTTCGAAGCAACGTGTCTTAGGCAATATCTATGGTGTGTGGCTGCCATAAGCTTCCCTGTCGATCAAATGTAGCTAGTATACTGGCGCCCCGATCTGAAATAACACAGATATCAAGTTGGGGGCACACATGCCTCCTTAACCTAGAGAGAAAGAAATTCCAATCATCAAACGACTCCCCCGGTGTTATTGCAAATGCAATTGGAAGAATTCTCCCACCGCCATCCTGTGCCACTGCAAGCAATAGCCGATGAGTATACCTACCGAACATAAAGGTACCGTCAATTTGTACCAACGGCTTGCAGTATGGAAATGCGTCTCGGCATTGCTTAAAGGTCCAAAACAGGCGTTTGAACACTTGTCATCCACGTAGCAATCGGTCATTGTAGTACTCATGTTCCGTTTCAAGGTCTGTGATGGCACTTGGGACGTATCTCTCTAGCACCTGACACCACTGCCATATTTAATTATATGAGGCGTCCCACCCACTATGCATCCTCTCCAACGCCTTTTGCTTAGCTATCCAAGCCTTGCGGTAAGAGGGTGTGTACCCCATTTGGCTACGAATATTGGCAATTAACACCGGCACTGAAGTCCTGAGATCTGCTTTAACCGTGGGTAGTATCAAGCTAGCTAACATAGCTGAATCCATCTTGGGATGATCTTGTGAAACACCTATAAACCAAGTACATTAAATAATGCAACATTGCATAATAAAAGTATTATTCAGAAACCGTCAATACTGTACCTGCAGCATATGTATGTGGACCTTTGTACTTTTTAATCTCCCACAACCCTATCCTTTTCCTTAACGAGGAGTAGATTTTCCATGAACATGTGTCGTCTTGGACCGCACACTTCGCCTCAAACTTATCAGATTTGGATTTAACGACGTGGTAGTTAACGCCGTTTTTTATGCTATGTTGTTTCAAAGCACCAATAAAACTATCCTTGTTGGTAAACTGATTACCAACTTCAAATTCACCGGAATCTACCCCTCAAACTTGTACGATCGCGCAACCGGTGTGGTAGATCTGGAAACTCTAACGCATCATCTGTAGACAGATCGACATTATGCATGTGGGCTAGAGGTGAGTATGCTCTGAATCGTAGATTTTCTTCTTCATCTGAACTCCTTTTAGCATCTTCAAGTTCTGTTGGAATAGGCTCCGGTTCAGAAAATAAGCCAACTTCTGCACCATCCGGCCCGGGCTCTCGAGGTGGATCCACATCGGAGTCATCTTCTAACCCACAATCATCTGCAGCATACGAGGTCCCCTCACCAGTTGACGTCGTAGGGAGTACATCATCCTTTTTTTCTGGGAATTTGATAACATCCCCAATTGGATGTAGATTGTCACCCACTAGAACTTGATGTTGTTCCCCAATACATATTTCCAGCATCAAACATCGAGCCACCGACGTACATGTCCCATCCACCGACAGAGTGTCTTGCAGGGGATGTGCATTCGACACCGCTACCAAACATGGGCTGTTCCATATTTTGTAACCCGCTAACCGAGTGTCAGCCAGGTGTCGTGTATACATCTCGAACACCGATCGCAAGTACATCATTTGGCGATGTAAATTGTACATATAACTCAATATAAGGTGCTCCACTAGCAAGATGAGTCTGCACCATTGCCTCCAGCTACGTGCACTTTTTATGTCGAACGAATCATATGTCACCGGATCAACAGAAGAACAAAATCTATATGTGATAGACAGAACTTTCATTGGCGTCGTTCCGAAAATTTTATGCCTAATTTTTTTACGAAGTTCTGTCAAATCTATGTTCTGGTTAAAAACCAGTCGCACCGTATTGTCTGACAAAAAAACAACACCATTCTCGGTGTGGCAAACCTCACCATCGTAGTAAATAATAGCACTAATACGTTCACTCATATTTGAAACTCTAACCTTCTTAGCCTCTCTAAATTGTTTCTGCTGTGACTTATGCATTCTGAGAACATTTTTTGCCTCATTTATGGCCTCAGCCCAAACATGCTACTATAGCAAAAGCGCGTCCACGTGGGCGCGGTTTCACAAATTCTTCTCATAAAGCATCCTGGTAGAAGCGTTTTTTATACTATTTGCTCAGAAACGTCAACTCGAAATAATTTTTTTAGGACATACTGTAGCAAAAGCGCGTCCACGTGGGCACGATTTAACAAATTCTTCTCATAAAGCATCCTGGTAGAAGCGATTTTATACTATTTGCTCAGAAACGTCAACTCGAAATTATTTCTTCCAAGACCAACTTTAGCAAAATCGCGTCCAGGAGGGCGTGATTTCACAAATTCTTCGCGTCCATGTAATTTAATTTTAATTAATTAATTAATTTCTCTCCGAAGCCCTAAAAATCCAAAAAACCCTAAAAAACCTAACGTGGGAAACACCGCGAAATCGTGTCCATGTCAGTGCGCTTTGCTGACGTGGACACAAATCACGCTTTCAAGGCCGCGTTTTGTTCCCATGTCAGCAAATCGCGTTGACGTGGACGCGGTTTAGGAAAAAAGAACTCATTCCGGTAAATAATAAAATGCTGAGCCTATTTTGATAAATTTAAAAAAAATTAGCTTTTTTTTATATTTTAGCGGAAAATAGCAGCAGTAATAAAAGTAAAAAAAAAAAAAAAAACTGCCGAGGGCATCGAAAGATGTTGAGAAAAACCTTTCCAAATCCCAAAAAATACATGTGTTTCTGTGTCTGGGTTACTCCTGTCTCAAAGTCCATTTCTCTCTTTACACATATCATATGGAAGCAAAGATCCGAAAAGGGATGAGAGATTATTCCACACTCTCTACGATTTGCTTACAATATTAGGGAAATAAAATTGAAAGGAAAAATAAATAAACACCCAGTTCTTAAATTTCATCTTCTTTTTTATCTTGGAAAATCTCTGAGTGGGGGAGAAAAAGAGTGAGTGAAAGATGTTTTTGATGGGGTTAAGCATGCAGTCGTTGATGGATTTGATGCTCGCTGGGATTTCTCTGATGATCGGGTTGGGGATTTTTGCTTTCATTGCTTCAATTCTTTGCTCTGCTGCTTTCTTGCACCATGCTAAATATGTCGCTTGATTTTAATATTTCAATGCACAGGTAATGCCCTTAATGCTCTCTTTTTTGAAATAGCCTGTTTTTTTGTTTGTTAATTTGCTTCTGGGTGTCTACGATTCCTTTGATTTCGTTGGTTTCTGGGTTTTTTTTTTCATTATTTGTTGAGTAATGATTGGACCGGGAAACAAAGTTGATTTGATATGAGGAATAGATAACCCTACTTGAACAGGATGCTGGTTTTTTTTTTTTCACCTGTTTTACTACTGGAAACAAATTAAGAGACTCTTGAAAACAATTCAAGAGCTCAATTTCATTGCATTTTATGCACCCATGACATTGTTGGACTGTCATAAACAATGCTTTTGATGTTGAAGCAATAAGTCTACCTGCTTTTTTTCTGGAAGAATAATCACAAATACTATCACCAATGGCCTCGAGGGGATCTCTGATATATGTCGAATAGTAGCATTTGGCTTGTGTACGGTGTTTGGGGTTTGTTAATTTTCTTCTCTTACTAAGCTATGTAATTGAACTTTGAATGTTTCTATGAAGTGTTGTTGGTGTAATGTTTTGTTGCTTTTAGGAATTTTGTGATTGCTTGTATTTAGGCATGAATTTGCTTGTCTTGTGTCTTTTGAACTGAGATGTTGTATGGTTTGTCAAGTGTGCTTGTTGCCGTGCCATTACCCTTTTGGGTAAAAGAATGACTTCAATGGCACCCTTTTCCATCAAATCAATGTTTCTACAATTTGGATTTAGAAATAGCCCTCAATCTCATGGTGGAGGCAATACAACTGTTTACCAGCAAACAGGAATGAAGCATCCACAAATGATGTTTTGCTATGCAAAATTGAAACGCAAAACTTAGAAAAACGAACCTTGTAGAGCGTCAACGTATCAGTGTCCTTACTTCTCTCTGTTTTATTCATGTTCAGTTACTTTATAATTTTCACTGAAACGAAGTCGAGCAAAATTGTAACCTGTGTTCAATGTTTTTCAGGTGCCAAAAGTGGTAAAAGAAGTTGCCATTTCGTTGGTCAAACGTTTCATTTTGCAGTAGTTGCAGTACTAGATGGGTTGAATTCTGAGTCGTTTTAGATATCTAGTTTGAGAATGTATGAACTCTGCTATATTAAAAAATAATAGCTTCTGTAATGAACCGTACTATTGTTTAAATATTGAGATCGGAGGCAATTTTCTCATAACTATTATATTGATATTTATCTGCTTGTTTATCCCTACACAATTCAACTTGAAAAACTAAAAATTCAACTGCATATTAGTAATAATTTGCAGCAACTTGAAAGCTAATGAAGAAGTTGGTAGAAAAGGTGGATCAACCGTGACTGAATGCTGAAAATAAAGTAGAAGATATGATTGAATTTTATAAATTTGTAAGCTTTCATCTGTTTTGGAAGAAAGGACAAATATTTAACTTATTGAACGTTAAACTGGGAAATGGAACTAAAAGAAAAGTTATTTATTCTTTTTTTGCTTTCTAGAGTAGACCATGCCTCTAATTCCGTCAGGATCAGCTACGAAGCCAAGAGGCCTATAAAACCCCAACACCCTAGGCTCCGAGTACAATGAAATGTTACAAATACCTTTCTCCAACAGTTCCTCAACCAACCGTTCCATTACAGCTTTGCCGAGCCCGATACCTTGGAATGAAGGGTCCACCACCACGTCCCATATTATAGCATTGAAAACCCCGTCCCCGGTAGCTCTAGCAAAGGCCACTGGTTTCTGGGACTTCTTGTGCTCCACCCAGAGTATGGATTGGGTGTGTTCAAGTGCCAGCTTGATCTTTTCCGTGTCACGCCTAGGGAATCCCACAGCTACGAAGACAGAGTTGAGGTGGTCGAGGTTGAGGTCGGAGATGGTGCGGCGGAGGAAGAAGCCTCGGGACTCGAGGTCCTTGTCGGAGATGGAGTATTTGCATGTCGGAAAAGGAAGGGTTGGGGTTCGGAAGTTGGAGATGATGCCACGTGAAAACATTGAGGGAGAAATGAAATGAGTGGATAAGGAGGATGATGTTTCTTTGCCTTGTTTGTAATTCAGTGCTTATTAATGACGTGTTGGGTCATGGGTAGTGAAAAACTGATAGGATTGGCGGGAGGTTGTGGGTCTTTTATATCATTGTTTTAGAGCCGGACTACCAATTGAGCCCAAATTTTTGTCTAAAATTTTGAAATAATTTGGATAAAAACATTAGATTTTAAGAATGGATTTCAATAAAAAATTATTCTTGTTTAAAATATGAACCAATTTTAAATTTTAATATTCAAAGCATAAGATTGGTTAAATTTATTCTCGAGTTTATAATATATTTTTTATATATTTTGTAATTTATATTGTATGATAATTAAATGTATTATATTATATTATAGTATAAATATTAAAAAATATAGTGTATGTTTAGGTTTAGAGTAAACTACAAAAATTATCTTTTATATATGATTTAAATTACGTTTTGATTACTAAACTATAATTTATTGCAAACGTTATCAAATCATAACATTTTAATCAATTTGTGATTATTGAATGTTAAAAGGGTTACAAAAGTCTCACATGACACAAAATGTGACATTAAAGGTTGATGTGTCTTCCATGTTTGGTTTTGGCATGTTATCTCACATGGAAAAGGGCATTTAATCATATTGTCTCTCATCTAACATATATTAAGGTCTCAGATTAAGGATATTCTAAAATAAGTTCTCCTTCCTTATAAGTATACTTATGTATATAGTTTGGTAAATCCTTTTAATTAGGAATTTCATTAGTTTGTAATTTTTTTATGATACCGGAGTTATTATCTGGTATTGGTGCCTGAAGATGTAGGTAATTTGCTAAACCTCATAAATTTGGTGTGTTTTCTCCTTTATTTGTTTGTATCTATTGGTTTTTCTATCGTAGTCTAATATTCAATAGTTATTTTACAGATAAATTTATTGTAGGATATTACTCGGTGTTCCCAACAATTGGTATTAGAGCCTCAGTGAAGAAGTGTATGATATTTGGTTGTAGAATTGTTTGATCTTCTACATTATAAAAAAATCACTATTTGAGACTTATTCATGGTAGCTCGGTTACTAGTTAGAAGTGTAGTTATGTGAAAGTGCATGTCTTGAAAAAAATACTAGCTAGGAAAGACTTAGTACCTAAGAGCGTTGATGAGTCCTCATCATATGGTTATTTCTTACTTTTGCTTAGTTTCATGCATATTTTTATAGGTTTTAGATTCATTTTAGTTAATTTGATCTTTTATGTTTGTATTGTAAATATTGTGTTTTTAGTGTTTTTATAAGTATTTTCAGCGTTTTTGTGCACTTAATTCCAATAAAATATTTCATGTGATATTTGCAGGTAATACAAGTTTGTGAAGAAGAAGTCAGTATATGGAACCATGTGTAACACCCCAAACCCGGCCTAAACATTAAGGCCGAATCTGGTGATGTCACATTGTAACACCTCTTGCCCGTATTCAACGCTAGAATAGGGTACGAGGCATTACCAGAATAAATACACTTATAGACATATTAAACCAAGTTATAAAATTTCATCCAAATTAAAAACTTTTAAATTATTATCTTCGAGTCCCTAATTAGGGTATACGAAGGCCCAATACATACCCATTCATATGCTCAATATATTCGTTAAATCAATCCAATATTGAAGAATCCACTTTATGTCAAAATCAATATTAATAACAATCATAAATCTTTTCATGTTAATTTCATATATCACTTACCGAACTTCGAATGTTAATTTACAAATATGTAATTCAATAACACATTCTTGTATACACAATGTTTAATTGATGAAATCATTTAATTGAGCTAAATTTCATGTTCATTCCAAATTTTCTTCTAAATCCATAAATGCTTCCACTTACCATTTACCTAATAAATTTCTGGAACCAAGCTATCACACAACAATAATACATCACCTATGCTTCATGAATTCAATATTCGATTCTTATCACCATCAAATCCATGTCATTCGAATACTTAAAGTTTATTCAAGCATATATTATTACGTTTCATAAACAAAGCATATATCAAAATTACGAATACGCAATCAATTCATTTGTCATTTATTTGACTAGCAAATTAACCTCAAAATTTATAACATTCCATTACTTAAGATATGCCATAAAACACTTCTTTAACATAAACTAGCACAATGGCCGAATTTTCATTACGCTATTTATTACCCTTTTTCCGAATCACATAGCAAAATATTACAAATAAGTATATATTTGAATACTATAATTATGCATCAACTTACCAACATGAGTTAATTCATGAGCTACTCAAGACATCACTTCATGCCAAATATACCACACACATATGCTATGAAACTTTATTTTCTCTCATGAGCTTACCATGACCAGTAATGCACCAATTTAAACATCACTCCTATTTCAACGTTTATTGAATATAATTAGGCATATAACCAATTATACACAATTCATTCATATACTTTGTTGTCCTCCTCCTCCTCTCCATCTCACATCCTTTATGTCTATAACATGCTCAAATAGCATTATACATAATTTCACTATTCACTTATATTTAAATTCAAAGCTGTCTATTTGAGTCAGAGTCACTAAATCATTTTTATCTGGAGCTACACAGCTCCAAATTAAGATCCATTAATTTTCCCCGAAACTAGACTCACATATCTTCTTACCATAAAAGTTTCAGAATTTTTGACTTGGCTAATTAGTACAGTTTATTCTTTAAAGTCACACCTGTTTCACTGCTCAACATCTCTAACCTCTCTTCACTAAAAATGAATTATCTCATTGTACAGAATTTGGATGATATTTCCATTTGGTTTTTTTTTGAAAATAGACTCATTAAGAATTCTAATCATATAAATTATAACTCATAATTAGTTTTGTACAATTTTTAATTATTTTCCAAAGTCAGAACAGGGGATTCCGAAATCAATCCGACCCTGCCTCACTAAAATTCAAATATCTCAAAGTATATAACTCTTTTGCCTATTCTATTTCTTTTATGTAAAAATAGACTCATTAAGCTTTCATTTCATATCTTATTCAATCTCTAAATCAATTTTCACCATTTTTGGTGATTTTTCAAATTCACACAACTGTTGCTGGCTAAACTGTTTTGTTGTAAAATGTATTCTTTCATAATTTCACTTTTTCACTATCTCAATTCCATTAAAATTTTCACATCTCATTCCAATAGTTCATTTCAATTCATATACAATTCATTCAATTTATCACTATATTTAAAGCAATCCAATTTCTCATTTCCAATTTCAAGTCAATCTTCAATTCAATTCCACATATATATTAATCACTCAATTACACTTAGTCAATTTCCCGATGAACACTTTGGAATAATAACAGATACACGGTGGAATCAACACATAGCAACCACCTTGTAATAAATGATACACGGTTCACATAGTAGCCTGCACATAGTACTACACATGTGACCATTTTCATCCGATACACGTAGTAGCCTGCACATAGTACTACACACGTGATCGAATCTATCCGGTACGCATAGTAGCCTGCACATGGTACTACACATGCGACCTATCATTCTGATACACGTAGTAACCTACACATAGTACTACACACGTGACCTAGCAACTTCACTCGTATCTCTTTCATTCCGAAGGTTCAACCGGGAATTTTCATTTTTTCTCACTTTTTTTACCAATCAATGTCAATTTCTCGTCTTTCTCGATTTATAATAACATATTTAGCTTATATTACATTCACATTATTCAATCCATTCCAAAAATCACATTTTGGAAAAATTACATTTTTGCCCCTAAAGTTTCACAAAATTACAATTTTTCCCCTAGGCTCGGAAATTAAACTTTATTCCTTTTTCTTATGTTTTATAACATGCTAAACAATTTTCCCTTCTATAGCAACATCAAATTCTTGCTCTAACATGCACTTATGAGCAATAATAATTTTTACCGATTATGCCGTTTCACTTGTTTTCACTGAAAATCACTTAGCAAAAATTGTTTAACACAATTTCAAGCTTCATATTCTACCATAAAACATCAAAATAAACACATTTCACCTATGGGTATTTTTCCGAATATAAACCCTAGGTTAAATTATTGCTAGGATAAGCTAAATTAAGTTACCGGGACTTTAAAAACATAAAGAACATTAAAAACGGGGGTTGGAATCACTTACTATGGAGCTTGGAAGCTTGAAAACCCTAACCATGGCTTCCCCCTTGCTATTTTCGTTCATCATGGAGAAGATGGACAAATTTTTGGCTATTTTGGCCTTTTTAATTCTTTTAATTACTAACTGACCAAAATGCCCCCAACTTAAAAATATCCTATTTCACTTATCTCTTGTCCATTTTTGTCCAACAAGTTAACCAATGGTATAATTACCATTTAAGGACCTCCAATTTAAAATTTCATAACAGTTGGACACTTCTAACATGTAGAACTCAACTTTTGCACTTTTTACAATTTAGTCCTTTTGGCTAAATTGAGTGCCCAAACGTTGAAATTTTTTAACGAAATTTTTACGAAACCATTTCGTAAAATTTTAGACCATGAAAATTTAATAAAAACAATTTTTTTCTCGTCGAATTTGTGGTCCCGAAACCACTATTTCGACTAGGCCTAAAATCGGGCTATTACACCATGGGATTAAATGCGTTAAACCTAAAGTTGATCCAAGATTATGTGTGGTAGTCAAATACTCAAAGATTCAAAATTTGTAATTTGGACACATTCAGAAATTCCAACCTAAACACTTCTAAGTGTTTCGGTCATATCTTGGGTTCTAGGATTTCGTTTTGGGTGTACTTTATATCTTTAGAAAAAATGTGAATCTCTATCCAAATATTAAAGCATCAATACCAAAATGAATTAGGAAGAAAACCAAAAGTAAAGAAAAATTTACAAGTTTTACATTGATGGACAATTCTGACATATTTTCTTGCTTGGATCATATCTTTTAATATACATGGAGTTTGGAGCTAAAATTTCTACAATTAATGTACAAGATGTAGATCTTCAATCATTTTTTTAAATTTTCCCAATTGGATTCATTATTTTAGACAAAAGAAGTCATCAAATAATATGTGAAAATTTATTCTAAAAGATAATAAAGAAATGGGCCTAGCAATTTATTACTATCAAGACCTTTTCATCGTCATTTAACTCTTCCTAAATGTCTATAAATAACCTTTAGTTTTCATAATATCAGACATCTTGGAATTGAGATCAAGATCATTTTCTAGTTGATGTTTATTATTATTATTATTATTATTATTATTATTATTATTATTATTATTATTATTATTATTCACTATTCTTATCATATCTTAAGTTTCTTACTTCTAATGTTTTTTTCCTCTAAGTTTGAGTTATTTAAATCTTTTTATGTTTTCCTAATGTTTCCATGTTGAGTTAAAAGGATGAAAATCTTGGCAAATAATAAGGCAAATTCTATACTCATCATTTGAGCTAACATGAATTATCAATCACTAGTTATAATCATACTTGTAAAGTAAGAGTCCTAATTTATTATAATCAATAGATAGCACAATGAATGATTGGACAAATTAACCTCTTAATTTGTTATTTGTGAAATTGCTAAATGTTTTAGATTGTTCCATTGTTGAGTTAGAGTTATTCTTTAAATTTTATGCAGGATTATTAAGATTTGATGTTATATTTGGTTATTTAGTAAAGTATTTTTTTTAATGTTTAGGGATTAAATTGCTAAAGTATTATAAATCCAAGGACTTGATGTGAAAATATTACAAAAGTGGATTGTAATGGGAGCTATTGATATTTTGTTAGATTGGGTTTTTAATAAAAATGGATCATTTGCTAGATAAGGCCTAAGGACTAAATTGAATAAAAATGAAAAGTTGAGGGTAATTTCATAAAGTAGTAAAAAATACTTAATTGCATAAAATGAGTTAATTTTACTGTTGGGTTTAATTAATTAAATGAAACTATTGTTTTAGATCATGAACGTGTGGAGGACCGACGAAAAGACAAGGTAGATAAGTAGTCTCTGTACTTTGGCTTTTAATGTGAATCAGCCGTTAAGTTCGTATTTCTAATTCTTATAATGGGTGTTTCTTCGCATAAAATTATGAATATCCGAGTTGGAGAATTGCTAAGCTTATTGGATCAAAATGAGAGATGGTAAAACGAATAGTTAAGGTGATTAGGCCTTAGGCCGGGACGTAAAGTGACGAAAGGATTACGTAAATTTGTTCTAACGATATGGACTAATCTGATGGTTGAGAATCTTGCTTAATTTGAGGATTCTCGACAGCTTTTGTGAGCAACATCGAGATTTTGTGAAACAACTAAATGCTCTGTTCTAATGAATGAACCGTAGCAATGGCTGAGGTCCTGCACACGTTATAGATCCTCTACAGATTGTGTGAACAACGTTGCGAAATGGTCAATAATCTAGGATCTAGCCGAATGAATGATACTCTGCATTTCTGAAATGTCGAGCTATGATACCTTATCAAACTGATTTAATGAAATGAGTGGCTCTTATCTGTGGTAGATTGTGAACATCAGAGAATTATCTTAGTTGTTATTGAATTGTGTTGTTAGGATAACTTGTGGTAAGCTCTATCATTAATTTTCACGAACTTATTAAGCTTCAAGTAAGCTTACCTCTGTTTGTTCTTTGTTTATAGATTTGATTTTTGCGGTTGGGAGATCGGATCAAGCTCGAAGAAGCACACTATCCCAAGGACTAATTTGGTAGATTTTGGATATTTTGGTTATATGACATGTATTGGACCTTGAATAGTAATAGCACTTGAATATGTTATGATCATCTGGGCACAAATGTGTTTTTGAAATTAAGTCTTGTTTGATGGAATTTAAATGCTTTGATAAATTTAAGAACTTGGAAAATAAGTCCTTATATGGTATGTTTTAAGTAAAAATGTAAATGGTTAAGTTGATTGTTATGTGGTGGTAGTTAGAAGAACTAAGTTTGTGCATGAAATGTAGCTAAATTGCTTTGCTTTGGTTAGAAATGTTTTGATGAAATGTGGTGCCTTTGAATGGAATATTGGTTAGTTTGAATTAGGATCCTGAAATGACATTTTGATGTGTGTTTGGGAGATGTTTAGGTTCCTTTAAAGTGTGTTTCAATGGGTTGAAAGGTTATGCATGGCATGGTTTGAAATGACTTGATTTTAGGTAAATTTGGGTTCCCACGACTTGAGACACGGGCATGTGACTCAGCCGTGTGTCATTTGAGGATTTCAAAAGGTTCAAGTCAGTAAGTTACACAGCCTAGCACACGGCTTGGCACACGGGCTCAGAGAGTTACACGGTCTGGCACACGAGTGTGTGACATGGCCATGTGACCCTACTTAGTGAGTTACACGGGTGAGGAAATGGGCTGGGACATGACCATGTGTCTCATGTTCAAAAGTTACACGGCCGTGTGACCCTATTTTCAATTTTTGCAATTTTTTTCTTAAACTTCCTGTTTTGTTTCAAATTAGTCCCGAAATGTTCTTAAGTTAGTTTTAGGGACTTGGGGGGCTCGATTTAGGGACAGTATGCATGTGAATGAATGGGTTATGATGTTAATATTATGTTGAATGATATGATGTTTAAATGTTTTCGATTGTCTGATAATGCTCCGTAACCCTAATTCCGCCACGAAGACGGGTTAGGGGTGTTTCATTACTCAACCTATCGAATCCTCTTCAACAAATCTCCATCTAACGATTGTTTTTCCTTAATTTGTTGCGACAAAGTCGGCCTCACTTGAAGTTAAACACATAACCCACCATCACTAGCTAAACTCAAGCGCGTAAATATAGCTCTCAACTCCGTCATTGATTTCCTACTTAAAGCATCAGCAACAATATTTGTCTTGCCAGGATGATATTCTATCACACAATCACAATCCTTTAAAAGATCAATCCAACGCCTTTTCCTTAAATTCAACTCCTTTTGGGTGAGGAAGTACTTAAGGCTCTTATGATCAGTGTAGATAACACATTTTTCTTCATAAAGATAATGGCACCAAATCTTAAGCACAAACACAATAGTAGCTAACTCCAAATCATGAGTAGGATAGTTACATTTGTGCATCTTCAACTGCCTTGAAGCATAAGCTACAACTTTACCCTCTTGCATTAAAATGCAACCAAGTCTCGAATACGAAGCATCACTATAAACTACAAAATCTTTCCTAGGCTCCGGTTGAACCAACATTGGCACTTCAGTCAAAACTGCCTTAAGCTGATAAAAAATTTTCTGCCTTTCATCAATCCATTTGAACACCACATTTTTCTAAAGTAGTTTCGTTAAGGGAGCAGCAATAAAAGAAACTATAATACCTCGAAAATTATTACAGTAAGAAAGTAGGTATCCTTGATAGTAAAATAAGGAAATAAAGTGACAAAAAGGGAAATTTTGAGTTATGGCAACATTGGGAATTATATTATGACATATTAATTCAAGAAAGGATTAAATCGCAAAAGTGAGAAAAGTTTTGTTGCTCAAGAGTAAATACTCAAAATTTGAGAGATTAAAGTGTAAATACGAAAAATTTGAAGGACCAATAGTGTAAATATTTTAAGGGTGGAATAATCTAGAAACTAAGGAAAATGGATGAATTAGGACCAAATTGAAAAGGTGAAGAATTTTGAGGGACTAAATCACAATTTTACCAAATTAAGCGATGACTCAATGATGAAATTTTTAAAGATTATAAAGGGAAAAATGGTCAATTAGAAGAGAGAGAAATCTAGAAGATAATGATGATGTTGGAGATATTTTATATTAATTAAATAAATATTAGTTTATTAATATTTTAATTTGATTTTTAAATGATATTTTATTATTTTATTAGTATTTTATTTAGTATATATAAGAAAAGGACGATGAAGAATCATCCATTCCACCATATTTCCATGCAACTAACGTGAGAAGAGAGGAGAAGAAAGAAAGTTTACCATTTTCACAATTTGGTCCTTCCACCAAAAATTTACCATTTTCACCTAGAAATCAAAAGAATTTCCATAGCTTCCAAGAGAGAAGAATAACAACGAGACAATGGGGAGCTAGAATATCAAGTTAGATTCAAGAAATAGAAGCTAGAGGAGAGAGAAAATCAAGTTAAAGATTGAAATCAATAGCACAAGGTAAGAACATCAAGATTTAAATATATTTTTAAGTTTGATATTTTTGAAAAAGCATGGAAATAATGTTATAGTAGAGTTTTCTTATATAAGGTCTTATTTTCTAGATATATTAGTGAAGAGAAATAAGTGAAAGTGATGGGAAATATTATAGAGAAAGAGAATAAGGGAGTTATACACCTAGTAATCAACATTTTGCACTAAAATAGTTTTGGACAACAGCAGTAAGTTAAACTTGAAAAATCACCATAAATTGTGGAAATAGAATTAGAGTATTAATAAAATATGGAAATAAATCTTATTGAGTCTAGTTTCTCATAGAAAAAACGGTGTAAGTAATGAAATTGTAAATCATGAGATATAATAAATTTTGTGAGACAATGTCAGAATAAATTCAAGTTCCCCTATTCTAACTTGGAAAAATCATTAAAAATTTTAAAAAAATAGTTATAGGTTATAATTTATATGTTTAAAATAATTAATGAGTCTATTTTCAATAGAAACAAACGGGAACATCATCTGAATTCTGTACAAAGAGATAATTAATTTTTAGTGAAGAGGGATTAGAACTGTCAAACAGTGAAACAGAGGAAATTTTAAAGAATAATTGTACTTATTGGCTAAACCAAAAATTATAAAAATTTTATGGCAAGAATATTTGTGAGTTTAGTTTCAGATAAAATTTGCGTATCTCAATTCGAAGTTCTGTAGCTTAAGATATAATTAATTTAGTGACTATGACTCAAGTGAACAGCTTGTTATGAGTAAACAAGTTAATAGTGGTATTATGTATATATCAAGGATGTGGAATGGAGTGGAGGAGGAGGAAAAATATATGTGAATATTCAGCTAATATGAGTTTATTTTAAAATAGCTAATTTACATGTTTTAGGTTTAGGGACTAAATTGAATAAAAGAAAAATTTTAAGGGTAATTTTGTAAAAATGTCAAAAAGTAACCAAATTGCATGAAATGAATTGTTTTATTATTTAAATTAATAAATTGAATGAAATATTAATTTATATCAAGATTGGTTGGAAATTCGAGGAAAATAGAAAATTACCAAAATGTCCCTAAATTTTGGTATTTGTGTAATTTAGCCTGGTGAGTTCGTGTCACTTGAATTATATTCTTAGATGATTGAAATATATATATTGGATTGAGAAATTGATTTGAATTGTGAACATGAGAAATTGGGAATTGAATGAAATGGAAATGAAGCTTTGAATTATAAAAACACGTTAAAAATTTGAAAGATTTGAAAGTCTCGTAGGCCCTAGTTGTTATGAATATAATATTTCGAGGATATGTTGTAAAGAATTATAAAAACACATTAAAATTTTAAAAGTTTTAATTCAGATGAAATTTTGTAACTCGGTTTAATACGTATGCAAATATATGTCCTCTTGTAATGCCTCGTACCCTATTCCGGCGTCGAATACGGGTAAGGGGTGTTACAATGTGACATCGTCAGATTCGGTCATAACATTTAGACCGGGTTTGGGGTGTTATAGAAACAACTACAAATTGATCCAAATACGAATTGATACAAATACAAATGAAACACACGATTCATCAAATCTATGAATGCGGCAGGAGTATTAGTCAATCCAAACGGCATCACCAAAAACTCATAATGCCCATACCGAGTCCTAAAAACAATTTTCAACACGTCAAACTCTTTCACCTTTAAATGATAATACCCAGATCTAAGATCAATCTTTGAGAACACCGTTGCACCTCGAAACTGATCAAACAAATCATCTATTCAAGGCAAGGGATACTTATTCTTAATAGTTAGCTTGTTCAACTACCTATAATCAATACACATCCTTATTATACCATACTTCTTCTTTACAAACAAAATTGATGCACCCCACAAAGACGCACTCGGTCGAATAAACCCTCTGTCCAACAACTCTTGCAACTAAATATTTAATTCCTTGAGCTCTTTTAGTGTCATGCGATAGGGTACAATAGACATCAGAGCAGTATCAGGGTAAAGCTCAATTGCAAACTCCACTTTTCAATCGGTGGCAAACCTGATAACTCTTTTGGAAACACGTTAAGAAAATCCCTAACAGCATGAATATCCTAAACTCTTAACTCTTTACTAACTGAATTCATCATATAAGCCAAATAAGCCTCACAACCTTTACCCATCAACTTCTCAGCCTTCATAGTCGAAACCATATTGGACATAAAACCCGGTCTTTCACCCACTACAGCTATTTCCAAACTGTCACTACTTCTCAAAGTAATTCACTTAGTTTTAAAATCTACCCTAGCCTTATGTTCAGTTAACCAATCCATACCAAGTATCACATCAAACCTGTAAAATGAAAATTCCATAAGATCAACAGAGAAAACATGCCATTAAATCATAAGAGGACGTCTACAATAAACTTCATTCACTACTACACTATCTCAAAGGAACTAATGACAGTCATGCCCAATCCAATAGTCTCAACAGGAATCTCTATCTTACTTGTCAATTCACTCAAGATATACAAATGTGTCAATCCAGAATCAATTAAAGAAAACAACGGAGTAGAATGTAATAATAAAAGTACCTGCGATAACATCTGTCGGATCTTAATCCTCTAACTCCCTAACAGCATAAACTCGAGCTAGACCTCCGGACTCAACTTGTGTAGGAATAGTATGAGCAACAATTTGTTGTCCACTCGATCTCCCATTACCTCTACCACGACCTCGGCCTCTAGCAGGCATAGTAACAAGCACCATACTATGAGTCTGTGAAACCTTAACCCTAAGTAGATAGTCCCTCAAAAAATGTTCTTTCAAACCACATTTAAAACATCCACATGTCAACTTCCGACACTCTCCAGAATGCCTACGCTCACAGTGTACACAAAGCGGCCATCCAAAACTACCTGCTGAACCACAAGCACTAACCACAGTACTACCCTGCTGCTTAGGATGACTCAGTCGAGTCTCACATCTTGCACCTCTACCAAAAACATGACTATCACGCCCTCTCTTAGACGATTGTCCCGATGCACTATCAGAAGCTCTCTTGCTTGAATCAATAATCATAGAACAAGGCGGCTCAGCTAAGGTCTCCTCCACAGCCTTAGCTCTCTCAACTAACTCATCAAACATCTCTATAGGTTTTGCTATCAAATAAACCCAAATATCACGATTTAGCCCAAAACGGAACCTCTTGCAATGGTCCCTCTCCTGAATAATCATCTCAGGTGTGTTGTAACAGCTCGATTTTAAGTGGTGACAGAATAGTGGTTTCAGGACCATAAATTTCTGTCATGTCAACTCGTAATTATTATTTTAGAATATTTATAGAGTTATTAAATCCTTACTAAAACTTGGTTTAGAAATATTAACGTTTAAATAGTTAATTAAAGAAAAAGGACTAAATTGAAAATGGTGCAAAAGTTAATAATTAGTTTAACTAAATGATTAAATAGCTTAGTAATTACATGAGGAGGGACCAATATAATAATTATTCCCTAATGGATAGTGTTGGACGGTAAGAGAAATTAAAATGATAGATTAATGAAATTTTAATGACATAATTGTAAATAAATAGAAATTAAATAAAACAAATTAGAAGAAATAAGTTTTCTTCTTCATTTCTTCTTATGCCATTGCCAAAAAACCATTGAAATATCTAGGAGAATTGGTTGAGCATAGAAGCTTGCATGTGAGTTCAATTCTTACCCATTTTATGTAATTTTTATGTTTCTAATATCGTTACAACTAGGTCCAGCTAGCCCATACCTTTGTTTTCAATTTTGTTAAAAATTTTGGAAGTTTCCATTGATGAATATTGAATTTTTTTGATGAATTTTAGGTATTTGGATTCTTTATTATGCTATTTGATGAATTTGTAAAGAGATTTTTGTTAAATCTTGATTTTAGGATTAAATTGTGAAAATGTCAAAATATTAGGGTTTGACAGTTAATTTTAGGTTTATTAGGGGTTTTTTGAGGGCTTAGAATATTTGGATAAATTATTTATTTGAGAAAATTAGTTAATTTGATGAATTAACTAATTAAGGGATTAAATTACAAAAATTGTCAAAGTTTGGGGTAATTGTGTAAATTCAAAAAATAAAAGGGTATTAATTGTAAAATGGATTGGAAATGAAATATATGCTAAAAATGAATAATTTTATATTTTAGATCAAGATCTCGTAGATACTCGTGGAAAAAGAAAAATAGCGGAATAGTCCTTAAACTTCTGCAATTACTACAATTCAGTCCAGGTAAGTTCGTATGGTTAAAATTTAACATTTGTATAAATTGATGATTGGTATTATGTATATATTCTATTGCTGGAAATGAATTATTGTTGGAATTATAATATTGAATTGGATATTCGGTTTGAATTGAACGCAAGATTTGAGTACATTCATGATTTGGTGTATGACGAGGGTTTCGAGTTGAGATGTATTGCAAGGAGATATCGGCATTTTACCCAAGTAAATTGGCGTTCAGTATTTGTTGTGAACTCTCATTTTTTACTTTCTGTTTGGCGTGATTGGGTGGATAAAATCTTATGAGCTTTTGTTCAGCTCTTACGAGCTTCTGTTCAGCTTTCAAGCTTCTGTTACGTATTTGGGAGGACCAGCTCTTATGAGCTTCTGTTGACGATGTACTCTTACCTGTAATTCATTCTTCGAATGGAAAATCTCGGCAAGGTAATTTGTTTAATGAATTTGAAAGACATGTTAGTTATTTTTGTATTGATTTGAATACAGATTTATTTATCGATTGAAGTTGTGAATGACAAGGAGTTCTCTTGGATGATTTTTATTGTTTGAATTATTATAGTTAGTTCAGTAAGATTTATCATTAAACTCATCGAACTTACTAAACTTCATGAAGCTTACTTGTGTTTTTTATTGTCACTGTAGATTTTCGGAAGGTTGGACGAACGAACCGGCACTCAAGTCACACTATCCAGTTTATCTCGGTAGTTTTTGAAACATTTAATTCGGATTATATGGCATGTATAGGATATTGTGCTATTTTGGTTAATTTTTGGCTTATGTAAATGTTATGAATGATATTTTGAGTAAATAACCAATTTGCAAATGGTATGAGAATGAGTTATAATTGTTATGCTTGTATGTGTGGCTTATATATATTTGAATTGTTGTGATTGTGGTAACTTTCTTAGGTATATTGATTTGGTTTTGCTTGAATGAGTTGATTAAATGAATTAATGTGTATTTTGAGGTAAAGTTGTATATAATTGTAGTGCCAATGAAGGTACATTGGTTAGGCACATATTAGGTTGGTTTTGATGTGTTTTTGACCCAATTAATGTCATTTTGATTTGGTATTTTGGTTAGTATTTAAGTTTCTTAAGGTTCAAGCAATTTGAAATGGTAAACTTCTGTTTTAAGGTTCATTTTGAGGCTATACGGCCTAAGACACGGGCGTGTGTCTCAGCCGTGTGAGTCACACGGCCTGGCCACACGGTCGTGTGTCCCCTGCAGCTCAAATTTTTCAACTCTTTTTCTAAAATTTGCAAATGTTTTCGATTTCGTCTCGGACTATTTTCAAAGTATTTTTAGGGCCTCGAAGGCTCGATTAAGGGACATTATGAATGTATTTGAATGTAATTAGATTATGTTTTTATTGATGTATGAATTGAATGGTTTGCTATTCTGTTGTCCGATAATACTCCGTAACCCTATTCCGGTGACGGATATGGGTTAGAGGTGTTACAGGCATATCGACTAAGTCGAATAAACTTAGCCTTATAATAAGCCACAAATAAATCACCGTGAATCAGGTCCAAAAATTCACGCTTATGAGCCTCCATATACTACTCGCCCATATACTTTATCTTAAAAACCTCAAGGAAGTAACCCCAAGTAAATCTATCAACAACAGTACCTCTCTTAACTGTAGTCCACCAACGATAAGCCTCACCGTCGAGTAGGGACATAGCACAACCCAACTTCTCCTCATCAGAATAAGACATCTTCTCGAGGATCCTTTCAACTCCCCCCAATTAGTACTCAGCTACGGTTGGATTAGTACCTTTTACTCTAGAAAACTCTTTACCACCCAATGCTCGAAGATATTCAAGCAACAAACCTCGAGGAATCGATGCAGGATTGACATGTGCAGGTGCAGGGTTAGCACCAGCAATCCACTGAAATGCTCCTATCATGGGTTCCATCAGAGGGCTTACACCCTTATCGAGTATGTTCGCTCTACGCAGCGGTACAGGAGCTGTAGAGGATATATCATCCTCTTAAGCACTAGCTCTCACATTAACACATCTAGGAGGCATATCTACTAATTTAGCATACACAAAAAAATGGTGTAAGTGGCGGGAATGATCCAAGTCTTGTTCCTACAAATAATATTTAGGGTTAAAGGTAATGTGTTCTCATTTCTACCCCACATGTAATTCAATCAGAACATTTCAAACAATTCCATGCCACTCAATCACAATTATATCACCAATATTAAGAAAACAGATAGATTCTGACTCATAAGTTTTAAAACTCCAAACACACAACAATCACCTAGGTCTAAGAGTTATTGAATCTACGCTCTGATACCACTAAATGAAACACCCTATCCTCGGCTTGGTCGCTAGGCCTAGACACGGGATGTCACACCATCGTCTCACCTCATGTATAACGAATAGGAAGCTAGATTCAAACAAACTGATCATCTTTTGTTAACTCGTATAGGTTTTAAGATGTCCCAATAGATATTTAACATTGTTACATGCAAATCATTCATTAATCAGTCATACATACAACCATAATCATGCGCAAGGGAAAATTAATAAAATTTCATAAAAATGTCCATAGGTATCGATACTGATATCCAAGTATCAATATTTTTCTTAAGTGGTATCGATACCACTTGGAAAAATAATATCAAATGAGCGTACTATTTCTCGATAAAAACCCCAACTATCGAAAAATATCGGTACCATCGAATAAAGTATCTATATTTCTTCCTCGAGTATCAATACTCAAGCAAATGTATCAATACCAAATCTCTATTCTATTTTTTGTACCTTTTAATTCATAGAGGTATCAACTTTCAAAGCCCAATATTGATACCTCTGCTACTAGAGCTAAAAATGCAGCATAGAAAAGCAAATAATCCATCTCAAATGGTTCCTAAACAACATGCATCATGTACTAAGTTAAATAATCATTCATATTGCTTAATCAATAGTACATAATACCAAAAACGAGTCCGAAGAAATATCATCATACCAACATCAATGTCTATAGTCATTAGCAATAGTAATAACATGATGTTTTTAGAAACCAAGCCAATTGTTTAGAAATCAACGTAACTATAATAAGTCTACCACACTGCCTATTTTCCCAAAAAAAAATATAATGAAGCACCTATGAAGAATAATCAGACTTCCTTGGATCACTCCCTTTGGAAACCACACCGCCCACATTATGTCGTCACTAATCTGCATATGTTGAAATGAGCGGGTGAGCTTTAACAAGCTCAGTGAATGTAAAGAATTTCCACACACAAACATGTCACCATGCAACATAGCCAATCATTTACTCATAGTTACCTTATTTTTAAGTCTAACGTATTATAGTATTAAATCATGCATCATCTAATAGTCCATTTTTATTACACATGCATACTCATTCAAGCATAGAACATAATCCACACAATTACATAAAATATGATAAATTGGGATAAGATGGCACTTGCGTTATGAAACATATAGTGAGCTCTATCATCACACATCGGATATACGAATCTCCATTACACCACATAGACTCATAGAGTCAAACATGTCCCAAAAGTGAGGCATTTAGCTAACACTCCCCTTATTTCCCCTCACATGTCCCATTGAATAGAGCTTAGCTCTCATTTCCTTATCTATCCAAACATGTCCCAGGGCCTCAATGCCCAAAACCACTATACATAAAAGTCAGTACTCACAATCCTATAGCATGCCAACTATATCTAATGGTTCCAAGGTCACAAGGCCAAAATATCTGAAAAACAACACACATTACTTACCGATCATCCGTGCACTGTCACTGTATATTAACATCTTTTTCAAAACACTAGCATAGTCATATAGCATACATTACACATTCACCTTACACAATAGTCACTATATTCACATACCATATTTCATGCACATTACATAATAACAAAATTTCAAGATAATTATGGATTCAAGGAAACTTACACTCGGAACATAGAGTAGGGGCTTAGGCTACATCTAAATTCCCAAATAATACATGAGTCGTGTTGACGAGTAGCAATTCCATACACTCACCACTTTATGCTTTTGCCGAAAGTTGAAAGCTCAACTAACGCTTCCCTAGCTCGTAGCAAGCTCTAACGAATCAAAAGCTTTGCACAAACAAATCATACAATAACCACATTCAGATATCAACCAAAAATTCACTTAAACCAATTAACATAAAAGCTTTAAGCTAAGTTCCCATGTAACTTAAACTATTAACACATCAAATTTTAAATTATAGTATCTTAGTCTATACTTAATATTTTTTCCTAAAATCAATTTCGTTTATCTAATTAATCATCTACACCTAATTCACAACCTTTAAATCAGAAAAATCTACTCAATTTATGGTATTGACATTTTTTGACATCTTATAGGCAAATTTCACATAATGCCTTAAAACATAAGAAATTATTAATGAAACTTCAAGGTAAGTTTAAAAACCATCTAATCATGCTAAAGCAAGTTGAAAAAAACTTTGAAACCAAGTTTTGACACAAAATCCTAAAATCCACCATTAATGGTCTAATTTTCAGCTTTTATTTAAAACATACAATTTGAGGGCTAATAATTCAGTTTTCGAGTCTAAATAACATTAAAAGCCAATGGATACATGAATGATTACCTTTGTTGAAAGAATGAACAAGTTTTGATGAAAATCAGGAAAACCTACGTTTGAAGAAAATGATGAAATCTATGGAGTTTTGGATGTTTTTCTTTGGGATTTATGATGATAAATGACTTAGGAATGATAGCAAATCAATGTATTGTGGTTTAGGAATAAAAAATCGAGCAAAAGATCAAGGGACTGGCAAGGGACGGCAAGCACAATGAAGAGGAAAAAGAAATTGACGTGAAAACATGTTGTTGGGGAAGAAATATGTTCAATTTTTCAAAATGGTAAAACTACAACATAAACGCCTACTATTTTGACTTTGTTACAAATCAGCCCTTTCTCAAAATTAAGGGTTTCTAGAACACTTTTTCAAAAATTGATTTAACAGTTAAGAAGCCAAAGTCAAAAACATTATCGAGTACTAACCTTATGAAATTTCAAGTTCATCTAGACCAAAATTCCTAAAATAACCCTTAAATTCCTAGGCCCTATTTTGGGGTGTTATAGAAATGTACTTAAACTGCCATTATGATTGGCGGCAAGTCAAATACCCCCACACTTAAGTCCTTTCTTGCCCTCAAGCAAACTAGAAAAAAACAAAATAAAAAGCAAAAATAAACTAAATTGAAAATAAACATGCAAAGAAAAGAAAATGTACTAAAGCTAGCTTGATACATGAGATTAAATAGAAACATATCAACAAGATAATGTAAGTAAACATATAGTTTTAGCATGATACATAATTGACTCACAATTTCTAAAATTAGACGGGTTAGTTCATTAAATTGCCAAGCAAACAAATAAAAGAACATTAAGTATAGGTATCCATCAAAACAAATATATAAATATACAATTATGTTCAAATGAATATAAGTCATAAAAATTCCAAAACTTGGTACAATGTCATCCATATAAAATACTACCTAAGTCACATAGGAATTTTCAGCTTGTAACATTCTGCGGCTTAGGTTGGTCTGGAATTGAAAAATAAGCTCGACAAAACAACTAAGCAGAAAATTAGTTGATATTTTCTTCGATACTCCCCCAATTTTGAATACACTCACCACCTTATATTCATTTCTCTCACCTTTCTTTTCATTTACTAAGGCATAGTATAGTATTAATGTGTACAATCATCCGAGCTTGAAATTTTTTTTTCGAACAAGTGTAAGAGTATTTTTTTTCCAACACTTTTCTTTTATTATTATTATTTTCTTCTTCGAGATTTTCTCTATTAGCAGTTAGCCTTATTTTTCTACAAGCTCAAAAATCTTATAGTCACTATACCATACAATTCCTTAGTTCACTCATATTTTCTTTTGAAACCACCATGATTTATCTACCTAATCCCTCAATATAAATGGTCAGATGTCCAAATCTGTTCCAAGGGCCAAGAAATTAAAGGATCAAATAAATTAATTATTTGGCATAGGGTTTCATTTATGGTTCATCAAGAAAATGGATTTCGGCTTCAAAATAGGCACTAGGGAAAATATTTACAGGATAGCTTTTTGGCTCGAAAAATTGTCTACCAAACAATGCCTTAGGTCGTACCTAAGTAATTCAATACATGGATTAAATTGGCCAAGTCTATCCATTAATTTCAACAACCTATGATTCAATTAAACAAGCATGTTATATACATCTATTTATCATGTGGTATACTTAACATCTTAAATCTATTCACAGTGTAATAAATTGAACTAATTAGTCTAAAAGTAGATGATTTAGAATCAATTCTTATAAAACAAAATTTACAGTTTATTTACAAAATCATATTAACATGCTCCTAACCAATCACTTGTATTTCTACAAGCTCAAGCACATAGAAAACATGCAAAAATAAAAAATTTAAAACTACTAAAAACTAGAAAAACAAAATAACATAAAATTTTAAAATTTTTCCTATGTCACCCCCATACACTTTATTTGGAACATTATCCTTAATGTGTACCAAAAATAAATAAAGGAATGAGACTACCCAATTAGCTTGATAAGTGCAACGAAATTTGGTGAGGTTGGCTCCTCGTCGCGATTTAGCTCCAAAAATTTGTGCCATCCAAAATGCGGAGTTCCTACACAGAAAAAGAATTTTTTTTTTGATAAATTTAATAATGAAATAAAATAAATAAAACACACAAACTAGAAAAAAAATTCAATCCTATGTACTTCCCCCACATTTTAGAACAAACATCGTCCCGATATAAAATATTAAAGTGCGAACAAGAAACCTACCCTGAAAAGGCTGAATTCTTGTTGTCTTGGAACTCTTGGGATTTGTGTTCTCTAAGTTAATGGAAAATAATTACAGATAAAATACAAACTTAAATAATTAATTAATTAATTAAAAACTATAGTTGTTGAGCTTGTGGAGAGCGGAGAATGCCAAGAATCACATGGGTCAACTGGATAGTTAGGGCACTGAAACGTATCATATCAGTCGGCTCATCATGATGGAATTCCCTCCTCATCATGATGGTGCAATAAATTTTATGCTTTCTCAAGTCATTTCATCAAAGTATGTCTTGACACCCTACAGAAATGTCATAACTTCATCAGTTTTGTTGCAACTTGGAATCTCGGCTCCTCACGTTCAAATTCCAAGCCCATTACTTGTCAGCTTCTTGCATTTAAAGGAAAAAGTTGGTCACAAATATTGATTATGGCTTAGCAATTTCACATTTGGAGGAACTACAGCTTTCTCCCTAGTCACAACGATACGAGTTGTTACCATACCTGTTGTGTTAACTCGCCATGGCGTGTCGTGTTGTAGGGTGTGTGTGGTGCACTCAACTTGGAAGTCTCCCGAACTTGTCTTTTCATCTTTTTGGAGCATGTGAGACTCCTCCGTTTGTGCTTAATCGCCTTAATCCACTTCACGAACTATACAACTGTTGTGAAAAGAAAATAACACATGTAAGTAAATACTTAAAATACAATAAATAAAAGAAACAACTTAAAAATAAATTTTAAAATCAAAAAAAAAATTTAAAAGAGAAGTCCTTTTCTAGAGTTAGGACGAACTGTATTGCCCTCGTTGAAGAATTTCCAACTAGTCCTCGACACTTCCAATTATATCTCTTTATTTTCAGCCGGAGTGACATCCACATCATGAGCCACTTGGTGTCAAATCTGAGACAACCATAAATTATTTTTTGGGGTATTATTGTCTCGAGCTTTCTCCCCTCTATTTCATAAGAAACTTTGGTTGCCCGAGCTTTATCTTCATCGTCGAATGAGAATGAGATAAACTCATCAATTTCTTTGGCTGGCACATCCTCGATTATAGTTAGAAAGTTTACCGACTCGTCTACACGTTCATTCAGAATTGGTTGAAGCTCCTCTACCTCTAATTCTATTTTGTACTTCTAATACTATATTGGTTTACGACGGAATATGCAAGTATACACAGTCGTTATCAAGTTATAAGTAAGTAAAAAAAGTCCCATCTCCACAGAAACTGTATTTATTAATCAGCAATTATAAAATTAATTATTCACAAATTGGTTAAGAAAATAAAATATTTTAAGGGGATGGATGTTCTAATTAAATTAACAACTAATATGAAAATGAGATGAAATAAAATGCAATGAATGTTTAGCAACAATAACATGAAAAAGCTAGAACAATGACAACTCCTAATTTAATTCAATCATTATCATGTTTAAAAATGTTCCGAAAAAATTCCATGGTAACTCGATCATTTATGAACTTGGAATCTAAATAATAGGTCTTCCGATTCATATATATGTCATTTAGAAAAACGTGCATATTTCTATGCCAATATTTAACTAAGGATTCCTTAGAATTTATGCAAAGTAACAAGAATGGGTCAGTTATGAAACAATTTTATTACATAAATCTAAAGTTATGCAAGGTAATAGTGTTCTTTTTGAATTGTTACAAACCTTCAATTTATTCTTTATCAGATATAAATTAAGCATGCATCTTCCAATTATTACGTCCAATAATCACTATCTGGGCTGGATTAAACGATTAATTCTAATGCAATCAAACATATCTTAATGCATGAAAAGCATGAAGGATTTTAATTAGAAGCATAAACAATTTAGGCACAGAACAATATAAACACGAATTGAATTAATCAAATCAAGGCATTGCAATCATTCTATCTTAAACAATTTAAGTTATTATCATTAATGAAAAAGCAATCAAATAATTTGTAAACATGTTATAAGCTAAGAACAATTTAAAGATAAAGGAAGAAGAAACTTTGAGATGAATTCGGTGATTTCTCGAGAACTATCTGTGGTGGCTTCCTCCAATTTTTGTTGCTGCTCCGATGCAAAGTACTCCTCAAGCTGGTCAAAAAGGGAGCATTTTTCTCAAGAACTGCTTGCTAAGGGAACTCTCAAAGAGAGGATAGGAAAAATGAAGGGAAATGGAAGGCTTTAGGCGTGGAGGAGAAATGAGTGTGTTGAATGAATGATGAGATGATGGATGATTGGAAGGGTAACTGAGGGTGGTATTTAACAAGTTGAGTTGTGAAATATTAAATATATTTTTTTGGGAATTTTACTAAGGGGAAAATCATCATAATTTATCAGGGTAAAATTGGGATCAGAAAATTATTTAATTGGAAAATTAATGCTTATTTTGGAAAATAGAAAAATATGTATTAGGTTGGATTAAATTATAAAGTGGTGGATTAAAAGTCCAAAAAACACATATAATGGGGTCAAATAAAGCAAGAGGCCCGAATCCCTATCATAATACATATGAGGGGAAGCACACCCTATTAGTCCGTCTCCCTCTCTTAGTTAGACTTGGAAGTTATTTTTCTATTTGAAATAAATCTTTACAATTCAACAAGAGTTCTAACTTCTCTCTCGATAAACTGTTGGCACCGGTAGAACTATTTACATAACTTGGAGAGACTATTTGCAGCACCCTTACTCGACCCGATCATCGAGTCCGGGTATAGAGTGTCACAATTAAACAGGTTTAGTATAACATCAAACTTTACTCAGAAAATTAGCCAAAAGACTTTATTTCGAATATTTCTTACAACAAGAACCCTAAACCAAACAAGTTTGGCTACCTTGAAAATTCAAATTCTAAGAAAACTACTTAATTACAATATATCTAACCCCTGAGCCAAAGCCTCTGAAGGTGCCCCGTTTATGTGCATGACATCTTACTAACTATCTTTCTTGGTTTTACAATGTCTGGATTGCTGGAGGTATTAACAAAAAGGGGAAGAAACACGCTAACTCCCTGTTTTCCTTAGATGTTCATGTTTCATCTGGAGTGGCGGACTTCGGTATGATTTCGATATTTCTTTATTGGCGGATAGATTGTTAAATGATTATTACTTGGTCGAGCTTATGATCAGTCATCTAGTTTGTCAATTTCTAGATGTTTCATCATTCTTACAGTTTCTTACTTTTACCTTACACATTTTACCCTCTATTTCTTTTTCCACACATCTCTAGTCATGAACAACCATTTACCTTTATCCTGACTCATAGACCTATAATTTTGAAACTTGGCGAGTTGCTGCCTACATCATCATCCTTGATTGTATGTCGATTGTACACTCTATCCATAATAGAACTCCCATTACATGGTACCCTTTAGTTGATTCTACTAGTAAAAACCCATGCCACCCTGGCAGACTTAACTCTATTTCATCTTTTCTAATTCTACCCTACACTCGGGTTGAAATGTTGTTTTAACCACTCCCTTGTAATTTGCCCTATTTGCAATACCTTGCTTTTAAGGTGTAACATGTCCATCTACAGTGGACCATTTTGGCCTATAGTACCTTGCTTAAATCCAGTTTCTCAAATTCACAAACAATGAAAGACTTAGAAGCTTACTAATCCCCTTGCTTATCTATCCTATTAACTCTATCTTCAAGAGTATTGCTCCATGCAGAGCTCTCTCTTTTTCTTCTCCTTTAGAGTAACTGAAGAAGATGACGGAGAGAACAAAATAAGGTTGAGAAGAATTCACCACGAGAATTCATTTCCCTACCATTTATAGCCCTTCATGCCCGATTATCAACCTTATAAAAATCATCCATTGGTGATCATTTTAGCTCCAATTAAGGAACCAATTGGTCTTAATCCAACTGAACTAGAATTGCAAGTTAACTATGTCCAAATCAGCCACTAAATTTTCCTGATTTTTCTATAGAAGCTACCAACTTATGGCTTCTTTCAATTTAACCCCCAATTAATCCTAAATTCTGGACTTAAGGAAAACCACGTGTGACAACTCCCCACCCTAAAAGAAAATTTTCATCCTTGAAATTTCCTTTCAAGCTCAGCCTCTAAGGCGGACTCAGAGAAACTCTTCCCATACTCTACCCCTATATGGCTCATAGAAGTAATCACTTTTCATTCTTACTAAAACCTTCAACATAGTTAATCTTTTCGTATATTCACTTTATACCCGCTCCGTTTGATTTGCGAATCCATTAGCACTTAACAAAATATAGATACCGACTAATTTACAGATATCAAACCACCCCATTGGTGGATACATTCCAATACATAGAGATTCTTCGTAATCTTAATTTGGAGGATGCTTCAGGCCGAACATTGCTTGACTAAAATCTTCTTGATTCTAATTTTGGCGAATATTCTCGCAAATCCTAGGTTTCTTCATGCGTTAACTCTGCCCATCTAGTAAGTCAACTTCTTCTCGTCACAGGGTAGCTAAGCTGGCCCACAAAATATTTTTACTACTACTTTGGCAAAATACCAAAGCTACCACTCAGCTTAATAGTCATTCTCAAAAAGGGTTATCGTTGGACTAACGTAGAACTTGTTCTACTTACATAAAGGTTGGGCACTTAATGGGTAATAGTTGGCAGATATCCCCACTTTAGGAATATTGAAGGATTTTTTCCCTCTTTCGATACTAACATGTGTCTTTTATGCATTGGTGGACTTAAACGATTCCTTGCCATTCATTAAATTTCAACAATTTCCCATGCATTCTATTGGTTATAAATAAACCAAAACTCTAAGAGGGAAGTTTATAAGTCCACAGGCCTTTAGCTTGACCAACTCATCTATTATCCATCACTTTTCTTGTTCTTGTATTTTTTGCCCAGTTAGGCTACCAGAGTGCAGTTTCCCGACTACTCCCAATTCCAAGGAATCAATAAATATCTTCCGAGATGTCATCCCGAAAGACCCGTACAACTGTTTCCACAGTGTTTCCCCTAAGGACCTGTAAATTATCGCCGGGATGTCACTCCATAAAATTGATAAACCATCATCACAATATCGTTCTAGTGAGCCAATCGATAACATTCCACGATGCAGCCCAAACTCTCTTGTATTCCCATTTCGTCCATCCTCTATTGGTAGACTCTGTGGTTTCCTCTCAATCATTAACGAGGGTGGTGGGGGAATCCTTGGATAGGCTCTTCAAAGTGGAAACGAAGCTAATTAGGCTGAATTCAAGAGAGTCGCCAATTCTGGTAAACAACAGTGTCTAAATTTTAGGACTTCTGAAAAATTCGTCTGCCAGAGTTATGGGTTTACATTTTCTCTCCCCACCTAGAGGTCTAAATTCAAACCTTTGAAGGTTTACGAAAAGAAAAGGGATTAGAAGATGGTATTGGATTTTGAAAGTTGCACTCTAATGAAAATGTGTAGTTGCAAAATAGAGAGTCTCTAAGCCCTTGAAGAATATGCGGCAGAAACCAAGTCCGACATCCAAGCATACTTCCTACACTCTCTCGTTTAATCCCCATTCAAACTTGACACAAAGGTCTTCCCTATTCAATTTTGAACTCGCAGCTAAGTTGACCCGTTGTTGTGGGTCTTTTCAATGCAAATCTATCAACTTTATTAATATATGTAAACTTACCAGTGTTATCCTTGAATTTGACATTCTTGCTCCTTCAATTCCAATGCAGAGATTGTTAGAGAGGATAGAAAGAGCCTGGTAACATTCTCATTTTCAAGAATCAGTTGTGGTCATTTCTACTCTTTTCGAAAGACTAGCCAAAAAGAGGTGAAGTCACCATTGAGGCAGCAACTCACTCAGTAAATAACAATACTTAAATTTCTTTGTATCTTTTCTTTAATGAAATTGTCTTGTTTTCATTACTTGTCCTTTCAATCGCTTTATTCTTTATTTGTACTTTTTCCTGAATTATTTGTCTTTACTTTCGTGTTTGTCAACCAATTTAGGTGAATATAGTCAGATCGAACATCATGCATATAAGGGGTATTCTTTCCAAATCCTATGTCTAGAGAATCGATTAAACTAAGCTTTAATACCGCTAAAATTGTAATGCCCTTACCCGATCCGACCGCTGAGTCTGGGTTTGTTTTAAGGATTTATCAAACCAACTAGATATTGGGTTGTACCCGTTACGTTATATGAAAAGCGTTGTCACAATTGAACTGGTTTATTCTAACATCAAACATTACTTAAAAAATACGCCAAAAGACTTTATTACCTTATTATAAATATTTCTTACAACAAGAACCTTAAACCAAACATAATTTGATTACCATAAAAATTACAATATATCTAACCTCAAGGCGAAGCCTCTAAAGGTACCCCTTTTATGTGAATGAAATCTTACTGAGATCTTTCTTGGTTTTACAATGTGTGACTTGTCCCTTCCTCAAGTTCCTTATTCACCCATGAATCTTGAAAACATAGACCAAAATCCTGTAAGTTCAAACAAACTTAGTGAGTTTCTTTGTTAATACATATAACTAAGCCCCCATCTTGCTGAGGTATTAACTCAAAAGGGAACAAACATGCTAAATCCCTATTTTCCTTAAATGTTCATGTTTTATCTAGAGTCTCAGACTTCGGTACAACTTACACATTTATTTATTGGCAGATAGACCGCTAAACGTTTATTACCAGGTCAAGCTTATGACCAATTATCAGGTTTGGTGATTTCTAAATGTTTCGTCATTCTTAAGGATTCTTACTTTTACCTTGCTCATTTTACCTTCTTTCTCTTTTCCACACATCTCTGGTCATGAACAACCATTTACCTTTATCCTAACTCATAGACCTATAATTTTAAAACTTGGCGAGTTGTTGGCCACATCATCATCCTTGGTTGTAAGTCTGATTATGCGCTCTATCCTTAATAGAACTCCCATTACAAGATACCCTTTAGTTGATCCTCGTATCTCAAAATAGTTCTGGCATATTTATTGACATTCCACCCTTAGGCTACTAATAAAAACCCACACCACCCTGGCAAACTTACTCTATTTCATCTTTTCTACTTCCACCCTACACTCAATTTGAAATTTTGTTTGGGTTACTCCCTTATATTTCACCCTATTTTCAATACCTTGCTTTTAAGGTATAACATGTCTATCTAAAATGGACCATTTTGGCCTACAATATCCAACAGACTATTATCTGAGTGACCATTCGACTTTATTATCTCCCATATATGATGGTTCCCTACGGAACTAACTCTATCACAGGAATACTCGCAATAGATTCTCCTCAAAGAGGAATAGTCTTGATAGACATAACTGTCAATTGGAAAATCCTTATTAGTATCTCTTCCTATCTATAGATTCCAACTAACCCCTCTTTACAAATTAGACTATTTGGAGTATATATGTTTGGACCTCCCCGTATAAGCTACGATATCAATGAAGCCTTATATTAGGAGTGAATCTCATGTTACTCTTCCAAGACTTCCCTCTAACACATAGAGTTTCTTTAATCATTTTCTGGTTGTTTTTAATGGTGGATCCCTGTCTACAATCCTCAGATAAATCCAATTTCGTTTTCATAAATACAAGGAATTATTGTCACGCCATTCCCATATCTGATTCTTTTTGGGTTACCATCATATGCGCCACCGGATTCCACGTTTCCCATTTTGGTAGACTTTTCCCATTTCTATTACTTTTGCCTTTTCTAGTAGATTCCTCAAATCCGTTGGCTAGCTATCGCTTGTCAACACTTGCATTTTTCCTCTAACCATTTTTCCTTTTTTGTGTGAATTTTCATGATTACCATCTTGGTGGACTAACCCATTTTTATTGTCCCACCTAATTATCCCATGTTTAATATCCCGACAAACTCTATATGCTGTCATAGTCGAGCTGTGGTCTTACACATCATACCCCATGTTTAATGTCCTAGGAAACTCTCTATGTTGCCATAGTCAAGCTATGGTCTTACACAATATACCATATGTTTAATATCTTGGCGGACTCTTTATGTTGTCATAGCGAACTATGTTTTTACACATTATACCCTATGTTTAATGTCCTAGTGGACTTTTTATGTTACCATAGTCGCGCTATGGTCTTACACATTATACCACATGTTTAATGTCCTAGTGAACTCTCTATGTTGCCATAGTCGGCTATAGTCTTACACATTATACACTATGTTTAATGTCCTGGCAGACTCTCTATGTTTCCATAGATGAGCTATGGTCTTACACATAATACCACATGTTTAACGTCATGGTGGACTCTCTATGTTATCATAGTCGAGTTATGATCTTACATGTTATACCCCATTATAGCCCATCCATTCCACCTCACTTCTAACCTTGATGATCGAAAACAATAGTGTCCTCTCAACGAGGCCCAAAGCTTCGCAAACCACGGATTGCACCCAGCAATTCCAAATTGCGATAAACGAAAACACCATCTCTCAACCATCCGCACAATCCTCCATATCGTCAAATCTTAACTTCATCTTCCCCGTCAATAATTTTTCCTCCATGCTCCACCATTATAAACATACAATACATGCAAAGCATTCTCAATCAGCAAAGATCATACATCATCATAGAACTCTTTCTAATCTCAACACAAAATCATGTCAACCATCACATAATGTTTCTTTTCCTCCTCAACTTAGCTTTTTCGAATGCTAGAGCTTTTATTCTCTTAGCAACTAAGCATTACAACCAAAGTCATAAGTTAAACTCATCATTTTAAATGAAAAAATCTGTTTCCAGAAACATGTAAATCCCCTTCAAAGATTCAAAAAATTCTTAAATCCATTTTCTCAAATTTACGAACACTGAAAGACTTAGAAGTTCACCAGTCCCCTTACTTATCTCTCATCTTGACTCAATCTTCAAGAATATTACTCAATGTAGAGCTCTCTTATCTTCTTCTTCATCAGAGTAACTGAAGAAGATGATGGAGAGAACAAAATAGGGTTGAGAAGAATTCACCTAAAAAATGCATTTCCCTACTATATTTGTAGCCTTTCACGCTCGGTTATCAACCCTAAAAAAATCATCCATCAGTAATATTTTTTTCCCACTAAGGAACCAGTTGGTCTTAATCCGACCGGACCAAAATTGGAACTCAAATTTGTCCAAATCAGCCACTAAATTTTCTTGATTTTTCTATAGAAGCCATCAACTTATGGCTTCTTTCAATTTAACCCTCAATTATTCTTAAATTTCAGAATTAAGGAAAGTAGGGCGTGACATTATTACTCTGCCAAAAAATAAAGAGAATTTATTGTCAAATATTAAATATATTTTTCCAGAATAAAAATTCTATTGGATTCTATTATAGAAGAGAGAATTTTCATTTTCACCCCAAATATAAAAGAAAATTTTTTTTCTAGTTCTGTGTTTTGATTCAATTGGTTCGACTCCACACTCGCACAGTTCGTGATACAAGAATAGTGGAGAAGATTGTTTGGTTGAAAGCTAGAAAAATGTCAAGGATCAACTTATCCGAAAATAGAAGTATGTTTGGTTCAAGGTTTATTGCTAAAAATATCATAAACTGGGTCGATTTTCAAAATTTTAATTTTCCACTATGCAAGAAAATCATGTTCAATCAAGATTTTTCCATTGTATTTACCAAATGAAATACAGATGAGTCAACAGACTCCAGAAAGAGATTCAAGTGGTAAGTTAAAAGGTTAAATGGTATTGATTGAACACGAAAATTGAATATTTTCATGTCAAAGATATTCATGTTTGATACATAAATGGATTTGAATATTTAAATGGTATAAAGATTGGCACTTGACAAATGGTATGACTTGGTTAATTATTTTGTAATGTTGAATGGAATTATATGATAAGTTTAAATGCTAATATTAAATGAAATGGTGTACAAAATTGTTATACGAATATTTCATATGATAATAGAAGCTTTTAGCATGTATGTGTATGTGATATGGCTAAATATTGAAGTTGAATTGGTTATATGCATTTGATTAATACTTGTGTTATATTGACTTGAATCATAAAAGTACCACTAAACTTTATCTCTTAGCGTATGGTTTGTTTATTCCATGCACAGGTTTAGGTGGATCTTGAAGTTTCGAGAGGTCATTCCAGCATCCAATTTGTGGTCCTCAACTCGGCGATGTTTGCGTAGTTCCTTTCGTTTTGATATATGGCATGTACCTAGGTTTAAGTCGATTTAACATAATATGAGATCATGTTGATGTGTAAAGTTAGAAATGGTAAAATTGATATGGCCAACTGGCTAGTTTTCATGTTTGAGAATGGTATATAGGTATGAATTGGATAATCGATGTAATAATTGTTGCATGTACATGAATTGCTACCAAGTGACCAAATGGTTAGTATCATAAAATTTGATTTATGTGTTTGCATTGAAATGATGAAATTGATGTAATGTACATGTATACAATTTATTAATGTTTAGAAGTAAACGTATCTTTTATTGGAAAGGTAAATGGAAATATTGAATTGTTTTGTTTAGGTATTGCAAATTGGTACCTTTTGGACCACTTGTAAACAAAGGACATGTTGCAACATCGGACCCTTAACATCTCAACGAGATCAAGTCAGAGAATTGTGTCGAGACGAGGAACCCCCAAAGTCGCGACGTCAACCCAATATTTTGCAATCTTTACAATTTGGTCTTAATTTTACCTTGGTTTAGCAAAAGACCGTTTGTAAGCTGGTATAAGACCCAAAAATGATTATGTAGCATATTATGAATGTGTAATATAATTATTTTCTTGTGTAAATGGTTGCATTGTGTAAAATTAATTGTAGTTGCTCTGGAAATGGATGAAGAAATGCAATCTCTCTAGAAAAATGATACTTGAGAGTTGGAGTAGTTGCCAATGGGTTAGAAAGCAGTTGGGTGCAAGTGGATAAATGCAAAGAAAGATGTTCGCTACAAGCAAGGTTGGTAGTTAAAGCCTATTCTGAAAAGGAAGGAATTGACTATAATGAAGTATTTTCTCCTACTGTAAAGCATTCCTCCATAAGGATTTTTTTGGATTTAGTAGCATAGTGAATTTGGAGCTAGCTCAACTTGCTGTGAAGATGACTTTCATGCATAATAATTTAGAAGAGAAAATCTATATAACTTATCCAGAAGGATACAAGGTTATTGTTGAATAAAATGAGGTTTATAAGTTAAAATAATTGTTCTATGGGTTAAAGCAAACCCCGAGGCAATGGTATAGGCAATCTGATAGCTTTATGAAAAGGTGGAAGTACACCAAAAGCAAATATAATCATTTTGTATATTTGTGAAGGCTACAAGATGGATTTCATAATCCATTTGTTTCCTCTTATATGTTGATGATATGTTAATCACTTCAAAAATTCAAAGAGAAATAGATAATTTGAAAACTCGACTAATCAAGAATTTGAGATGAAAAATCTAGGTGAGGCTAGGAAAATTCTTGTCATGGAAATACATAAGGACAAAAAGATAAGCAAGCTTTGTTTGACTTAGAAGCAATATTTGAAAAAAGGTATTATAATGTTTAGGTTTGAATGAAATTAAAAATATATATAAGTACCCCCACTTACTTCTCATTTGAAACTTAGTGCTCAATTATCTCCTAAGAGTGATGAAGAATGAGAATATATGGCCTAATGTAGTTGGGAGCCTAGTGTATACAATGGCATGTACTTGATCGGGTATTTCACATGTAGTTGAGTTGTGAGTAGGTATGTGCATCTTGATAAAAAAAACATTGACTAGTTGTGAAATGGATATTATGGCATCTTTTAAAAACTGTTGATGTTGGTTTAATCTTTAAGGAAAACACCACTTAGTTAGTGTTTAGTCAGATATTTTTATTCTGATTATGCTAGTGATTTGGATAAATGTAAATCTATTATTGGTATCTACTTACTCCTGGTAAAGCTTTAGTAATTTAGAAGTCTGCCTTGCAATCTACAGTAACTTTGTCAGCTACGAGGCAAAGTACATGACAATTTTAGAAGCTACTAAATAGATTGCTTGGCTCAATGGGTTGTTGGATTAGGAATTTTTCAAAATCACTTTAGTCTTTACTATAATAGTCAGAGTGTTATTTAGTTAGCCAAAGATCAAGTTTACCTTTCAAGAACCAAACACATCAACATGAGGTATCACTTTATTCGAAAAATCATTAAAGAAGGAAAGATTCAACTTTTAGAACAAATAGCACTTTTGAGATAAAAGCATTCCTAAAAAAGCTACTTTTTGAGAGAAAAAGTGCTTCTCCCAAGCCAAAAATTGGCCCAAAAGAAAATTTTTGAGAAGTTGAAAATTTTAACTTCTCCTCAATAGGGCTGTCAATGAACTGAACTTGAACAAACAAACCTCTATTCATGTTTGTTTGTTTATTGTTAAGCTTGGTCATGTTTAGTTTGTGTTTATTAAGAAATTCAATTTATTGTTCATGTTTGTTTATTTAAAATTATGTGTGTTCATGTTTGTTTGTTTAATGTTCACAAATATGTTCATTTAACTTAATTGAACATGTTCATGAACATATAATTGAACATGTTCACGAACAATGTTAATAAATAATAAACAAAAAATAAATAAATACACACATATATTGTTTAGATATAAAATAGTCAAATATAAATATTGATAATTATATTATAAATGAAAAAAATACAAACCAAGATAATTCTATTAATATATACTAATGGAATTTTTATAAGAAAATATCATGAATAAATAAATGAGTCATAAACGAGTCAATAAACGAGCTTATAAACAAGCCAATAAATGAGCTTTTAAACGAGCTTGTTCGTGAACATAAACGAACCGAACACATTTCTGCTCGTGTTTGTTCGTTTATTAAACAAACATAAAAACTTTGTTCATACTCGTTTATTTAGCTTAATAGATGAAAATAAATGAACGTTATACAAATGGTTCACGAACAGTTCATCGAACGATCTGTTCATTTACACCCCTACTCCTAAAAAATGTTTTTTTTCCCAAAAGCATTTTTGAGAAGCATTGTAAAACTAAGCCTAAGTATACTTAAGTATACTTTGGGAAATCATTTTAATTAAGGCTTTTTCTAGTTTATAATTTTTTTTGTGATAGTAAAGTTATCAACCGGTGTTGGTGCTCAAGGACGTAGACAATTTGTTGAACCTCATAAATTTAGTGTGTTCTCTCCTTTATTTATTTGCATCTATTAGTTTTTCTATTGCATTTAATATTCAGTAGTTCTTTATTAGATAAATCCACTGTGTTTGGGTAGCTTCAATTTGATATTGGTGTTTCTAATTCCACATTAGTGCTTAGTATTGAAGCTACATGTGTGGATATTACCTAGTGTCTCTAACAATTGCTACATATTTTAAACACGCTTTTATTTACTTTAAAGCTAATAAATTTAAAATGTGTTATTGATTCTTTTACTATTTAAAAATCCATAAAACCCAAAACTAAGAGTACCCTCATTCAAAGAACCAAACAGTAAAGAAGAAGAGAAGGAAAAATGGTCGTCGATGCCTATGACTTAAACTTGCTAATTAATGTTCAAGCAAGGCCAAATTAACTTTTATTTGGCTTAATCAATAATAAGTCTTCATTGATATTATAAAAGTCATACATAGTTCATATTTGATACTATTATGGGACAAAAATCTGAGCTATTGAAACGGTGGTGTTTAGTTTAATGGAAACGGTGTGTAATGACAATCTGTTAAAATGGGGTGTGTTGAATAAGTTAAATGGGGCGTCTTGGTTAGGTCCTAGTCAGCAACGATTATCTTTTTATTTTAACCAACTGGTTTGTTTTATTAGTTTTTCATTTCCTTTATTATGCTATAAGGAATCAGAAGAAGCCAAGCCTAAAAATACACAAGATTTCTTCTCTCAAATTTTTCTCTTCTTCTTCCTTACTCTAGTTTCTCTCCTCTCATCCATTTTTATATTCTTCTCATTCCCTTTTCTATTTCTATTCGTAAAACAGGTATATAAGCTTCAGTCGATTCTCATGGCCTACAATGGTGTTACCTCGCGGTTGCAACAGGATGTGGGCATTTTGCAGCAGAAGATAGTGAAGATCCAAAGAGAGTTGTCCCAACTCGATGCTAAGTTGGATGCCAAGTTAGAGGCCAGATTTAAGGAGTTTAAGGATGAGCTCATGGGTGAGCTACGATATGAGCTTCAGTCATTGTTTAAGCAGTATTTGGGGTACCAAAATCCTACTACTAGCAACGCAGCAACCTCAGCTAAAGGTACGAGAATTTTGGGGGAACTTTTTCCTAGATTCATTCCTAAAGAACCCATAGAGGTCTCATCAAGAGGTCGAGTTCATGTTCCGGAGAACCTTTCTATCATGGCTTTTTTAGATAAAATTATGACAAATCTTGAACCCATAAAACCCCCATCAATAGAGTATACCCTATTCAAACTGGTGGAGGAAATAAAAGATATAGAGTTAGCAGCTAAATTACGCAATGTGGATGACTTTGCGATTGGAGCATAACCAATATCAATCTCTTCAAAGATTAACTTGTTTGATGCAATTTTGTAACACCCCAAAATGCCTAAAAGTTTCGAGGGAATTTTAGGAATTTTTGCTTACATGTGCTTGGAATATCACAAGGTTGGTAATCAGTAATGTTTTCGACAATGGCTACTAGGAAATTAAGTCAATTTCTGAAAATGAGTTTTAAATACCTTCAATTTTGTAAAATCAAACTAATAACGCGTTTTCTCCAAATTATTTAGGCTAGAACTCCCCACAAAAGCTCTTGTCGTCCCCTTTGTTTTCTCTTGCTATTTCATTCTAATTTCATTTCCAAATCTTAATTACCCTTGATTTCCAACATTCTTTGAACCATAAATCTCCATTGAAACCAAGAAAAGCACCCAAAAACTTCACTAATCTCATCTTTTTCTTTAATAGTGGGTTTTCTTAGATTTGCATCAAAACTCATTTATTCTTCAAGATTGAGTCTTCTTCTTCAATAGTTTTAAATGTTTAGTTCTTTAAATCGAATTATTAGCCATTAAAATGAATGTTTTAAATAAAAACTGATAATTTGGTTGTTAATGGTAAACTTTGAGATTATGAATTAAAATATGGTTTCAAAATGTTTTTCAACATTTTTTAACATGACTAGAAGGTTTCTAAAGTTACATTGAAGTTTTGTTTAGAATTTTTGAGTTTTAATAAATTTTCGTCATAATGACCAAAATCTGTCGAAAAATGTTGATACCTTGAAACATGTAGTTTTGTGTATTTTAAAGGTTAGTAATTATTCATAGATGAATATATAGATGAACGGAATTTGTTTCGTGCAAAAAGATTAAGTGTAGGCCGAGATACACGAATTTAAAGTTTTCTATGTCAAAGGTTCTAGTTAAAAGAAAACGTAGCTTAGACTATTGTTTTTGACTGATTGTTGATTGTATATTTGTGTGGTTTGTCTTGTTGAAGTGTTGGAGTCACTAGGACCTTTAACGAGTAGAGACAAAGGTAAAGAAAAGCTTGTTTGAGCTTTAGGCTTTTCAGCGAAAACATATTTCTGGTGAGTGTTTTGGAATTTCTACTTGTAGATGATTCATTATGTAATTGGGAATTTAGAGGTAGCCTAAACCCCTACTCTAAATTCTGAGAGTAAGTGTTCTTAAGCCTATGATTAAATGTGATATATGTGTGCTTGTGCAATTGTGAAAATATGAACATTTAGGAGATACTATGACGTGTTATAAGCTTGTGATGACTGTTGTGAAAAAGAATATGTGGGCATGTTATTCATGTCATGTGACAGTAAATATGTGGGTAGGTTTTCGTACCATGCAACAATGTGCTAACGATGTGAATATCCAGTGAATATGTGCAAAAAATCAAAAAGTAAATATGTGAAAATAATGTTGATATTTTGGCCTTGTGATTTTATGAGAGAATTTTTAAAGTGCAAGAAGCCAGTTTCACTAGTTGGTATAGATATTTTGCCACGAGTATCGATACTTGAGGTAAAATTATTGATACTTTTTCAATGGTACTGATATTTTTCGAAAGTTGGGGTTTTAAGACGAGAAACAATAAGCTAATTTGGTATCGATTTTCCAAGCAGTATTGAGACCACTTAAGAGAATTATCAATACCACTCTACTAGTATCAATACCTACGTAATAGTTTTGGGATATTTTGTTAAATGGTCCTAATGCATGTTTAGTACTTATTTTATTATTGTACAATGTATGTTAGCACGTTTTATACCCTCTAGAGTAAGTATGACTACAATTCGTATGAATGCCATAATAACAACAGAAACAAAAAGATGTTTGCTTAATAATGTGTCAACTTTTATTGTATGCAATGTGAGACGGTGGCATACCATTCTGTTCTCAGGCTTGACGATCGGGCCGGGTATAGGTGTTATAAAATTCCCACAAAAATTGAGGAATTTATTGTAGATACTTTGAAGCTTCGAATTCATATTGGTCCATATTTTTTAGAAATATTCAAGAATCCCACTAAGAGAGAGGTTATGCAAAGAGCAGATCGGGATATCTTGTAGCTTCAATGGGAGTTTTGCATACACTTGTGCAATCTCCTTGACACTAGCCAAGCCTCAAGGGTCTTGAAATTGGAGCGAAATAGCTTAGAGCATCTTCTGCAACACTATTTTAGAGCTACTATTGTATATCTTTATAGAGCATTTGATGTGGAGTCACTTGTGGAGAATTTACTTGGGCAAGCTGTTGGAAATCAAAGGTGTTGTGGAGGTCTACATTCCTTGTGGAGACAGCCACAGTGCTGTTGCAATCAAGAACAAGCTCATGGTGTATGGAGGGGATTGTGGTGATCGATATCATGGAGATGTTGATATGTTCAACAAGGACAATTCAATTTGGTCAAGGTTGACTGTTCAAGGCTCCTTACCAGGTGTTGGAGCAGGTCATGTTGTTGTGAGTATTGGAACAAAGGTTTTCATTATTCAAAGAGGAACTAGGTGCCAAACTAGTGTGTTGGTTGGATCCATTTGTCCAAGTCCGAGTTGTGTTAATAGGGAAAATAAATGATAAAAATCGATGTGTTTGATATTGAAATGGCAAAAGATGAGAAATGGAAATGAGATGTAAAATGAAATATGAAATGGTAGATTTTGTTGTGAATATAGATAAAATATGATTAATTAATGTCATTGTATGAGTTGATTTATCAAATGCCTTATGACATGTTATTGCCATGTATTAGAATTTGCAAGATTTGTTGGATGTGAACAAGAATGAATAAATTAGCATGGTGAACTTGATATACTATATAATATTTCTTAATTGCATATTACATCTTAAATATTTACATCAAGCTTTAATTATTCAAATTATAGAAATACCACTAAGTTATACTCAACTTACGATTTTGTTTTTCATGTGCAAGTTAGGTACTTCTTAGCTTACCGTCAATCTCAGCATCCAACAACGATCCCGGACTCAAGTGTGGTGATGTTTTATTTTGTAAAGGCATATGCCTAGGAGGTCTTTTGGATGTTAGTTGTTTTGTTATGTGATGACCTTATGAATTCTGTGTGATGGTATTTATGTGTTCAAAAAGTTGAAGTTTAAGCTATGCTTTGGTATGTTAGTCAAGCTCAATGTTTTGCATGTGTTTTAGTTTTAAGCTTGGAAGCTTAAATAGCTAAAACATTTGTTCAATTATGGTCATTTGGTATGAATGAATGTTTGGATGGTTGATGCCTTACTAATGTGTTTGAAGTATAAAAATGTGGTACCAATGAGGGTACATTGGTTAGGCACTTAAGATGGATGTTTTGGTATGTTTTAAGCATATTTAACGGTGATTTGAATAGGTTAAATGGCTGGTAAATGGGTTGTTTAGTGTCCAAGCATGCATGATTTGGTAAAATTGCATTTAAAGGTACATTTAGGTAAACACAACCTGAGACACGGTTTGACATACAGCTTGGAAACACGGACGTATGTCTTTTAATTTAAGTACAAGTTTCACAAGGTCTAGAGCAAGGCCGTGTGACCCAAGTTAGTGAGTTACATGAGCAGAGACACGAGCTAGGACACGGTCGTATGTCCCAACTTCAAAAGTCACACGGCCTAGTCACACGATCGTGTGGCCCCTGTTTCTAAGTTTTTGAAATTTTTCCCTAAACTTTTCAAATTGTATCAATTCAGCCCTTTTTTGTTTTCAGACTATTTTTATGGTCCTGTAAATTAATTTTAAGGGCTATAAGAGTATTTTTACTCTGATTTTAAATGAAGTATCGAACTTAAATTAGGTAAAGTAGGTCATTTTACTAATATCATCACTAATAGTAGGCAGAGTATAATCTATTACACTAATTCAAATAATTGGAATAGTACTGTTGCGAACCCAACTTCTAACTGTTAAGAGGGGATAAATAGTGATAAGAGTGTAGTTTGTGTAAAACCAAGTTTAGCATTACATAACAGTTCTCATTCTCAGTCATTCAAGTTAATGAAATGGGAACATCAAATAAATGTGCCCTGATTTCTGTATAATAATGAATGATAACAGTTAATTTGCATTACTGCTTATGTTGAAATTAAATATTCTAATTGTTAAGTAATGCTCGTGACCCTAATCTGACGACGAAGGTGGGTTAGGGGTGTTACATTTATTGGTATCAGAGCTACAGGTTTAGTCGATTCTCGGACTAAATCTAGCTCAAAATCGAGTCTAGAGGTACATGCCAAAGTTGAGTCAAGTTTGAGTTAGGATTTGGATGCTGATTATAGTTGCTTCTGTTTTATAGTTGAACGATGTCAGATGAATATAGTAATGAATTTGATAAAGAGATATATACTGGTGATGATGTTTCTAATGAGTTAGATGGAACTGAATCGATGACATTGAGTGCTAACCCAGCTGGTGCTCAACAACCTAATGTTGAGAAGGGTAATAATGATGGATTAGGTGAATCAAATTTACTTCGAGCTATCACTGACGCTCTTCAGCATGTTGCAGAAACAACTTCAACTACAATACCTGCACCTACAGTTCGACAAACTCCGATAAAAGAGTTGCAGAGATATGGTGCGACTGAGATTTTGGGATTGAAAGGGGTTGACCCCTCAATAGTTGAAGTTTGTATTGAATCTACAAAATGCGCCTTACTAAAACTTTAATGCGACCCTCACGAGAGTGTAATTTGTGTTGTTTCTTTACTACAAGGAAAAGCGTATACTTGGTGGTAAACAGTAACGCACCACATATATAACACCCCTAACCCGTATCCATCTCCAGAATAGGGTTATAGAGTATTACCGGAGTTTACGAATTAATTTATAGACATTTCATTTCATCAAGCATTCATATTTAAAATCAATCAAAATCAAAACATTAACGAGTTACCGTTGGCCAATTTAACTCATACATGTCATTATAACCAAAATCAAAACATCCAAAATTACCAATAGAATTAATAGATAGTGTGATAAACATCCATACATGCATTCAATGCATTATTCCCCTCTTTATCAAATATATCAATGTTTCATCACTTTTCATACAATGAACATTCAAATTATATTCACATCAATAACATACATTTCAAGCATTTAAGAATATAATTCAAGTTACACAAACTTACCAGACTAAATTGCAGAAATACCAAAAATTCAGGGACATTTTGGTAATTTTCTATTTTCCTCGAATTTCCACCCAATCATGATCTAAATTAATATTTCATTCAATTTATTAATTTAAAAAATAGAACAATTCATTTCATGCAATTTGGTCACTTTTTGACATTTTTACCAATTTACCCTTAAAATATTACTTTTATTCAATTTAGTCCTTGAACCTAAAACATGCAAATTGGCCATTTTTAATGAAAACTCACGCTAGTTGAATAATCATTTAATTACCTCCTCCTCCTCTGCATTCCACATCCTTAATGTATAATATGCTTATATGTAACATTATCTATAATTTCATTATTTATTTATATATTAATTCAAAGCTGTCCACTTGAGTCATAGTCACTAAATTATTTATATCTTGAGCAAGGAACTCCGAATTAAGATCTGCTAAATTCCTATAAAAATATACTCATATATCTTCTTACCATAAAATTTTAACAATTTTGGGTTTATCCAATAAGTATATTTTATTCTTTAAAGTTTCCCCAATTTCACTTTTTGACAGTTCCAACCCCTCTTCACTAAAAATTAATTATCTCTTTTTACAGAATTTGGATGATGTTTCCGTTTATTTCTATTGAAAATAAACTCATTCAAGATTTTAAACATATAATTTTAAGCCTCTAATTATTTTCATTAAATTTTTTTATGATTTTCCAAATTCAGAACAGGGGAACCCGAATTCATTCTGATCTTGTCTCACAAAATTTATTATATCTCATTATTTACAATTCCATTACTTACACTGTTTCTTCTATGAGAAACTAGACTTAATAATATTTAATTCCATATTTTTTTCATCCTCTAATTCGATTTTCACAATTTATGGTGATTTTTCAAAGTTTACCTACTGCTGCTGTCCAAAACTGCTTTAGTGCAAGATGTTAATTACTAAATTTATAACTCCCTTATTCCCTTTCTCTATAATATTTCCCATCATTTTCACTTATTTCCCTTCACTAATATATCAATAAAATAAGAATTTATTTAATAAAACTCTACTATAACATCATTTCCATACTTTTTCAACAATAACAAACTTAAAAATATATTGAAATCTTGATGTTCTTACCTTATGCTATTGATTTCAATCTTTAACTTAATTTTCTCTCTCCTCCAGCTTCTATTTCTTGAATTTAACTTGACATTCTAGCTCATCATTGTCTCCTTATTATTTTTCTCTCTTGGAAGCTATGGAAATTCTTTTGATTTCTAAGTGAAAATAGTGAATTTTTGGTGAAAGGACCAAATTGTAAAGAAAACAAAACTTTCTTTCTTCTCTTCTCTTCTAACGTTGGTTGCATGGAAAGATGATGATTTTCATCATCTTTCCTCTCTTTTATATTAATCATTTAATAATAAAATAATACTAAAAATCTTAATAAATATTAATTAAATAACATTTATCTAATTAATTAATTAAAATATCACAAACATCATCATTACCTTCTAGAATTCTCTCTCTCTATTTGACCATTTTTCCCTTTATAATCTTTTGAAATTCCATCCTTGAGTCATCACTTAATTTGATAAAATTATAATTTAGTCCCTCAAAATTCTTCTTTTCAATTTGGTCCTAATTCATCCATTTTTCTTAGTTTCTAGATTATTCCACCCTTAAATATTTACACTATTGGTCCTTCAAATTTTTTGTATTTACACTTTAATCCCTCAAATTTTGAGTATTTACTCTTGGGCAACAAAACTTTTCTCACTTTTTCAATTTAATCCTTTCTTGAATTAATATGTCATAATATACTTCCCAATATTGACATAACTCAATATTACCCATTTTATCACTTTATTTCCTTATTTTACTATATCAAGGATATTATCTTACTTTCTTACTATAGTAACTTTCGGGGTATTACAACATATATACAGAAAAGGCTGATTGGGAGTTCTTCCAAAAGGAATTCTAAAAGAAATACGTTAGAGAATTGTATCTCAAAGATAGGAAACAAGAGTTTTTATTGTTAAAGTAGAGTGGGATAATAGTGGCTGATTATGAACAAGAGTTTTTACGACTTAGTAAACATGTTGTTGAATTTATGCCATTTGAAGTTGAAAGTTGCAAACGATTTCTACATGAGTTACGTGATGAGCTCCGAGTACAGTTGGCATCGCATCGAATTTTAGAGTTTTATTTGAATGGGAAAAAATGGTAGAACAAGCTTTAGGTCTTGATAAAAAGGTTGAGAGTACTCACGCTATTACGAAATAGTTAGGAGCCCACTAGTTCACATCCACAATCTAAGCGAACTAAAGATTTTCATGGTAGTTGGAAATTCGCCTTTAAGTTTGACAGATCTTATAGAAACTGAGATCGACAATCAACTGTGTCTTTTCGTTGTGTACGAGGCCTGTCCTGAGATATTGAAATTCTGAATTGTGAACACTGTGGATCGAAGGAGCATTTCGCTCGAGAGTGTTTGAAAAATGATAATGCTACCCTTGTTTCTTCTCAGAGGTCTGTACCTGCATCTAGAGGTCGTGGTGGTTTTATTGCCAGAAGTGATGTTAGAAAGGGGAGCGATGCTAGTACTCATCAGTTAGAGGCCAGAGGGCCAGCTTGAGCATATCTTGTATGGACACCGAGGAAGGTGAAGCTACCGACGTTGTTGCAAGTATCTTTTTATTACATTTAGAGCCTGTTTACGCTTTGATAGGTTTGGGATATTCATACTTTTATATTAATGTTGAGTTAGTCAAATCGAGAAGTTTAAAACTCGAGACATCTAGAGTATCTATGGTTGTGTCAAGTCATGGGGCAATCCATATTAGTTGACCAATTGTGTAAGCGATGCCTGTTAGAAATTCAGAACGTATCTTTCCCTGTTGATTTGCTGATAATGTCATTTTGTGATTTTGATCTGATTTTGGGTATGGATTGGCTTACTGAACACGGAGTGATTCTACACTGCCCTAAAAAGTAGTTGTGGTTCAGAGTGCAAACGATAGCATGATTGAGGTGAATGGTGTTCAAACGAGTGGTTCAACTCGTATCATTTCTGCAATTCGTGTTAATAAACTTCTCAATCGAGGTTGTGAAGCTTTTCTGGCATATATTATTAATTCGAATATTAGTGATTGTTAGGTCAATAAGATTCGAACTGTTTTTTAATTCCCTTATGTGTTTTCCGAGAAATTACTAGGATTACCACCAGATCGGGAGGTTGAATTCGCAATTGAAGTGTTTCCTGGTACGACTTTGGTGTCAATATCCCCTTATCGTATAGCACCCATAGAGCTGAAGGAATTGAAAGTGCAATTGCAAGATTTATTGGATTGTGGCTTTATACACCCTAGTATATCTCCCTAGGGAGCTCTAGTATTATTCGTTAAAAAGAAAGAAAGCTCAATGCAACTTTTTATAGATTATCGGCAATTAAATAAGTTGACGATTAAGAATCAATACCCCCTACCTCGTATCGATGACTTGTTTGATCAACTAAAAGGAGCTTCAGTCTTTTCTAAAATCGATTTGAGATCTAGGTACTATCAGCTGAAAGTAAAAGATAGTGACATACCTAAAACGGCGTTTTGTATGCATTATGGCCATCATGAATTTTTTATAATGCCTTTTGGGTTGACTAACGCCCCGACGACCTTCATGGATCTCATGAATTGTATTTTCCAACCTTATTTGGATCAATTAGTGGTAGTTTTCATTGACGACATCTTGATCTACTCGAAATCTGAATCCAAGCATGAGCAACACCTAAGAATCATTTTGCAATTGTTACGAGAGAAACAATTATATGGAAAGCTTAGCAAGTGCAAATTTTGGTTATTGGAAGTTGTGTTTCTAAGGCATGTTATCTCGGCAGATTGAGTTATAGTTGATTCAAAAAAGATTGAGGTCATTGTTCAGTGAAAAGCACCGAGAAATATGTCGAAACTTTGCAATTTTCTTGGTTTAGTTGGTTATTTATCGATGATTCGTAAATAGATTTTCAAAAATAGCATTGTCGATGACAAAGTTGTTACAAAAAAATGTTCAGTTAGTTTGGAGCAATCAGTGCCAAGAAAGTTTCGAGAAATTGAAACAGATGTTGACTGAAGGGCCAATTCTAACTTTACCAGAATCGGGAAAAGCTTTTGTGGTCTACAGTGATGCTTCATTGAGTGGTCTCAATTGTGTCTTGATCCAAGATGGGAAGGTGTTCGCGTATGCGTCTCGTCAACTAAAAATGCATGAACGTAATTATCCAATGCAAGATTTAGAGCTAGCTGTTGTAGTTTTTGCTCTAAAGATCTAGAGACACTATCTGTACGGTGAAAATTTTAACATTTATACCGATCACAATAGTCTTAAATACCTCCTAACTCAAAAGGAGTTGAATTTAAGACAACATCGTTAGGTTGAGCTTCTAAAATATTATGATTGTATTGATTACCATCCTAGTAAAGCTAACGTTGTAGCTGATGTTTTGAGTAGGAATGTAGTTGTTGTGTTACGAACGATGTTTGCTCAACTTAGTATCAATAATGAAGGAAGCTGGTTGGCTAAGTTGAAGGTCAAGTCAATGTTGTTTGATCAAATTAAAGTAGCACAGTTAGATGATGTCAAATTAGCAAAGAAAAGAGAAATGGTTCAAAAGGACTCAATAGAAGATTTCAGCATTGATGATTGCGATTGTCTGAAGTTTCATAATCGAATTTGTATTCCAGATGTTGTAGAATTAAAAAAGTTGATACTTTGCGAAACTCACGATAGCCCTTTTTCCTTACATCTTGGGGGAATGAAAATGTATCACGATCTGCGAGAATTGTATTGGTGGCCTAGAATTAAAAGAGAAATAGTTTAGTTCGTAGCTAAACGCCTAACTTGTCAGCGAGTTAAGGGAGAACATCTAGTTCCCACAAGATTTCTTTAGTCTATTTCTATTTCTGAGTGGAAATAGGAACGCATAACGATGGATTTTGTAACAGGGTTACCATTATCTCCGAGTAAGAAAAATGCAATTTGGGTAATAGTTGATCGACTTACGAAATTGGCTCATTTTATTGCAGTCAAAACAGATTGGTTGCTTCCAAAATTAGCTGAGGTGTACATTCATGAAATTGTTAGGTTGCACAATGTCCCTATGTCAGTTATCTGTGATCGAGATCCAAGATTTACTTCAAGATTCTGGAAATAGTTACATGAATCTCTTGGTAAGAGACTCAATTTCAGCACAGCTTTTCACCTGCAACCAGATGGGCAATCTGAGCATGTTATTCAGATTTTGGAAGATATCTTTCGAACCTATGTAATCGATTTTGAATCAGGTAAGGAACATTATTTACCTTTGACCGAATTCGTATATAATAATAGTTTCCAATCGAGCATTCAAATGGCTTCATACGAAACTTTGTACAGGCGTAGGTGTTGAACACTTGTTTGCTGGTTGGAATTGTGTGAAAGAAAAGTTGAGCTAGAATTGATTCAAGAAATGGAAGATATCGTTAAGATAATCTAAGATAGATTGAAACTAGCTTTTGATAGACAAAAATTGTACACAGACTTGAAATGTCAAGATATTGAGTTTTCTGTTAGAGACAATCTATTTATAAGGGTTTCACCATGAAAGAAAATCTTGAGCTTTGGACAAAAAGGGAAATAAAAGTCCTCATTTTATTGGGCCTTATGAAATCACAGAAAGAATTGGACAAGTAGCATATCGATTAGCATTACCTATAGAATTATAGAAAATGCACGGTGTCCTTCATGTGTCAATGCTTAGGAGGTATCAATTGGATCCATCTCACATTATTTCGGCGGAAGATATAGAAATTCAACCTAATTTATCCTATGAGGAGGAGTCGGTGGAAATTTTAGCTCGCAAGGTGAAAGAGTTACGTAATAAACGTGTTCCATTAGTGAAAGTTCTGTGGCATAGTCATAGTGTCGATGAAGAGACTTGGGAGCCAGATGAGACGATGTGGTCCCAATATCCCCATCTCTTTTTAGGTAAATTTCGCAGACGAAATTTATTTTAAGGGAAAATTGTAACGACCTAAAAGTCAGTGGTGTCGAGAAGTGTATTTTAAGGACTCTGTTTCTATAAACCGAACTCGTAAATATTTATAAATATTTATGGAGTTATATTATAGGCGAATTAAATTTTGGATAAGTAATTTTTGTGAAATTAAAAGTTATTAATGCATAAGGACTAAATCGCGTAGCTTCTAAAAGTTTAATTATAGATTGAAGTTAATCAAAAGGGACTAAAGTAATAATTACACCACTAGTTGAATGTTGATGGACAGTGGTGGAGGCTTATAATGCATTAAATGTTAAAAATTTATAGTTAATAAATAGTTTATAATATAAAAATAATATTATAATAAAACATGTTAGTAGGAAATGAAATGAAAACCATTTTTCATAGTTTCTTCATGCAAACCGAAAGCTAAAAGACGAAGAAGACATATTCAACATTAGGGGTTTAACATTCAAGCTTCAATTAGTTAGTTGATTTAGTTCATTTTTTATAATTTTTATGTTTTCAGAATCCCGATACTACAATCTAGTTAACCCATGTTTTCTTTTTCGGTACTGCTTAAGATTTAAAATGTTACCATTGTTGAGTAGTTAAAGCTTTATGGATTAATTTGATAGATTTTAAGCTTAGAATTGATAAATGACAAAAATGTAAAGTTAATTCATGAATTTGTGTTTTAGGGACCAAAATTATGACAAATTCAAAATTAATGAGTATAATTGAAAATAGGGAGCTAAATTTAGCTTAAAGTGAAATTAGTATAAAAATTTGAGGTTAAATGTGGAGATTAAATTTGTCTCGATTTAAGGACTAAATTGAAAATTAAGCAAGTACAATATAAAATTTAAAATTTGATAAGGATTGGGTTGTGTATTATTAATTTATTTTAATTATTTTATTCTGTAGCGAACGTCGTTCCGAAATCCTCGAGTAAGAAGGGGAAAGATAAGGTCGACGTCGAGTAGCTCGGATATACGGTTTGTGTTTCTATAATCTGAACTAAATTATAAATTATTGCATAATTAATTTTTTGTGTATGGTAAGTATTTGAGGTGAGAACTCTTGTACATTTGGGCTAAATTGAACCAATTGATGATTAGAATGTCCTAATTATGTATATCAAGAAATATGATATTTTTATGACTGTTGAATTGAATATATGTATTGAGAAAATGTGGTTGCTATCAAATTTAAATATATGCTTATATGTTATAATGTACATATATGAAATTGAGACATTGGTTGTATTGAAAAGTAAAATGAAACTCTATTAACTGTTTCGAGCAAAGTCGGATATAGATAGCATGCCACAGGATAGGAAGAGTACTAGGATTACTTCAACTTCGAGTCGATGAGGCACTAGGTGCCAATTTTCTTCGGTTTAACCGATGAGTCCCTGGGTGTCAAGTTATTATAGCATTGAGCGCAATTATTTACTTCAAATTTATCCAATGAGGCACTGGGTGCCAACCTAGTCTGTTGGTTGGATTCGTGTATCCATCCAAGTCTGGGTCGTGTTAATAGGGAAAATAAATGATAAAAATAGATGTTTTTTATATTGAAATGGCAAAGGATGAGAAATGGAAATGAGATGTGAAATGAAATATGAAATGGTAGATTTTTTTGTGAATATTGATGAATTATGATTAATTAATGCCATTGTATGAGTTGATTTATCAAATGCCTTATGAAATGTTATTGCCATGTATTAGAATTTGAAAGATTTGTTGGATGTGAACAAGAATGAATAAATTAGCATGGTGAACTTGATATACTATATAACATTTCTTAGTTGCATATTACATCTTAAATATTTACATCAAGTTTTAATTGTTCGAGTTATAGAAATATCACTGAGTTATACTCAGCACACGATTTTATTTTCTATGCGCATGTTAGGTGCTTCTCAGCTTATCGACAATCTCAGCATCCAACAACGATCCCAGACTCAAGTGTGGTGATGTTTTATTTTGTAAAGACATGTGCCTAGAAGGTCTTTTGGATGTTAGTTGTTTTGTTATGTGATGACCTTATGAATTCTATGTGTGATGGTATTTATGTGTTCAAAAAGTTGAAGTTTAAGCTATGTTTTGGTATGTTTGTCAAGCTTAATGTTTTGCATGTGTTTTAGTTTTAATCTTGGAAGCTTAAATAGTTAAAACATTGGTTCAATTATGGTCATTTGGTATGAATGAATGTTTGGATGGCTGATGCCTTACTAATGTGTTTGAAAGTATAAAAATGTGGTACCAATGAGGGACATTGGTTAGGCACTTAAGATGGATGTTTCGGTATGTTTTGAGCATATTTAACGGTGATTTGAATAGGTTAAATGGCTGGTAAATGGGTTGTTTAGTGTCCAAGTATGCACGATATGGTAAACTTGCATTTGAAGGTACATTTAGGTAAACACGACCTGAGGCACGGCCGTGTGGCGCACACAGCCTGGACACACTGACGTATGTCTTGTTAATTTAAGTACAAGTTTCACACGGTCCAGAACACGGCCTACGACACGGCCGTGTGACCCAAGTCAATGAGAGACATGGGCTAGGACACGATCGTGTGTCCCAACTTCGAAAGCCACATGGCCGTGTGACCCCTGTCTCTAATTTTTTGAAATTTTTCCATAAACTTTTCAAATTGTATCAATTTAGCCCCTGTTTGTTTTCAAACTATTTTTAAGGTCCCATAAATTAGTTTTAAGGGTTATAAAAGTATTTTTACTCTGATTTTAAATGAAGTAGCGAATCTAAATTGAGAGAAGTAGGTCATTTTACTAATATTGTCCATGATAGTAGGCAGAGTATAATATATTGCACAAATGCAAATAATTGGAATAATATTGTTGCGAACCCAACTTCTAACTTTCAAGATGGGATAAATAGTGATAAGAGTGTAGTTTGTATAAAACTAAGTTTAGCATTGCATAGCAATTCTCAATCTCTGTTGTTCAAGTTAATGAAATGGGAACATCAAATAAGTGTGTCCTGATTTCTGTATAATAATGAATGATAACAGTCAATTTGCATTATTGCTTATGTTGAAATTAAATGCTCTGATTGTTTAGTAATGCTTGTGACCCTAATCTGACAATAAATGTGGTTTAGGGGTGTTACAGTTACAAAGTGCGAAATAAAAGGGCTGCTGAGAGCAATGAGGAAGATTTAGCTGGTGCTAATTTGGCCAATGACAATGGTGATGTTTTCTTGTTGGTGTCAACAAGCGAAAGCTCCAAGCTTACGTCCAAGTAGATCCTGGATTTGGGTGTTCTTTCCACATGTGTCCCAACAAAGACTGGTTCTCCACATACAGTTCAGTTAAAGGTAGAATTGTGTGCATGGGGAGTGGTTTACCTAGTAAGGTAACCAATATTGGTACCATTCAGATCAGGATGCACGATGGGACAATTAGGACACTGTCAGATGTCAAGCATATATTTGACTTTAAGAAAAATTTCATCTCCTTGAGAATTTTGGACTTAAAGGGTTGTAGAATTAACATCGAGTCAAGCGGCATTAAGGCATCCTGTGTGGCTCTCATTTTGATGAAACATAAAAAGATTGACAGTCTTTATGTTCTGGAAGGATCAACGGTGACCGATGAAACATGACATCCCTCGTCTATTAAGGAGTCGAAGTCTACTCATTTGAAGTAAAGACAACTTGGTCATAGGAGGGAAAAAAGTATGACTGTTTCGTATAAAAGAAGTTCTCTTTTAAATGCAGGTTTTGAAAAGATAGGGCACTGTGTTCGTAGAAATCAGACCGGGTCATTTTTTATTTGACTGTGCACAAGTCGAAAACTAAAAGACTTCCAGCTTCTAAGCACAACTTCGACTCAGTTAATATCCTGCATAGTTCGAGATAAGCTCGTGGTGAGCTTAGGCAAAGAAGGCGTTGTGGAAATACGAGTCAATGTGGAGATTTGTGGAGTTATGTCTCGTATTTTTCAGGTTTTCTTCTCCCAGTTAAACTTTGTTTTTGAGTTTCTCACTTAAACTCTAATTAGTGTAAGTTATTTTAATATTATTTAAATAACTCCTTTCTTTTAAAGGTTCTTATTTCAAATTTCGAGACTTAATTTTATCTCCATCTACGCTATCAGTACATTTTAAGTTCTTTTTCTTTAAATATTTTCTGATTGCATTATTCTGATATTTGGAATTTAAATTTACATCGAACAATTGAATTCTTTTCTCCTTATTAACATCTTGCCATGGGTCATTCGCATTATTTTATAACATAAATTTACATTAGGTTTTAAATAATTTGGTGTCCGGTTTGAAGCCCTTCACCTTCTTTTTCTCTATATAATACTCTTCCAACTTTTTGCTTTTCTTCTTTTCTAAGACTAAGTTTTATATATTAAGACAGTAGAGTTAGGAAAACGGATGGAATCAGGCTCCCATTAGGCTTACTTCCTATTCAAAAATTTCAGGTTCCGCGGCTTCTGGATTTAGATTTTTCAGATTCAGACTTGGATCTAGTTAAACGAGTTTTGACGAATTTATAATAATTAAAGTGTTTAAAGTATAAAATAATTAAGGTGCATAAAATTTATTATTCTATGATATTATATGAATTAACGAAAATATCTTTTATTGTTTATTATTATATTATATTGACAATTGAATAATTTTTTATTTGTCTTATTAAATTTATAAGCCTAATATTTATATTCTAAAATATTTATTCCAAAACTCAAATATATTATGCTAACTCAAACCTAAATAATAAACTCATTATCACTAAAACTCAAAATAAACTAATTATACCCTAATTCTCAATTTTGTAAAAATTGAAGTCTTATTCAAATTTTAATTTAATAAAAATAATATCTTATTAAGATGTTAATTTTTTAATAATATTTTATGTATTGCTAGTTGTATTTTAATATATTAAATTACACATAACTACTGATAGTATATCTTTTATTATAATTTATAATATAATAATAGTTACATATATGTATGTATATTAATACTTATAAAATATATTATTTCATTATGTAATATTATATCATTACATAATATATTAATTATTATATATTATTGTTTATTATTATACTGGTTTAAATATGTTCTAAGTCCTTATATTTTTTGTACCTTTAAAAGTTAGCTCTCCTAATATATTATATAATGCTATATCATATCATATAATTTATTAATAGTTTATATATATGCATCAATGATTAAACATTATAATATCATGTAATACTATATATATTATTATAATATATTTTATTATATTATCATTAAATTTTAATTTTATAGATTTTTATAATTATTAATTTTATATATTTATTTTACATAGATAATTATAGTATTAAAAATATTTTATATTAAATAATTTTTTAAAAAACATTTCACATTATAATTTAACATAAAAATATTATTAATTACTTTTCATTTTAATAAAATTTTAATATAAATATAGGATGCTTGTGAACATATTTTCAAAAAATAAAGAATTATCATTTATTTATATTTAAAGTAATATCATAAAATTATATTAATTATTAATGACTATTTAGTTATAAATTCAAACTTTGAATTGGATTTATCTTGAGCTTAGATCAGATCGATTGCGGGCTCAAAATTTTTTAAACTCAAATTATTACGAATTCAGATTGGTAGGAATAAATTTTCAAACTCAGACTTATTTTATCAACTCCAATAAGTAGGGGAATATGAGCTAGACATATAACCAACAATAAATAAGGATTTGAGGTAAAGAAATATATATTCAAACGTAACTGAAATATTTGTTGGCTTACTAAGGAGTCTCAAAGTGAATTCTCATAAAAATATATATATGAACATGAAAAAAAAATGCAGCAATTATAGTTTAAATATATGTAATTTTTAGATTATTCATATTTGAATCTATAAATATAAACAGTTGAATTATTTGAATATTATTATCCAAATTTAAATCTACAACAAAATCTAAATTTAACATTTTCAATTGTACGTCGAATATTTAAATATACAAAAACTAAAATTAAAATTCAGAAAACAATATAAAATCAAATAAAAATTAATTTTAAATAAAATTTATTTATAATTAAAACAAATAAATAAAAATTAATTAATTAATTAATTAATTAAAAATTCAAACAAATTAAATATAACAATTTCACAACAATTAAAATATATCTACCAACTTAAACATAAAATTTCTTTAACATTACTAAATAACTTAATTATTTAACCTTAATTATATAATGTCAATTTTATACCTTCGAGTGGGCGTCAGCAACCGAACAGAGAGGGTCTGGTGCAGCTTGATCGATGTTTACATGCGCAAGCCTTCGAGGCCAAACGTCAGCGGGGATCCACCATGCATGGAGGACCTATTGAAACAAACAAAACATAAGCCGAGTGGACTAGAGGCGGTCCACTGGCGAGAAAACAAACAGGTCACCATAAACCTCTGTCGACGGAAAGTCAGAACAAAAGGGGTGGTAGGGACTTGAGTTATTTTTCCGAAGAGAACGACAAAAAGAAAAGACCAACAACCGCGGTCAGAGATGTGAGGGTCGGGCGGCCGCTCACAGGAAGGCCAAACCAGTGAGAGATGGGCAGAAGAGGAAAGGATTTTGAAAAGTCAAGTTTTATTATATTTTTAATATGTTATTTATTAAGTTAGGTAAATTAATATTTAAAATCATGATTTTTTGAATATGAGTAAAAGGTTTTGGGTTCAAACCTTGCAGGTAAAAACGTTTCTTATTTTAATATTAGAAAAATAAGAAAACGTGCGAGAGATTTGTAGATTCCGTTGTAGTCTAGTTGCGTAGGATACTCGTCTCTCACCTGAAAGACCAGGGTTTAAGTCCCAACACTGGAAATATTTTCACCCTCTCTCTTTGGGTTTTGACTAAATGTGAGTAAAATACATTTTGTTAATTTTGAAAATAAGTAAATTGATTTTTTTTAACAAAAATTATAAAAAAGAGTTCAAAATATTTATGAAATTTTCAAATTTTATATTTTAAAAAAATATTAAAAATGTAAATAATATATAAAAAATTTAAAAATTCTAAAATAATATTATTTAGGACCTGAATAAGTAAATTAATGATTCAATTTTATTATACTAAAATATTTTTTTTCTTATTTTTCTTTGAAAGAGTTTTAAAAAATTATATGGTTTCAAATTTATGTGTTTTAAAATGGAATTAGTTATATTGTAACAAGATTTTAATTTGACATGTTTAATTTTTTTTAAGTTAACTCAAACAATTCCATTCGATTCAATAATTGAATTTCATTTTACTCAACTTGATTCGAAAAATTTTCAAATCGAGTTAGGATGATAAAATGAGACTCGTTAACTTTGATTAACTCAAATTTTTTTCACTCGATTCAATTAAGCGCTCACCCCTACTTTGACCATTGTATTAATGGGTGAAAAATGGAAAAGAAAAGTGGTGAAAGCACCACAAAACCCTTGTACTATACATTGAATTGCATTTTAACCCTTCAATTGAAAAATGGGTAAATAAGTCTCTGTACATTAGATGAAAGAGCAAAATAGTCCATCTGTTAAAGTTTGGTGTTTATATATAAAGAATAAAAAAAATTAACCCTTAACCTTTACACATTTATTCAATTTGACCCCTACTATTTTATTGGAAGTAAATTAGAAATTTTTAAAACTAGTAAGGCTAAAGTGTTAAAAAGACATTAGTAACAAATTTTTTAAAACAAATTTAAGCCCTTTTAAATTTTAAAATTATTGAAAAAAAAACCATAAAAATATAAACAAAATTTAAAAAAAATTATACAATCTAATGGTATTGTTATTTTTTAATAAAAATTTTATTAGAAAATAACAATATCAACCCATTAAAATCTAATAGTTATAAGATTTTTAAAAATATTTATCCCTACTTTTTTATTGGGCCAGTATTATTTTTTTAATAAAAATTTTATAATTTTAAATTTTTATAACTTTTTTTATAATTTTTTTTACAATTTTTTATGATTTTTTTGAATAATTTTAAATTTTCAAAAGGGCTTAATTGATTCATTTTACTTTTTTTACTAAGACTTTTTTTACGTTTTAGCCTTTTTAGTTTCAAAAATTTCTAATTTATTTCCAATAAAATAGTAGGGGTCAAATTGAATAATTTGGTAAAGGTCTTGGCCTAAATTTGTTATTATACATTATATATAAATATCGGAACAAATATTTAATGGTGCAATTTTAACAAAGAGGTCATTTTGTTTACTCATCTAACGTATAAGGGCTAATTTTCTTATTTTTTTCAGTAAAGGAATTAAAATGCAATCCAAGATATAAACAAAAGCAAATCAATTATGTGATAAGCTCTAGTTTGGTTTTTCCATCATAAGTGCAAAAGCAAATATTCATAAATAATATATATACCGTTAATTTATATGAAAATGTTGAAAAAAATATTTAAAAAACTAGGCTAATTTTTTAAAAAAAATTTGATCTAAGCTGATTTTGGAAAGAAAATGGAAAACGTGCCACGTAGGACGCGTTTTTATGAGAGAGAATAAAAACAGGTCATACTAGTTGTGTTTTCCTTTAAGGTACTATTCCAACGGTAAGTTTTTCAATGGCTAGTAGGGGTCCAACAACTATAAAAATTCCTATATAAACCCCTCAAACATTCATTCTTTTCACCCAAACAGTCCATACTCATTCTTTCTTCCTAAATTCTCAATCTTCAATCCCCAATTTTCAATTTTATATTTTCAATCTCCAAATTTTAATTTTCAATTTCCAATTTTCAATCCTCAATCCTCAAATATTTTTAAATTCTTTTTTTAATTTTATTCTTTTCGATTTTATTTTTATTCTTATAAAATTTTAAATGGCAAATCAACTTATTCGTTTGGATGACAAGCATATCGCTGGTGTTCAATTACAAATGGTAAGTAAATTTATTAAATTATTTAAATTTAAATAGTTAAACATTATGATGTTTAGATTATTAATTTTTTTATATTTATATACTCAGCCTGAAGATCGGATTTTGGAGACGTATATAACTAACTTAAGTGAAGGTGCACTGGAGGTCGTTCATGGACACTTGCAAGATACAGTCTTTTTATACACAGCTCACATGCTCGAGGGGACTAAATGGGATCCCCCACTTATCAGTGCTTCGATCGGGAGATGGAGACTGGACACGCACACATTCTATCTCCCCTGCGGTGAGTGTACAATTACACTTGAGGACATCAATTTATAACTAGATCTACTGGTCGATGGGGATATCGTTACAGGGCCAGTTGTTAATGCCAATTGGAGTGCAACATGCGAGCAACTACTAGGGAAGGTGCCAAACAAGTTTAGGGGTAATCGGATCGAGATAAGATGGTTGGAGAACATCTTCCAAACTATCAAGGCTTTAGCAAGCATCATCGAAAAGGAATAATTCGCGCACACATTCATCTTGAGGTTGATTAGGGGTTTGCTAATACTAGATAAATCTCACAATTTGGTGATTTGAGGTGGCTACTACTACTAGCCAACTTGAAGGAATCAGGACTACTTAGTTGAGGATCAAGGGTGCTGGTGATATTATACCGAGAAATGTGTCGAGCCATGATACCGGATAAAGCCAAAATCGGTGATTGCATGCTCCTTCTCCAATCATGGGCATGGTTTTGACTACCATTTCTATGCCTCCGAGTGGAACTCTCTTATGAATTCCCACTTGTCATATGGTAAAATTCATTCCACAATATCATTACCGTTTTTATTTTTCATTGTTGTATTTTGAAATAACATATTATTTGAATAGGTGGAATAACCCCGTGAGACACGACAGTATACCGACCGAGCTTGAGGATATCTAACTAGCTCTAGATAAAGAAGTCAAAGAGGAGGTTAGCTTATAAATTTCAAAGTTATATAATATGTAATGTAGCACTTGAAAGTAAATATTACGCACGTTCAAAAAAATTATAAATTCGTAATGTAGTTTGTATGGATGCCATATGTGGACTTGATGATTCAAGAATGCGTCCCAACTAAATTTTTGGCCAATCACAACATCTAGCACGTCACAGTGTCATTGGTTGTTTTTGCAATGGTCAAGATGCACGAATCTGAGCAAGTCATGTGGTAATTCAGCTGTATGCAAAGTATTCTGCCGCCACCCTAGAAGCTCGATGACCTCTACAAGATCAACTTGTGGGGGAGACTTGAGGAAGATTGACCAATATTCCACAAGAAGTATATCGAGATGTGGGAGCATAGGTATGATTTCTTGCCAACACGTGACCATTTCTCACACCAAAGTTAGAAACATCTCCGAATTATATGGATTGGTTCAGGCATAACGGTAAGTTGTATCTACTGTTAGATTCAGAGAGGAGTAGGTAACGTCCCCATAGGAGGCCAAGATGTGGGCCCATCAATCTTAAGTCAGGAGATGGAGACGCGGCAGGATTGACATCTGCTCTATCTACATCAAAGGACCCGATTATAGTACAACCTCCCGGTTAGTATGGTTCATTATTTTTTCTTTTAATCGAGTTTTTTTATCACAACCATCACAACACAAACACTTATTCCTCGCATCATCACCTTTAATTTTGGTTTATTTTACACAACCACCACAGCACGCACAATTATTCCATGCATCAACATATCCAGCACCAGTTTATTTTACACAAGCACCACAGCACGCTCCATCATTCCCTGCACCAGCACCTTATCCAGGGATATATTATGCATGGCCATTACCCACCATGTCATATTACATGTTGATCCCACGAACAACACCAACACATCAGGTATCGCCTTCAGTTTTCACCTTCTATCCGCAACCGAGTCAAGCGACACCATATAGTGGCTTGCCGATAATGTTGCAAACACCCCCAGTATTGTTGTTCTACAGAGGTGGGTCATCTTCGCAACCGTTGACTCAACCCGAGGGGATCCAATATGGGTAGCTAGGACATGATTAGGTCCAACCATGAAGGAAAGATGCAAATTCAACAATCAACCCCGACGTGCACGTCAAGGTAAAGCTAAAGTTGACAAGTAGTTGCCAAATGCAATAGTGCGACAAAACCCTAGGCGTGCCTGGTGCCCACCTAATTGTGGCAGACATTCAGCATGCCCATGATTACGTTATTTTGTAATTTTGTAATTTTTTATATACTTTATTTTACATCCGAAATGTAAACTTATTTACAATATACGAAACAAATTTATTAAATTGGTTTGGTTTTTATGCAGTCAAGTTGTGAGTTTAAAATTCACAATTCGAGTTGAATTTTATAATTCAAATAACTCGAATAATTCGAATAAATATTTTATATGTAAAATTATAAAATTTTCAAAAATATTAAAGATTCTAAAAATATATAAAGAAAGTTTATCACACTTAAGTATTTTTTTTTATTTTGCTTTGGAAAAGTTTTCAAATATGGAATTAGTCATACTGGCACAAGATTTTAACTTGACATGTTTAATTTTTTAATTTAACTCAAACACTTTCACTCGATTCAATTCGATTCCACTCGAATTTCATTTCACTTGACTCGATTCGAAAAAATTCAAGTCGAGTTAAGATGATAAAATATGACTCATCAACTCGATTAACTCAAATTTTTTTCACTCGATTCAATCAAATTAGGATAATAAAATAAGACACGTGCAATTTCTACATTTTTCTCGATCAAGTTTATTCCAGGAATCCCAGGTTGTACGATTGAAATGACTAGAGGGAAAATGCTTCTTGCATGGTGCATTTTCATCTGACATGGCAGTGAAAACACGTCCTATAAAATGCATTTTCAAGCCACATGTCTGACATATCAAAAGAAAATGTCCCCAGAAAGAAGCGTTTTCACTACCATGTCAGATGAAAATGCCCTTTGCAGGGGGTGTTCTCTCTAGTTATTTTAACCGCCCTAATTTGATTGCTTCTAATCCCTACAACCCAGGATTCCAGGAATAATTTATTTCCTTTTATACCCCACCCCATCCCCTATATAAATGCCCTTTCTTCATCCCCCTACTCACTACATCTCAATCTCCTCTAAATTGTTTTTTTCTTCTTTTTGTGTGTTGAAATTTTTGGTTTAAAGATTTTTTTCTCTCTCGCTTTGAGGGAGATGTCATAGTTTTAAGTTGTGTTTGGGTTCACAATGATTTCATGGAGCTTGGTAACCTACAAATTTCACCTACCATGTGAGTATGACACTATCGCCTGAGAAGTTGCGATTGCTTTGCAACTTGAGATCCAAGTTGGCAGTGATTATGTCGTCTTGGGTTGAAGTGTAACTAAGGCTTCAAGTTTACAAAGGTTATGTTGTCAAGGGATTACGCATAGGGTTGTAGTTGATGGTGCTAATGCAGACACGAAAATGAGTATTCTCGTCAAAAGAGCATGTTTCATAAAACTTAAACATAGGACGAAGAAGGAAAACGTAATGGGTCTTCTAGTATAATCGATTTTTTATGTTGTCCATCTCCACCAAATGCGGGTGACCTTGTTAGTATAACTTGTTACACCCCTAATGCTGTCACATGTTATAATAACGGGGTCACCGCCTTCAGTGGTGGTGGATAAGATGCATTACTTGATTGTACTGAAACGTCACTGTGCTTTTCTTCCTCGTATTTATGTTTGAGTTTTATAAAGCATCATATTTTGATAAGAAACTCGTTGTCGTGCCTGCATAACCACCGTCAACTACGACCCCATTTATGTCCTATCCCTTGACAACATAACATTTGTAAACTTGAAGCCCTAGTTACACTTCAACCCCAGACTGAATAATCACCGTCAACTGGGACCTTGAGTTGCAACACAATTCAACTTCCCAAGAGATGGCTCCATACTCATATGGCAGATGAAATTTGTAAGTCACTCAGCTCCACAACATCACTGTAAATTCAAACATACCTTGAAATTATAATCATGTCTATCTCAAACAGGGATAAAAATAAATCTACAAACTTCTAATTTTTAATCGCAAAAAAAATAATAAAAATTTTTACTTAAGTAAAAATGCGCCCTATAAGATGCATTTTTTTAGAGAGAAAGGAAATCAAGTCCTACATTGTGCGTTTTCACTGAAGTGGCAGTGAAAACGTGTTCTACGCGTTTTTCTTTCTCTCTCCAAAAATAACGTAGATCGATTAATTTTTAGGATTTCAGCATAATTTCTCAATTAATTTTTCCCAGCATATATACATAAATTAACCATATATATACTCTCCAATTTTTTATTGTTGCTAGTTCCATATTATGTGTGTTGCACGTGATTTTACGTGTTTATTTTTTCTTCAAATTTATTAAATAATATATTTTATCATTTAATTTTTTTTCTAATTAAAATAAAATTGTTCTCATTTATAATAAAAGTCTATTAATTTTGAAAAAAAATAATTTAAAGAATAACATACTATTTTAAATGTAATGAAAATAAAAAAAAGTGAGAAACAATCGATCATAAAATATTAATTAATTAGATTAAATAACTTGTTATTCGAATATGAGTCAAAATTTCACCTACAAAGAACCATTATTGTAATACTTTATTGCATTTAACATAATATTTCACAATACTGTGGTAAATAACATTTAAAATTATATAAAATATTATTAAAATAAAATAATAGTTAAATTATTGAATATCAAATAATACTAACTAAACATCTCAAATAATTATGAAAATCATACATTTTTTTGGTAATGGAAACCAAACCTATTGAATAATGCTAAGATGTGATTTTTTCTCCAATAATATTTTAGATGTTATTTTGAATGAAACTGCCCTACTAATACATATATTTATTGTGCTAAACATTAGTTTTTAATTGATATATAAGGCTTTGCTAGGAATGTGGCCCTATAAGTTTTAAAATTATGAAAATAAACCATCTTCAAGATTAATTATGGGAATAACTTGATTTCTACAGTAGAGTTGGGTGCCGCCACTTTCTCCGGCGGTAGCACCAGAATGAAGCGTGCAAGGTTAAAACGTTTAGGGACCTAATGAAGTAATTAACCTTTTTAGATTAGTTGAAAAAAAAGTGTCACATGATAGTGGCACCTAATTAAACTTTTGGTCTATTTCCATGTTAGGTCTGTCCCCTTTTGAAATTAAATTTAAATAGCCTTAAAAGATATAAGAATAAAAAAATTATGTTATTAAATAAAGAGAGATGGAGAGAATAAAAAACAAAGAAAATATGAAAGCAATAGAGAATATACTTTATTGATCAAAATGGGTGATTAGAATGCTTCATCAGAGTCTATATTTATAGGCATAAAAAGTATAAAAGAAGTAGAGATCTAATTCTAATAACTATTAGAATTTAAAGTATATTAAAACTGTATCTTGATCATGATGGACATCCACTTAATAAGATATTCATAACACTCCCCCTTGGATGTCCATTGATAGATAATGTACCTCGTTAAAACCTTATTAGGAAAAACCCTGTGGGATAAAAACCTAATTAAGAAAAAAGATTACACGATTTATAATACGCATAATATGCCGCCTCATTAAAAACCTTACCAGAAAAATCCAATGAGACAAAATCTTGGTTAAGGGAAAAAGAGTGCAACGCGTATTTACTTCCCTTCACGAAAACATAACATATTTTCTCATATTCTACGTATTCAATCTTGAATACTGGTTTTTCAAATAATTATTTGAATGTATTTCCTAAGCATTGATATTACCATTCTTTTAAAAGTCATGAGTTAGGGAAATTTGGGGAAATATATTTTGATCTCTTTAGGAGATTCAATAATAATCATAACAAACTTTAGTCATGATTCTTTTATAAAACACAAATAGGTATTTGGATTATTTTATAATCCTCCTTCAACTACTATTCACTAAGTCAAATTTACCACATATGTTCAAATTATTTCAATTCATATAAATGAATAATTTCTCGAGAATTTCAATATGCTTCTAGCATCCTAAATTCTTCAAGAATTTTAATATAAAATTTACTATATAGGGATTCATAAAAGGTTGTAACAATAACCATTAGACGCAAGTTAAATCTTATATGAATTGTGAATTTAATAATATATCTAAAGGTTATTGCATCCACCACAAAAGAATATTATATCTTTTTATAATCAATGCCAGGACTTAGTGAAAAATTTCATATTTTATTCTGCTTTTGCAAAATTACTTCAATTGCACCCTCACTGGCTTTATACTTTTAGGTATTTGGATACTGGTCCAAAAACTCCACAAATTTAATTGTACTTGAGTTGCATCTTTCTATTTTGATCAATTTATTCCATATCTATATTTCTCAATAGATTTATTCAAGATCCTCCTTTTATTTCATTATTTTAATAATAATATTGCATGCAAAATCATTATCAACCACTTTTATTATTTGGTTCCACATTTTCTTGAATTGACATAACTTATCGAGATCTCTTATTTTCATTATTTTAAAATTCAGTTTCAGGTACCTAAATCTCTTCTGAAGTTTTACTTATTAGTTATTACTTGGGTCTCTTCTAGAGCACCCACCTCCACTATATGACCATCTAGAAAAAAAATTAATCTTTAGAACAAATCAATCTATTATTTATTTTAACTGATTGTCCTACTGGGACTTTGATTCAAATTAAAATATTAGATGGTATATAACACTTGGTTATTCTCATTAAGGTTGTAAATACATCTACCAGTTAACTTATAATGAGTTATCCTTATTGAACTTCTGGTCCAGTTACTCTCCCCCTAACTCATTACAAGTTATTGTTTCTCTCCCCCTAATGTCGGGAAAACTATCGAATCAAAATTGTAATCACAAATCATGTAATAATTGAATCTCGAATACATTCAAAGTATCTAATAATATAAAGAAATTTGTAATTAATATATATTCCCAACTTTATTTGAGGATTCACTCATCTTTGTGCATTGTGGTGAAGCAATTTGAACATATACGCACATACAAAAATTCAAAGATGAGAAATATTTAGCTATTGATCAAAAACCAACTTTAATGGGGAGTATTTATAACTTATTGGCTTGATGCGTACAATATGTAAATCAACATAATCTCATGTTGAAATAGAAAGTTTTGTTCTCATAAGTAATAATTTATCTATTAGTTGGAGGCATTTGATAAACAATTCAGCTAAATCATTTTGTGTGTGTGAACATGAGCTACAGGATGTTCAACTCTTATCCCAATTGACATGCAATAATTATTGAAAACTTGTGATGTAAACTCACCAACATTAGTAAGATGAATTGTTTTAATTGCATAATCTGAAATTAATCATTTAAACAAGCAATGTTGCAAACGACAGGCTGCAAATTGATAACACATATGTGATTATTTTGTAGATGCATCTACCAAAATCATATAATATCTGATGAATGGATCCATATTCATTTCAGAAATGCAAGACATTAAATCTTAACTTTAGCTAGCGAATTTCTAATAATCAATTTTCATTGAGAACAAGCAACATATGATAATTCTTTTAAATTAAAGAATCTTCTGGTTCTTTAATGGATGTCTATATGAATTCTCAATTAATTTTCGCATCATATACAATTCAGGATGGCCTAACTGGTCATGCCAAGTAGTAAATACATTTGTATTAGTAAACTTCTGGTTTACTTTAACATGTGTTTCGATTGTACTAAATTGTAACAAATTAATAATTTTACTATCATTTCTTTTACTTTATATTCACATATAAGTGCTATTGTGACATTTACAACAGGAAATGTCTAAATCAATGTGAATATTATAATGCCACTAAGTCAACAAAATAAATATAATTTCTAAATAATTATATGCAATATTCGCTTCAGGGAATATGCCAAAATCTTCAAATATCTAAAAAAAAAATTGCAACTTCAGGTGCATCCAACCATACCGAGTTTTAGATAGAATTATCATATTTCATTGCTCATAAATAGATCTTTCACAGTCAAATATTTTGCTTTCAACCCCTTAATGGGGATGATGACAAAAGAAGATCACAAAGATTATAAAATAAATATAAATTAATAACACAATCCTCTCTTTTTCATCTTTTTAAAATAGATATTTATAGCAATAGTGATTCATATGAAATATACTATTTTCCTCATTCACAATCTCAATATAAGATCCATTATAAATATCTTTAAAAACCAATGGATAACTATCACAAGATATTAATATATTAGCTCATTTAGAGCTTTCGACTAATTTTGTACTATCAAATATTAGAATAATATTTGTTTATTTTAGTACCAAATAAGATAAATACTTTCTATCTATAATGATAGTTTTATTACTGCATTCTCATATCATTCCTCAAAGAATATTAGCAGAAATAAAATATTTGGGTATATGCCACATGTGGCCAATAATCTTTCATATCACATTGATAACATAAGTTATCTTTACCTTTTGAAGAGTTATCTTGAGAACTCTTATTGTTCTCTTATTTATTACTATGCTCCCACTTTTAGTGGTCCATGAGTATATCTTTTATTTTCTCTATGTTTACATTCACTTCGCGGATTGCAACAACTCTGGTAGGACAGACTTGCCTCTATTGATTTTTTATTTCATAATCACCATCGTAAACATACGTGGACTTTAAATCAGAATCTATCCATTCATGTTGTCATGATTATTCTCCAATTACAATAAATATGATATAACAAATAAAACATAGTAAAATATACCTGAAGATCTTTAAAATCATCGTCATCACCTTGATTATTATCACGAGCATCCATTCTAAGATTGAATATTTCAACATCCTAAAGATTGATTTGTGGGACGACTTTGAAAGATTTTGAAAAAATAGAGAATCATCGTGCTAATAACGTGTTATAAAATAAAGAGAGATGGAGAGAATAAAGAACAAATAAAATATGAAAGTAATAGAGAATGTACTTTATTGATCAAAATGGGTGATTACAATGCTTCATCAGAGTCTCTATTTATAGGCATAAAAAGTATAAAAAAAGTAGAGATCTAATTCTAACAACTATTAGAATTTAAAGTATATTAAAACTTTATCTTGATCATGATGGACATCCACTTAATAAGATATTCACAACAAAATAAACCCTTCTCAATTTTTTAATTTTTTTAAAACAATAAAATTAAAAATATATATAATTCATATTTAAATTAACCAATATGTCTCTCAAAAATTTTCCTCAAGTTTATTTAAATTCAAAGTAGTTTTTAAAATGATAGTAGAACAAAATAATTATACAAATATCAATCTTCATACAATAGGAAAACAATTAGATTATATTGAGAATTTGGTGGAAAGTCAACTGATTAGGAAAGAACCAGTAAGAGAGATAACCGAAAAAAGTTCTAAAGAACCAATATTTACACCTTATGAGATTCCAAAACCTTTCCAAAAATCCCAAAATGATTTCTTAACAGAAATCCAAAATAGACTTCATGCTCTGGAAAGTTACAAGTCTGAATTAATTTCCCTTGAAACCCCAATACAAACCCAACATTCAGTAAATACATTACACCAATCCTCGCAATCTGACTCTGACCAGTCAGATGAACAACAAATTAACAAGATGACTTGGAAAGAACCAAAAAGATTATATTATCCAAAAACCACTGCACTTGATCTTAACATAGAAGAAAAACATGTTTTCCAAAATAAATACATTGCTAATACAATTTATGAATGAAATATAGATGGAATGTCTGAATACAATATTCTTAGTTTATTACAACAAATGACAATGGTTTCAAATGTTTATAAAACCCAAAATCAAAATAGATTAATCAGTGATCATGCTATAGCTAATCTTTTAGTTGTTGGATTTACTAGTCAATTAAAAGGATGGTGGGATTATGCACTCACTAAAACTCAACAGGAAGAAATTTTAAAAGCAATAAAAAAGGATGACCAAGGAAGAAAAATCCAAGATGCAGTAGCAACTTTAATTTTCTCAATCTCTAAACACTTTGTAGGAGATCCTTCTCATCTTAAAGATAGAAATTCAGAACTATTATCAAATTTAAAATGCAAAAAATTAACTGATTTTAAATGGTATAAAGATGTCTTTATAACTAGAGTTATGCAAAGATCTGATAACCAACAACCTTTTTGGAAAGAAAAGTTTCTAGCAGGACTTCCCACTTTATTAGAAGAAAAAGTTAGAAATCAAATAAGAGAAAATTACAGAAGTATTATTCCATATGAAAAGCTTACATATGGTGAACTAATTAGTTTCACCCAAAAAGAAGGGTTTAAATTTAAATAAACTTGATGAAATTTTTTGAGGGACATATTAGGTAATTTAGATAATATTTTTATTTAGTTTTTTAAGTTTATTTTTTTAAAAAAATAAAAAAATGAAAAGGGTTTATTTTTGTTATTCTTATACCTTTTAAGGGCTATTTAAATTTAATTTAAAAATGAGACAAACCTAACATGCAAATAGACCAAAAGTTTAATTAGATGCCACCATACTCTCATGCGAAACTCTTTTCTCATCCAATCTAAAAAGGTTAATTACTTCATTAGGTCCCTGAACGTTTTGTCACTACATGCTTCAGTCTGGTGTCGTCAATTTGTTAGGAGGCACACAAAAAATTGCTTTTTTGGGGAGGATTTTTAGGGTGGTGCCGTTGGGAAAGTAGAAGCACCCAACTCTATTGTAGAAATCATGTCATTCCCATAATTAATCTTGAAGTTGGATCATTTTCATAATTTTTTAAACTTATAAGGTCATATTCCTAAAAAGGCCAGTATATAACTATAACACTAATTATGTGATTTTTTTTTTATAAACAAATTGGGATTTTTGCTTTCATTGATCCAAAAACCAAACAAAAATTAAACAATGCAGATACAGGTCCAAAAAGTAACAAAATCACAGCCCAAAAAAAAAACCCAAAAAAGAAACAGTAATTGAAAACACAAATAACAGAAAGATTACGCAAAAACTAAAACAGGAAGAATCTAGAAGCAAAAAGACACTGACACTTACACCCAATCAAATACGTTGCTTTTCCCCGTCCCAACAAGTCTTCAATGTTCATAATTGACAATTTCACAAAAAAGGAAGGAGCATCCAACAGATAGACCAAACGTCTGAAAAACTCCTTACCCCCAATCAATTTCCTTCTCCTCCTCTTTCAATTCGGTTCTCTCGGCCTCCCCCTCACCCTCCTGGTATAAACAGTCGAAGAAGCATTCCCCTCCAGGTAAGTCGATTTCCCCCCTTTTAGCTTTTCTGTCGCAAGAACATGAGATAATTCAAAATATGGATCCAAAGTCTAATTAAGTGATAATAACTATTACATTGATGATAAAAAATATTATTAATAAAATTATTATATTATATTATAGTATTGATATTATAGATTTAAAAAATATGAAAAATAGATAATACAAAATATCAATTCTTAATTGATCAATTTTATTTATCTTAATTTCTCAAAAGATATGAGTCATACTATTTGTTGAGTCAGAACTTGTGTTAAATCGAACCGATTTGATTAGATGCAATTAGTATTTATAAAAATTTAATATTTAATTTAATTATAAAATATGTTTATTTTCTTTTACGTCTTGGCATATAAATTAATAATAAATAAATTTATACATTATAGATTAGATTACCAATATATTGCTATGATCTTTTTTATATATAATGTTAACCTCACTCAATTAATTTTATTAATTATAAAAAATTGATTTTAATATTATTAATTATTATATTTAATTTTATAAAATCATATTTATATATATAAATTATATTCATTTAATTAAAAATCTTGGATTTTTATTATTTTCAATTTATCCAATGCAATGATTTTATAGATTTATAATTTTATTAATTAATAATTTATTATATTATTTTTTAAGAAGAACTTTTATGACCAAATTAATTAATTTCACATTAGTATATTATCGTATTAATTAATGCTATTTTTTATTATCATGTAATAATACTAATAAATTATTATTCTAGTGTTTAATGATAAAAGATATTCTCACCAATTACAAAAATTTCTTCAAACTCGTGCTTTTATATATATTAGCTTCTAGTATTACATGCGTTGCATGTGGTTTTACACATTTGATACTCAATTAGTTTTTTTAAATATCATATTTTTTAAGGGTAAACTATATATATAAATAGTCACCCAACTATAAAAAAATGTTTATTTTAGGCACCAAAAGTAAAAAGTTTGTAATTTAAGCAATCACGTTATATAATTCGATCATTTTGATCACTCCTATTAAAATAAAAAAGATAAGCTAACGTAACAGTTAAAAATTAGTATAATAACAAAATTAGCCCTAAACTTTTACATATCATATGGGTTTAGTAAAAATTTTAAAAATTAATGCTCAAAATTTACAAATATTATCAATTTAATCCTAATTATAAAAAATTCAAAGAAATATATGAAAATACATAAATATTTTTAAAATACATAATAATAAATTTAAATTTAAATTAATATTAAATTAAATATAAATAATTATATTAATATTAAATAATAATAATAACCAGTCCCTCTCCCCATCCCCCACCGGACCTCCCCTACCACCGTCCCTCTCCCTCTCTCTCTCTCTCCCTCTCCCCCATACCCGTGTACGCAAAAGAGGGATGGTGAAACAACCCTTTTTTTCTTCAGTGTATTAGCTTTTTTTTTTTATCTTCTTTTTGGTTCTATCTCACTGACAAGAAATATGGTGACATCTCTACTGTTACTTCCCCTTCTTTTTACAGCTAGCTTCCTTACTGTTTACTTTTATATTTCCTGCAAGAAGTTTCATGCATGGCTTCAATCTTTCTTCCCTAAAACCTGTTCATCATCAGGATCAGTTGTGACATCTGATTCCAAGGCTGCCACTCAGGAAAAGAGAGATTCAAACAAGGTAGTGGAGCTGAAAAGGGTTTTCGCCACCTTTGACAAGAACGATGATGGGTTCATAATGAATCAAGAATTGAGGGAATCACTCAAGAATATAAAGGTGTTGATGACGGAGAAAGAGGTTGAAGATGCGGTAGTGAAAGTGGATGCTAATGGAGATGGGCTGATTGGTTTCGATGAGTTTTGCATCTTATGTCAGGCCATGGATGGTGGTGATGCAAGTGGTACCAAATTCAAAGATGATGGAATGAATGAAGAAGAGGAACTGAAAGAGGCTTTCGATGTGTTTGACATAGACAAAGATGGGTTGATTTCGTTTGAGGAATCGGGATCTGTGCCGTGTTCTCTGGGGTTGAAAGAAGGGACAAGATGAAGATTGCAAAGCAATGATAAGAATCTGCAAAGGTGGAAGCAATGGCTGCCTATAGGTATGCAAAAAAATTCAGAATCGAAAAATCAAAGTCAACCGCCACAACCCATAAGTCATAAACTCATAACTCATTTTACAAATTCAAGCTCAAATTTAAACTTAATACTCTTCAACCTCAAACCCTTTAAACCTAATATCCTACCAATTAATATAAGCAAATGGTAGCAATAGCATATATCAAAGTAAGGATACATTTGCCATATAAGAAAATAATATTTTTGAGTTCATTAAAAATTATTTTATTTAATTTTTAATATATATTTTAATGAATTTGAAATAAAATTAAAATTAAAATGATATGATATGATATAGTAAATTGAATAAAGAACATAATTATGTGAAAAAAAAACTAAAAGAAGATAATTTTATTTCCCAACTAAAAAAAATCAAAAATTGAAAATTAAATTGAACTGAACCGAAGTTCATTTTATTCGATTTTGTTTCTTAGGTTGGTTCGGTTTATTTGGTTTAGGTGATTAATTCAATTTATTTTATTTTTTATATAAAAAAAACCAAACCAACTGAACAGATCGAATGCACACCCCTACCTACAAGGCTCTCGTGTATGCAAAAGAGGGATAATGGTGGGGGAGAGGAGGGGAGGGTTTTTTTATTTTTATTTAATATTAATATTAATATAAAATTCAAAATTTATTATTATATATTTTTTAAATATTTATGTATTTTAATATAGTTCTTTGATTTTTTTTTTTAGAATTAGGATTAAATGAATAACATTTGTAAATTTTGAGAGTTAATTTTTTCGATATAATATGTAAAAGTTTAGGACTAAATTTGTTATTATATCGATTTTTTTAACTGCCACGTCAGCTTGTTGTTTGTGATTTTAACAGAAGTGAATAAAATGACCACACTGTAACGTGGATGCTTCAATTTCAAACTTTTTACTTTCAGTGCCTAAAATAAAAAAAATTTTATAGTTCAGTGATTATCTGTGTAATTTACCCAATTTTTAATTGCAATAGTTAGCGTAAAATCATATTTCTTATTTGAATTATTGAATATAACTAAAATATATTAACTTATCCGTTCAAATATTACAATATAAAGTTGCAAACAATAATTAAAACATTTTTAACATATTCAACATACAATATAGTTTACTTGTAATTAATGCAAAGTAACATTATTCAAAATAATAACTAATTAATATAATTAACTCTAATATTAAATAATTGATACTTAATATGCTATTAATTCTATTTAAGTAATAACTCTATTTTATAGTAATAAAATTAGCATAATATCAAAAACTTTTAACTAATAATTGAATTTTATAATTACAATTATCACAATTTTTTATTAAATTTTATGTTTAAAGTTCTATTCAAGTGATAATTTTATTTTAAATTATCATATCTACTCTTTTTGACACAATACTTAGAATTATTCATAGCCCCTCCCCCAACCCATAAATAGGAGGATAATGCGCTTCAGCGCACTTAAACTCACGTCCTCCTGTATTGGCAACAATGGCCATGTCAATCTAGTTAGGACTCAATTGGCAACTTTATTTTAAAATTAGTAAAATCTTTTTTAAGTAATAATTGTAGTTTAATTTCTAATTAGCTTTTAATATGTAATTATTACAAATTCTATTAACTTTTTTAACTAATAATTCTAATTTAAATAATATAATTATTTTTAAATATAAATTTAGTAATATGATAAAAAAATATATGTTTATTATAGGTATAGATTGATAAATTTATCACTAATGGAATAAGTAAATGAAAAATTATCAAATCAACATACTAAAATATAGAACAAATCCAATATGAGCACAAAACTCGTTCTTAAAAACTTAAATTTGAGACTTCAAAATTAAAACAAAAAAATCATTTTTATTATCATTTGCCTAATCCATAGACAAAATATTAAACAAAAGAAAACATGGAAGTGTAGGTCTCCTTAGACCTGTCCATGGCCAGGCAGCCCGGCCCGACGGCCCGCCCGAAATATGGGAGGGTTTGGGTAAAAATATAGGCCCGAAATATGGGCTTGGGCAAAATTTTAGGCCCGTTTAAAAAATGGGCCGGGCCTCGGGCAAGATTTTTTTGGCCCGGGCCCGGCCCGGCCCGAAAAATATTAAATATATATTTTTATTTTTAAAATATAATAGTTTTTTTTATTTTAAGTTTATTTACTTTCATTTCCTTGACTAGTGTTACAAAATAATAATAATAAAACATCAAGTTTGTTTTACTAATCAAATGTTAGATTTTGTTACAACAATTAATACAATTAATACAATTAATAATTTGATAAATTTACTAATCAAATATTAGATTTTATTACAACAATTAATACAATTAATAATTTGATAAATTTACTAATCAAATGTTAGATTTTATTACAACAATTAATACAATTAACAATTAATAATTTGATAATTTTACTAACAATTAATTTTAATAACAATTAGTTTTAATTTTATTAAAAAATAATTTTAATTTTAATTTTAATTAAAAACAGGCCGGGCCGGGCCGGGCTCGGGCCCCGTATTTTTTCTTTGGGCCGGGCCGGGCCTAGTAAACGGGCTGAAAATTTTTTGTGGGCCCGGCCCGAACCCGGCCCAGCCCGACCCATGGACAGGTCTAGGTCTCCTAGGTCTCCTTTTAAGCTTTACTGGGCCAACGCTCAAGAATTTATCAGTTACTAAACTTGTAATACTATATATGTTAGAGTTGTGTGACTCAAATTCTAAGAGATTGATTGCAAGCAAAGTTAAACAAAATATATTTTATTTCTAAAAGATTTAGTATTTTATTAGTTTAATATATTTAGCATTTATTAGCATAATATATTTGACATTGATTAGAATTAGGTTTTTTCAACTTATAAATAGATGTAGTCAAAACTCCTCTTGTATCATTCGAATTCAATATTAGTGAATTTTCTTCTCCTCATGCCGTGGTTTTTTCTCGAAAGGGTTTCCACGTAAAATCTGTATGTTATATTTTTCTTTCTTTTTCTTTGCGATCTTTCTACATTATCAATGTTTAGATTTTAACAAATTGGTATCAGACTATTTTTGGGTTGCTTGTTTCGATTGCAGTAATGGCGACAATGAAATATAATATTTCGTTGTTGGATTGCAATACCAGATTCTCTTTGTGGCAGATAAAGATGCAGGCGATTCTTGTGTAGATGGATTTGGAGGATGCCTTGCTAGGGGTAGATAAGATGCCTTCAACATTGACGGAGGAAGAGAATAAGCATAAAGATCGAAAGGCTTTAACGTAATTACATCTGTATCTGTCGAATGAAATTCTACAGGATGTGATGAAGGAGAAGATTGCCATTCCATTATGGGCAAAGCTGCATCAGTTATGCATGTCGAAAACCCTAACTAGCAAGTTGCATATGAAGCAACGCTTTTATGCTCATCGTTTGGAGAAAGGCGCGTCTGTGCACGAACACTTAATTGTGTTTAAAGAAATTCTCTCATACCTAGAGGCCATAGAGGTTCAGTACAATAAATAAGATTTAGGGTTAATTCTACTTTGTTTGGTGCCCCCGTCTTATTCAACCTTTAGATATACGGTTTTGTATAGCTGTAAATCTCTCAAAGTTGATGAAGTCTATGCTTCCTTAACATCGTATGACAAGATGAAGCATCTTGTGTCTGGATCTGACTCTCAGAGAGAGGGTCTCATTATTTGTGAGAGATAAGAACGAAATACTGATGATAATCGTAGGAGGACATAAGAACGAAATCCTCATGGTAAATCTAAGGGTAGATCAAGATCTTCAAATAGAGGTAAAACCTGTAAATTTTGCAAGAAAAAAGGGCACATTAAGTTTGAGTGCTATAAGTTGCAGAATAAGATCAAAAGGGAGGCGGTGGATCAAAAGGGAAAATAACCAGAATAATCCGGTGAAGCTGATGTTGTAGAAGACTACAGCGATGGTGAACTCCTAGTTGCTTCTGCCAACAACCCTAAAATGAGTAAGGAGTGGATTATTGATTCTAGTTGCACTTTCCATATGAGTCCTACAGAATTAGTTTACAACATATGAAACAGTTTCTGAATGTGTTATTTTGATGAGAAATAATGCTTCATGTAAAATCGCAAGTATTGACACAATCAAAATTAAGATGATTGACGAAGCCGCCAGAACACTTAGTGGCGTACGACATGTACTAGAATTGAAGAGGAATTTGATTTCGTTAAGTACTCTTGACTTAAAGGGGCACAAGTACACAACTGAAAGTGGGGTTCTAAAGATTAACAAGGGTTCTCTCGTTGTGATGAAAGGTCAAAGAAAGACTGACAATTTATATGTTTTGCAAGGTTCAACTGTTACTGGTGATGTAGTCGTCGCTTCCTCTTCCTTGCCAGATGATGATGTTACTAGACTTTGGCATATGCGTCTAGGGCATATGAGTGAGAACCACATGACATAATTGAACAAAAGAGGACTTCTTGATGGAAAATGCATTAGAAAATTGAAGTTTTATAGGCACTGTGTTTTTGGGAAGCAAATGAGAGTTTAATTCACCAGAGGAATCTATAACACGAAGGGAATGCTGGATTATATTCATTCTAATCTTTGGGGACCATCTAGAGTGCTTTCGGGGGGTGGCACTAATTATAGGCTAACGATCATTAATGAGTTTTCCAGAAAGGTTTGGGCATTCTTCCTGAAACAGATAGGAAAACTATGATCGAGAACAGACAGGAAAACAGATAAAACACCTCCGTACATATTTAAGGCTTGGAATCATGTTCTGATGAGTTTAATAGATTATGCAAATCAGAAGGAATCGTGAAACACTTGACAATTCTTCATACTCCACAGTAGAATGGCATTGTAGAACTGATGAATAAAACAATCATAGAAAATGTTTGATGTATGTTTTCGTATGCTTGTTTACCGAAGTCATTTTGGGCTGAAGTAGCCTCTACTGCATTTTTTTATTAACCAGTCTCCGTCCATTTCCATTGAGAAAAAGACTCCACAAGAGGTATGGTTTGGTAATCATGTTGATTATTTTGATTTGAAGATTTTTGGGTGTCCTACATATGCTCATGTTGATAATGGGAAATTAGAACCTAAATCAATTAAATGTGTTTTTCTTGGTTATAAAGGTGGTGTTAAATGATATAAGTTATTGTCTTGAAAATAATAAAGTTATGATTAGCAGAGATATTTTTTATGAAACTGCTATGCTGCCTAACTTATCTCTTAAAGACCTTTCAAATAAATACCAGCGAAGTCTAAGAACACATGTGAAGCAAGTGGAGCTATAGATTGATCCAGAATCTACAATAGAGTCTACTCTTCATGTTAGTACAAAAACTCAGAGTAGAGTTGTTTCTTTACCACAATATTCTGTGGTCAAGAACAAACTTAGAAGATACTTCAGATGGAGATTCTCAGAGATAAAAAAAAGCATGTAAATTGTACCTAAGTCAAAAAGGGTACATTGAGAAAGTTATTCTTAGGTTCAATATGCAAAATACCAAGTATGTTAGTACTCCATTAGCAGCCCACTTCAGACTTTCATCAGTTTTTTCTTCACAATCAAATGATGAGATTGACTACATGACACGTGTTCCATATTCTAGTGCAGTGGGATCTTTAATGTATGCTATGGTTTGCTCACGTCCAGATTTATCATATGCATTTAGTGCAGTTACTGCAGTTAGTAGATACATGGTGAATCCCGGTAAAGAACACTGGAAAGTAGTTCAATGGATTTTCAGATACTTAGGAGGTACTACTAATGTTTGCTTATATTTTGGAAGAACTAGAGATGGAGTCATTGGGTATGTTGATTTTGATTTTGCTGGAGACCTTAATAAAAGAAAATATCTCACCGAGTATGTCTTTACTATTGGAGGTTTGGCAATCAGTTGGAAAGCCACTTTGCAAACTACAGTTGCTTTGTCTACTACTGAAGCTGAGTACATGACAATTACCGAGGTTTGTAAAGAAGTTATTTGGTTAAAAGGACTCTTTGGTGAACTTAGCAAAGACCTTCAGATCAGTACAATATTGTGTAATAGTCATAGTGTCATCTTTCTTACGAAGAATCAAATGCTTCATGAGAAAATAAAGCACACTGACGTTCAATATCATTTTGTGCATGATATTATTACTCGTGGTGATATTGTTGTGAGCAAAGTTAATACGCATGATAATTCTGCAAATATAATGACTAAGTCACTTCCTATAACCAAGTTCGAGTATTGCTTGGACTTGGTTGGTATCCATTGTTGAAGAATACCCTTAAGGGGTTTCGTGGAAGAGGTGAAGAACTTGTTCATTGAGAGTTCGTGGTGAAGAACTTGTTCGTTGAGAATTCGTGTCAATGTGGAGATTGTTAGAGTTGTGTGACCCAAATTCTAAGAGATTGCTTGTAAGTCAAGTTAAACAAAATATATTTTCTTTCTAGAAGATTTAGTATTTATTAGTATAATATATTTAGCATTTATTAGCATAATATATTTGACATTGATTAGAATTAGGTTTTTTCAACCTATAAATAGATGTAGTCGAAACTCTTCTTGTATCATTCAAATTCGACATTAGTGAATTTTCTTCTTCTCTACTCGTAGTTTTTTCTTAAAAGGGTTTTCACGTAAAATCTGTATATTCTATTTTTCTTTCTTTTTCTTTGTAATCTTTCTACATTACCACTATCGACGTTTAGATTTTAACAATATATAATATATTATCTGCATTTCTTCTCGTGCATTTACCTATGTCACAGAAAACATCTCAGCTCTTTGAATCTTCACCCAACAAACTGGCGAAATTTTCCATCAAAAAAAGAAAATTCATTTCCTACATAAAAGGATGATGACAACAGCAGCAAGAACAACAATCAAAGTTCATAGGTTACATAGAAAACATTAAAAACTCAAAATTATGTAACACACATATATATCATCCTAAAACATCTATGAAGTTCTCTCAGTCAATCCCATTCAACATTCATCACACATTTCTAAATATGACTGGGAAATCTGAGACACACCAAGTCTTCCTGCTTCATCATCTTTGCTTATGTATCCCCTTTGAACACGACTAGGAGCACTAATTGTCTTGAGCTTTAACTTTTCCTTCCCATGTCTGTTTCTTCTTTGGTCCCTTTTAATCACCTGTTTCTGAAGTTTCTCCGTTGAGATGGACTTAACAATACTTCCATGCGTGAAATGGTTCATCCCCGAATTCTGCTCACCGCTCGGTGGAAACTTGTGGTGGCTTGGCCCAGAAGAGGCGTCAGAAGCCATTGAATCATCGCTCTCATCTTCATTGTAGCCATTGGGACACTGGTGGTTCTTGTGATGGCTTTCCTGCTCGAAAGTATTATAATCATTTTCATGGATGGAGGAGCCAATGTACATGGTCCAACCAGACTCTCTGCTGCTTTGTTCTTCAGTTTCAAAGCTTGTGAGGATATGAGAAGCCTCCATGGTAGGTAGAGTCCAGAGGTAGCAGACAAGGTGGAAAAGCAAAACTAAAATAGGAGGAAAGTCTTGGGAGTCTTGCCCTTCATCAAACAAGTGCACCTTTACGTGTCCGACATGTGTATGTTGAACTTAAATGTCCGATATAAATACTTAAAAAGAGAAAGGGAATCGTAGCTTTACATACATTGGTGGAAAGAAGCTAAGTTTTAACACCGCTCATAAATCATCATAAAATATACATTATATTTCTAAAAGGAAAATCGAATTCAAATTTTAGAAACAATAAAAAAATAGAATTTAAATTTTAAAAATAATATGGTTAAAAGAGATAGACTCAATCTCCAAATATAAACTATAAAATCAAGCGGAAAAAAAACACTGCTCATAAAGCTATTGCAATGAATGGATCCTAGCACCATCACTTCTCTGAATTTAACCACTAGATGACAAACTTTTGGTGATAGATATGTTACTGTATCTCATAAATGGGATGGAAATATCAAAGTTCTTAAACGTGGAAGAAGGAAAGGAAAAAAAGAAGAAGGTAATTCACTTTGTTATACTATCCTTTTTTTACCTGAAAATACCCAGAGCCTTTACTTCTCCTGTGAATCTCATTAATCACAATCAGCTTTTCTTTTATTACGCCTAAGTTTTAATGTATATAGTTTTATGCACTCATCAACAAGGAGATTTTGTCACTTTGTTTTAATGCATGGGGAGCTTATGATGTTGGGGAAAGATTGTTTTAGATGCTTGCCTTGTATTTTTGTTATCTGTGTCAATGTTTCACAAAAAGCAACCCCATAGTCTTCCTGTTACTTGGGAAGATTTTGGGAGTAACTTTTTCATTTTCCCTAAGGGCTGCTAATTGATCACATTTATCACATCAATACAAGGCTTTGGAGATGCAAGTAGTTGTACTAAATCTTGACTTTTATCAAGTAATTTGTCCATAACTCACCAAATCATCCGACTTAATGAGCATGCTTTGCTCATCATTAGGTGGCCATCCCTATAGTTTTAAGCATTTCCTTTCTCATTAATTGCATCTCAACTGTTTATCTGGATATACATATATATATATATGCATTTAAAGCAATTTACATGTTTTGAACAAAAGAAGAAGAAGCAATTTACATGTTGAGCATGTAAACATATTTGGATTTCCAGTGCTGACTGTTGAAAGAGACCTTCAATGAGTCCAGGGATGTTAGCCTGGTAACTGAGATCAGGGCCAATTATTTTTCCAGTTTCAAGTTTTTGTAATTAGCCTAACTATGAGCTTAAATTAGGCTATCTTAAATTATATAAATCATATGATATATTATTATATTTGTTAGATGTATGAAAAATGAAGACACTCAAGTAGAAAGTAAGGCCACTTCAATTTCACTTAGGAGGTCATTGACAAATTTGACAAATTTCATGATATGATTAGTCATTGAAATATTCATTGACAATAATCAAAACTTGTTGAGTCGAGTAATAAAAAGTTTAATATTTTTAAATAAAATTTTAAATTTAAATATTATGAATGAAAAAAACTAAACATTAAAAGAACTTTCCCGCTATTGAAATCCTATTAAACTCGAGTGTCGAAACTCAATTATCGGATAAAATGGCATCTTTCAATTTTAACTAGGGATTACAAGGGGAAGTGACTAGGTTGGGGAAGGGGGACGGCTGCATGAGCATGCAAGAAAGAGGGTGTGATTGAGAATCTGAAAAGGTATCTGAATTTTTGTCATTTTCCCATTTTAGAGGAATGGGGCCTCTGTCAGTTCTCCCACAATTGCAAATTGTCATTATTAACATCTTTGGGAGATGAGGGCTAACTGCTATGGTTATTTTGCTTCAGCTTTTGCCTTGAAGCTTGTGATTTAACCTACTTGATTTTGCAGATGGGCATCCAAATAATGTCATCACTCCGATTTCTTGTCTCTTATCTGCCAAGGGTACGGTGATTTTACTAGCTATTGGTGAAAACAAATTGGTTTTTATTATTGTATTAATTGTTAAAAAAATGGGTAGCCTTAATTTGAAAATACTATGATCTTAATAATTTAGAATTTGTAAATATATTAGAATTAAAAACTTCGTAAGCTATTTCCTTTATTTATTATTATTTTTTTAAAAGTGATTTAAGAACACAAATTTTGTTAGAAGAGTGAAATTAATCCTATTGTTAGATCGAAATATGTATATAAATTATTAATACATATATGTATAAAGATTTAGAAAGAAAGTTGTTATCTTATTTATCTAATTTAATGGAAAAATCTAAATATTTTTTTAATTTAGATAAAATATGAAAATATTTATTAAATTTATTTTTAATTCAAAAATATCTTTAGGTATTAAATGAGATAGGTTGGGCTAATCTAAATGTTCCTAGTTCATTTTGTGGACGATTCTATTTAAGTCTTATATAACATTTAAATTACTAATAATATATAAAAGTCTTACAATATTAAAAAGTTTCGGTGGATCAAATTTTATCAAGAAGGAATAAATTGGTACTTAAAAAATGCTTTTGCTAAGGTTAAAAGGATAGAATATACACATTGATTTCCAGAGGTCTAGCCTCAATTGATTGCATCTTTTACTTTAGTCTCACTCGATAAGGATTTTTTCCAATTCACTAATTTGAGTTGTTATTCTTTAAGGAGAAAGTGTAACATTTACAACTTCTTATCTTTCAAGACTTAGATAAAAACATTTCTAAGGTGGGTGTTTACAAAGTTTAAGTTCTCTCAAAGATAGAATAAGACCTTATTGATACAAGTGTCAACAAGGGAGGAGAAGGCGTTGGTGCAAGGAAGGTTGGTTCACCTAAATAAATGAAGAGCCAGAGAAAGAAGGAAGATAAGGTAGAAAAGGAGATTGAGTGCTATGAAGCCTTAGGGTTGCTGAAAAGCGAAAAAGATCATTTTCTCATCGTCTTGGAGGGTATTTATTGAAAGGGAGGTCTTGTACCCAGTGATGCCACGTCACCGACAAATCTAAGACATAGTGATTATACAGTCAGGTGGTGGTGTCGTTTTACGTGAGTTATCGTCGAGTGTGGTGCGACTCTGACATAATACGAGGTTGTTACGCCTAGTGGTCCCTTGGTGGTCTCCTCTTGGAGGTGAGTGCCTTCTTCCTAAAAGTTGAGTGTTCCTTTTCCAAACAGCTTGAACCGTCCTCATCCTCTAGGCCACCCGCTTTTAGTGGAAAAGCACCCACCTCCAAGAGGAGACCACCAAGGGATCACTAAACGTAATAACCTCGTACTATAGCAGAGTCACACTACACTTGATGATAACCCACGTACAACAACATTATCAAGTATGATGCAGCTCTATCATAATCATTTAAGTTCTTATGTGAAAAACACACCATATTAATCCCTCAAACATTAAAAAAACACATTAATTAAGCTGTTTGATTAATAATTTTCGTTGTTAACCATTATTTTGCTATTGTGACCATTAATGGCCGTTGAGGTGACCATTGTGATGTTAATGTGACAATCCACATAAACAAAAAAAAAAGAAACTATTAAAAAATTTAAGGCTAGAATTAACCTAAATAAATTATTGTCTAAGTTGATTGAATTTAAACACCATTTGGTTGAATTCTTTTTAAAATACAATTTTTTATATTATAGAAAAATTAAAAATTTTAAAAAAATATTATAAAAGTTATTTAAAAAATTAGAAGTAGTTGTTCTTTTTATCTCACAATGGTTCATTTTCGTATAAGTTATAACCCAAAAATAAGAAACAATTTGTAGGATAGCAAACTGAAATGGTCTCACAAAAGCTAATAAAATCAAACCCATCATCATATGATAAAAAAATATTATATTTTATTATATATGCTAAAAAATTATTATTATATTTTTCATTTCTTTTTTATTTTATTTTATACACATGTTTGACAATAACAATAAATGCTTTTTTCAAAATTATAATTTTACATCCTGCATTGAAATTAACAGTTGATAGAAATATGATCTTGAAAGTATATTAAACACCAATTCCACAATTAACAAATTAGATAAAAAAAATCAATAGAAACAAATTCTAAAACTTATAAAAAAAATTGGGATTTATCTATTGTGAGATAGTAAGAAAGCAAGAACCACCATTTTTTTATTTTTTATATTTCTTTTACAATTTTTAATAATAAATTTTTTAAAATTTTTAAAAATTATGTCCATAATGAATCTAGACATTATGTTCAAATTCAAATGAATTTGGATGTTCATTTGTCCAAGTTTATTCTAGACATAAATTTGTAATATTTTAAAAAAAATTATTTTGTGCCATGTTAACATCATTGCTGACATGGATTGTCATTTAGCATCATGACAACTGACTCAACAATCATTAATAGTCACGTTAGCACAGTAACGATTAACAACAAAAATCATTAGTCAAAGGGCTTAATTTGATGTGTTTTTCACACACAAAAAAAGCTTTATTGTGTTCTTTTAAGTTTAGAGACTTTTCTGACCCTTAATAGGATTGTTCAAACATTCAATTCGACTATTAATCAAATCGAACTAGTATTAAATGAATTAACTAAAATTTCAAAACTCTTATGTTAGAATCGTAAAATAAGATCTTGATACAAAACTTAATAAAACCAAGATCTGTCATGTCAGATCATCAAGAACATGACTATATACGGAAGCGTACTTGAATCCATTATCGGAGATTACCCAGAAGGTTTTGATCTTCCAAGAAGATAGTTTTTCTCTTAGTATAAATTTCTGATGGGGATGGAAAAGACATATGAGATTACCCTATTTCTTAGGGACCATTACCTCTTTAAATAGCTGATTATTAAATCAATTTTGGGTATTTATAATTTGGCCTCTCTTCAAATTATAAATACAACTTATGGTGTCTACACATTATTTCCATAACACTTTAATACCTATGATACTTGTAACATAGTTGGTCGCTTAATTTTGTATCACATTTTATAATAGCATTATACATTATACATTATACATATGTACCCATAATTGAGGATTTTAATCTAACAATCTCCCACTTGGGCAACATATGTTTCCTAGTAAATGTACAACTTTATGAGCTTAAAATTTGCTATCATATAACAAGTATTCTATAACAATCTCATCCATCAACTATATTTGTATAGGATCAAAGCAATCTCTGTCATATCAATCATGACTAAACTCATCAATGGTCACATATGTAACACCCCTAACATATATCCGTCGCTGAAACAGGGTTATAGAGTATTACCGGGATTTGCATATCAAATATAGACATTTCATATAATTTATTATTCACATCAAAAATAAATCATATACAATCATATTGTCTCTTATATAAACCATCGAGGCCCAAATTATGAATTAGAAACTAGTTGGGACAACACCGAAAACTCAGAGAATTTTTCACAAAATATCAAAATTTTCCAAAGTGCAGGGGACACACGCCTGTGTGGCCAGGCCGTGTGTCTCACATGGACAAGAGACACGCCCGTGTCTTAGGCCATGTGGGCATTCGAAATAGGGACACACAATCGTGTCCCAGCCCGTGTCCAAACTAGGGTGCTCTCTAACTTGGGTCACACGGCCAAGCCATACGCCCATGTGCTAGGCCGTGTGAAACATACTGACTTGCAATAAATAGGTGCAGAGGTCACACGACTAAGCCACACGCTCGTGTGCTAAGCCATGTCAACAATTTTGAGCATTTTGTTTTGAAATTTTAAAGATGTAGGGGACACACGGCCAAACCAGACGCCCATGTGCTAGGCCGTGTGTCACACACCACTGAGACACACGTTCGTGTCTCTGTCCGTGTGGACGAAATAGGCCATCTTCAAGCTTTATTTCTCACCCAATTTTGGTATCAACCGAAACATAACAATTTTGCATAATCACAAGTCACAATATTACCTTCAATTCAAGCCAAATTCAAGTTTAATACATGTCATAACACCCCATATGTCCAATTATTCAATCTTACCTAATTGACCACATAAACATATATGTATATATTACTAACCATATTATATCAAACCATTCATCAATATATCCATAAATTATTCACCACTCAACCGTATCAAACACAACAACATGATAGAACCACACATATATACATATCAAAATATGTCCAACTCAAGCCATTCTAATGGCTATGTACAACAAAATAATAGTAAGCCAACATTGACCAATTTACCCTATACATGCCATTATAACCAAAATTAGTTTTCTATATCTACCGAAATGGGCCGATGGATAGTGTGAGATATCTCTGCCAAGTTTCCAACCCGACGAGCTTCTGAATTACTATAAAACAGAGAAAATAAAATAGAGTAAGCATTTAATGCTTAGTAAGTTCGTATAACGGGAAATTAACTTACCATTCATTTACATTTAAGGTAAGCATACAAGTCATACTCAAGCTAGTTGGCCAAAAGCCCTAGCACATATCCTCACCAATCATGTTAGATATATATTTCATATAATTGTCAAAGAACATGTATGAGCTCAACACATATCAAATTTTCATGTTCATAACTTTCCACTTATTGTGTTCATATATCAACTCCATGTATTTCATGTATAGACCGGTAATGATTCATTTCGAACTCATATTTTCTCATGTCAGGATTTTGCCTATTGAATCATTGAAAATATCGATGGATACATGGGAGTACAAGCTAAGTGTACAAAACTGTAATTCGTCAATTTATATTCAGAAATGCTCATGTGAGCATATAAACGGGAAGCTTAGGAGAGAAAATTAATCAGGAAGCTCATGAAAGAGCCTTTAATCAGAAAGCTCCGAAGAGCCATATATCGGGAAGTTCATAAGAGTTGTGGTGTGTCTACAACACATGTAGGATCACAACCAATCGAGATGCTCCGAAGAGCTATCAACGGGAAGCTCGTAAGAACCATATAACGGAATGCTCATGAAAGCTAATATCGGGACGTTCATAAGAGTTGTGGCGTGTCTGCAACACATGCAGGAACACAACCAATCTAGGAACTCTATATCTATCGAATTTCATTTATCCAAATGGGACCTAATACTTGTCAATTATTGTCGGATATGTGATCAATTTCATATGCATAGCAATTACACAATTCACATACACAACATTCAATTAAAACATATAAATATACAATTTAGTTACATGAACTTACCTCGATAAATGTTTGTGTACGCAAAATCTACTAATTCAACAATTTTTTTTTCCACGATCTGACTTTGTATTTAGTCTATTCGGATTTATATAAATGAATTTAACATCAATTTAATACAATTCATACTCAATTCAATCCAATACACATCTTTATAAAAATTACCATTTTGGCCCTAACTTTTAATTAATTATGATTTCGTCCCTAGACTCGGAAAATGAAATTCATGCAATTTAATCCTTATTCCAAGGCTAGAAAATTTATATATATATCAATAGCAGCCCATGAATTCTATAAAATTAATAATTTTCCATGAATTCAACATCTTTTCAACTTAATCCCTAAATCATGATTTCATCAAAATTCTTTAACAAAATACTTTTAAATACCCATCAACATCTCAAATTCATCATCTAATAACTAAAATCATATAAACTCATAAATGGTAACTTCCAAAATTTTCAATAAAATCAAAAACTAAGGTAAAGGTTAATTGGACCTAATTGTAACAATCTCAAAAACATAAAAATTTCAAGAAACGAGTAAGGATTTGACTCACATGAAGCAAAAATTGAAAAGCCAACTTAAGCTCTCTTCAATGTCTATTTTAGAACCGAAATTCATGGTGAAAATGTCTAAAAACTCTTAATTTCCAATTTGTTTCATTTTAATTTCAATGTATTTACAATTTTGCTATTAATTTGGCTTTATTTTATTATTTTCCTATGTTATGCCGCCTCATCCTTTCACTTTAGGCATATTCATGCCCTAAGTCCAGCCCTATATATTAGTTAAACTATTTAGTCACTTAACTACCATAATTAGTAAGTTTTGCACCTTTTTCAATTTAATCCTTTTTATCAAATTACACATGTAATAGGTAAAATTTCTTAACGAAATTTTCATATGATATTCCTATCATACCATAGACTATAAAATAATAATAAAATGATTTTTCTTCTAGACTCAGATTTATGGTCTCGAAACCACTGTTCTAATTTCACTGAAAATGGGTTGTTACAACATATACAAATATAGTTAAATGACATAGATCAATTATGGATGTGTAGCATGGAAATTACATGCAATGTGAACCAAAACATGCCTATTTCCAACTAGTCCTCTTTAAACTTAAGTGAGGTCAGTATCAAAATAACAAAACAGAGTGAATAAACTAAATACTTCATTTCTAATCAAAAAAATAACCAAATACATAAATGTCTGAAAACAAACATAAAGCAAATAAAATATAAACTCCCACTAGATCATGATATCCTCAAATAATGTAACACCCATATGAGCAGTGTGCTCATGAAAGACCTTGGGTGGTAAACCTTTTGTGAGCGGATTCGTTATCATGGAGTTTGTATCAATGTGCTCTATGGATATTTGTCCATTTTGCACTCTTTCTTTCACAACTAGGAACTTTATGTCAATATTCTTTAACTTAGATGAACTCCTGCTGTTACTGAAATATAGCACTGTTGACTTATTGTCACAAAATAATTTGAGTGATCTTTCTACATTCTCCAAACCAGGGTTCTTAAATATCTAATGGTCCATACCAGGGTTGCTTAAATATCTGTCTAACATCCTAACAATGTACATAATATCCGAACACGTACATACTTGAGCAAACATTAGACTCCCAATAACTGATGCATAGGGAATCTTTTGCATTTCCTAAATTTCAAGGTTACTTTTAGGTAATTGAGTAAGACTAAATTTGTCTCCTTTAATGACAGGGTGTCACCTAGTCTACAACTTTGCATGTCAAAGCTTTTGAGTACTTTATTAATATAGCTCCTTTGTAACAATCCAAGAATACCCTAAGATCAGTCTCGATGTATCTAAATTCCTAAAACAAAATAGGCGTCCCCAAGATCTTTCATCTAAAAATGCTTAGATAAAAACCTCTTGGTTTCATGCAATAAGCCTATATCATTAGCGACATGCAAAATGTCATCGACATATAGAACCAGAAATACGTACTTACTCCTACTAAATTTGTAATACACACAATCATCAACAATATTCATCTCAAAACTGAATGAAACAATTACTTGATGAAACTTGTGGTACCATTGGCGAGAAGCTTGTTTGAGTTCATAGATGAATTTTGTCAATTTGCAAACCATATTCTTTGGGTCTTCCGACTCAAAGTTTTCTAGTTGCACCATATAAATTGTTTCTTCAATGTCACCATTGACAAACGCAATCTTAATATCCATCTTATATAACTTAAGATCAAAATGAGTAACAAGAGCCATGATTATCCTGAAAGAGTCTTTCGATTAAACTGAAGAGAAAGTCTCTGTAAAATCAATGTCTTCTTTCTAAGTATATCCTTTAGCTACAAGACGCGTCTTATACCTCTCCACATTACCATTTGTATCCCTCTTGTTTTAAATATCCATTATCTTGCATAGACTTATACTCATCTTTCATGAAATCAATCCACTTTTGAGAATTAGAACTTTTCATGGCTTGACGAAAGTTGATTGGATCATCTTCCATCATTCCATTATCATCCTCATGTTTTTGGAGAAATACAAAATAATCGTCTGGAATAACATTTCTCCTTTCTCTTGTGGAACTCCTTAATGTCACTCGTTCTTGATGTTGTTAAGTTTGTTCTTCTGGAACAATTACATCATCTTGAATAGGGAGTTGTTTAACATTGTCTTGTTGAGGTCCTGGTTTCACTTCTTGATCACTGATAGTAATGAGAACTTGAACATCATCAAAAGTGATAGCAGGAACTAAGTTAGAATCTAATTCCTCCTCAAAAGCAATGTCATTGACCTTATTTCTCCCTCCAAACTTAACATCCTCAAAAAATGTTGCAATCCCATCTCAAAAATATTCCTAATTATGGGATCATAACACTTATAGCCCCTAGATCGCTCAGAATAACCCATAAAATAGTTGCTCATTTTTTTAGAGTCCAATTTCTTTTCATATGGCCTATAAGGCCTTGCTTTAGCTGGACGTCCCCAAATGTGAAAGTGCTTTAGACTAGGCTTTTGACCTGTCCAAAGTTCATAAGGTATTTTTGCAACTGCTTTAGTGGGTACTCTATTCAGAATGTAGTTGTTGTCTTTAATGTTTCTCCCCAATAAGACTTAGGTAAGGTAGAATGAGCAATCATGCTCCTTACCATATCCTTAAGAATCCTATTTCGTCTTTTAGCTACACCATTTATATTGGGTGATCCTGACATGGTGTATTGTGGGACAATATCGCATTCCTCTAGGAATTTCGTAAATGGTCCTAGACATTGTTCACCTGAGCCATCATATCTACCGCAGTATTCACCACCACAATCAAATCTAATATTCTTAATCCTTTTGTTGAGTTGATTCTCAACTTCAGCTTTATAAGCTTTGAGCATGTCCAGAGACTGAGATTTCTCATGAATGAGATATAGGTACCCATAACGGGAGCAATAGTGTATGAATGTTATGAAATATTGTTGACCATTATAGGATGTCAGAGGGAATGACCCACAAATATCAGTATGAATTAATTATAAAATGCCTGAAGATTTGTTGGCACTCAATCTCTTGGTTTTGGTCTATTTTCCCTTAATGCAATCGACACAGACATCAAAGTTTGTGAAGTCAAAGGACTCTAAAATACCATCAGACACAAGGCGTTCAACTCTACCTTTTAAGATGTGACCTAAGTGCTTATGCCATAATGATTTTGCATTTTCCTTATTTAATTTGCGTTTAATACCACATGATTCCACATGCAAGGTTTCATTATAAGATGCAACTATTTTTAGCAAATAAAGGTTATCATAAGTATTTAAATAAATAGTTCCAACAATATTCGAATTTATAGATAAACTAAATTGATTGTTTTCGAATGAACAATAATATCCAAATTTGTCAAAAGAAGAAACAAAAACTAAATTCCGTCTAAACGACGATACAATAAAAGTGTCTTTTAAATCCAAATAAAAATCAATTCCTAATAACAACCTAAAATGCCCAATTGCTTCCACTTCTACCAATTTTCCATTGCCCACGAAGATGTGTCTTTCACCATCACTTGGCTTTCGGTAACACAGACAATCTTGCATAGAAACACTTATGTGAGTAGTAGCACCAGAATCCATCCACCAAGTGTTTCTAGGTACTGAAGCTAAATTAACCTCAGAACAGACCAAATTAAGAATTATACCTTTCTTTACACACCAGGCATGATATTTAGCACATTCTTTCTTCACGTGCCCAAACTTTTTACAAAAGAAACAACTTTCTGTAGCTTGCTGGTTTTTTTTTTTGAGCTAGACCTTTAGCAGCTTCATTATGATATTTTCTTTTCTTGCCATTGTCTTTAGAGGCATTGGACAAATTAGCACTTTTAAACTTATCATGCTTAGACTTATCACGCTTCAACCTTTCTTCCTCTTACACACAATGATAAATGAGCTCATTTGGAGTCCATTTCTCTTTTTGACAGTTATAACTAATTTTAAATTAATTGAACTATGTAGGAAGTGATACCAAAACCATAAGAACAAGCAATTCCTCAGAAAGTTCGATCTTAAGTGTCTTAAGTCTTGAAGCAACATGGAACATCTCCATAATGCACTCCCTTATGTTTAATTGACATTTATACTTCATAGACATTAAAGAAGTTAGAAGTGATGTCATCTCAACCTTATTGATTTTAGCAAAACGTTTCTCATTTTTGTCAAGGAAACCCTTAGCCTAAGTAATCTCTTCAGATTCTATGCCCCTAAAGGCTTCTGGAATGTTGTGTTTCATGATCATTAGACTCATGCGATTTGAACGATCCCACCTCTCAAAATCCCTCTTAACATCAAGGGTGTTTTCCGCAGTGAAAGGTGCAGGTTGTTCTTCCCTTAGTACAAGGTTTATGTCCATACAATCAAGCACTATAAGTAAGTGCCTTTTCCATTCCTTAAAATTACTCCCATTAAGCATGAGTATAGAATTTATATTAGCAGATATTGTGGTAGCAGGAGATGAACTAGCTGAATATAGAACAAAACAAATAAAAATAAGCTCACATTAATATTCATAAGTAAATAATATATTCAAGATAATGGCTAATCCCATCTCAAGATACCAAACACAAAATTAATATCAAGCATTTGGACAGTAATATTAATAGTAAGCGGTACTCTTGTTGTAGCAATCAAACATTGACAATAAATCATGTCAAACAATTAATCAATCTTTGGACTAACTTGTTACTCACATAAAATACCCTATAATTAACACACATTTATCACCATAGATGTCATTGAAATTCTGGCAAATATTAACTTACCTTTGGGTCAATTAATAAACGCATGAATCAAAAAAACATATAATCATCTTGATATTTTAAATAAACTAATCTACATAAAAGAGATCACTTTAGTGGCATTTTGTTTCAACTTGTCTATTTAAAATATTAGAAATTCTTAATTAAAACCCAAAGGAAAATTTTAAATTTATTTTTTTCAAAATATTTCTCTTAATCTCATCTTTCAACCAAGTTAAAAATTAATCATATATATATTTATATAATTTTCAAAACAACATGCATCATATCTGAACTATCGAAATTCATAAACCATACACTCAATCAATAGAGTTTAATATAGAAACACAATTCATACATTGAACCAATCAAAATATTGATATATTATATATGTATATATAATAAATATATATATGAATTAAGACATGCGTATATACGAAATATATATATGAATCAATCAAAACATGTGAATATATATCAATCAATTTCTATACTATCAATCCTTTTTTTTTTATTAAACTAAATGTCGTATAGGATTTTAAAAAGAAATTGAATTACACGATTTGCAAATACACAAGATTTGCAACAACAAAAAAATTGAAACGCGGGATTTGCCACACTAAACAAAATTGAACCTCGAGATATACATTGAACCCAAACAAGAATAATGGAAATATACACATGAATGAAAGCAATCCCTAGTTCTAATGTAATACATGCAAGACAACAAACCATCAATAGTCAAACCATCAATGAAAATATACATTGAACCCAATCTCACAAGATATATATATTAAACAAAATTTATTCGTAAGATTCACACATCAATTTCCTTAAAACCAATTTCATAAAATAACTTAAAAAATTAATCCAGATCAAGGATTCAACATATATTTAATCAATATTTCAAACCTTAAAACTTTTAATATAAATCTAAAAAATCCAAACACCAAATCTATAAATTCCCAAAAATGGATAAATCAAAAATATTCATTCTCAAGGGTTTAACATGACGAGGCTCGGATGCCACTTGTTAGAACCATAAAACAAGATCTTGATACGAAACTTAATAAAACTAGGATATGTCATGTCAGATCATTAAGAACAAATCAATAACAAGATTATATGCGAAAGCATACAACTTCCAAGAAAATAGTTTTTATCTTAGTATAACTTTTTGATGGGGATGGAAAAGTGTTAGGATCGTCCCGATTAAGCAACGAATAAGTAAAAATAGTAGAAGAAATTGAGAAGATGAACACACAAATTTAACGTGGAAAAACCCCTCCAAAGAGGATAAAAACCACAGGCAAAGATAATTTTACTATAATGGCAAAAAAACAAAAAGTACAAAAGATGGAGATAGCAACTAAACTCTGAAAACCCGAAAACAAAGAACCCTCAAAACGTAAACACAAAATTCTCAGAATGTGTTATGAGTTCTAATCTAATGGGTGTTTTTTCTAAGATTGTAAAAGAGCCTATTTATAGGCTAAATTAGTAAGTCAAATAAACTATACTAATAAATGTTAAATATATTATACTAATAAATACTAAATCTTCTAGAAAGAAAATATATATTTGTTTAACTTGACTTGCAAGTAATCTCTTAGAATTTGGGTCACACAACTCTAACAAAAAGATATATGAGATTATCGTATTTCTTGGGGACCATTACCTCTTTAAATAGCTGATTATTAAATCAATTTTTGGTATTTATAATTTGGCCCCTCATCAAATTATAAATACAACTTATGGTATCTACTTTATTACCTATGATACTTGTAACATAGTTGGTCACTTAATTTTGCATCACAATTTATAATAGCATTATACATTATATATATGTGTTCATAATTGAGGATTTTAATCTAACATTTTAATCATTAACCAAATCAAAATCTTTTTCATTAATCCAACCAATTTAATTTTAGTTAATCCGGTCGGTTAATTAAATTAACCAAAATTTCTACATTTTTTCCCTTTGGTTCAAAGAAGTTTGAAACATGATAAAAAAAAGTGCAATAGGAACGTTCTTTTTTCCTTTTTTTGAGTTTAAAGAAATTTAAAAGAAGACAAAAACAACAAATAACAATTGCAATGTTTCTTTTCTTTCTTTTTTTTGACTTTAGTGCTTTTGTTAATTGTTTTAATTTTAATTTTATTACCCGAATTGAATTAGCTTATTCGGTTAATTACCTGTTTTTTAATTAAATTAATCAATAACTAAACTTTCATAAAAAATTTAATCGACTCCTATCAAATTAATTTTGATGGGTGATTGATTAATAATCAATCAATTCGATTTTTTAACCGTAGTATGCACGCGTAATTCCAATCGAACCAGTTTAACCTTCTAGACCAATTTCCTGTATTTCATGGAAATGAGCTTTAGGAATAAAAGACCCAAAGTTTATCTTCTCAAATTAGGACCTTGAGGTTGATTATGTGGCAAATATAATGACAGATCTCAACCCAACGGGATTGTATCATAGTCTAGAAAGCCACAAGCTTCGACCAAAATGGCTCATGCAGTCGTGTTCCAACATTTTGGCTGAATCCTCTATAAGGCTGCAAATATAGAGAAAGCATTAGAAGTTTGGGGGGAATTAAGCCTTAAGAAGGCATAAATATACAGTAAATGGATAAAAAAAAGTGTAAATATCTATATTTGGTTGAATTCAAAATCGACACGAAATAATCCGAAAGTGATAGGTTCAGAAACTCAACATTTCCCATGTAATTTTCAATGAAAACCAATCTTTGGGCTCATATAATTTAGAAAAAAAAATCAAGGCATGAAAGTGATGCAGATAAAATCAGAAATCTCCAATAATATCCTTTTATTTTTCTATACTCTCACTTCCACATTACTCAAAAGAGTAAAAGCCCATGTGCCCTTTGAGGGCTGCCACTACCGGCTATAAGGGGAGGGTGGGCAGTTCCCAGCCTATTTGTGGGGGCTTTTTTAACCTAACCAAAAAGTCACAATTTATTTTAGGCTTAATCCACATTTTAGCCCCTGAATTATATCACTTTTTCCACTTTTGTCATTGAAGTTTTTTGGCCAACTCAGTCCTTAATGTTAACAAATGTTTTCGATTTAGTTCTTTGTATATTAAAAAAAAACCAACCAATCATTACCATGTGGTAGACGATGATGCCATGATGACATTATCATCCGAAAAATCTAAAAAATCTTTTATAAATATAACAAATTTTAAAAATAAAAATATATAATAAATAATATATAATTGTTTACAAATTTAAAAATATATTAGAAATTGAAAATACTGTAAAAATTATTAGAAATTTTAAAAGATTGTAAAAAATTATTTAAAAAATTTAAAAATAGTAAAAATTGTTATATCTTAGAATAAATTATAAATTTTCTAATCACATTTAAAATATTAAAAATTTGATATCAAATTGTATATAGTAATACAATCAATTTATATAAAAATTATATTTTAAAAATAATTGAACAAAGTTGAACAAAATTTTAAACTACATCAATTTTAAGTACTTTGTTATGGTTACTTACAACATGTTTATTTGACTCGACTCCCTATTTAATGTTTGGAGTAAGCTTTTTTCATTCATCGCCGACTTCAACCCACAGTCAAGCTCTAGTAAATGTTATTTATAAAATTTTAAAAATATTAAAATATTTAATTTTAGTAAATTTATTGTATTTTTATATTATTTTTGTAAGTTTATACTTTCCTATATTTTTTAATATTTCTAATAATATTTGCACTATTTTATAACTTTTTGTAATTTTTTTATAATTCTAAATATTTTTCCAGATGTTAATGCCACTATAATGTCATCATATGACATGCTGCAACTATAATTAATTAAATATTTCAATCATTAATTTTAATGTTATCCAACAACATTTGATAACATTAGGGAAAAAAAACATTAGAATCAAAGTAAAAAAAAAAGTTTACTCCAAAATTAAAGTATGCATTAAACCTTAACATTAATTGAATCGAATAGTAAAAGAATCTAAGTTTCTTAAGTAAACTTTTGAGCTCGAATAATGTGAAACGTGTTACCCGATTCGAATCCAGATTAAGACCAATTATCGAGTATAAAAATAAAATTGTTTAAAAAGGTGCATTTACTTTAAACTGTTTCAGTAGCACATCAAGCGAACCCGTTGTGTATATATATTGCTTTTACAAGAAGCTACAAAATCTGAGACTTGGGATAATTAAAGCCTTTCATAGGGGCAAGGGCCAAGGGGTGGGTGACCTCTACATTGCTCTGCTCTGCCCATGTTTTAGTACTTACTGCTGCAACAGTAATTGGTCAGTTTTGACTACAATTTTCTTTTTTTAAAATCTGGGTAAATGATGAAAATATAATGCTAACTTGTAGTAATAAATGGATAAAAAGTTTTCCATTTTTATATTTGAGTTGAATGTTATTGAATTCAATGCATGCGAGTCAATAGCTGTAATTTTGACTGTTGAAAAAAATTACATTCTTATTAAATTCTTCTTACTTGATGCAAATTCTGCCCATTAATGTGGGTGAAGAATCTTGCATTTAATCCTTTACTTTATCCCAAAGATTTATTTTATTCGTAACATTTAAGTTATCTTTTTATTAAATTCTGAACAGAAATTAATTTTTTACTAAAATTTTATTTGAGTGATTCAACTTTTAAAAGTTATATAATAATTATTATTGTTATTAGATTTCTACATTTTGGTCACTCGTCCAATAACTTTAACAAAATGATGATATGACACATTAACTCAAATAATTAATAACTAAGTTGATGATCATTTTACCAATAAAAACTCATTTCCTACTTTATTTATGGAAATGGGCCAGTTTTTTCATTATTTACCGGAATGGGCCAAAAACACTAAAACACGTCCACGTAGGAGCGTTTTGAGGAGAAATTCTAGCAAAATAAGTCCCTGAGGGAGCGATTTTGCCATGTCAGCAAAAAATGCGCTCACGCGAACGCGCTTTGCTAACATGGCAAAACACTCCCTCAAGGACACGTTTTAGCCCATGTTTTTTACCCCCAACGGTCATTTAAAATTTTGACTATTGGGGGTCCAACGATAAAAAAGAAAAAAAAACTATAAACCCCCTCCTATTTTTTTCACACAAACATTTCTTCCAAAATTCCCAAAAAACTCTCAAATTTCTCACTAAATTTCTCAAAGCTCTCTTTAATTAATTATTTCCTTTAATTTTTTTTAAATTAGTATTTTTTCATAATTTCAAAGATATTTGATCGTGTTAGAAATGGCCAGGGAATTAATTCGTCTCGATCGTAAACATATCACCGTCGAACAAATGAAAATGGTAATAGTTAATTTCAATTTTTGAATATTATTTAATATTTTTTTCATTTATGTAATTTTAATTAATTTTTATTTTATAATTTTTTATAATAGTATGTAGATCGGGTGTTACAATGTTATATTCGTAATATGTCTAGTCCTCCATCACTGTTGATAGAAAATTACTTGAGGGAAGCGGGTTTTTGGCACGTGACCAATATAGGTCGGGGGTACAAGTTTGACCTGAAACTCATCAGTGCGTTCATAGAGAGGTGGAGACTCGAGACGCTCACATTTCATCTTCCATGTGGAGAGTTTACCATCACTTGGAGGACGTGCAGTTACAACTGGGATTACCGATAGATAGGTTCGTACTCACCGGGTCCACTCAATCTGCTAATTGGGGAGCCATATCCTATGATCTTTTGGGTGCGATTCCGGATAATATTTATGGAGGTCAGATCGAGATGGGCTGATTACGAGACACATTCCCGAAGCTGAAGAATGATTCGACTGAAGTAGAATGAATACGATATGTTCGGGCATACATCCTTGAGATCATTGGAGGTTATCTAATGCTGGACTTATCATGAAACCTCGTACATCTGAGGTGGCTGTTGAAACTCGTTGATTTTAGAGCAGCGTCTTACTTCACCGTCGAGAAACGAAAGAAGGCTTACATCTCCAAGTTTAATTCAGACGTAGCTCGTTTTTTTTGGGTGTGAAGTAGTGTCAAACCAAAATACCCAACAAGCATTAGCTTTCCCTAAAAAGGAGGTGATCCAACCGCTGCTTCCAGTACGACTACCTTGTTACGACTTCACTCCAGTCATTAGCCTTGCCTTCGGCATCCCCCTCCTTGCGGTTAAGGTAACGACTTCAGGCATGGCCAACTCGCATAGTGTGATTGGCGGTGTGTACAAGGCCTAGGAACGAATTCACCGCCGTATGGCTGACCGGCGATTACTAGCGATAGTGAACTTTGTTGGGGGTCTACATTGTTGGAAACATTGTACCGGGAGATATGCAGGGCGACGAAACCAAATAAAGCCAAAATCGAAGATTGCCTATCACTACTACAATCATGGGCTCGGTTTCGCTTTCTATTTTTTTGTCATCGAGTGAACTACCCATATACATTCCCACTCATAACAAAATAAATTTTATATTAGATTTTACAATTATTACATAGATTTAAAATATAATTTTATGCTAAAAATTTATTTAATTAGGTAGAACTATTCGGCGAGTTATGTTGGAATACCTACCGCTCTTGAAGATATACGGCTTCTATTAGACCAACAGTCGGAAGCGCATGTAAGTATTAAATGAAATATATATACATAACATAGTAGTTTCATATTTAGTATTTAGTATTATGTATATAACTAATATTTTTATCACGTTCATATAGTTTCAATGGACACCATACGAGGATCTGATAATTCAGGCAGTAATTCCGGATGAATTCTTTCAAAATTCGAACATTTGGCATGTTAAGGTCCTATTGGTCAACTATGCTACTGTTGAGATGCACCAAACGGATAGAGTGTTGTGGCAATTCAAATTTCGACAACCAATTCCCGTGACACCTAAGGTGCTCGATGATGAGCACAAAATTAACTTACGATAATCAAATACGCATTGGCCGGTATTCTTCTCAGAATATATCAAAATTTGGGAAAATTGATATGATCATATACCTACTTGTGAACCGATCATCATTCCAGAGTTAGCGTGCGCGCTGAATTACATACCATGGTTTAGGATCCATGGTAAGCCATATTTGCTCTCAGAAGAGCCGAGGCATCGGTAAATTCATGTCGAAAGGGAACGACGGGACCCTTTAAATCTAAGAAAAAGGGATGACGGGACAGGCCCATCAATAGTGCCCACACAATCACCAGGCCCAACTCTTCAAGCGACGACGCCCACACCACAACCTCTTCAGATTCTACCAGGTGCGTATCCTAGCCCTTATATGTATCATAATCTTTATTTGTTTCCTTTTTCCAGTCATATGCCAGGTTGGAATGCATGGTCTGGTGCATCTTCTTTCTCGATGACTTTAACTCAACTGATGATATATAAGCCATCGTCGCAGAAGGGATCGCACGAGGCACCGTCGAGGAGCTCATCTCATATTCAGTCTCCATCGCCTTATGAGATTCAAACACCTCCGCCATGGGTGATGCAAACACCTCCGCATTCTTTATTCTATCAAAGTGGGTCATCCTCCCAACACCCACAACCAGAATAACTACAACCCTCACTGGAAGTTGAACCAATAAGGAATCCAGCGTGTAATCATTGACCACTTCTATATGGCACTAATTCCAACCAGCACATGCATTGATTTTTTTAATATATTTGTGTAAACTATTTTTATATTGTTTCATTTAATAAAATAAAAGTTATTTTGAATATTTTAATAGCAAATTATTTTTATATTTTGTCCTATTTAATAAAATAGAAGTTCTTTAGAATAAAGCAAAAGAAATAATGCAAACATAGTTTCATTTAAGCAATTATCAACTATTTCGATTTGGACATGTTCAAATTGTATGACCTAGGTTCCTACACCATCCGCACAACTTCTGTTGGTTTGTTCTTTCCCAGATATCCATATTATCGCATATTCTACTTGAGTAAGGTCGACCTTTTAGTTTGCGGCGTAATTCTCTATCCGGTAACAACTTAAACAGAGAAAGCGATACAAATGACCACTTACGTTCATCTAGGACTGATGGGAATACGTGTCCCCACACGTTGTACATGTATTTTATTTTGCACGCTTCGTCGACATAGCTCATGAGGTCCAAACGGAGATTCTGACAAGCTACAATTGCATGACATGGATAACGAAGTGCGTCAAATGTCCCACAGTCGCAAGTCCTATATCTTAAGTGTACATGATATTTTCTGTTTGTAATACCTTGGTTCAGTCTGTCGAACTCTGTCATACGAAACCATAGGTTGTCGCGATTTTGACACACTGTGTGCATGGTGTTGGCCCGCGCATTCGTCTTGTTAATTTCTTACAATACCTTCCGACATTGTACATGACCTCTCTGTATTTGGCCTTTATAACTCGTTGCTCACTTTGGAAATACTGTCGCTAAACAAAAATATGTCTCCTGCACAACCGAGGCTATCGACAAATGACGCGTTCCTTTTAGAACAAAATTTATGCATTCAGCCAAGTTTGAGGTCATATGACCATATTGTAAGTCGTCGTCGTATGCTTGTGTCCACTAATCGAAAGGTATGTTACAGAGGTAGTCTATGCCTTGATTGTTAACTGACTGCAAAATCGCCAATATCTCGTGAAAATGATCCCTATTGATCTCGTACCCTGTCTATGTAAGTTGATAGTGAAAATTACATACCACTCTTCCATTTAGAATAAATTGAACATTACAAACGAAGTTATATCAGTAGATATTAAATACCCATGTTGGTCACTTGTTGTCGTTCAGTAGTAGACTGATATTGCTCGTAGTAGTATTAAGCTAGCTATCGTATCTGAATCTATCTTGGGATGATCTTATGAAACATCTGTCAATGAAGTACGTTAAATAATGCAACATTAAGTAATAATAGTATTATTCAAAAACCCTAAACACCTAGTGGTATTGTACCGAAAACACAGGTATGTGGACCTTTGTACTTCTTTATCTCCCACAAGCTTGTCTTTTTTCCTAACCGAAGCCATGATTTTCCATGAACATGTATCGTCTTACACTGCACACTTGGCCTCAAACTTCTCGAATTTGGATTTAACCACGTGGTAGTTAACCCCGTTCATGATGCTATATTATTTCAATGCACCAAGAAAACTATCCTTACTAGAAAACTCCTTACCAACTTTCAATTCACCCAAATCCAACGACGAACTTGTACGGCCATGCCTTCTATATGGCAGATATGAAAACTCCAACGTATCATCTATCGATAGATCGACATTATGCATGTAGACTGGAGGCAAGTATGCCGTGAAGCGTTATTGACACTATTTTTACGTAACCGTCTTCTCAAATTTATTTTCTCAAGAACTACTATAGAAAAAGAGCATCCACGTGAGAGCTTTTTTCAGTAATTTTGCTAACAGTGCATCCTACTTGAAGAGTTTTTTACACTATTTTTTCAGAATCGTCTTCTCAAAATTTTTTCAAGAACTACTGTAGAAAAATAGCGTCCACGTGGGAGCTTTTTTTCAGTACTTTTGCTGACAGTGCATCCTGCTTAAAGCGTTTTTGACATTATCTTTTCAGAATCGTCTTCTCAAAATTAATTTTTCAAGAACTACTATAGAAAAAACAAAATTCTTCTTGTCAATATAATTTTTTCAAGATTCAACCCTAAACCCTTTTACAAAAACCTTAAAAGCTAAACACAATTATTTTAAAAAAACCTAAACCTTAATTTAATTAATTTTTTTAAAAATCCTAAACCCTAATTTAATTAATTTTACTTAAAACTCCTAAAACCTAATTCAATTAATTTTTTTTAAAAAATTAAACCCTAATTTATTTTTTAAAATCCCTAAACCTTAAAATATTTTAACAAAATACTAACCCTAAAATTCTAAACCCATAAACCCTAGGCACTAAACATGCAAATCTCCCTAACTCTAGAAAAACACGAGCTAAAACGCGTCCACATCAGCGTGTTTTTTCTGACATTGTAAAATCGCTCTCTCAAGGACACGTTTTGCTGGAATTTCCCCTTAAAACGCTCTTACGTGGAAGTGTTTTAGTATTTTCGGCCCATTCCAGTAAATAATGAAAAAATTGGCTCATTTTCGTAAATAAAGTAGGAAATGGGCTTTTATTAGTAAAATAGTCTAATTTGACTTTTCAACCATAATTAAAATATCATTTTAATATTTTTAAAAATATCTTAATAATAATTCAAAAAAATTCAAAAAAATTATAAAATATCATAAATATAAGAAAAAATCTTAAAATTCATAACTTTTCTCTTAAAAATCATTAAAATTCTAAAAGAGAGGAGTTGACAATGTTGCATTATCTCTCATCACTCACCATTGATTTTATTTTAGACATTTTTTATTTCATTTAAGACGTTAAGGTGGAATTTTGTCATGGACAATATAGTTGATGTCATATGTTTATCTATTATCTATTAGCAAATTTTTACATTCTTGAACGTTAAAGCATGGAATTCTAAAAATATTTAAAAGGTTTGCTAAAAATATTAGTTTTTTTAAATATTATTATTTAAATAAGGGTGAATTATACCAACAGTCACTCAACTTTAATGAAGCTGACAAAATAGTCACTCTAGTTTCAATTCAGTCGCTCAACTTTCAAAAAATGACAAATCAATCACTACCGTTATAGACGTAACAAAAATTTGAGGTGGACCGTTAACTTGTCATGTTGGCATCCCACATGGAAACGATGACATTTACACCATCTTCCATTAATTTGTAGTAGAAGAAGAAGAAGAAGAGTAAAGAAAATAAAGAAAAAAATGCAAGCCGTGTGTTTGCTTTGCCAAAACAGAATCCGACCCTCTCCCTCTTCCCTACCATCCCTTTCTCTTTGCTAATCATTTCGTGTTTCTAGATCACCGAAAAAAGCAACCTATAAGAAAGCCAATTTTTTGTAATCTTTTTTGGGGAATTTTGAAATACCAAATAAAAAATTAACAAAGCAATCAAACAAAGAAGAAAGAAATATGTTATTAAGGGGTTTTTTCAAAAAAAAATTTGAGATCAAATACTCCCCAAAAAGAGCACGGATCTATGTGAACAAATTCGGTCCAAAAAAATAAGGAGAAACCTTAAATTTCTCCTTCGGTCCTTCAATTGAACTTGCAATCGACAAAAAATTGTGACCAAATTTAAAAAGAATCAAATAGATTGAAGAATAATTTTGTAAAAACTTTTTGTTGTTGATAAATTTGACAAAGAAATTTTTAGAGGATTTGAATTTGGGAATGAGTATGCACAAATTGGTTGTGTGTCGAAGGGATGAAGTGTTGAGTGAGGTTGAAATTTATCCACAACAGCAGCAGCTAAAGGAAAAAGAAGAAGAATATGGGAAAAAAAACCCTAACCCAATTTAATGACGGTGCTAGTGGTGGTGGCTGGAGCACTTGCCATCGATGATGCTAGTTTGTTTGTAGATTTTACAGTCTCTTCTCTTCTTTTTCTTCTTCTTCTTTTTCTTTTGTTATTAGGTTTTTTTTTTCAATTTCTTCTTAAATTGGATGAGTTTCCACCGTGGACATATCCAATGTGGCTAGTTAACTGGCCACGTCACCTGTCTCTTTAGGTCTGCAATAGAAAATGTTAGTGGGTGACTGATTTGTCACTTTTCGATAACGTTAGTGACCGATTTTTCATTTTTTGAAAGTTAAGTGACTGAATTGAAACCAAAGTGACTGTTTTGTCAGTTGCATCAAAGTTAAGTGATTGTTGGTGTAATTTACCTTAAAAAATATTTTTAAATTTCTATTGAAGGAACATGTTACTATTTTATATTCTTTATTGGATGTCAGTACAAAATTTAATCACATAAATCAGCTACCTAAAAAAACTCATAATCATTTTCAAGTTTAAGTACCAATTAAATCTCAGAAAAAAATCGCTGCAAATTAGATATAAGTTACCTGTGCACCATAAATCATAATTTTAATATTCAAACTAGAATACTTTCTCCAAACGAGTCTTGTATGATTGTAGTAATTTTATAAAAACTTTTTTTAATCTCTTAGACTCAGCTTTTAACACGACAGTAATTGTATTTGTAACAACCCGTTTTCAATGAAATCAAAATAGTAGTTTCGGGACTACAAATTCGATGAGAAAATATTTATTTTATTATTATTTTAATATCTGTGGAATGTTAGAAAGGTCGTATAGAAATTTTGTTAAGAAATTTTGATGTTTGCTTGATTAATTAAGTGAAAAGAACTAAATCGAAAAATGTGCAAAAGTTGAGTTCTATAAGTTAAAGGTATCAATTAGCTATGAAATTTTAAAGTAAGGAGATTTATATGGTAATTAGACCATTATTATTAATGTGCAAATATGGGCATTAAATTAATGTTTTAATTAGTTTAAATTAAAGGTTAATTAAGTAATTTAATAAATAAGTATAGTAAAATAACATAAAATGAAAGTATCATCTTCTTAGTTGAATGCTTCCACCAAAATTAGAGAGAAAAACCTCCATTGTTGCACCTTGAACATTTGGATAGCTCCCTCATTGCATGTAAGTGTTATTTTGTCCCGTTTTAATGATTTTTATATTTTCGGGGTCGTTGTAGCTTAATCTAGCTAGCCTAGGGACTAGTTTGCAAAACTATTAAATATTTAGGGCTTTTCCATGAACATGTTTATGATTCTTGAAGTTTAATGAAAGAATTATGGGTACTTATTGTTAAATAAACAAGTTTTGTAAATGATTTTTTTATGAAATTGTCATTTAGGGACTTATTTATAAAAGTAGTAAAATTTCATGATAAAATTTTGAAATGCTAATTTGTATGGGTTGATATAGGTCCTTAGTGCATTCGGCTAGCATGAAATGTGGATGAAATTGCTTAAATTTTAATTTACGAGTTTAAGGATTAAATTGTAAAGAAGTTAAAATATTAGGGGCAAAAGTGTAATTTTGTAAAAGTATGAATTTTGGATTGAATTGAATAGTATAAGTATTAAATGGACTGAATTTTTTTATTTAGATCAAGATAAAACTTGTATGGATCTAGATCGAGGAAAAGGTAAAGCCTTGGATTAGTTGATCTCGTTTCTACGTCTTTATCATCGAGGTAAGTTTGTATGATTAAATGATGTTTTAATGTTATATTGATCTATATATTCATGTGTTATTTATCATGTAATTAAATGATGGAAATCCAACGATGTTATGACAATTATCGAGCCCCGTTTGAACATTAGGAATACGTAGGATACAAATGACATGTCATTAGGGTTACCATGTTTTGGGTGTTGGTCTTGAATGTCCTACCAATGGCTGAGGTCCTGCATCGTGTAGCTTACATTCCAACCTACAGCTTGTGTGAGTAGACCCATTTCATAGCTCGTGTGAGCAATGATGTATTGGAAAGGTTATATGTTTAGCACACTTTGTGTGAGCTTCCCGCGTATCCGATGTTATTCTAAATGGTTCAACGAGAATGAAAAGAAAAGGAACGGTAAGTGTTCAAATGACTTATGTCATGAATCTATGAAAATGATTGAAAAGGAAATGTTCAATGAAAGTATACCTATGTTCATGAAATTGATGATTTCAAGTGATGTTGTTCATGTATAATGACTTACCTTATGTTAATTCAGGTGAATTATGAGTTGTTGCTTTAATATGTGTTGTTGATGATGCTTAGGCTTGCGCCAAGCTTATGGTTGAACTGTATCATGTTTAATTTTAAGGTTATGCATTGAAATGGTAAGATATGTTCATGTTTTACGAACTTACTAAGCATTATATGCTTATGTAGTTTTCTTTCCTATGTTTTATAGATAATCGGAAGCTTGATCGGTTTGGAAGCTCGTCGGAGATCAATCACACTATCCAATGATTATATCGGTAGTTTTTGATGTTTTGACCAAGTTTATAATGGCATGTATAGGTGGATTTATGCTTGATGTTAGTTGAATGTTAGTTGATAGTTTGGCATGTATATGTCATTTTGGTTGATGTACTTTTGGTGCTTTTGGTGCTTTTGATGCCTTGATGGTATATGTTTATATGACTAAGTTTTAATGCATGTTTCAATGGCCAATATGGTATGTAATGGAATAATTTTAATATAGTCAAGATAGGGTAAGTTTTGAAATGGTATTGGACTTGATGTGTATGTATGAAATGGGGTAATGTTTCCATGTTTAGGTAAGGTTTGTTTAAATGCATTTGAGGTGCCTTGTAGGCATATCGGTTGGATGAATTTATGGTCTATTGAATTGGTTATTTTATACATGTTTTGGTAAGGTTTTGAGGTTGTGCACAAAATGTCTTTAGGTACATGTTTGGGTTGGTGATGAAAATGGCTTGATTTTGGCCAATTTCATGTCCACACGGCCTAAGACACGGACGTGTAACTCAACTGTGTGTGACACATGATCATGCGACACGACCGTGTGTCTCCTATAGGTTTTAAGGCATACAAGTCAGGCAATTACACGGCCTAGAACATGACCTGGCACACGGGCGTGTGGCTTGATTGTGTGACCTATCTTTGAAAGTTACACGGGTTGGGACACAACCGTGTATCCGTATTTTGATTGTTACACGGCATGACACGCGGGCGTGTGTCTCAGCAGTATGAGTCACAAGGCCGCGTGACCCCTGCAGTTCAAATTTTCTAACTTTTTCATGAACTTTCCTATTGATTTCAATTTAGTTTCGAATTATTTCTAAATTGTTTTTAGGGCCTCGAAGGCTCGATTAAGGGACAATATGCATGTAGCTGAATGAATTATGCCATGCTTATGTTGAGGTACTAAATGTATGCTTTTAAGTTACGATTTTACGGTAATGCTCTGTAACCTTATTTCGATGACGGATACGGGTTATGGGTGTTACAATATTATATTGTAGGTATAAAAATTTAAATTTGATTTTATGTAATTTCATTCCCTTCTCCTAATTTTTAATAAAAAAGTGGGAATAGAGTAACATAGTTTAAAATCGTGTCAAAACACAAATATGTATAACATCTAATGTTGTTAATTAATTTCCATAGTTACCCATTAATTGAACTTAAATCACGATTGAGTGCAAAACAAGGGAACCAAAAACCGGGGTTTACTAGGCTTATCGGCAATTTCAACGTAAGGGCAATATGGTGAACCAAAGTATGAGTGGCAATTTAGAGAATCTAACAAACGCAGGGGCCATTTATATGTAAAGTAATAAATTTATTCTTTTCGGTTCATTAATTTTCCCCCTCAGCTTTTGGCTTTTACGAAAGCATACTTTTCTTTAGTTTCATTAAAAAAATAATAATAACGGTTAAAATATTCTTCCAGTCCCTGTAATTTGATAATATTTTAAATTTATCTTTATATTAAAAAATTAATTTTAAAAAGTCTTAGCATAACCATTAAAATCATAAGTCAAAATTTGTGCACATGAGATGTTTATTAGGTTACCTTTTGTCATATGGTGTGTTATGCGGTAGACAAAAAAAAATGTTAAATTAAACATTTTGATAAAAAATACTATTAGTTAATGAGTACAATATTATTTTTAAATTAAAAAAATATGACGTATAATTTTTAACTTTTTAAATATAATTTTACTAACTTATAGGGACTGATATTATATTTTGACCAAATAAAAGCAAATTAAAAAGATAGAAACAGAGAAGCCGAGTACATTGTGACTCTGTGTGCATGTGATTCACAGTTCACAACCCTTTGTCTTGTTCTTTTTTCTGATTGTTTCCTGAGAAAATTTAGGAACAAAGATCGCGAAGGAAAATGGGTTTGATTCAGTTCATCAAATCAATCGATTGGGAACAAGAAGCTTACCCTGCTTATGAAGATTTCGTCGTACTTCCTATCTTTGCTCTGTTTTTCCCTTCTGTTCGTTTCTTTCTCGATAGATTCGTCTTTGAGGTACTTGGTTTTCATCTCTTTTATCCATCTTTATGATGTTTTGATTGGTTTTTTTATTACTTTAAAAAAAGAAGATAAAAGTTTCTTAAATTTTGTTTCTTTTTGGTGTGTTTGATGTTTTTTCTTCTATATTTGCTGAATTGTTTTGATGGGTTGCTTTTGTTGTTCTAGGATGACCACTATAAGATTCATGCCACTTGTTGATGCTTTTTTTTTTGTTTGCAGCATGTGAATGGTATTAACATGTACTTTTATGCTGTACAAGAAGATTGATAGAGTCTTGGTGTAAATAATTCAGTTTGACTTTTGGAATTAGATCCTAGTTTAACCGTCTTTATCTATTTTTGGTTATTGGTATTTAAAATGAATAAAGTACAGAGTAGAAATGTACTTAAAAAAAGGAATTTGAGGGTTATTGCCTAGGTAAATACTAAATACATTGGTATTGGATGGCTGTATGCTGTCTTTATTTAAGTTTCTCTTTGGGCTACACAATGGGGGATAGCTTTCCCTCTTTTCCCAAAACTCCACTGAAGACTACGACAGATCCCATTTGTGTTCGGATCCATGACTTTCAGATTCTTGCCCTGTGTCGAACCTGTTGGTCTTAATTAGTAGTACCATTGCGTTGTCTTACAAGCTAAAATTATGTTCTTGACAACTACTTATTTATTTCACTGACATTAGCTTGAGATATGGAAGTTTGGACTTACTAAGTGATGGTTGTAGTGTAGTTATGCTGTTCTTTTTTATTGTTGTCAAAATTGTAGTTTTACTCCCTAAGACTTTCTTTCTGTTAACGATTCGAATCTTCTAAGGCACAAAGTTTTCTTTCTTTTTCTACATGTTTAGCTGGGCTAACTAGAGAATTCTTATTTGGTGGCTTGTCAATAGGAGCTACTACTGGCCTTTATTTCTACATAACACTGCTGGTCATGTTAGTCTAATGGATTTAGTCTTTCTGGTGTAGCTTGACTAATATAGAAATGAGTTTGGCTAACTAGATGGTTTTGCTTCTTTATCAGCTATATCTTAGCTTGATTCTTGCTCTGCTTAGTTTACTAAGATGTGTGATGGGTTTATTAATTCCAGAAGACAGAAGAACTATAAATAAGTGGAAATGAGAATTTTTTGTCATAAGGCTCTTGACACTTGGAGATGAAACTGTTTGACTGCCATTCCCTATGTTGACTAAAATTTAGTTCTTTCTTTGTTTTCTTGTGACTGGCTTTCTGGAGGGCTTAAAGTAATAAATGTCATGCAATTGTTTAGACATACCACTTCTTATTGGTGAAGCTTCAGCTGAGGATTTTTTTACCATTTTCAGCTGAGTAGTTATGAATTGGTTACAAACAACTGTGGATTTTGTTAACTCCTCTACTAAAAGAAAAACTTAATTTCTTTACTCATGAACACATGTTTAAAATTAATAGGCAACTTCATCATGTTGGCTTGTGCAGTGAATTTGCTTTAAGATTATTTTCTATGCATGCAAGTGTTATCGGTGTTGATATACAGTATTTTTGCTAAGTTTTGAAACCTTCACCTTTATAGGGAGATGGTTTGTTACAATTTACTTGCTAAATGACTTGAAATTAATTAAAGTAAGGCGGTCTTTATGTGCAGATAAAATATCTTAGTTGATAAGAATAAGCATAGTTGAAGTCTTGAATCATGGGGGAAAACAAGTCTATGTTTGGCATGTTGGTTTCATGTAATATAGTTGCTATCTGGTTTTAGCTAAGTGTGGCCACTCCTCTCTCCCTCCTTTTTTGTGTCACCATTTTGAAAATGTCTTACATGGTTTCAGAAAGTTGGAAGGCGGTTGATTTTCGGAAAGGGACACCAAATGATGGAAAGTGATACGGATGAGAGAAGGAAGAAGATCAGAAAATTTAAGGAGTCAGCTTGGAAATGCGTTTATTATCTTTCAGCAGAAATTCTTGCTCTCTCTGTGACTTACGATGAGCCCTGGTTTAGAAATACAAGAAACTTTTGGGTAGGGCCTGGAGACCAGGTCTGGCCTGATCAAAAAATTAAGTAAGCTTCATTGACAGTAGATAATATAACTTTTCATTTTGCTTTGATTGGCATTGGCTTGGAACATATCCTTGCACATTTATGTAGGCTACAACTTCATCAACTCGATAGACTAATTATTATGTTTTTTTTTCCAGATTGAAATTAAGGGGGCTTTATATGTATGTTGCTGGATTTTATGCATACTCTATATTTGCTTTGGTTTTCTGGGAAACAAGGCGTTCTGACTTTGGAGTTTCAATGGGTCATCATGTTGCAACTGTCATCCTCATTGTGCTATCTTACATATTTAGGTAGGCTGTGACAGGTTCTTACTGGAATATGAGATATTAAGGCTTGTAGGTTTTTTTTTTTTTTTTTTTTTTTAAATTTTATTGATAGCAGTTTCTTTTTTTACACTCAATTTCTTGCAGATTTGCCCGTGTTGGCTCTGTTGTTTTGGCAATTCATGATGCTAGCGATGTATTTTTGGAGATAGGGAAGATGAGCAAATATAGTGGTGCTGAAATACTTGCTAGCTTCGCATTTGTAATCTTTGTTATATCTTGGATCATACTGCGCCTCATTTACTACCCTTTCTGGGTACTTTGGAGTACAAGGTTTGTATAAGTTCATGCCATACACCCAACTTTTATTAGGTTTCTTCTTAAGAACTTGAGAAACTCACGCGAACCTGTTTGCATAACACTGAAATCAAGGGAGGAAGAAAGTAACTATAGAAAAAGTTATGCTTTGATCCCCATTGTAAGGCCTACACGTCAGATAAGATTTTTATTTGAGTTCTCTAGATTTTAATCTGAACATAGGAACTTAGTTAATACTCTGAATCTTGTTGAAAGAAGACCTATCATGAGATTTAGATCCACATTTCTCACATGGAAAGTTTAACCCTCTTCCCCCTGACATCCGGTTAGTAATGGATCCCTTTTGTTGTCTGCTAGCTTCTGTATACGTAAAAGATTTATTCCTCTGGTTTATTATAGTCATTTTGGGAGTGGTTAGTTCTGGGGTTTTTTGGACATTTTCTTTCTACAATATGTAGGGAACTGCTTCTCTCTTGAAGAGAAAGTAAATGCTAAGTTTGCCTCCTGGTTTCAATACAATCCAGACGATAAAAATTTCACTTAGATTGTGATTCTCATTTTGTTCTTTTTATTTATCTCATATCTCTCTTCTAATGCAGTTATGAAGTCCTTCTGACATTGGACAAGGAAAAGCATCCTGTGGATGGGCCAATTTGCTATTATCTGTTCAACACACTTCTATTTTGCCTGTTAGTTCTTCATATTTATTGGTGGGTACTTATGTATCGAATGCTTGTCAAACAAATCCAAGCAAGAGGCAAACTTAGTGAAGATGTTAGATCTGGTAAGGACAGCAATTTTATTTTTATTTTTTTGTTGTGTGGAAATGACTACTTGTTAGGCCACAGATAAACCCTATAAAGTGATTGATCAATCAGACTAAGAATTTATGACATGCATTCAATATATATACGACTGGCTTACGTCCCATTGACAAATATAACAGGTGGTGCGAGGAATAACCTCTTATCAGAAATTTAATAACTGGTTGGACGGAATCCCTTGCAACTCACTTTAGTCTAAGATACTGCAGAATTTTTTGCTCATATGTGAATGACTTTATAAACGAAGGAATGCTGTAAAAATGAGTTTCACGCCTTTGTGCATGCTTATTGTCATTTTACAGAATGTGCTTTTAACTGGCTTCTTGGAATGCTGTAAAAATGAGTTTCACGCCTTTGTGCATGCTTATTGTCATTTTACAGAATGTGCTTTTAACTGGCTTCTTTCAACTTGTCTGTTTTTATCTTTAATATCCATTTTGACATTTTATTATCTTATGCAGATTCTGAAGATGAACATGAGGATTGATCTGGAAAGAAGAAATACTGTATTAAGGGGACACGTGAAGGGGTAATCCTTCATGTCAAATCCTCGTATAATTGTCATTAGTCATGTGATATATTGACAGAGTTCTGAGCTCTTAGTTCTAGTGACCAGGATTCTATTTGTGGCAACCTGACTATCCAAAAAGAAAGCCTCCTAATGGTTACACACACACACATATATAACTCACCCATTTGATTTACTAAAATGAGTCATAGATCTCTAGACTTTGTTCCTTTAAAATACATAATAGAAAGCCATCGTTTCAAAAAAGTAAGTGGTGAAAGATGACACATTCCTTTTGAGAAAAGTTTTGGTTTCACTGTCTTCTTTCTCTGTAAACTGATGATGTCTATTTCCACTCAAACTGATGCAACAGTCTCTTGTTCATGTGCTTCTGCAGGTGGATAACAGATGGGGGTTTTTAGCCATTGATATTCTTTGAAGCTGGATGGAATACTTATCTCTATCAGATGAAGGGCTTTTATATCGTTTTTGTGATGCATTACTGAAGCATTTCAGGGAGTTCCCACTGAAAAGAGAAGGTTAATTGTTGATTTTGATGTCTGGGTTTGGTACCTTCCAGTTCACAAATATGTGTGCTGGCTCACCAGCTATTTTCTGTAAAATTACATGTTACCATGGAATTGTATTCATCAACTCCAAGAAAACTCTGCAGCCAAGTTGAGAGTTTGCTTTCAGATTCAGTTTTTGTAGCCCATAAACCAACGAGCCTTCTTATTTTTTCTTTTGTCTAATTGAATCTCATCACTTCATTGTAAGATCCAAGTCATCATTGTGAGCAGTTGTTTAGTAAATGGAGATTTTTCGGATTAGGCTTTTGGCCTAAAACTCATTATTTTAATAATACCAAGTCCCGAGTTTGATTCTCTGCAGTGGATTATGAAGGCTTGATTGATAAGTTCAACGAGCAAATTGTTTTCAATATATGTGTGTGTGTTTGTGTGTGATTATTTATTACTTTAGTATGGTAGCAGGCGTGAGTTGTAGGGGAAGAAGGCAAACAGCTATGAGATTAGTCCTACTGAAAGAGGAGGCCAATAGAATCAGTTTCAGTAGGAGAAAGCTCGAATAAGGAGGGTTATATAAACTTAAGAAAATGGAAGGAGGATGACGACTGGCATTGGCTGCAACGATGGCTTTTCTGACATTAAGCCGTGGTCATCGGTGCTTCATGCGGATTATAGGGGGGTTCGTTTCACAATGCATATGAATGTGGTGTAAGAGCAGTTTGGAAAGAGATGCAGCATTGTAGGGGCACCCTAGCAAATTATTGAATATTAGAAATTATTTTAAATATATATGATTATTTTAATATTAATTATCATTTAATTAGTTTTAACATTACATACCAAATTATCTCAGGAGGGAATAATCATTTAAAATGGATCTCTCCGGATGCTCTCCCTAGTGATAAACGCTCAGGCTCCCCGCTATCGACGGAGCTGCTGCGGGTGACTAAGAAAGTCAAAAACAAAGACTCTAATATGGTGGAGGATGATGATCAGGTGATGAAGGAACGTGAAACACGTAAGGTTTCCTATAAAGAGATATTAATGGGTAGTGAGATTGAAGGAAAAGAAGAGGATGTACATCTCCCCTTGGATGATGAAGAGGAGATTATATTCCTTGAGGGTGATGTTAAAACATCTCTAGATGGTCCATACCCTCAGATCTACTTCTCTGAAAGAGTTCATATTTTGATCGATGACTTGCACACTTTGATGTAAGTTAAAGCTTGAGTTCAAATCGATAAGGAACCAAAAGTTGGTGCATTGGGTGTACGACTTCTGTAGCACATAGTGTCATTCACAACAGTGAAATTCATACCCTAAAACATGGGTAAATGATATTCTCTCACTGGCTTTACATGGTTGATGAAAAGTAAATGGTTTATGATGAATGTGTAACACCCCTAACCCGTATCTGTTACCGGATTAAGGTATAGAGCATTATCGAACAATCAGAATTATTTAAACTTAACATTATTCAATAATATAAACCAATCATAACCCATTCCTAAACTAATCATAAACATACATACCGTCCCTAAATTGAGCCCTTGAGGCCCTAAAAAATACCTTAAAAACGATTCGGGACCAATTTGAAATCATTTGAAAAGTCTAGGAAAAAGTCACAAAAATTTGGAAATAGGGGTCACATGGCCGTGTGGCTCACACAACTGAGACACATGCCTGTGTCTCAGGCCGTGTAACCTTTGAACTAGGGACACACAACCGTGTCCTAGGCCATGTCCTCTCTCGTGTAACTCTCTGAGTAGGGTCACACACTCGTGTGCTAGGTCGTGTAACTTTCTGAGTTGCCCCAGACACCTATGTGCCAGGCCGTGTGTTAGGCCATGTAACTCACTGATTTGCAACCTAAGGAATTCACTAGATGACACATGACCGTGTGGACCCAAATTTACCAAAAATCAAGCCATTCCAAATCCATTCCATGCATGTACCTTTAGACCAAATATGCACACTGTCAAAGCACCAAAAACCTTATCTAAACATACATATATTTTCCATTTCAAGAAATCCTAATTCAACTAAACAATATGCCATTCAAAGGCACCTCAAATACATTCAACAACACTTATTTAAACATGTCAAATTTACCACATATCAATCATTAAATTCTAGTTCAAAACTTACCAAATCATGCCAAAAACTTGGCTATTATCATACCATTCCAAATACATCATAGGAGTCATTCAAACATGCATCATAACATAACCAAAATGACACAATCTAGCATGGCATCAAATGGTACCAACCAAGTTAACTTCCATAATTTATACAAGCCAAACACCAACTAAACATCCAACAAAATGCCATTACAATTTAACCTATACATGCCATTATAAAATTGGCCAAAACATTCAAAAACTATCGAATTTATGCTGGATAGTGTGATGGATCTTCGACGAGCTTCTAAACTGATCGAGCTTCCAATAATCTATAAAACATAAGAAAGAAACTACGTAAGCAATTTATGCTTAGTAAGCTCGTAGAAAATAAAATATAACTTACCATTTCATTTGCATAATATAAAGCATAAGCATAATATAATCCAAACCATAAGCTTGGCATAAGCCTATACATCACCATCAATACACAAGTTAGCACACTTGCACACAAATCTAATGAGCCATCCATAATATTAGTCATTTTCCATATGAAATACATCAATTAGTTTATGCATTCTTTCCATAAGATCATACTTGATTCCATTTCAATACTTACCTTTTCAATCCCTTTTCTTGCCCGTTGAACCATCTAGAATTTCATTAGATCCTTGGGAAAGCTCACACAAAGTATGCCTTTACATATAACCGTAACCTCTCCTTTACATCATTGCTCACACGAGCTGTGGAGTATTCACAACAAATGCAAGACCTAAGCCATCGGTAGTACATTCAAGACCAGCACCCGAAATATGAAACCCCTAATGACATGTCATTTGTATCCTACGAATTCCTAAGGTTCAATCGAGACTCATTAATCGTCATAGCATTGATTTGTTTATACATCGATCAATTCACATTATAAACAACATAATAACATACGATTTAAATAGAATTAATACGATAACCATTTATACGAACTTACCTCGATAACTAGGGATGCAGAAGTTAAATCGAGCTAATCCGAAGCTTTTTCTTTACCTCGATCTAGGCCTGTACGTGGTTTATCTTGACCTAAATAAATAATTTCAATCAATTTAATACTTATATTATTCATTTTAATCCACATTTCTTATTTATGTAAAATTACTATTTTGCCCCTAACATTTTAACTTTTCACAATTTAGTCCTTAAGCTCCTAAATTGAAATCTAATCATTTGAATCAAAATCCATGTTAATAAAACATGCAAGGGACCTTGGAACAACTCATATTTACCATCATTTCAAAATAAAACCCTAAAATTTATACTTTTAACAAATTAGTCCCTAATTCCAAAACTCATAAAAAATTATTATACAAAACTTGTTCATTTTTCAACCAAGATTCATAATCTATCATTTAACATAAAAAAACATTCAAGAACATTCATGACATAACCCTCAACCTTTAACAGTTTTACAAATTGCCCCTCGGCTAGCTAGATTAAGCTAGAATGATCTCAAAAACATAGAAATCATTAAAAACGGGGTTGAAATCACATACCATGCAAACATTGAACTAGCCGAACCTTCAAAGTTCAAAATTTGAATTTTCTATCCCTAATTTCGGTGAATAAACAACACTAAAGAAGATGATACTAATTTTACCTTATTTTAGTTTAACTTAATTTATTAAATTACCTTTTAAACCTTACTTATTAACTTTAAAAATTACTTAAATTATGTACATAATTTTCCACTAACCTTATGAATGGTATAATTACTATTTAAGTCCATTTACTTTCATTTCCATAGTCATTTAACCCTTTTAACTAATAGAATTCCACTTGTGCTCTTTTTATAGTTTAGTCTTGTCAGCATAATTAACTATGTAAACATGAAAATTTCTTAACGAAATTTTAACACGACCTTAATATATTCTCATAGGCATTAAAATAATGATAAAATAATAATTTATTCGTCATAATTGTGGTCCCAAAACCACTGTTTTGATATTGCTAAAAACGAGCTATTATAGAATAACTTCATCACTATTTGATAGTGATTAACTTTTCATGAATGAAGATGTAATGTTTACCATGAGATAAAATAACATAATACTGCGAGAATGGATATTATCCCAAAGTGATCAAAGATATCTATGAGGGTAACACACTTATGACAAAGTCATTGGACGAGTAGTGAATAGTTGCTTTCGTAATGGTATGTTGTTAGGGAGAGCTTAGTCACGATACTATAGTGGAATGACTTCGTGACTAAAAGAGCTTATAATTAATAGGTGAAAAGTAAAAAAAACTTAATTATAAATCATTTGAGTCTCAACTACATATGTCCAATCCGTCCCTCCACTAGCTCGTTGAAACTATAAATGAATTGCGTGTTTGAATAGAAATGAACGCAATGAATAGAAAAAGAGAAATGAGAAACATTCAAGAATGAATATGGTTTTATTCGGAATGGAGAAATGGAATCATTTGGAAATGAATGTAGGTTTCCAAAATGGAAATAAAAAAGGAAACTTGCAATCATATATAGGATTACTTAAAAAATGATGGAAGAATAAATTTTTGTTTTTTGGTCTATTTTGAATCCCGAAAATGAAAATAAATCATTAGGTCATAATGAACATGTTGAGTTTTGATATATTGAACAAATTTTCTCAAAATTTTACTAGAGGTAAAATCGTTAAAATTTTACTAGAGTAAAATTTGGATGAAAAAATTATTTAATATGTAAATATTAAAGTTTATTTTGCGAAATAGAAAAACTGAATTGGGTTGGATTACATTACAGAGTACTAGGTCAAAAAGGTTTAGAAAGTATTCGTATTTGGACCCAATGTGAGAGAGGCCCAAAACCCCTTATAAATAGATGGAACCGATAGAGTTATCTACACAAATTTAAGAGATTATTATTCTACCAAAAAATACAGAGAATTTATTCTCAACTTATAAAAATATTTTTCAAAATAATAATTTTATTGGTTTCTATTATATAAGAGAAACTTTCTGTTGTAACCCCAAAAAGAAAACTTATAAAAATATTTTTTAGAATAGTAATATTATAAGTTCGAGCCCAAACTCGAAGCAGTTCATGGTACAAGAATAGTGAAGAAAATCGTTTGGTTGAAAGTCATAAAACATCAAGGATCCACTTATCTAAAACAACATGTACAAATTCAGTTAATTTTTATTGTTATAAATATCAGAAACTGAGTTGGTTTTCAAAATTTTAAATTTTCGCTATGCATGAAAACCATTTTTAAATTGAGTTTTTTTCCAATAACAACTAGGTCCATAAAGACATTTCAATCTAATCGAGGTGAGGAATATTTATCTGATGAGTTCTTAGGGTACCTCACAGAGAATGGGATTCTATCCCAGTTAACCCCGTTGGGCACTCCACAATAGAATGACGTGGCAAAGAGAAGGAATCGAAAGTTGTTAGACATGGTACGTTCAATGTTAAGTTATTCGAAGCTACCAATCTCTTTCTGGGGATATGCAGTACAAATGACTTGTTATATTCTGAATGATGTGCCAACTAAGGTGGCATAAAAAAACTACATACGAATTGTGTCATGATAGGAAGTTAAGTCTAAAAAATTTAAATATTTGGGGATGCTCAACCCACGTATTGGATAAAGATGCGAGAAAGTTGGACTCATAGACAGAGTTGGGCATGTTTGTAAGATATCCAAAAGGAACAAATGGTGGTTTGTTTTATAAACTGAAAGAGCAAACTGTTATAATGTTAGCTCATGCTACTTTCCTTGAAGAAAGTTACATGAATGAATTCAAACCTCGGAGTAAAGAAGTGCTCGAGGAGCTTTTGGGAAATATACAACACCCTACAAAAATGTTCTAGAACCAACTCCTAATAGTAGATATACAAATGATCAGCAGCATAAGGAGCCTCACCATAGTGGGAGGGTCTCTTGTAGGCCTAAGTTTTTCCAACCTAGCGAAAGTGTTTTTAACACTGAGTTTGTTGAATAGGAAGATGATAACCCACTTAGATATGAAGAAACGATGTAGAATGCTAATTCCAAGCTCTGGAAAATAGTTATAAAAGTTGAGGTAGACTCCATCTATTCCAACTTAGTGTGGGAACTTGTAGACTTACTAGAAAGGATAAAACACATAGGTTATACTTAGAAAGAAGGCATCAATTACGAAGAAACCTTCTCTCCGATTTCCATGCTCAAGTCAATCCGCATATTACTATCCATTACGGTGACTCTCAATTATGAGATTTGGCAAATGGATGTCAAGACAACGTTTTTGAATGACTATCTTAAAGAGAGCATCTACATGATGCAACCCATCAGATATATAGCTAAAGGAAACGAGCATAAAGTTTGCAAACTACTTAGATCCATATATGGATTTAAGCAAGCATCATGTTCATGGAATTAAAGATTTGATCAAGCGATCAAGACTTTTGGATTTGAGCAAAATGTAGATGAACCTTGTGTTTACAAACATTTAGGGGATGGAAAGGTGATCTTTCTCGTTCTATATGTCGATGACATTCTACTCATTGGAAATGATGTAGGGACATTGCCATCGGTTAAACTATGGTTAACCAAACAATTTAGCATGAAGGACTTGGGAGAAGCTAATTTTGTTCTAGGTATGCAAATCTTAAGGGATCGAAAGAACAAAGTGATAACATTGTCTTAGGCTTTATACATAGACAAAATATTGGAGCGTTATGCTATGATCGATTCAAATAAGGGAAATCAACCCTCCGTATCGAGATTTCATCTCTCTTTAGAGATAGCAGAAGAAGAGAGAATATAAGAAAGGTTCCTTATGCTTCGGTAGTAGGAAGTCTCATGTATGTTATGCTATGCACAAGCCTAGATATTAGTTTTGCAGTGCGATTGGTAAGTCAATATTAGGTGAATCTTGGACCAATGCACCGAGTACAAATATTTACTTGTGTATTGCGGAGGAGACCTTACTCCTATCGAATATACTGATTTTGACTTCCAAACATATGGAGAAGTGTAAAGCAAACTTGTACTACTAACTTAACTACGGAGGGTCGAATATGAGGTATGGAAAAAACTATGGCACTATAATAGTGTGGATATAGCTAAACTCGAATTAACCATATAAGGACAAAAGACATAAATGAGACAGTAGTGTTTGACAAAACGGTGAACATAGTCAAAGATTGCAAATAAGGAAAAACCCTGAGGATTTGTTTAGCCAAGACTCTTATAGATAGAGATATCTTTGGGAAAAATATGGAGGGCCATAAGAATGCGAAAACATGACTCATCTACTTTACTAGGGCAAGTGGGAGACTATTGGATCTAGTGACCTAAGTATAGTATTTTCGTTAATATACACTTGTATTTTTTTCAAACATATTGGTTAATAAAAAAAATTCATTGATTACATTAATATACTTTGTATAATTGTTCTCACATAGTTTTTGCACGCAAAGCAAAATAGAAGAAAATATTGCTTATTGGTTGTCTAAATGTTTAACTAATACTAAGCGGTATTACATGATTGGATTGTAGTACGAAAAGACAAATTATATTAGCAGACGAATGTAAACATGTCCTTAGTCTAATTGAAAATGAGCAAACCATTTGAAAGACTACTATATCATCCATCAAGTCCAACTGGAGAGATGCCTTGTCTAGGGCATTTTCTATGTCATCCAATCCAACTGACTGGACTGATAGTACATCGGATTAGACCAAAGCAGAATAGATTTTGAATCCATTTATGGATTTATTCACTTTTGACATTTATAGTGTGACATACTTAAATCCTAAATAGATGGTAGACTATGTATGCGTGACTCATACACTTTGATGTAAGTAAAATCCTAAGTTCAAATAGATAAGGAACCGAAAGTTGGTGCGTTGGGTGTACAACTTCTGTAGCATGTAGCGTCATTCACAATAGTGGAATTCATACCTTAAAACATGAGTAAATGATATCCTCTCATTGGCATTACATGGTTGATGAAAAGTAAACATGGCCACGGGTCGTTCGTCTTTGTGATGGATGACTTGATCACTATTTGATAGTGTTTGACTTTTCATGAAGAAAGATGTAATTATTACCATAAGATAAAATAGAATCATATTGGGAGAACGAATATTATCCCAAAGAGATCAAGGATATCCTATGAGAGAACACATTAATAACAAGGTTATCGGATGAGCATTGGGTAGTTGCTTTCGTAATGGTATGTCGTTGGGGAGAGCTCAGTCACGATACTATAGTGAAATAACTTTGTGACTAAATTAGTTTATAAATAATAGGAGAAAATCCAAAACTTAATTATAAATCATTTGAGCCTCAACTACATATGTCTAATCAGTCCCTTCGCTAGCTCATTGAAACCAGAAATATATTGCGTGTTTGAATAGAAATGAACATAATGAATAAAAAAAGAGAAATGAGAAAGATTCAATGATTATGGATTTCTCTGAAATGGAGAAATGGAATCATTTGGAAATGAATGTTGGTTTCTAAAAATAGAAATGGAAATGGAAATGGAAATTTGTAATCCTATATGGATTACTTAAAAATGATTAGAAGAATGAGTTTATATTTTTGGACTATTTTGAATCCCTAAAATGAAAATAAATCATTTGGTCATAGTGAACAGTTGAGTTGTGAATTATTGAAAATATTTTCTCGAAATTTTAACAAGGGCAAAATCATCAAAAGTTTGCTAGGTGTAAAATAGGGATGAGAAAATTGTTTTATATATAAATATTAAATTTTATTTTGGGAAATAAAAAATTGAATTGGGTTGGATCATTGATTTGCCAAAAATTGATGTGGCAAATAGGCTTTTCCGATGCACTTAAGGAGTTTTTTCTCAAGCAAAATAGCGTATTTAGTGTAGTTTTCTGTTATTTTCATATTTTCGATTAGTAAGTGAAAATGTCTCATTTTTATCTATTTTGTTACTTAATTTGGCCGATAATGCCATTGGGAGGCCTAACGTGTGTTTGAGTGCTGTAGGGACGTCTTGGAGTTCGAAAACGAGCGAGAACAGCACCAAGGGCAAGGGTATTTTGATATCCAACCCTTGGAATCGCGATACTTCCGACAACATAGAAGAGTGAAGATTCCCTTCAGTGGTGTCTAGAGATCTACCTCCTAATGAAGACCCCAAGGTTCAACATTGGTCGAGGTATTGCGATATCACCATCGTGAGGGACACAAACTTGGACAAAAAGGGCAGCCTTTGTCTACCCGATCCACCAATCACACAAGGCCCCTATAGAGGTATTTTGGGCAATAAAAAGTCACTAAAATACACTTCAGAACAACCAAAATTTTCTCAGGAGAGACACACACACATTAGCTTAATTTTAGGTTTAATTTTCTCTAGGCTTTCTTTAGTTTTTCTCTGCAGTTTTCTAGGGTTTTTATTTTTCTTTTCTTCTACCTTTGATTAAAATTTATTTTTTTGCATTTATTTCTTGTTCTTGTTATTCTTAGTGTTAGTTAAGTTAGTTATTACTGTAGCTAAGATTTATTTGCATTTCCAGTCCTTGTAACCTGCTTTCAAAACATTTGAAGCTTTATTTTAATATATTTCAGTTTATTCTACTTAAAATCTTTTAAAGCTTGTTCCTTTTATATTTCATGCTTTAGATTTTCTTGTTAAATGCTTTTAGTTTTTTGCTCTTTAAGTTTTCTTGCATAAAAATCTCAACTTTTATACTTTTCTTAAGCTTTACTTTCATGGTTGCCTTGTTTTACATTTTTATGTTTATTTCTTTTACTTTGAGCATGAGTAGCTAAACCTCAAAGGAGGTTGGTTGATGAAGATGTGGGTAAACTAAAACTCTTGGACAAAGGGATAAATCGTAACAAATTGAACTAAATCAAATAGAATTAAGAACTTAGGTAGTAACGCCCCTAAGGGAATATCAAGATAAAGTGGGACCGAAAGGTAATCTTGTTGCGCACCCGTTCATTAGTCCCGGATTAACTAGTAAGATCGGAAGATAAATCAAACCTAATTCGTCTAAGTTGGTGATGTTGAGATTGGAAGATAAAATGGAGTCACTTGGTAATTTACACAATTAATGTCCCTTATCCGAGATTCGATGAACCATATTGACGTCAACCAACTCCCATTAGTTATTTACTAAATAGTTCCTTAGTTTTACATTCTTTGAAATTTAGTCCTTAGAGTTACATCTTTAATTTTCTTGCAAATTTATCTTATTATGAATTGTTGTAATATAAAATCGTGTTAGTAGTCGCTTAAACTCTGTCATGTATGTTAGTTATTGGTCAATTGTCTCTTCCTTTGGGTTTGACCCCTTGGAAAACTTTATTTTCCATCAGAACTATAAATATTACAACTGTCATTGTACGTTTGCAGTAAAACTGGGTTTAAAAATTGTTGTAGAAATTCATTATTTTAACACGCACGTGTACAGCCGATCAATCACATTATAAAGTACTGGGTCAAAAAGGCCTAGGAAGGGGGCGACAACCCTAGTAATTGGACCCGATGTGAGAGAGACCCAAAACCCCTCATGTAATATGAAGGGGGCGGCAACCCTAGTAGGAGTACTAGGGTGTGTCGTCCACCCCTCTACTACTCTAAGTTGGAAATTGTTTTTCTATTTACAGTAAACCACTGCAACTCAACAATGGTTCTACTTTCTCCTCCTATAAATAGGTGGCACCGATGGAGTTATTTACACAACATTGAGAGATTGTTATTATGTTGAAAAATAGAGAGAATTTATTCTCAACTATTACATATATTTTTCTAGAATAACAATTTTACCGATTTCTATTAAGAAGAGAGAATTTTTGTTTTCACCTCAAAAGGGGATAAAACTTTTTCTAGTTCTCTGTTTCGATTGAATTGGATTGAACCACACTCGAAGCAGTTCGTGGTACGAGAATAGTAGAGAAGATCGTTTGGTTGAAAGCTGATAATAACAAACATTCGCTAAGCCAAGAATAACGAACGTTTGCTAAGCCGAGAACACAAGTACAGATTCGGTTAAGCTTTATTTCTATAAATATCACAAACCAAGTTAGTTTTCAAAATTTTAATTTTTCACTATGCAAGAAAACTGTTTTTAAACCGGATTTTTTCCAACAGAGACCATGTAACATTGAGATACATAGTCGTGTATCTAGGCTGTGTGGGTCAAAATGCATCCAACAAAAGTCACACGGCAGTGTGACTGGGCCATGTAATTGACTGTAACCATCTAACCTAATTTCAACCTATCATCTAGTGGCACACGGTCGTGTGTTCAACCGTGTGACCTTAAAACCTATCATTTTTATGCTTACATCAAGTCAACAATTAGGTACTTCTAAAAACACATTTTGATACTTGTAAACATTGCTTAATAACACTTCGAAAGCCAAACCAAAACATAATACCAAACAACCTATTAAGTCCTAACCAATATTCCATTTTGGCACTGTCACAACCAAGATAATATATTATCAACCATTCACCATGTCACAAGCATGATACTTAAGATATCACTTACATACGAAAAAAAAATTCCATTTTACCTTAGTTTATCAAGTCAAAAACCAAACTTTACCATTTAGGTCTTAAACATATAACTCTCTTCAAATATGCCAAAACTTACTAAATTACAAAACCAACTTAGTCTAATGAATTCAAACTTCACAACTATCATTTAGCACATATGCTACACATTCCATCCAAGCATTACCATTTTCATACATTTCATGATTCAAGATCAAGCATACCTTTACTACACATATATTCATCATTTACCATATAAACATTCCATAGAAATCTTAGAACTTAACCTTACATGTCAGACAATAAGAACACTTTACAACATTAACCTTTAGGCTCAAGACATAATTCCAAAATAACCTATATACATGCCACATAATTGAACCCCAAATTACACACAAGATATCTTTTCTAATATCCCATTCTTAGGAAAGAGAGAGCAAATATTCTCTAAATTTCTTGTGCGCTAATTTAGAAGATCAAATCCCAAGATTTGGAAAAACTTTGAGGAATTCATGGATTCAGGTATGCTTCCGCATCTAGTTTTATTCTCGATTTATTCTTGATGATTTGACATGATAGATCTTAGTTTATAGTTCTAATTTTATATTAGATACTATTTACAGTTCTAACAAGTGGCATCCAAGCTTTGTCATGTTGAATCATTGAGAATGAATTGATTCTTTATTAGTTTTGGATTGATTCGTTTTTCTTTTTTAATTTTATGGATTTGATATTTTAATTATATATTATGTTGAAACTTTGAGGTTCTTGATAAATTTTTGGGTTTTGATTCTTTAAATAAAGTTTTAGGGTTTTATAAATATAATCTAGTTTAATATTTGCATATGCAATTCAAAAGATGAAAGTTTATTTATTTATTTATAATCAATTGATAAAAAATGATTTGTGAGATTTCTTTCTCTTGTTTTCACACAATTATTTTTATAAATTTTGGTTAAAGTCATTATTAAATTAAAGTTACAGACTTACAACTTTTTACAACTGAAGAATTCCAATTGAGTTTTATAATTGGTTTTGAAAGTTAATTCACTTGATAATCGAATAAATGAATGCTGGTAAGATTTTTTTTCGCACTATTTGTTTTAAATTTTCTGTTTGTGAATGTATATGGAATTATCAGCTTTTGTCTTTATTCATGATGAATTATATTCACCATTGAATTCAATTAATATATACGAATGATTAATTTTGGTTTCTGCTATAATTATTTTATATAAGTTTTAGTCCTTATGGAACCTAAATAAAATTAAAATATTTGAGATTTTTTTAATATGGTGGCTATGAATTTTCATAAGTGGTTACGCATATGAGGGCTTTTATACAATGTCGGATTCTTTTTTATATTTGATGGTTATGGATTTTTTTAAGCATTTGTGCGTATAAAGAAGTTTTATGATAATGTCTTTAGTTATTAATATAAATTTGAGTTTACATGAAATATGTAAGACAAACCAATATTAATTTTCTATTAATATAATTGTATGTATATATTGTGTATATATATTATATGCATATCAATGATTTTGAGGATTAATGCATGATTATAGTTGGCGTGAATACATGTTTATAACCATTATTCAATAAGATATCTTTTATAGTTTAATTGGTGAAATTAAGTTTTGATGGATATCATTGAAGTTGTTAATTTCCTTCTTCTTCTTCTTCTTTTTTTGTTATGGTTATATATTCAAATTTATGAGTTCTTTGGTGCAAGATGAATTAATCTTTCATGTTTAATGTTTTTCATCATAGTTGCTGTTGAATCTTACCAATTGTGCCGCCTATTTTGATTCCTTTTCTTGGTGCATAATTGCTTATTTTAAAGATATTAATATTAGTCGACGAATTTCAATTATCTGCCAAGATCTAAACATATATATATTTTTAGTTTTAAGTTTGGCCGAATAATATTTGGGTTTGACATATTATTATTTCTAATATTCAGTTAAATTATATTGATATAGTCTACAGTATGAATTATGGGGTATGTCAACTATTATGATTTTATTTCTGAGATATATTGACTTGGAATTTTTATTTCAAGTATTTATTTGAATCTCTGTTTAATCATAAATATAAGTTTGGATTTACATGATATATATAGGGTAAGTTTTTCTATTTGATTTTAAATATACGTATATATGTGAATTGCTTTGGTATTTTGTCTATGCCAAAGTTATGAATACATGTGGTTGTTAATTATTTGGCCTTGAATCACTACATTATTTCTATTCGATATTGATATATATGGTCAATATATATATCAGTTAAAGATTAAGGTTTTGGGGTTTTTTTATTGCGCTATTTAGACAACCTTATTTTGTATTATTTAGGAAACTATATAAAAATAAAAAAATATTTAGTTTTGACCTTTTAACCGTTATGAAAATTTTAAATTTGAATATTGGTATGTTTATATATTTATTAAAATAACTTAATTGAAGCAATAAGTCACCAAAGTGATTTTTTTGTATAAATCATTTTGTTTTAAAATATAAAAGGTTGTGTGCATGTAACTTAAGTTATGTTAATATTGATTGGCCTAAATGAAAGTTAATAATATTACATGTGCAACTATGGTAATAAACATGTGACAATTATTCAGTTTTACATGTGAACAATAAATTGGCCCAAAGGAAGATTTATGGTTCGACATGTTCTTATTGTCAGTGTTTGATTATTACACTAATATATCACTTACAAGTTAATATTTTGTCCAAAGATGAAATATTAATGGAGTGTCCGATATCTTGAAATGAGGTTTACTTTTATTCAAATTATTTTGGTTTAAAATTGAAGTCTTATGTGAAGTTGTTTATGGTTTATGATTTATTCAACAATTATTATATTTTCCAACATCATTGTATGTTGTTTTGGGATAAATATATACATATATATATATACTATTATCTTTTAATTTTATCGAAAGATAAAATTAAGAGAAATATTTTGAAACAAATAAATTCAAATTTTGGCTTTAGGTTTTAATTAAGGATGTCTAATATTTTAAATAGATTAGTTGAAACAAAATGCTGCCAAAGTGACCTCTTTTGTGTAGATTAGTTTATTTGAAATATCAAGATGATTATATGTTTTTGTGATTCGTGCGTTTATTAATTGACCCAAAGGTAAGTTAATATTTGGTAAAATTTCAACGACATCTGTGGTGATAAATGTGTGACAATTATAAGGTATTTTATGTGAGCAATAAGTTAGTCTAAAGATTAATTAATTGTTTGACATAATTTATTATCAATGTTTGATTACTACAACAAGAGTATCGCTTACTGTTAATATTACTGTCCAAAGACTTGATATTAATGTTGTATTTGGTATCTTGAGATGGGATTAGCCATTATTTTGAATTTATTGTTTACTTATGAATATTGATATGAGCTTGTTTTTACCTATTTTGTTCTGGATTCAACTAGTTTATCTTTTGCTGGCACAATATCTGCTAATTCTACACCTATGTTTAGTGAGACTAATTTTAAGGAAAGGAAAAGACATTTATAATGCTTGGTTGTATGGAAATAGACCTTGCACTAAAGGAAGAACAACCTGAACCTTTCACTGCGGAAATCACCCCTTATGTTAAAGGGGATTTTGAGAGGTGGGATCGTTTAAATCGCATGAGTCTAATTATAATGAAGCACATCATTCCAAAAACCTTTAAGGGCACACGATCTAAAGAGATTACTCAGGCCAAGGTTTCCTTGATGAAATTAAGAAACGTTTTGCTAAAAACGATAAGGTTGAGATGATATCACTTCTGACTTCTTTGATGTCTATAAAGTATAAGGGTCAAGGAAATTATGAGTAATCTAGGGGCTATGAGTTTTATGATCCCATAATTAGGAATATTTTTGAGATGAGAATTGCAACATTCTTTTAGGATGTTGAGTTTGGAGGGAGAAATAAGGTTAGAGACATTGCTTTTAAGGAAGGATTGAATTCTAATTCAGTTTCTACTATCGCTTTTGATGATGTTTAGGTTCTCATACCTATCATTGATTAAGAAGTGAATCTAGAACCTCAATAAGACAATGTTGAACAAATCCTTATTCAAGATGAGGTAATTGTTCCAGAAGAACAAACTCAACAACCTCAAGAATGAATGTCATTAAAAAGGTCTACTAGAGAAAAGGTTATAATGGCTTTAGTAGAATATTTTGACCTTAAGCTACATCAGATGAATATTAAGTTAATGGTTTCTAAATGGTAACATTGATCATACATTTATATGGTGCAATTAGAAAACTTTGTATCTGATGATGCAAAGGTAATAATTTGCAAATTAAAGAACTTCATCTATGGGCTTAAATAAGTTCTTGTCAATAATATTACAAATTTTACCAAATGATTATCTCGTTTGGTTTAGAGATGAATTTTGTTGATAATCGTATATACCATAAGTTTAGTGGGAGTAAGGTTTTCTATTTGGTTTTATATATTTATGACATACTACTTTTCAATAATAAGTATAGCCTCAATCAATGCCCTAAGAATGATATTGAGATTATAAAAATGCATAAGATTTTTTACATTTTAGCAATGGAAAGTCTAATACATGTTCAAGTTTGTATACATTGGAATATTGTGTACACTATTGGGATGTTAGGTAGATATTTTAAGCAACCCTGGTTTGGACCATTGGATAGCATCCAAAAGGGTTATAATGTATTTTTAGAGAACAAAAGATTACATGCTCACATATCGAAGGTCTAGTCAGCTAGAGATCATCAGGTATACAAAACTCCGATTTTAATGGAATATGGATACAATATTTTGTCACTAAGGCGCAAATTGTGAAAACAAAGTGCAGTCTTTTATTCCAATAGCAACAAGAGTACATCAAAGTCAAAACACATAGACTTTAAGTTCCTAGTTGTTAAAAATAAAAGTTCAAAGTGGTTAGGTGCCTATAAAGCATATTAGGACAAACTCCATGATTGCAGATCCATTTACTAATGGACTACACCTAAGCTTTTATCAAAACACACTGCTCATATTGGTATAATGTCATTTAAGGATATTTGGTTTTAGTGGGAGTTTGTACTTTTAAATGCTTTTATGTTATAGAAATTTTTTTAGTTATTTCAGTTTACAGATATTAAGTTTATTTTCTACAGAAATAAAATTTATTTGGTTTATTCACACTCTGATTTTGGTAAGGTTTGATCTCACTAAGGAGGACCAGTTGGAAATAGACATGTCTAGATCATATTGCATGTAATTTCCATGCTACACATCCATACTTGATCTATGTCATTTGGTTGTGTTAATATACGTGATCAGGGATGGATTTAGTTACAATATATGTAACGAAAGTCCTCTTAGTTCTATGTTAACATAATTAATGGACGAAATTATTCGGAATACCTTTTGGATATGATAGTAAAATTTTTGAGCTCATAAGGTTATATAATGACATGTAATTATAGAATAATTAGTATATATATATGTTGTCCAAGTGGGAGACTGTTGGAAAATATGGACATCACATATATAATAAGGGTAATTACATGTTATTATTTACTATCATGATAGGTTAACCCAAATTAAAAGTGATCTAATTTGGTTAAATTTTTATTGGGCTTTAATTATTAAATAAAGTGTGAGTCAAATATGTGTAGATACTCTAGTAATTAAGTTCTAATCAATTTCTAATTAATGATGGTCTAATTAGGAATTAGAGCTAAAATGCCAAAGTTATATGTATTAGGGTTATGATCCCCAAATTACACACAAGATATCTTTTCTAATATCCCATCCTTATGAAAGAGAGAGCAAATATTCTCTGAATTTCTTGTGTGCTAATTTGGAAGATCAAATCCCAAGATTTGGAAAAACTTTGAAGAATTCATGGATTCAGGTACGCTTCCACATCTAGTTTTATTCTTGATTTATTCTTGATGATTTGACATGATAGATCCTGGTTTACAGTTCTAATTTTATATTAGATATTATTTACGGTTTTAACATTGAAGACTAAAAAAACACCAATGAGCCATATTTTTTTTAGATTCTTACCAGGTTTAAGAAAATTGGTCCAAACCCATTTCAGAAAAGAAAATGAAAACTTCAAGAGCAAAAATGAACCCAAAGTGAAAAGGATAATAACTCGAAAAGGTTGGTCCTTGAGAGTATCGAAGAAGCAGGCTTCCATGGATTACGTAGATAGCAAAAAAAGGGGATTTTTGTGGTGATTGGATGGTGAGAAAGTGAGGGAAAATTTTGGGGGGTTTTGAATGGAAAAAAGAAAGAAAAAGGAGACAAATAGAAGAGAGGTGGAAGGCGGAGAGGTCAAGTAGAGATGGAGAAAGGAAAAAAATTTGTAGCAGCCAAAGAGGTAGAAAAAGATGATAGGGAAAGAAAATTTCAAAGGAAAAAAATAAATGAAAGGGTTTTTAAATATATAAAATGAAATGAGAAATAATTAAAGGGGAACAACTTTTTAGGCAAAAGAGAGTGACATGTGGCAGCGCACGAGTGGCCAGCATTACCACGTCAGCAAAAATTTAACATTTTTAGCCTCAGGTACCAATATAGTGGATGAAAAAAAAGTTTGGGTATCAATTTGGGACAAAAAAACCATAAGCGCTAATCTGGGAGAAATGAACAAGTTCAGGTACCAATTTTATATTTAACCCTTAATATTATTATAACATATTTAACATAAAATAATTAAGGAAAATTAGCACTAACCATACAAAAAATTTAAAAGATGTTAAACTGCTACATTAGACCTTAAATAATTATTAATTAAACATTTTAGTTCTCAAAAATCGATATAGATCAAATTTTACAGTTTTTATGATTTAATCCTTGTACCTTAATTAGCTATTCAATTGCTAAAATTATAGGACCAAGACTTAATATAACTCTATAATAAACTCGTAAATATTAATATTTAAAATATACTGACTCAGTCATCAGAATATGGGGTTCCGAAACTGTCTTTTCCAATACCACTAAAAAATAGATTGTTACATGTACATTTCATCAAATCGATAAGAATTTGAAGGTAAAGGTATGCTTGGAATTATGGATTAGAAAATGGCATGTAGCTAGGAAAATGGTTGTTAAGGGACTAAAAAAATTAAAACGTGAAACTTGTCTAATTTATATGAAATATTTATATAGCAAGGAATTACATGTTAGTTTGTAATAAATGAGACTTGAATATGCATAATTGGTATATAGGTTGGATGAATTAAGATGATAGTAAAATAGGGGCTAAAATAGGCGAAGTGTGAAGGACCAACCTAGTAATTAGACCCTGGTTGAAAATGGAAGTCAGAATGGAATTTTGGTATCAATACCAAGGGTAAACTATTTATACTTAGACCAAAATATCAATACTTTGAGTATTTTTATTGAATTTTTCAACTTCGAAGCTCAAAATGATATCGATACAACATAGTGTATTGATACCTAAGCAATAGCATTGATAATTTAGTGTTAGTATCGATACTTGGGCCTAATTTGTGCAAAATGTGATTTTTAGAATGAATTTTTATGAAAAAATTTTACCTGGTTTATTCTAATACATTATTAATATGAAAATGGCATATTAATAAGTTTAAAGTATGATTGGAAAAAGGATTCCAACAAATGAATTTAGCTAGGAACACTCTGGCATTAAATGCGATATTCTTATATTTGACTCGGTAGTCGAGTTGGGTATAAGGGTGTTACATATTTTGTAACACCCATCATCAGTTTCCGTCACCGGATTAGGGTGACGGGAAGTTTCAACAATTAACAAAACAAACATAGATGATTTCAATTCAAAATTTTACTTTTAAATCATTCATCAATAATTTCATTTAATAAACATGTCATTCAAACTAAAATGAGACTTAAATCGAGCTTACAAAGAATTAAAAGTGATTGAGAAACAACCAATGATTAAATTGAATCAAAATATGAAAATAGGATAAAGGTTGAAAACATGAATCACATGGCTATGTGACGGGGCTCAGCCTACGTGGATTAGAGACATGGTTGTGTGGCCGAACCATGTAATAACCTGTGTCTATGTGGGCCAACCTGCACCAGAATTCAAAGAAACCACACAGTCATGTCATACAATTGTGTGGGGTACACAGTCATGTGGCAAACCGTCTCACAAGCTGTGTGTACCCAAAAACACCTTCAAACATAAGCCATTTCACACACCCTTTCTTAGGTTCCAAGACATTCATTAACCAACATCCAAACTTATTCAAAATGTGCCAAAAACATGCCAGAATATACCAATTTACAATCAACCTAAGTGCCTAACTAATAAGCCCTCATAGTCACCACAATTCAAACATAAACAACAATCATTCAAACCAAAACATTATCAACTAATTAAACTCATTCAATCATCAACCAAATTCTATATACCATATACCAAAAATCATTCATTCACGCCAAACCATCAATTGCAAACATATTTCATTCTAAATTCATATATTACTAAACCAAAAAGACCATTTCAACAAAATTCACCAAATAAAACATCAAATGACAAGGTATCATTTCCATGATACCAAATACCAAATTATGTTTATAAATCAAATGACACAAATCATTATCTTCGAAAATAGAATCGAAATGATGTTCCAAGCCAAATATACCACATTCAACACAAGTTTATCAGGAAACATGAAATTTAACATTATAAACCAACTTTAACCAAATTACAAATTCAACTAAAACTTTAAATTCATCAACTTCAAAACCCTATATACATGCCAAAAAACTGAAATAATAAATCAAAATCTATCGAGACAAAAGCTTGATAGTGTGAGCCTTGAAGTTGATCCATCCATCAAGTTCCACAAAACGTTAACTACAGAAAATGAAGAATAAACAAAGTAAGCTTATATAGCTTAGTAAGTCCATAGCTAAATTTAAACCAACTTACCTAAATTAATCAGTTGAAATTAAAACAGTTTAGATTATAATAACCTGACAAACAATTTACAAAAACAATTGAGCTTTACCCAAAATCAAATCATCAATTATCACATTTTCCTTCAATAGATTAAACAAAATCATTTGCATAGTCATTATAACCCCTCAAACCCGGCCTAGACATTATGGCTAAATTTCGGAAGCCACATTAATACCGTTGAAAACATTTACTTGCTAAAAACAACTAAGTTCAATTGTTTTTTTTTATGAAAACTCTAAAATTTAAATACTGAGTGATTTTGTTTTTTTAAAAAACACTTATTAAAACACGAATATTAAAAAATTCATTATTTTATTGAAATGTCATCTGAAGTCATTCAAACAAAGAATTTGCAATATTATTAATTATTTCTTAAAAATGATTTTGGTAAAAATCTTTCACAACAAAATTTTGAAAATACTTAAAAAATCATAAATTTATAAGTTTATTTAAAATTAAATCATAAATAACTTAAATAACAATAATTCAAAATATTTGTAAGTTCATCAAACATGCATGCATGGCAGTTTAAAATTTTAAAAAGTAAAAGAAATAACCCAATAAAGTCCAATGTCCAAAGTCCAAAATAACAACCCAATGGTTCATAAACCATTTATTAAGTTCCATCCAAGAGACTCCTTCGTAAGTTGAATCCAAGTCCTATGTCTATGAATCACCTAAAAAGATTATGAAACTAAAGGGGTGAGCTTTTAAGCTCAGTGTGAGTCTTATAACAATTCAAATAACAATAAGCACATACTTATCAATCAAAATAACCAATATTTATGAACATGATTATGGCATTGTAGTTATTGTAAAACAATTATGCAATTCTTTTTAAAACATCCTACCCATCACCGCTACACTCCAAAAAAAGTTCCCCATAATTCGTCTATCCAAACACTCCAATATATGTGGACGAAACCACCAAAATTGCAGACAAGCTGCCAGTAATATGGACAAGCCATCAATAATGCAGATAAACTGCCAGTAATGCAGACAAGCTACCAGTATTACAGATAAACTGCCAATGTGGACAAACCACCGGTAATGTAGATAAATTGCCAGTACTTCCTCCTTACACATGTTCCAACGCCATGCATGTGATATGACCACAATGAACACATTTTCACTTTGTTACAAAATATCACTTTAGGCATGTGAATCATGCTCATCGAATCATTTAATATATAATATCACATAGGCATATTTTGACATGCGATTCATGTATTATCTCGATGTATCAAAACATCACATTTTTAACAGTCGCGTAAAATCAATTATGCCATAATATTACATAACATGAGAATGATAACAACATACTTTTCAAATCAACAATAAACATAACCATACAACATACATTTCAAAAGCTAGTTGGTTTGGAGTCACTTACTTGGTATGATACATATCGATAGGTTTAATCTCCCCTTTTGGCATACTTTAAGTATTTGAATAATGCACAATCCAGTAATAATATTTATTTAAACATTGAAATTAATGTATATAAATTTTTACACTTGATAGTAGATTCGATGCGAAACACCACTCTAAGAACGTTCACACTCGGATCTTACCCAATGGAAAACTGATCTGTTATCAAAGTGACCTTACATTAAAAGTCATCTTTTTAAACATTTTATGATACTACTTACTTAAACTAAATCATACATTTCAAACTTACTATTGTAAATAATCGTTCGTAACGATGATTTCATTTCCAAAGTTAGGAGCTTTCTGGGATGGTATCAATCGGCCACTTACTCTAACTTGATTGAAATGAGAGGGTCGGAGGATCATTGTGATCTTGAATCAGAAAGGGAAGAAAACTAGAGAAAAGGATCACTTGAAAAAATGAGTCATTAAGTAAACTATTTAAAAAAATAAATTAAAACTAATTGAAATAGGGATATATGATTTTTTTGATTATTATAAGAAACGACATGGGTCAAAAAATGGTGAAGTAAAGAGGAAGAATCACCAAAGCCTATGGAGGCGCAACGGCGGTGGCAATCTGGCGAGAAACTGACGGAGGAGGAGGGAAAGAAGGTGTTGCAACACTAGATAGGAGAAAGAGAAAATCAAAAGGGAAAATAGAAAAGTGGAGAGAAAAAGAAGGTTTTATCTACGGTGGTGCAAGGTGGTGTCCACAGTGGTGAATAGTGGTGTAAGGGGAGGTGTTGTGTAACCTCCCAAATCAGACCTAGACGTTAGGGATAGATTGAGAAGGCTACATTAGCCACCAAAATAGCTAAGCTAACTTACGTTACTTTTGAAGACTTTAAATAAATTCATTTTCGAGAAAACCGTAGTTGTACTTTTGTGTTAGCTTAAAACATTCACTTTTTAGGTCAACTGTACTTAAGATTCGATTTATTATTGACAGTGTTGTTTTAGAAAAATCTTTTGTTCATCACTTTATTTTGTAAAAACTTGATGTTAACCAATGTAGCGAAAAAAAACCATTATTCATGTCATTTTGGAAATCTAATTTCTTTATCGATTTGTTTTTCAAAAACGATTTCTTTGCAATGCAGTTGAAATTAGGGAACAATGTCAAATTTTACTTAAATCAGATATCATACATTTTTCGGCTATGATGCTTAAGTAATCCATGCATGCAAAAATTTCCAAATGAAAAGTTACCAAGTCACAAACTAGAAATACTTAAAAATTACAAACCAAAACCAATAAAGACTAATTAATACTTATTAAAAATGGTCCAAGGTGATTTTTCGTATGACGGGTCCGGTCCTAGGTTCGAAGGTTTTCCTGAAAAGTTAAACACTATGGGGGTGAGCTTACGAAAGCTCAGTGTGAGTCGAACATTTATTTAAACGAACATAAATATCAAATACAGTGAAACATATTACCATTAATAGAAGAATACAGAACCATCATAGAAATTTCATATCATTACATAGACATCATCAAAATTGGTGTCAAATAATGTACAAGCATGGTCCATCATTCATTCGAGTAATAATCATTAATTTTAATACCATTCAATACAACACAATACAATACGAAGCATAAATTAATAGCATTCGAGTATGTCATGAGCATGATGCAATGCAAAAAGGTTCTTACCCAAACCATCCGCTACACACCACGAGTTCCCTAAAACCTGTCTACCAAACTCTAACAAAAGCGAGCATAGCTCAATGTGGTAAAACCACCGAATAACAACAATGCAGTAAAACTGCCGAATAAAAAATAATGCAATATAATCGCCAATCCCCTCGGTACCCCGAATGCAGTGCATTGACTAGGAATAAATGCGAACTTAATATGTCGTCGGTACTCTACGAAACTTCTCCATCAACCACAAAATATCTCATCCCAATGCACAGGCAATATGTCATACAATCTCATACATAGACATAATTTAATACATTTCACATTTAATTGACATGCTCAACATGCCCTCAACAATCGAATACTTTCAGAGAATGGAATCAGTGTCCCATATAACACCTTTAACCCATATCCATCATTGGATTAGGGTTACAAGGCATTACCGTACATAGCACAGATCAGGACAAACATTTACTATTTCTATCTCATTAAAAGAATGTCAAACATACCATTTAAAAACGTATGCACATACTCATATTTCAAATTTTAACATAACATATGAAACTCTAATAATATTACAAGGGCCGAATAATGCACTGAATAGTGCACCATTTCATATATCTAATTTATCATGTTCAAAATAAAACTCATGATCAACTGTAACGCCCCGAACCCGAGACCGTCACCGGAGTCGAACACGAGGTGTTAACAGACTTTAAACCACTTATAAAAAAAAAATTCCCAGACACTGCCAATCTGCGTACTAGTCGCTTTAAAAATCATATCTTGAGTTCAGAAACTCGGAATCCAGTTCCGTAAATTTTCCCTGAAACTAGACTCATATAAACATCTACATATTTTTTTCTAGAATTTTTGGTTGGGCCAATTAGTACAGTTTATTAGTCAAAGTATCCCATGTTACAGGGATCGACTACACTGACCTTTGCACATTACGACTTGGATATCTCCCTGCACAGAGCTTCAATACTGATGCCGTTTGTTTCTATAGAAACTAGACTCAGAGAGGAATCTATAAATATATGGCATGACTCCTAATTATCTCTGGTTAATTTATAATGAATTTCCAAAGTCGGAACAGGGAATCCAGAAACCGTTCTGGCCCTGTCTCACGAGAACCTGAATATCTCTTAACATACTGTCCATATGATCGTTTCGTTACTTTCCTATGAAAATAGATTCATCAAGGTTCGTTTACATAATTTATTCACTATTTAATTCCATTCCTACTATTTTTAGTGATTTTCCAAATATACATCACTGCTGCTGTCAGCATCTGCCTTTAAGGTAGACTTTACCTATTTCATAGTTTCCATGATTCAACTAGCCCTTTTAGCATAAATAGCACAATTTATGATAGTGATTAACCATTCCCATGGCCAATCCTTGTTAAGCATATCCACACCTCTCAATAACCATATCCATACCAAATGATTATAACATTATACTCAAACATATTTAAGCCATTTTCGCATGGCTAACCAAAATTATACAAGTCCAAAGGGTCCATGACCCACAACAAAAGGGTAGTCCTATACATGCCATATCCAGAGTTCAACTAAAAGAGTACCAAAAGGGCTTTGATAGTGTAGATGACTTCGACTTCGATGATCCCAAATCCGATATCCGACGAACAAAATCTATAAAACAGAGAGCCAAAGCAACGGGGTAAGCATTTTAAAGCTTAGTAAGTTTCAAGTAATGAAATCGGCTTTGACTAAAGTATTACATTCACATAGCTAAATGGATCACTTTATTAATACACATTCTCATACACATCCTTACTTCACACTTCATCAACATATACACACAAGGTATTAACCTATCTAAAAGTCGAAAGTTCGTTAGTCGATTGAACGAATACTATTAAAAACGAATCGACTTTTCCGATGCATACGAACACATACCTTATCATTTGGGTTTTCTTCGAGCATTTTAATTGAATTTATTACAGCACAACATGCTCACCTTCGAACCCAAGTTTCTTCGGAATTTAGCCGGATATAACCACAAGCACAAATGCCTCCGGGTCTTAGCCCGGATATATCAACTCGCACAAATGCCTTCGGGTCTTAGCCCGGATAAAATCACTAGCACAATTGCCTTCGGGTCTTAACCCGAGTATAGCAACTCGCACAAATGCCTTCGGGTCTTAGCCCGGATAAAATCACTAGCACAATTGCCTTCGGGACTTAGCCCGAATATCATTCAAATGCTCATGCACACATATATCAACAATCATGACACATCCATATTTCATTTTCGTTACTAAGGCTCAACACAAAGCATTTATTTAACCTTTCCAATTTCGGCTCAATAGCCACACACAAAGAGCATGATTTCAATTGGCTTTATAACATAGTCTCTATGCACATTCGGCTATCCGTCATAGTATGACTAATCATTTCAATATAATTCAAGTAGGGTCATTACTCGAAGACTTACCTCGGATGTTGTCGAACAACTTTAATGGCTATTCAATTACTTTTTCCTTCCCTTTATCGGATCTAGTTCCCCTTTGCTCTTGAGCTTAAAGAATACAAATAGGAGTATTCAATATTTAAACCAATAATATGAATTTATTAATCACATTCGGCAATCACATATCATTAAATTTTCAAACCAAAATGTCATTATATGACCACATATACTCATATCCATATACTTAAGCTCAATAATTATAATATAATATCATGTACTCACTTTAAGTATATTGCCGAATATACTTAATCATACATACACCTAACCAAAATAATTTCTAAAATCTTTATATCATTTATACACTAAGCCGAATACTCTTACCAAGTTCACCTATATTCTTCAACAAATTCTTCATTGATCAAACACATATTCGGCTAAAGAAGTGGCAATTTTAGCAACTTTTGATTTAATACTTAATCAATTATAATACATCTAGATATTCTTTTCATATTATTAACTCAAATCACATACATTATTTAATATAACATTTTCACCTTCGGCATTAGTATCAACCATAGTAGCCGATTCTTCCTACTTTGTACCCATGCATCTATTTGATCCTTAGTTAGTTCAAACACTCACACACTAAGATTTATCCAATTTTAACAAGAAATAAAATCCTTAATCCTCAAACTACCATGGCCGAATGTTATAACCCAAGCCACATATATTGTTCCTCAAGGCCCTTCAAGGACCACATTCGGCACCTCCTTAATAACAACCCAAATTTCAACCTTCAAGAAAGAAGAAAAAAAAATATATGTGCTAAGAGCTTCAAACTACTTGGCCAAATATCAAACCTCCTAACAATCAAAACTTAAGCCATGGAATGATTAGAACTTGAACTAACCACCTTCTTTATACAAAATTTTCTAAGAATTTCAAGGTACTTACCTTTTCTTAATCCTCATCCAAACCGAACATAAAGCAAGAGAACTCTTTCTTCTTCCTTTGATTTTTCGGTCAAGAAGAACAAAGAGGATGAAGCCTTTTTTTTCTTCTAGTTTCGGCAAAAATGGGGGAGCAAGGATGAAACAACTTTGGTTTCTCCTCCCACTCCCTCATATTTTATTGTTCTTAACACAACATGTTGTCATAAACTTTTCATAATATGCTTTACCCATCACAATTTGTCTATCCACCTTGTCATGGCCGGCCACTACTATTTAGGGGGGGAATTTGACATGCAAGTCCCCCTTTTTATTTCATGCACTAATAGGTCCTTATGCTTTGACCTATCACATTTCAAAATTTTCTCACATAAGTCCTATTTACTAAAATTCACTTACAATTAAACAAAATTCAAACACGAAATTTTCACACATGCACATGTACATATAATGAGCATCAATTATGACGGTTAATTATTTTTATGACTCGGTTTAGCGGTCCCGAAACCACTTCCCGACTAGGGTCAATTTTGGACTGTCACATCAACCACCAGTCAACTTTAAGCACAAGTCATGTCTTTTTATTATTCAATTATTAAATATTCAAAACATCTATTATCTAAACCATTATTCACATTTTTTTATACAATAACCATATTTAACCACAAATAATAGATTAATGATATGTATAATCTATTAGCATTCTATATGCACATACACAGTACATATTATGTAATTACCATTACAATAATATTCGAATAATAATAATTTACTAAATACCTTTTTACTTAATAGAATACTTACTCTTAGTAGATTAAACAAATCATAACATAAAGCTTAATGACCAAGATCAAAAGTAACATAAACAAATATTGAACATTTCAAAGAACCAAAAACATGCATATTTTCCATTTACCAACTTGCGCATATGTGTACACAATTGAGTCATTTTCGAATATCCATGTTTCATTATCACTACAAAGCTAATCATTATATATTCAATCATTGTATATAAATCATCCAATCCATAATATATTTGTATAATGCTATAAATTGAATATCATGCTTATCATCTTAGCACATCTCCTTAGCTTAATATACCTTTACACTTAATTTTTCAGTTCTAAACCAAATTGTTCATTTAAAACATGCCATTTCAACTCAATAATAAAACCACAAATCTTAATCCAATTATCATCACCTAACTTAGTACACATATGCCCAATATCATAAATGTGGCATATTTTCAACTCAAATATTAAACCTAACATTTTTATTTTAATTACCGATCTTCAACCAAAACAGTCATATAGAAGCAATCAACCAAAACAGTCATATAACTTACTCTTTTGTTTTTCTTCACTAACCATATCAAGATAACCAATACACATTCAAACATATGATCATTCTTTTTACTACTTTAATAAGCTGAATTCTAAATAGCTTCCAACCTTCATATACAAATTACATTTTATAAGCCATAACCAACCTTACTTAGTACCAAAACCAAACATACCACATGTATCACATATATATACTTTACCATGTGATTACTAACCATATAAGATTAAACCATGACCAAAATAAACTTAAGCCATAATTAAATCAAAATCGAACACAAGCAAGGAAATTAAGCCTTTTTCACATGGCTTTTATACATTCACTTTCGAATTAAACTAACTCCTAAACTAGGCTTTACATTCCATAGTTTCAAATAAATTTAGCTTATAAAATACTGAAAATACTCGATAGTGTGATAGACTTTGCTGACGATTCCCGAGCTCGTAACTTGACTCCAAAATCTATAAAATAGAGGTAAACAAGAACACACACAGAGTAAGCTATTTATGCTTAGTAAGTTATAAGCAAAAACATTTATATATACATTTGCATATTAACATTAGGTTAATAAGACCAATTACACATATTTTTCCAATACAAGTATATCATTTACTACAAAGGTCACACTTTAATCACACATACATATACCATATGGCCGAATATAATCAATCATTTACACATATATATTCACTTTTATGATCACAAATACATCAATAGGCCGAATCACTTATATGATCAAATATGCTAACCCATAATTCATATTCACAAAACTTTATATCATTTCAAATAATCAACTTACCTTGTTTTCATTTAAACAAATAACTAACACATACCTGAACCTATAATTCGATTTCACATTTGGTCTTTACTTCATATTGCCCATTGAATCGTTCGGAATTAAAAAGGATATGCGGATAGTCGGAAGGCTCGTACAATGCCAACGTCCCAGATGTGTTCTTACATGTAATCACATATCGATACCACTGTCCCAGACAGGGTCTTACACGAATTAAATACAATGCCAATGTCCCAGACATGGTCTTACACGTAAACACAAATCGATGCCAATGTTCCAGACGTGGTCTTACACAAAAACACATATTGAAAATCCTATGTCATGACATATGTATCCTAACTATTCCTAGGGTTCGTACGGGGCTTTCGAACATTGAATCTCGATCGAATAGAACTCAAAACATAGTCCCTATCTCAAGATCACATTCGGCCAAGGCTTATATTTATTCAAACAATTCAATTTATCACATAAGATTTATATATTCTAGAATTTAACAACATTTAAATGCTTATAGACTTACCTCGGATATCGACGGATGAAATCGACTATTGGACTACTTTCGATTTCCCCCGATCTAATTTCGTTTTCCTTTGTTCTTGATCTAAATAAATTCAAATTTAACTAATTTAACAACACATTCATTCAATTAAATCCAAAAACACATAAATGGACAAATTACTATTTTTCTCCTGACATTTTACACTTTTTTCAATTTAGGCCCTATTGCATAAAACACAAAATACACAAAATTTTCATACACCATGCTAGGGCTGAATATTCATAAGCTCCATAAAATTCCATATATTTCATTTTTTTCACATTTTAGTCCCTCAAAATATTATTTTCATAATTTAGCTCTAATTGCTCAAATTCATCAAAAATCCAAAGACAAAACATGTTAATCTTTCACATATCTTTGATATTTCATCATCAAACAACAAAAATCACAAGCTATCATCAATGGAAAAACACAAAATCATCATCAATTTCAAAAATTCAAGCATGGGTCTTATAGTACTTGAAGCAAATATCTCAAAAACGTAAAAATTATCAAAAACCGAACAAAAACTAACCTTGAATTAAGCTTCAAAATGGTCGTATGTTTCAAGCTTTCAAATCTTGTTTTTCTTTTCTAAATTCGATGAAGAAAGATGAATATAAAATGGTGGCTTTTAATGTTTTGTTTTTATTATAACATATATTATTTATTCATTTACTAATTTAACCTTTATTACTAAATATATAAAACATATAATTTAAGGTCATTCTTGACCATTGCCGTCCACTCATTTTAATAGTGGGCTAATTACCAATTAAGGACTTCACATTAAAAAGATGTTAGCAAATTAGCACTTACGCATTAATTAGCCACTTTTTCATTTAACGCGATTAAGTCCTTTTATTAAATTAAGCACACAAACAATAAAATTAATTCACGAAACTTTCACACATGTAAATTCACACATAATAAATACAAAAAATAATATTAAAATATTTTTCAGACTCAAATTTGTGGTCCCGAAACCACTATTTCAATTAGGGTCAAAAATCGGGCTGTTACATCCCAACTTTTAAATTACCATTAAGATGGTACCATTCAACATTACACAATTTCACATACTTTTATGATTTTCTAATGTGCATGTATAGCAACCTTTTCAATATAACATAATAAATTTTCCATGCAATTATATCATGCATAAACTCATATTTTAGCAAATCATGTTATATATACAACAAATCTCATACCAAATAACATAATCATGCATCACAATATCAATCACATAGTCACACTGTCAAACTAGCAACTTTGCTAACACATCAATCTTTTAGGGCTCGAAATGTACCTGGTTCGGCAACTTACAAAATTAATTATTTGGATATTAAGAAAATCCGATCAGCAACCTAAATCATCAAATATAACATGGTAATTATCATTATCAAACAAGTTTATGATTTTAGGACACACGCCTTATTTTACGCTTTTTCGTAGCACACTAGCGAATCTTCTGATTTCTTTAATAAGCCTTAAAATGAACCTAAATTAAAAATCAGTATAAATTCAATTAATTTACCTCTTAAACAGCCGCCTAACCACCCACTTATGGGTTCAAACCTATCATATCATTACAACTAATTTATAAATCCAAACTAGTTAGGTTTATTACACTGTTGTGATGCAAATCGTACGCGTATATGTCTTTTGACTTTACGGTTGATTTGGGGCGTTCGGGTCAGCACCTAACACATTTACATACTGTAAAATCAGTATCCAATATTGATTAAAATCATTCATTTAATCAATCTATAACCTTTACCAAATAACTATGTCGAAACAACAAATTAGTTTGCATTTAATCGCACTTACGCTTCCTGTTTTGTGAGATTCGAATGGTCAATTGATCAAGAAAAGTTTTCCCTAATTGATATTTGATTAGAGGCTGATTAGGAGTTTTCAATAACTCAAATTGATTCTAGGAATATATGCAAAAGAAATTATGAACAAAACAACCCCTTTCTTGCACCTAAGCGCATGTACCACCACCCATGGTGGCCAAATTTGAGGATAATTCAAGAACGATTTTGAGATCCTTTTAAAATCTATAAAAATACCTTTAAAATCTTTAAAATTCTCCCAAATTACAGATCCAAAAATTTACGTTTTTAATTGACAAGATCAATCAAGAAATTGAAGGAAAAAAATATCTTAATCAAGCTAGGTGAAAGGGGTGGCAATGTCACTTCATGGCAACGATAGGCATCAATCTTGAAGACTCAAGATTTCAGATTTGGGGTTGATATAATTAGAGAAAATGGAAGTAATATGATGGCGGATATTATGCAAAATCTTATGGCAAAAAGAAAGAAAAAGATTATAAAACTAGGTATTATGGGCGACGACAACAATGGAGAAAGGAAAAAAAAAGTTGAAGTGAAAAAAAGGAGAGGAGAGGGGAGGAACAATTAGGATGAGTAAAAATAGAATAAAGGCTAATTATTTTGTATAAAACTTAACATTTATACCTAAGGTTACAAGGGTATGGACAACACACACATTAAAAACAAAGGATTTTGTCAAAATTAATTATTTTGTATGGGAAAATATTCGAACTTGGGGCCTCAATTTAATTTTCATGTTTTTCCATTTATCAATTAACCACTAGTCTATTTCCTTATTTTGAAATAATTTTGCAATATTTATTTTAAAAACAAGGCGTGTCACATATTAGGGTTTGAGGAAAAATTTGTAAAATAATAAAAAATATGCGGTAGAAGGGATTTGAACTTAGGTTTCAAGGTACATTTCACTAACACTTAACCAAAAAACCAATGCTTCATTTATTTCTTAAAAACACATAGATAATCTAAAATTTAGGGCATGACCACACACTCTCTCTCGATTCACAAACCCGATTCTACTAACCCCCGATTTTTGGGATGTTACATGTTGGAACAAAACAATGGGAGGAGCAGCGGCAAGGAGGAGGTCCAGTGGTGTGATGATGGTGGTTCGAGTGGCAAAGGAGTGGGGGAGGAGAAGAGGAAAATAGGGCAAAAGTGGTGGTAGATGGCTCAAGCAAAAGAAAAATGGAGAGAAAAAATGGAGGAGCAAAGGTGGGGGCAGCAATATGGAGGAAAGAAAAACTGAAAAAAAAAGTGTAATTCACCTTGTCTAGGTTCAATGAATCAACACACAAGGTAAGAATGAAGAAAAAAGGTATGTTAAGGGGACAAAGGAGAAAAAATGGGATCATGGTTGAAGAATAAGATATGTTGACTTGGCAAGAAATGAAAGAATCTTTCCGTGGCAACTAGTTGGATCGCAAGTAGGTGTTGACCATGCTAAAGTTGGCAAAATTTTAAATAAAAATGTGGAGAGTGTGGATACTTGAACCTAGGACCCTTAGGAAATCATTTAAGCTCCCAACCACTAAGCCATTTAATTACTTATTCTTAACTCAAAAAAAATTAATAAAACATGGGATATGACAGTCATATCGTTGTATACATTATCAAACATTCTTGCATTTACATTTAATAACATATTTCTACTGATATCAATCACATACCTTAGCAACTTATATAAAGATCATTCTCAAGTTTTATCAGCCCAATGAACTAGAGTAACATACTCGGATACAAGGGTAACACCATCACACTAAAAAGCATCAAATGCTATACAGAGGCACCGTAGTGCAATCAGAGACATCGAAGTGTATACAAAGGCACCGAAGTGCAAGTCCCATACAAGCGCGCGTTCTAACCCTATTAGTATGCCAATCCTATCCTAATCATTTACTACGTTCAAACAACATTTTAAATGAATTCATCACATTAACAAATCAGAGGCACTTCCACATAATCAATTCCATATACTGTAATAATTTATGTTCATTTAGAAATCATACTATTCATATTTTTCAATATTCAACAGTTCACGACTTAGTCTATACTCACCTTAACTTTTGTTTATAACAAATTAATTTAAATGCATAACATTTATAATATCATAATTTTAAGATTTTACAGCAAGTAATAAGCACAAAAATATATTTGTCGAATCCATTTTTTTAAAAGATAAAAAATTTAGTTGTCGATGTAAAAAAAATAAAAAAATTGGAGTCGCCACCGATCTGTTATTGAGGTGTGATCGGATCACCTTAAAAATAATTTTAGGTCTGTGAATTTTGAGAAAATAGGTTCGGGAGTCGGTTACGCACGAGGAAGGGTTAGCACCCTCGTAACGCCTAAAAATTGGTACTGAATTGATTGTTCAATGTCTTAAGGTTGAAATTTTGAAAGGATTTTAAAAATACGATCCTTTAAAAGTTTAAATTTGAACAAATTGAATTGAATAGCAAGATGTACTCATTTTAAAGAAATGAATTGCCACACTCAGTGAGTTAGAGTGCAACAATTCAATCATCAAAATTAAATATTTCTTTTTAATTTTAAAATTTTAAAAATTCATGTATTTTGAGAAGGTTATTTGGTTATTTAAGTCAAACGAGAAAATCAGAAGCCAGTAAGTTAGGGTTCAATTTCTCGAAATTCATAAACATCAAACATTGCCTTTATTTTAAAGTCGAGATAGCAAAATGCCATATCCGGTAAGTTTGGATCCAACATTTTGAAGTCTCAAAAGTTTTATTTTAAAATTGTATGGTTTTACCAAAATAAACACTTGGCTATTCAAATTTATCGAGAAGAATTGAAGCCCAGTAAGTTAGGGCACAATTCTCTCGAGAGTTATGGACACCAGGCCTTTTTGAAAATTATGAAATAGAACGATTGTTGTGCTTAAAAAAATACGATTTTTATAAATGTAGCATGATTGAATGGTAATATACAATGTTCAAGATAAATGGCAATCCCAACACACACACTAAAAATAACAAGTAAATAATAGGTAATGCAAATATCAATAATAATTTTAATCATATCTTACAAACATCAATATTAGCAATTTAACATCCAATAAATTAATAATCAATTTTCTAAAAGATACATCAAGACAATGAGAGAAAAAAATAATTAATATCCTATACATAAAAGTTCTAAAATAAATTAAATATATGAATTCAAAATAGACTCAAAATAGAATTAAAATAACCATTGAATAGTCGAATTTGAAATAAATTTGAAGCAAATAAAATACATATATTAGCTTAATACATATAAAAGATAAACATAATAATAATACATATACTCGATTAAAAATCATACATAAAATATTGAAAGTAAAATGAAATTTAATGGGTAGCAAACATAAATAAAAATAAAAGAAAGATTAAATTTGTACTTCAAAAAAAATGAGGGACTAAAACAACAAATAGACGCATAATTCTAAGGATTTTAATCTGCTTGATGAAAACGACGACGTTTGAATATGGATTTAAATGAAATCAAAATCAAATCTGCAGTTCAAATTTAAAAAGTGAATAAAATCCAATTGAAATTATACTAAACACGGAGGGACTCATTGCGCAAATAGACCAAAAAGGCTGGACGCGCGGATCCTTCCCCGGGTCGGGTCACCGCGCGGATCTATGCCATGAAACAGCGCGTTTCCTTTTTGTTATTTAAAATAAAACTTTTTCCTTAAAAATCATTTCTACTTCATTTCTTAAAAAAACAAAACAAAAAAAAAGAAGAATTCCGTTAGGGTTTCAATCTTAACCCCTTTGAACGCCGCCGACATGCAGGCCGATCTTCGCCCGATCTCCGATTGCGACAGAGTGGGCAAAGCCAGGTATACTGCTCCTCCTTTAACCCCTTTTCTTATATATACATCTATATACCATAACAAAATAGAAGAACAGAGGAAAAAATGCAAAGAAAAATTAGAAGGAAAAGAAGAAGGAGTCACCTTCTCTCAAAATTTTTCTTTCGTAAACCCTTTTTTATTTACACATTATCCGTTCCCCCTTTTTTTATTATTCTGTATATATGCTTCTGTGCATATGGCTAATAGCAAAGCAGTAAAAAAGAAAAGCAATCGGAAAAGAAAAATAGAACCGAATCCCTAAAACGGGAAAAAAGGAAAACCTTTTCTTTTGTATTGATTTTTGTTCATACAGTATGCGTTGTGTGTCTCTATACAATGGGGTTTTTTTCGGTTCTTATCCTCATTCGATTAACAACCAAAAAAATCAAATAAAATCAACAACGAAAATATAAAAAAAATCCTCATTGGCTCGTTCTCTGCTATGTTTCATTTACGTGTCCTTCTTACAAGTACGACACATGGGGGCGCGAACGTAGCATGTACGGAGGCAGCCGTACGGAGGTGTGCGTGGCTGGGGTAGCAACGGCCACTGAAGCAGACTAGGGTTTCTTTGTTTGCACCTTAGCTGGGCTAGGTTAATTGGATTTAGGTTTGGGCTAGGCTAATTGGGCCTACTTGAATTTAAGCCTGCTAATATAAAGAACTAGACTATATTATTTTTGGACTTTTAATTTTTAATTGATTTATTTTATTTGCTTTTGGGCCAGGGCAAATTGGGCTTATTACAGCTGCCCCTATTTGCTCGTTGTCATGTAATGAGAACGGAGCAAAGACTAAAAGCCCAATTTTTCCCGGTCGTGTTTGGACTTTTAGTGCTCTTCTTCTTCGAGTTGTCTCATTCCATCCTACTACATCTTCAGAGGTATTGGAATTGGTGCTTCAATCCACTCCACCGCAATGTCGGGGAGATAAGATTCGTAACTCGCAACTTTAATCTGTTTAACTGTGATGTCGAGGAAGCAAGATTCGCTGTTGTAGCTTCAATCTGTTCCACTACACCGCCTAGGAAGTAAGATTTGCTGTTGTAGCTTTAATCCTTTTAACTGTAATGTCGGGGAAGCAAGATTCACTAATGTGGCTTTAATCTGTTCCACTGCATCGTCAAGGAGGTAAGATTTGCTGCTGTGGCTTTAATCTTTTTAACTGCAATGTCGGGGAAGCAAGTTCACCGATGTGGCTTTAATCTGCTCCACTGCATCGCCAGGGAGGTAAGATTCGCTGTTGTAGCTTTAATATTTTTAACTGCAGTGTCAGGGAAGCAAGATTCACCGATGTGGCTTTAATCTGTTCCACGATGTGGCTTTAATCTGCTCCATTGCATCGCCAGGGAGGTAAGATTTGTAATTCTTTGGTCTATTCCACCGTAATCTCAATGAGATAAGACCTGATGCGACCTACTCTACTGTAACTTCAGAGAGATAAGATCCTTTATTTTAATCCACTCCACTATAATCTCAGGGAGATAAGATTACTAGCTTCAATCTGCTCCGTTGTAATCTCAGGGAGATAAGATTTCTGGCTTCAATCTGATGCGATCTACTCTACTGTAACTTCAGAGAGATAATATCCTTTATTTTAATCCGCTCCACTGTAATCTCAGGGAGATAAGATTTCTAGCTTCAATCTGTGGCTTAAATCTGCTTCTTACACTTGAAGATAAGATTTGCCGTCTTCGATCTGCTCCGCTATTGCTTAGGGAGACAAGATCTGTAATTTCCCAGATTTGTTCTCTGGGGAACATGACCTGTATAATGGACCTAATTATGCCTAATGATTAGGACGGCATGATCAAAATGAATCAAATTCTCCTAACTAGACATGTGAATAATGTTTGCATGAATGTAGAATTTTATTTTTTTTCGAGAATAATCCCGCTTAGGTTATCATTACTCGAAGTTTATTAAAGCCTTGACGTGCTACAACGCCTTCTTGCTCGGCTGACGTCTCCAAAGAAACACTTGACCAGATTGCCCCCACTGTAAACCTCAAAGTTATATCCATTGGGGCACAAAATCTGTACCATTATTCTCCCACTGTAACCCAAGGGTAGAAATATATGGCTTTTCCTCAATCCTTTCCTATTGCAACTCAAGGATACAAGATCTAAATCTTTCTGGTCCCCTTACACCATTCCCAGGGTGTCGTGCCAAAGTCTTATACTCAAATAAAGGCTCTCCTCTCCGAGGTAACCTTTTCCTATTACCTGATGATCATCGCTTGCTTGTTTATTTAAGCCTTTTCATTAACCCGTCATCTTAGCATTTCGTTCAATCAATGCATTTGATAACAAAATCAAAAGAGAAAGTCAAAAATTAGACTCTTCCTTCTCAAATTTCCAACCTTTAAATTTGGTGAGTTCTAAACAATAGTCCTGTTTCAGGTTCCTGTATTATTTAGAAACTTTTCAGAGTAATATGCAAAACTTCCTTTGTGAAATTTTTATTAGTCCATTGATCATTATTCCAATGCAACATGCTTGCAAAAAAAGGTCATAACAATGGATAAGAATAAAGTTGGTTCTGAGCATAGCTCAAAAGAACAAATTATTGAAAATAGTAAAGAAGGATGACAAAGAAATTAATTAGGAATGTATATCTTGGAAAAGAAAAAAGTATTCCAAGAACAACAAATAATATGAGAATTGGGTGCCCTAGATATCGCAGCTTGAACTTCTCTGTACAAACTTTCTAAAGACCATTTTGAGTTGGACATGTGTTTAGGAGATCAACAGTGCTTTGTCGATGCCCCAAGATTTCGCCTATCCTTTCTTGTTGATTTAGGCATAGCAAGATCACCACATGCCCCAATATGATCAAAATTCGAATCACTCTGATCACTTCATGCCCCCATTCCAATTAATATTTGAGTTGCTCTTTTCGGGTTTTCAACTCAAATCCCCTTTGGCCTAAGGTTCCCTTTGCGGGTTTTCCCCTTAGCCTCTCCATTTTTACCTTTTCATTTTCATTTTTCATTTTTCACCTTTTTTTTTGAGAAATCAAGGCACCCTTTGCAGGTTTTCACCTTGGTCCTTTCTCCTTCTTCAGGTGAGGTAATTCTTGACTAAATCTGAATTTACAGGATTTGGCAAGTTTTACCATCTATCCTACTCAAGATCAGAGCTTCTCCGGAAAAGGCCTTTGGCATCCATTTTCCTCTAAAATCCTTTTGTGTAGGAAGAATCTTTCTTCAAATTAGGTTCCCCTTATGGAATTCTCTGAGGCAAACCTTTTGATTGTAGGCTTACATTATTTGCCTTTGGTACATCCTACTGTACTGAATAGATTTTAGCCTTTTCTTTTGATCAGATTGAATTCATTCTACTCAACAAAACCCAGAGAACAGGGATTTCTACTTTAATTAGTAGAACTACTTTCGTCTTGTAAACCAGAGAAAACAGTGTTGCCCCAGTCAAAGCTCCGATAAATGTTCCAAAAAACAAAGAAGGCAAATGGTAACTTCACATGCCAACCATTGTAAGTCTCAGTCATTTTTCCTTCAATTTTCTTGATATTCATCTCTAGGCAATTCGTTGACGAGTCATGACGTCTGATTTTGACTTGATTACGAACCTCAGTTATCATGCTGTTGTTCGAGCTCAATGTATTATCTAATATAATTTTCTCTGGAATTCTATATCTGCATGTGATAACTTTGGCGCATGAAGCAGCCTCTATCCCTTTGATGAAGTAATTAACGGTCTCAAAAATAAAGCAATGCCCATTGGAAACCTTCGATGATGATGACGACCATGCCCCATTTTGCTCAAAATTTGAGTCGCCCTTTTTGGGTTTTCAACTCAAAACCACCTTTGGTCACAAAGCGCCCTTTGCGGTTTTTCGCCTTGGTCTCTCCTTTTCTTTTTTGTCATTTTGATTTTTTTCCATCTAGATTTTTTCTTCTTCTTTTCTTCTTTCTTTTTCTCTCATTTTTATTTTGATTTTTTTGATTTTGATGTTTTTTGAAAGGATCTAAACTCATGGGGTTAAGCAAGTCCATGGTATCTCTTTTGATTAGGACCATTGCTTCTCAATAAAGTCTTACACATAAGATCTTCCACTTTCACCTCGTATGTGAAAGATCTTTTTGTATCAGATTTCTTTCATATAGCCTTCTGGGGCGAAACTATGATAGAAAACTTTGAATCTTCCTCTTCAATCTGGATAAAATCCAACAAAACTTGAAGAGATGGAAACTCGACTTCAAACGGGCAAAGCTATACTGAGTCAACAACAAAGGCATTGCCCCGGTGAAGAATTTTCATTGCATCGTTCACATTGTACATTTTTGTCATCGCGTTGTTGTGCAAATTTCATTATCAGCGTTTACCCGGGCATATCCTGGTATGATCCTACAAAGATATCTTTGAACTCTAGAGGTAACTTAATGAGGTCTCACTTCATCTTTGCGGTCAGGTCAATTCTAATCTTCACCAAGCTCACAATTTCTGATGATTCCTTGTAAGGTAGGATCTGTCTATCCTCTTGTTCAACCATCCTCAGCAAGTCCGGAGATAAGCTACAATCTTTGTCATTTTCAAAGTCATGAGATCCCTTTAAGCACATGCCCCGCTCAAAAGGAAAATCTGGGTCTGCAGCAGAGTCATTCACGTAATTGATATCTAGGGACCCATAATAAGTACCAAAGAATATACAAAAGAATGTATAAATTCATGAATAATTATTTGTACCATATGATCATGAATGAATGAATAATAATTTGGAAGAAAATTCAAAAGAATGAAAGAATCTGGAATTTCTATGATTTTTAGGCTAAAAACAACAAAAATGTTCTGAACGTTACTCTAAATAAGTTCTAAAAACTACAGGGCTTTCTTCCGCAGTCTAATCGCTTAGAACACTCCCAAATTTGTAAGGGCGGACATCTAACAAGGTCCCTCATTCAGTTGCTTTTCGTCGATGTGAACATTTCCCACTCTTTTTCATGCATTGCATTCACTCCATTATCAATTATGATTGGGTAACGGATTTTCTACATTGAAGTCATCAAACTTGACAACACCCATGTTAATGAGCCTTTCAACAAGCTTTTTAAAGATGGTGCAATTTTCTATCGAATGTCCCCCAATTCCCGCATGATAATCACACTGTGCATTCGCATCATACCACTTGGGGTACGGAGGTTGCAGGGGCTTTGAGTAGAAAGGGGCAACAATGTGCACATCGAATAAGCGTTGATACAACTCCTTATATGACATTAGAATTGGTGTGAACTGGAGCTTCTCAGTACTTGGTTTCACTCCAGATTCTTGTCTCAATGCATCTTGTTGACTAGCGACCCCTTTACCTAAATGACTTATTGACCTTAAGTAACGTATGTTATTCATCTCATCTTCTTTTCTCCTTGAGACTGATTTTTTTGTTACTCTCTCCACCCTCTATTCTTCCATTTCTGATGGCGTTTTCGATCATTTCACCATTCATGATTATATTTGAGAAACTCTTTGAAGCACTTCCCAACATATGCGTTATGAACGAGGCTTTCAGTGTGTTGATAAAGAGCATCGTAGTTTATTTCTCTAGGAGTGGCGGCTGGACTTGGACTGCAACCTCTCTCCACCTCTGTGCATATTGTCTAAAGCTTTCATTTGATTTCTTTTCCAAATTTTGCAAGGTGATTCTATCGGGGGACATATCTGTTACATGCCCGTATTGTTTCATGAATGCCTGTGCTAGGTCCCTCCATGAACCAATCTCGGTACGGCTCAACTGATTGTACCATTTCGACGCTGCTCCAATGAGGCTATCCTGAAAACAATGTATTAATAGCTGATCATTGTTAATATCCCCAGTCATTCTCCTATAGAACATGGTGATATGGGCTTTTGGGCAACTGGTCCCACTATATTTCTCAAATTCAGGCATCTTAAACTTGTGAGGGAGTACTAAGTCTGGAACCAAGCTTAGATATTTTGCATCGATTCCATGGTGACTATCGGCGCTTTCCAGGGCTTTGAATTTTTCCTCCAACCATTTACACCTGTCCTCCCATTGTTTCGACAGTTCGATATTTGCCTTATCTTTTTCAGCCATTTCATCGAAATCAGGAATAACAAGATTCACTAGGTTATCTCTAGGATTAGAACCTGATCCAGCCTAAAAGTTCATCGGCATTGAAACATCAGTTTGAAACCGCTGAGGCTCAATTGAAACAGAGGATCTACGTGGAGGTACCTCGGTCTGAATCTGCGCATGCAGAGGCGTAAGGCCTAGAGGATAGATAGGTCTATCCTTGTCTTCTTCTTCATCATTTATCATAGGGCCTTTCCCCTTATTTATTCCTTTTAGTAATTGCGTCAGGTCAGTCATCATGTCCTTTTGAGACTCTTGCATCCTTTCTGTCATGTCCTGTTGAATTTTTTCCAATTGCTCATTCATTTGTTTCTGTAGCTGATCTTGCATATGCTTTTGTATTTGCTCCAATTTCTCTAATATTTGAGCCATTTCCTTAGTTTTACGATGAGTACCGTAAGGATGTTTGGTTGGTTGGTTTTCCAGATTAGCTGAAACAAATTTACTCGTTTAGATTCTTTCAATGGATTTTAATGCATACGATGCAGATGTATGAAATGCATGCCTAAAGAGACGTTGATCCTGATTCAATTACATTTAGGAAACTTTTCTAGAAAGAAAATTCCTTTACATAAAGCAGAGGCATGTACGGCTTTGCCCTTATATTCCAAAAGACAACATCGATCTTTTTCTTCATCCGCATGTTTGAGACGATCTCGCCAATTTATACTACTGCTAGCTCCTTTTCTCGATCTTGGTCGCGATCCATCATCTGCCCATCTTCATAAGGCTCATCGGCTTCTTCTAGGCAGTTGGAACGTCGAAGGCTCTTAGACAATCGCCTTTAATCCTCAGGCCACAAAGCAAGGTCACAAACTCTTACATCGCCCTTCTTGTGTTTCTCAGAATATATTTAGGCAGTCGTATTGTTTTCCACTTTATCAAGGAATTCGTATTCCATGACAAGCTTTCTAATTTAGTAATCGGACTTGAATCAATATATCTTTCCTAAGATGCAAATGCAATGCAATACAATCATAATCAAAACACAACAAAAGGGGTTAGTACAAAACAGAAGTAAACAAGGAAAACAGAAAGTACCTAGTCAGGTAACCACTAGGGATTTGGAGTGGCTCTACCTAGGTTAAGTTCCTAAGTCCACCATATGAGGTTTGGTTCTAAGGTCAAGGTACTCGAACCAGCAGATTCCTCGATCCTCACCCATTATAGGCTCATACAGACCGAGTTCGGTTCAGGGGAATACATTTCCCTATGGCTACACGGAGATGAAAATTTCACGAAGACATAGGTACGGATGTATCCCGAAAATGATTCACTATCCTGCACGGAGGTGAAAACCTCACGAAGGAGTAGCTTCTCACTCCCACTTAAAAGGACAAGACTAAACAGTCTTATGCAATATGATACCAAGGTATAAAATTTAATTTGCAGTGATCATACAAACAAATGCAAAGGGAGGATCGTAATTTTTCAAATCAAATTTTTAATTTTCGACAATAAGACAAAAAACAATCAATTTTACAGCTTGACTCTCTAAAGGTCCCCAATGGAGTCGCCAAGCTGTCGAAACCATTTTTTTAAAAGATAAAAAATTTAGTTGTCGACGTAAAAAAAATAAAAAAATTAGAGTCGCCACCGATCTGTTATTGAGGTGTGATCGAATCACCTTGAAAACAATTTTAGGTCTGCGAATTTTGAGAAAATAGGTTCGGGAGTTGGTTACGCACGAGGAAGGGTTAGCACCCTCGTAACGCCAAAAATTGGTACCGAATTGATTGTTCAATGTCTTAAGGTTGAAATTTTGAAAGGATTTTAAAAATACGATCCTTTAAAAGTTTAAATTTGAACAAATTGAATTGAATAGCAAGATGTACTCATTTTAAAGAAATGAATTGCCACACTCAGTGAGTTAGAGTGCAACAATTCAATCATCAAAATTAAGTATTTCTTTTTAATTTTAAAATTTTAAAATTCATGTATTTTGAGAAGGTTATTTGGTTATTTAAGTCAAACGAGAAAATCAGAAGCCAGTAAGTTAGGGTTCAATTTCTCGAAATTCCTAAACATCAAACATTGCCTTTATTTTAAAGTCGAGATAGCAAAATGCATATCTGGTAAGTTTGGATCCAACATTTTGAAGTCTCAAAAGTTTTATTTTAAAATTGTATAGTTTTACCAAAATAAACACTTGGCTATTCAAATTTATCGAGAAGAATTGAAGCCCAGTAAGTTAGGGCACAATTCTCTCGAGAGTTATGGACACCAGGCCTTTTTGAAAATTATGAAATAGAACGATTGTTGTGCTTAAAAAAACATACGATTTTTATAAATGTAGCATGATTGAATGGTAATATACAATGTTCAAGATAAATGGCAATCCCAACACGCACTAAAAATAACAAGTAAATAATAGGTAATGCAAATATCAATAATAATTTTAATCATATCTTACAAACATCAATATTAGCAATTTAACATCCAATAAATTAATAATCAATTTTCTAAAAGATACATCAAGACAATGAGAGAAAAAAATAATTAATATCCTATACATAAAAGTTCTAAAATAAATTAAATATATGAATTCAAAATAGACTCAAAATAGAATTAAAATAACCATTGAATAGTCGAATTTGAAATAAATTTGAAGCAAATAAAATACATATATTAGCTTAATACATATAAAAGATAAACATAATAATAATAATAATACATATACTCGATTAAAAATCATACATAAAATATTGAAAGTAAAACGAAATTTAATGGGTAGCAAACATAAATAAAAATAAAAGAAAGATTAAATTTGTACTTCAAAAAAATGAGGGACTAAAACAGCAAATAGACGCATAATTATAAGGATTTTAATCTGCTTGATGAAAACGACGACGTTTGAATATGGATTTAAATGAAATCAAAATCAAATCCGCAGTTTAAATATAAAAAGTGAATAAAATCCAATTGAAATTATACTAAACACGGAGGGACTCATTGCGCAAATAGACCAAAAAGGCTGGACGCGAGGATCCTTCCTCGGGTCGGGTCACCGCGCGAATCTATGCCGTGAAACGGCGTCGTTTCCTTTTTGTTATTTAAAATAAAACTTTTTCCTTAAAAATCATTTCTTCTTCATTTCTTAAAAAAACAAAACAAAAAAAAGAAGAATTCTACTAGGGTTTCAATCTTAACCTTTTGAATGCCACTAACATGCAGGCCGATCTTCGCCCGATCTCTGATTGTGACGGAGTGAGAAAAGCCAGGTATGCTGCTCCTCTTTTAACCCCTTTTCTTATATATACATCTATATACCATAACAAAATAGAAGAACAGAGGAAAAATGCAAAGAAAAATTAGAAGGAAAAGAAGAAGGAGTCACCTTCTCTCAAAATTTTTCTTTCGTAAACCCTTTTTTATTTACACATTGTCCGTTCCCCCCATTTTTTTCTTATTCTGTATATATGCTTCTGTGTATATGGCTAATAGTAAAGCAGCAAAAAAGAAAAGCAATCGGAAAAGAAAAATAGAACCGAATCCCTAAAACGAAAAAAAAGGAAAACCTTTTCTTTTGTATTGATTTTTGTTCATACAGTATGCGTTGTGTGTCTCTATACAAAGGGGTTTTTTTGGTTCTTATCCTCATTCGATTAACAATCGAAAAAATCAAATAAAATCAACAATGAAAATATTAAAAAATCCTCATTGGCTCGTTCTCTGTTGTGTTTCATTTGCGTGTCCTTCTTGCAGGTACGGCACATGGGGGCGCGGACGTAGCCTATACGGAGGCGGCCGTACGGAGGTGTGCGTGGTTGGGGCAGCAACGGCCGGTGAAGCAGACTAGGGTTTCTTTGTTTGCACCTTAGCCGGGCTAGGTTAATTGGATTTAGGTTTGGGCTAGGCTAATTGGGCCTACTTGAATTTAGGCCTGCTAATGTAAAGAACTAGACTGTATTATTTTTGGACTTTTAATTTTTAATTTGATTTATTTTATTTGCTTTTGGGCCCGGGCAAATTGGGCTTATTACAATATTTATTTGATCACTTTTCATTTCCCGCATTTATCAACTGATTGATCTGTTTCTTGATCTAAATATAGTAATTTTATTCAATTAACCAATTCAATATCATAAAAAATTTAAATTTACATTTTTGACCCTTTAACAATATTTTACACTTTACCTTAGACTTTTACATTTTATATAATTTAGTCCTTAAACCTGAAACTCTCAAATTTATCACAATTCTACCAACTTCATGCTAGCCAAATTTTCTCTTATACTATTACAGCCCATAATTATTCAAATTTCAGTAGAATTTCATGTCAAATTTAATATTTTATCAATTCAATCCTTTAACTAAAAACTAATCAAAATCACTTTACAAAATAGTTTTATTTAGCTATCAAGCTTAATAATCTATCATCAAACTTCAAAGGCATCACATATTCATCCATGGCATAATTTTAAACATTTTAACAATTTTATGATATAGTCCCCGAGTTAGCTAGATCAAGCTACAACGTTCTCAAGAACATAAAAGTTAATAAAAATGGATTAAAATTTCATACCATGCAAGAGTGGAGAAAATGACCGAAGCTCTTTGGTGTTCAACCATGTTGTTTTTTTATTTTCTAAGGTTGAAGAAGAAACATGATAATGTGTTTTTCTAATTTTTTTACTATTATTATTAATTAACTTAAATTTTAACATATAAAACTAACTAAAATACATCACTAACCATCCATTATAATAATGGTATTATTGACTTATAAGTCCTTCCACTTATGTTAATTAAGCCATTTAATCAATAAAACTCAATAGCGATTAAGTTTTATGCCTTTTATGATTTAGTTCTTTTTCTTTAATTAATGAGCCAAACATTAAAATTCCCAGGCCGAACCTCAATATACCTATATAGTAAAAATATTTACAAGCTCGATTTACAGAAGCGAGGTCCCGATACATCATTTTCCACAACCACTTGACTTTAAGAACAACCCACTTGAACTTAACTATTCTCAATTATAAAAAAATTATCAAATCAAAATTCAATATAAACTATATTTGACTCGTATGAATTAAATAATAATTACAAACTCATTGTCAGATTTATGGTCCTAAAACCACTATTTTCGGCACCACTGAAAACAGGTTGTTACATATATCACATAATTTTACATAGAAATCTAAAATGGTTTAATTTTCACTAATTTTCATATTTTCAAGCCTAGTAGTCAAGATTTGCAATTTAGACATTCTAACAATTACATTCCCTTCATGTTGGTTTCGCAAGATGATTCAAACTGCCTTTGATGATTCACCGTGGAGATCATTTTAAAGTACTCCATGTCCATTCCATTGAATATAACATACACAACTTTGGAGTTTGCTTGATTATCCCCTCTCTCTTCAATAGTGTATTGATTCTTCTCCTTAACCTTTTGAATCCCATCAGCCTCAAAGACCTAAGGTTTTATCCACCCTTCCTCAATAACTTCCCATGTAGCTTCATCAATGGACATTATGAAAGCCCTTATTTGAGATTTCTAGTAAGCATAGTTGAGGATCCAACAAGTAGTGGAGCTCAAGAGATGAAACTACCTTTTTTTCATGGCCTCCATGATAAAAAAATGTAAAGAATCGTCTTCAACTAAATTTGAATCATGCTTTGATACCAATTAAAAAAGTCACCTATTTTCTTTTTTTTCTAAACACACTATCCCAACAGATGTTTGAACAATCCTTTGAATATGACAAGTTATCAAAAGCAATAAGCAAAGAAAAGAATAAGAGAAGTAGGCACACAAACTTTGTTAACACAATTCAAAAAATAAGCATACTCTCAAAGCCTTACTTAATGAATGATTTATTCAACAACTGATTCAATAACCTATTGGCTAATGGCTAATGGCTAATTTACCCTTAAACTAAAAGTACTTGTATCCCCAATAGGTAACATCGATTCGCTACAATCACTCACCCAAATAACCTCACTTACAACCAATATAAACTTTCCAATAGTGCTTATAAACTGAGTGCACAAAAAAAAAACAAATACTCAAAGAATTGTAGCACAAGCACTCTCCTAAAGGTGTGTCGATCCAAGCATATGTGTTGTTTGTTTATATGCACAAATCGGCAGCTTCTCCAATCAGCTTTGTGTGGATAAAAATCATGATTTGTGTTTCAATATTATCTAGGATAAGGTCCTCTAATATTTATCTCTTCTAAACCAAGTAAATTTATCACCTTAATCACATGTCCACTAAAGTTCTCCCTAGGTATGTTAACCAAGGAACAACATAGTCTTCTAGTTAGGTGGAAATTAAACTAATTGGTTTGGTGACCAAGTGGCGATTAGATTTGGTGGAGTTTCACATATTATACATGCAGAAAGGAGGCTCAACACCTACCCTAGCGAAATCAAAGGGTGAAGCTCTGCATGTTGAGCACATTATAAGTTAGCAAGGTTAATGATCCAATGGAGGTACTAATGTAAGGCAGAGTAATGATAGGTAAGAAGAGGAACCTAGGAGCGATGTTAAAAGATACACACATGTAACACAAGTTTTAAGTTCCATCATATGTGAAAAATAAATATACATTTCAATACGTTCAAAATCATGGACTTAATTATATTTGCTAATTTAATATAAAGTTAAGAATCCCTTAGTTTAATAGTAAGAATGAGGCTTTGAGATTTTTAAGGTTTAAATTTATCATATGTGAAAAACAAATATATTTATATATATATATATAGATAACTCCACCTAATTAAGTTTGAAGAAAGTCTACACATTACGAGACTTGAACCTAAAACTTCAAAATTTTCAAATTTTCTTCTTACCATTAAGCCAAGACTTCATCAAGTTGTCTAATTGTAATTTCAAGTACATAAAAACATTATTTTAAATAATAACTTAATGAATCTTAACAAATGTGGTAATTTCAATCTTAGCAGAATTGTTTAAAAAATCTTAGTAAAATATAAAAAGTAAACATTCATTCATGTGAAAGATCATTTTGAAATGAAATCAAATTGTAAGATTTCAACTTTTAAGGCAGAAAAGATGTGATAAATCTTAAAACTATATATGATTTTTGAACTTTGATTTAGTACAATTATAACGTAATTTTTTATGGTTTAAATTTATATATGAAATTTTAACTTTGATTCAATCATACACATTTAAATAAATAATAAATTATTTTATTTTTATATTGAATAAATATAATTATTTGTGTCTATAATATATAAACATAAATGATACTATTTCGATAATTATATTAATAATTTGTGAGAATTAAATTAATTCAAATTTTTATGTATAAAATTACATTAAATCAAAATATTACAGAATTATAGTCGGAAAAGATGTTCAAACCTTTAGCTGGTAATTGATATGCGAATGCCATGGGCCCAATATTTATGGCTTCCCAACAACTCAAAGATTATGGACCCCCACAGACGAAGCCACTTGTCAGATATTGTTCTTCTTTTATTTTTTATGAGTCAATTCACAATTTTTGAATTGACATCGTCGCGCAACATGTCTGAGAATAATATGGGTATTTTTAACCCAAATCAGAAGTTAAACTACCTTATTTGAAGAGAAGGGATGATAACCAAATTTATATTCATCACTGAAAAAATTAATGTCAAAATTATAACCAACACTTCAAACTCTATTCCCTTAGTAAAACTAAATCCAAGTAATAATAAAAAGCTAATAATATTTATATCCATTGAATTGAAAATTAAATTGTTGAATACCTTTTAAATAAAATTTTAATTTTTTTACGTAAAAGATAACCCAATAAAATAATCACATTAAATTATTAATATTGAACGAATTTTTTACAAATAGATGCAATCCATCGTTCTTATCAAAAGTCAACTTTACAATGCAATTAATTTCTATATTTTTTATTTAGGAATATGAACAAATTCCCATAGAACCATTTTCAACAAAATCTGTTGAATATAATTGATAAGTGCTGAATGAGAGGATATTGAAAACGATTCTTTAAAGGACTGAACTATTCTTTAAATTTTCAATTTTAGTCTAATAAAAGAAGGAGAGTTTTAAATTTCCTAATATAATTATAAAATATCAAATGGTCTAAAAAAACAGATAACCAGCAATGACTTGAATGTTTTATTTTCTATCTTTCAATCCTTTTTCATTTTTACCTAAACTAGTTTTATTTCTTTCTAACTTTGATAATTTTGTCGAGATTTATTTACAGTAGTAGTTAAAGCTTTTATTTGATGCCATCTTCGGTCCTTCACTCTCAATTTTATAGTATTAAATATAATATAAAAACATGGCAACACGATTTATATATATTATATTATAATTTAATATTTTTAACATAACTAATAATTTGTTTTAATATGTTGATTGAGTTTTAATTCGATTGGTACGGGCATTATTACTAATATAAGAAGACGTAAGTTCAAGTGCGCTATACTGCATTATCTTTTTATTTATGGGTTGATGAATAATTCTAAATATTGTATGAAAAAGAACAGATATAACCAGAATCTATAATGAAATTATTAAAAACTATATATTTTAATATTTATATTTATATTTATATAAATAATAAAAAAGATATAACATAGCGAATTATATTATATTATATATATAAATCTTTCAATTTGGTTTTGGAATTCTTGGTCCACACAGCAGAAAGGAAAAGCAAAACCAAAAGTAATGTATTTGTTTAATATAGTCAAACACTGAAAACATACCAGGAATAGACAATTCATGGCAATAGTTTGAAAGTGGAATGTTCTACATTGAATATGGACATTAACAAATCTATTTGTCTATTGGTAACGTTAACATGCCACTCGCTTAAACAACATAAAAGAAGGTTTTTCTGGTCAAAACCAAATTTATCTCCATTACATCTTTATCATTCATCAAGCTTTAAAAATAACTTTTAATTAAAAATAATTTGAATTGTGATGTTTATTTTTATTTTTATCAAATCTGGTTGGACATACATGTTTGATTTCAAGTAAAATAAAATATTGAATATTAATTATACATAATTTTTAAATCGAATTGAATTTAATGGTTATTACCGGTAATTAATAAGAGTTACAAATGTTATAATTTTATTTTAATTTATTTAAGTTATAAATATAATTACAAAAATAGGAGATAACAAGGTTTACACATCGTAGAACTTGAACTCGGATTCTCAAAGTTCTTAAAAACTTAATCTTACTATTAAATCAAAACATTTTTTATATAAGAAAGCAATTATATTACAATGGGATACAAACACAAAGATGGAACCTTGAATCTAATACCAACCAATTTGAAACCAATACAAGTTTGTCACTAAGTCAGTAGTTATATACATTATATGATGGACATTTCAAATTACCAATTAACAAATGACATATATAGTTAATTTGGTGTTATTTGAAAAATAAAAAAATTAGGTGTTAGAAAAAGTAATAAATTTATATCATAAAATTGTTTTGTATACTCATAAAAAAGAAAATTAAACACCTTAATTTGAGTCGAATTTGTAACACCCCAAATCCGGTCTAAACGTTCTGACCGAATCTGGCAATGTCACATTGTAACACCCCTTACCCGTATTCGAGCCGGAATAGGGTACGAGGCATTACCAGAACACATACACTTATAAACATGTTAAACCAAGTTATAAAATTTCATTCAAATTTAAACTCTTCAAAATTTTAACATACTTTTATAAATCTTCACATTATAACTTCAAAATACTATATTTGTAACAAATAGGGCTTCTGAGACCCAATACATACTCATGCAATTCAATACTTCATTTCCATTTCATTTAATTCACGATTCTCATGTTCACGATTCAATTTAATTTCTCAATCCAATATACATTTCAATACCACAATAATTCATTTAATTCAAATCATATCATTTGCAATTTCCAATTAATTCACGTACAATTCAATTTCATTAAGTTCAATACTAATACATATTTATCGTTTAACTTAACGTCCCCTTTTTGCAGCATTTTACACTTCAAGCATGAACCTAGTATTTTATTTCCTTTCCACTCCCGTTTCCTATGCATATCACACAAGATATAAACATTACACTCAACCATAGTCGCAAACTAGTCTTTTTGAAGACTAACCACATGATAAACCATTTTAATAAAGATTACAAACTTTAAACCTTACCACCCTTTTATGGTTACAAGCATATTTCCATCTAGACATTTACCATCTCAATGCATAATTTTATAAATTTAATGTGGCGTAATCCAGCCACAACTTGGCCAAAGCCTAAGCATACACACCAAACATGCTAGCCAAATAAACATATAGTATAAGCATTATAAGCATGGATAAGCACCGTATTTATTTATGTATCAAACTTATCAACATGAGTTAATTCATAAACCATTTCTGACATTGCTACATACCAAATCATATACCAAGTATACCACATACACATACTATGAAACTTTATTTTCTCACATGAACTTTAACTATAACTAATAATGCACAATTATAAACATCATTTCTTTTCAATCTTTTATCGATTATTATCGAGCATATGGCCAATTATACACAAATAATTCATATGTTCTTCCAATTTTCCTCCTCCTCCTCTCCATTCCACATCCTTAATGTGTATAACACACTTAAACAACATTAACTACAATTTTACTATTCACTCACATGTATATTCAAAGCTGTCTATTCAAGTCAGAGTCACTAAATTATTTTTACCCAGAGCTACAGAGCTTCAAATTAAGATCCGTAAATTTTCCTTGAAACTAGATTCACATATATTCCTACCATAAAAGTTTCAAAATTTTTTGTTTAGCCAAATAGTACATTTTATTCTTTAAAGTTTCCCCTATTTCACTGCACAACAATTCTGACCTCTCTTCACTAAAAATTAATTATCTTATTGTAAAGAATTCGGATATTGTTTCTGTTTGTTTTTGTTGAAAATAGATTCACTGAGGATTCTAAATATATAAACTTTATCCCATAATTATTTTTGTAAAATTTTTGAAAATTTTACAAAGTTAGAACAGGGGATTCCAAACTCATTCTGACTCTGTCTAACTAAACTTCAAATATCTCAAAATATACAACTCTTTTGCTTGCTCTATTTCTTTTATGTGAAAATAGGCTCATTCAGATTCAATTTCATATATTATTCAGCCTCTAATTCAATCTTCACCATTTTTGGTGATTTTTCAAAGTCACACAACTGTTTCTGTCTAAACTGTTTTATTGCTAAATGTACTCTTTCATAATTTCACTTTTTCACTTTCAATCACAATTCAATTCAAAATTCACTTTTTCATTTCTAAGTCGATATTCAATTCTATTCAATTCCACACATATATTCATTATTCAATTACACTTAGTCAATTTCCCGATGAACACTTCGGAATAATAACAAATACTCAGTGGATTCAGCACATAGCAACCACCTTATTAATCAATGATGTCCGGTGGAATCAGCACATAGCAACCACCTTACTAATCAATGATGTTCGGTTCACATAATAGCCTGCACATAGTACTACACATGTGACCATTACTATCCGATACACGTAGTAGCCTACACATAGTACTACACACATGATCGAAACTATCCGGTACGCATAGTAGCTTGCACATAGTACTACACATGCGACCTATCATTCCGGTACACGTAGTAGCCTACACATAGTACTACACATGTGACCATCACTTTCACTTTTACATAGTGGCCTACACACAATCCGTGCCACACATGTGATCATTTCTGTCACTTCATTCGTATCCCTTTTTATTCCAAAGGTTCATTCGGGAATTTTTCACTTTTTCTCACTTTTCTTTTTATCGATCAATTTCAATTTCTCGTCTTTCTTGATTTATAACAATACATTTAACTTATATAACATTCACACTATTCATTCCAGTCCAAAAATCATACTTTGGAAAAATTACATTTTTGCCCCTAAAGTTTCACAAAATTACGATTTTACCCTTAGGCTCGTAAAATAATTTTTATTCAATTTCCTTGCATTTTAAGCTTAGCTGAACCATTTTCACAACTATATTAGTCCACAATACTCACTTATTCACACACTGGTGACATATTTTATAACTTTTACAAATTAATCTTTTTAGGCATTTTCATCGAAAATTACTTAATACAAATCGTTTATCACACTCCAAACATTCATATTCTTCCATAAAACATCAAAATACATGCATATCATTCATGGATAAATTTTTAAACACAAACCAATCGAGCTTGGAAGCTTGAAAAACCCTAGCCATGGTTTCTCCATGCAATTTTCGGCCTAGGGTTTGAAGATGGACAAAAATTGGCTTTTAATTTTTTTAAATTCATTTTAATAACTAAATGACCAAAATGCCCTTAATGAAAAACTTTGGAAACATGCCTAACCATACCCATTTTTGTCCACCAACTTAACCAATGGTCTAATTACCATATAAAGATCTCCAATTTAAAATTTCATAACAATTGGACACCTCTAACATATAGAACTCAACTTTTGCACTTTTTACAATTTAGTCATTTTGACTAAATTGAGTGCCCAAACGTCAAAATTTTCACGAAATCATTTCGTGAAATCACAGACCATAAAAATATAATGAAAATAATTTTTTTTTCTCATTGAATTTGTGGTCCCGAAACCACTATTCCGACTAGCCTCAAATTCGGGCGGTTAAAGAATTAATTGTAAAACCTTATTTTAATTGAGATAGTTGATATATAGTTGTAACTTGTGACTAAAAAACCCAGTCAAATAATTAATTTATTCTTCTTCTTTTTTTTTTTGCCGATGTATATAAAAATTAATTTCATACGCTATTAACAGAGTTTAAAATTTTCATAAGCAAAGTTAAATGAGTGACCCATATTTTTTTCTTTAAGTATTGTAAAATAATTAAAAATTAAAAAATGAAACATGTAACACTTATTTGTTAAAATAAAATTTGTAGTAATAATGTATAAGATATTAAATATTCCGTAAGACGAGGTGATGGACAAGGAATGGCTTCCTTCCTTGCAACTTCGAAACCTAGCCTATTATTAAATTGAAAAATGGCACATCTGATCTCAAACAAAACATGAGAAAACACACAGTGCATCAAATAATGTTCCATGTTCTTGTCTGTAAAGCTTAACATGCAAAGTCCACCCACATTTTTAGATTTATCAATGTTAATTAAGACACAATAAAAATATTTAAATACGACTTTCAGAAAAATATGATACATTAACAGCATAACCAAAATATTATATCAAAATGTTTTAAATTTTGTATAATAATTAATAGGATAAATCTTAAAATTATATATGAATTTTGATTCAATATATAATTTAATATATAAATTTTAATTTGGTGCAATTATACACATGAAACTTTGAGTGTGATTTAAATGTATATATAAAACTTTATTTTTAATTTAGTTATATTCATATCAATTTGTTTTTATACTGAATAAATATAATTATTTGTGTAGTACAATTATATAAAAAATATAATTATTAGTGCATGGAATATATAAATATAAAATAATATTATATTAATAATTGTGTTAATAATTTGTGAGAATTGAATCAAATCAAAATTATATATAATTACTCAAATCAAAATTCATGTATAATTTACCTACTAAACTAAAATTATATATAATTTTAAGATTTATCTCAAATTGATAACCTATAAAAGTACATAAATATAATATCTGGTTGAATTTTCAAATTTTTTTATAAAAGTGTGTATTACATCCTGACAAGAAAAGCAAAAACAAAAACGTGTATTACATTTATGATTTTGATTTTGAATTGAGAAGTATGAAGATGATGAAGAAATCTACAATAATAATAAACCAACATATATTGATTTTACGTATTTAATATTTAATTAATTATTTAAATATTATATTTTTAATTGTAATAATTAATATAAAATAATATTTATTATTTAAATTATTAAATATAATTAAAATATGTTAACTTATCAATTTAAATATTATAATAAAAAATTTTCAAATTATATTTAAAGCATTTTTAACATATTCAACCTACAATATAATTGTACTTTATGTACATGCAAAGTAACATTATTCAAAAAAATTACTAATTAACATAATTAACTCTAATATTAATTAAGTGATAATTAAGATGTTTAAAATTCTATTTAAGTAATAACTCTATTTTACAATAATAAAATTAGCACAATTTAAAAAAAATTATCACCTATTTTTTACACCAATTTTTAACTAATAATAAATTATAATTATAATTATAGTAGTTTTTTTTAACACTCTCATACTCAACCCGATCATAAGGTCTGAGCTACATGATGTCACATTCATTGTCGGAGCAACTATGATAAACTATATTCAAATTCAATCATTAAACATTTAATTACAAGCATTAAATGCATAAAACATAACATATACTCATTTCCGGGTCATATACGAGCTTACAAAAGCTTAATACTATTCCAGAGTCGAGCAACACCTAAATTGCAACGTTTTCAAAACTTTCTAGGATGGTATCGCGACTTCCAAGGTTTGGTGTTGTAACCTTAAAGACAGTATTCCCAACCTGAGAATCAAATTGTAAAGTTTTCAAAATAAAATAAAGCCGACTTCGCAACCTCAAACAGGGGATGACACAACAAGAAGGGTTGATGTCACGACATTCGAGGGATAAAGTCGTGACTTCCTTAGCAATCCACTAGGTTCTCAATTTCATACATTTTCCAACTAGCATATGGTAACTATGCTTGGCCTTAAAGGCCTCAATTGCTCATTCAACATATATACAACCTATTTAGTATACAATTTCCAAAACTTAAACATCATTTTCATGCATAACCATTAACCATTTCATTCATGTAATACATCTACTCAAAATTGACCATTTTTAACATGAAATAAGATAACCCTAAGTACATGCCCTTTGACCAAAATGAAAAGAGCTATACAAGCTTAGTTGAGTCGAAAGTTGTGATCTGGATGCTGACTTCACTTCTCGGGGTTTTGAGGATCACATCTACCTACGCACAGAATAAACAAAGAGTACACTGAGCGATAAAGCTCACTAGTACTTTCGTGATTCAAGATGATATAGCAAAAACATTAACAACATATCTCATTACATATACATACATATATATACTCAATAAGCAACCAATTGATGTTCTATAATGCCAATCAAACTCATCATCTTTTACACATATAAGCATCCCTATAGCAATGTCAAACCAATCCATTAATCATTATAACAGATATAAGCAATTCAATTTGCTTACCAACTACCTATTCTTAAACCATTAGCATTCAATATCAAACATAGATCAACATATATTTCTTGTCATTGACATTCACATATTATGGTAATCCAATTCATTTATCTTTTTACTTACTATTTAAACTCGTTTTAGAGTTTAGACTTACTAACGTTCATTTCGGCTCTCAAGGCTCATTTTCAACTACTACACATAGCTTTTTTTCATACTTCATTTATTTTGATTCACATATGTACACAAGTGATTATATATCATCATACCATTTCATTTCAATACTATTTACCAAGTTTACCATTTTTAACCCCTATTAACATGACTCAGGCTCAGACAGATACACAGATTGTCAAACCAACATATCAACTGGAATCGAAGTGTTGGAAAATCAAGTTTGGAAAATTCAACGGAAAATAAGTTTAAGGAAAAAACAGAGTTTTAAATTTTTTTCTAAAACTAGAACTTGGTTGTGATATCTAAAGTAATAAACACTTAATCAAAATTGTACCTTATTTATTTGTCTAGGATAAACGCTTCAATCGAGTAGTCTTCTCTACTATTCTCAAGCTTACGTCTATCGAGTGTGGACTCACTTCGAATCAGAAAATTTTCCACAAAATTACTAATGGGGTAATTTTGCAAATTTTTTAAACTTCTGAGACAAGTTGTAAATAAGAAAAATATCTCTAGAAATTTTTTGAAATAATTTCTTCAGAAATTTTTTTCTCTATAATTTTCTCTTGAATTCAAGTGTGTGAAAAATAATAACCTATGGCTCTCTTTATATATAGAGAGTTTAGAGAGTTCAACTATGATTAAACTTAATCACTTTAATATTAAATTAATATAATATTTATCAAGATAAATATTATATTTAATTTAATTTAATATTAAGATAATCATTTTAATATTAAATTAATAAAATACTATTAAGATAAGTATTAAATTTAATTTAATATTAAAACTATTAAATTAATATTATTTTTGGAATAGTTAATCTAAAATCAAATTATCTAGTAGAGTCTCAGTAAGAGTGTGATTCTTCCACTGTTCAACCGTTGAAGGACCACCCACTGGCCACCGGAATGCCGCCATCACCGTTCCTGACACTGTTGTGTCTGATGGTGCCATCGCAAGTGTGACACTTTCATGGCACCTCGAGCTGATTCGACTATTGTCGGTTCGGCCCGGACCAGTGACGACCTGATCGGTCCTTTCCAGCCAGCAGTTGGATCGTCAGCCTAGTTTCACATACCAGGCCCAGTTCAACCAGTTTTGAGTTCTTGGGCCCAATTTTTTATTTCAGGTCCAATTTTCAAGTTTAATTACCCATTGGGCCAATTTACCGACATGAAAAATTAATTTCAAAAAATACCATATTAATTTTAAATAATTTGATTAATGTAATTTTAGTTTATCAAAATTAATTTTCCCAAAAATCACTGAGATTTTACAAAATTAATTTTTCAAGAAAATTCTTTAATCAAGTCATCTAGTTAAACAATTCTCACAACCGCCTAATTTAGTTCCACATCGAATAAATTAACTCAATTAAATTATTTCCAAAGTCGTAGAATTTTCTTTTGATTCAAATGCAGTCCGATCGAGCTTTTATTGAGCTAGCGGAGGGACCAATCAGACATATACAATTAGGCTCGAGTAATTGCAATTATGCCCAGAAGCATCGTTCCGATAATTCGCAATTTACTTAATCATGGAGTCGGTCCACAAGAAGTACCATGATTGAAAACACTCTTTACGAAAGCAATTCATCCAACTGCTTTGTCCAATGACCTTGTCATGTGTGTGTTACCCTCATATGATATCCTTGATTCCTTTGAGTTAAATCCATTAACTCAATACAATCATATTTTATCTCATTGTCACCATTGTGTCTTCTTAATGATTAATATGATCATTGTCAACAAATGACTGTGATAAATTGCTCGTTCGAGAACAAGTAACTCATGGTCACGTTCCATATTTATCAATCCACAAAATGCCAATGAGTGGATATCGTTAACTCTTTAGTTGAGCTATGAATTTCATTGTAGCTAGTAAAGCCATGCCATGCACAAGTCATGTACCCAACATACCGACTATGGGCTTAATCATCTTCAGAGCATAAGCCTCCACTTATATCAAAGCATATGAGTTACATACACATTGTCAGTGACTAACTCAAGATTTAGGTAAATCACATCATGAACGTCACAAGTGAAATAATTCACAAACGAATTCAAAATTAATTCATCTTAGGTCCAGTCCAATGTATCATTCTTCCAATGAGTACATCTATGTCTCAACCTGTGGAGTTAACTACTCTAATAGTCAAGATTAGCCATCTCCCTTGTCGAAACCACTTTTTGAAAAAAAATAGTGTCAACTAAAAAATGTCAATTGGAGTCGCCACCGATCTTTTATTGAGGTGTGATTGGATCACCTTAAAAAATGATTTTGGTCTACGAGTTTTAGAAAAATAGGTTCGGGAGTTAGTTACGTACGAGGAAGTATTAGCACCCCCATAACACCCAAAATTGGTACCTAATTGATTATTTAATGTCTTAAGGTCAAATATCGCAAAAAAAAAAGCGATTCCCCTTTTAAAAATCTTTATTGAAATTTATTATTTTGAAAACTAAAAATTTGGTCATCTTACTTCAATGAGGAAATCGAAACCCCGTAAGTTAGGGTACGATTCTTTGAAGTTCCGATGACAACATGAATTTTCCTTTATTAAAAAAACCTCGTCTCGAGATAGTAAAATGTCATATCCAATGAGTTAGGACACCACGTTTTGAGTCCTGAGATAAGCTTTGATTTGAAATTTTTATGTTTTCATTGAAAAAGGGATACTCGGTTACTTAAATTCAACGAGGAAAATTGAAGCCCATTAAGTTAGGGCACAATCTTCTCGAAAATCTTGGACACCGAGTTTTGCCTTATTTTGAAAACCCTTGAATAAAACGATTTCAACACTTTAACTAAGCGTAATCTTTTAAACAAAAATACGATGAATGATAGTACATAATGCAAAAGGATAATTCGTAAGCCAAAATGCATACTAATGAACACAAATAATCAATCAATACAAACAAGCAATACAATGTACATAATAATAAAAACTTACATCACATGTAAATAATAACACCAATATTTGAAAGTTAATGACCTAAAAGTCTATCACAAATAAATGTAACAAATTTAAAATAGCTAAAAAACATGAGAGAAAAGAAATTTGAAATTGCCAATGTATATACACAAAATTCCACGTATATAAAAAATTTAAAAGAAATAATCAATATTAAGACTTGAAATAGTTTAGAAATAGAATTAAAAAATGAATAATAATATCTAAGTGAATATTGAAGTATGAATTATAAGAAGAAAATCAAAATAAATAAAACCCAAAATAATATACATATATTAATCTAAATAGATAATACATATGAAATGAAACACTCAATATAAATAATAATATATATAATCATATATGTAAAAGTTAAAACAAGTAAAATAAAATAGAGTATGTAAAAGAAATAAAGTATATATATATATAGAAAATAGGTAATATATATATAATTTGAAATCAATAGGATATTATGTATCTACATATGCATAATTATTAGGGATCGACCCGATTAAGCAACAAGTAACAAAAAAGTGGAATAAATTGAGAAATTGAACACACAAATTTAACGTGGAAAAACCCCTCCAAAGAGGATAAAAAAACCAAGGGCAAAGATAATTTTACTATAATGGCAAAAGAACTAATAGTACAAAAGATGGAGAAAAAACTAAACCCTAAAAACCCGAAAACAAAGAATCCTCAAAACGTAAAACACAAAATTCTCTAAATGTGTTATGAGTTCTAATCTCTAATGGGTGTTTTTACTAAGTTTGTAAAAGAGCCTATTTATAGGCTAAATTCATATGTCTAATAATAATAAAATAATCTAAACTAATCAGTGTTTGACTGAAACAAATAAACAGAGTTTAACTAAAATATTATTTCTCAAATTTGACTGAAAATAGGAGTCATACTTAACAAATCTCCACCTTGACTCATATTTCCACAACGCCATCTTTACCAAAGCCCGTCACGAGCCTATCTTGAACTATGCAGGGAATTAACTGAGTCGAATCTGTGCTTAAAAACTATAAGACTTCTAGCCTTCAACTTGTACACTACCAAATCAAAACTAACCCAGGTCTGATTTTCACGAACACAGTGCCCTAACTTTTCAAAACCTGCATCCAAAAGAGAACCTTTCTTCAACGAAACGGTTATACATTTTTCCCTCCTATGACCAAGTTGCCTCCGCTCCAAACGAGTTGACTTCGACTCTGTAACGGATGAGAGACGTTCGATTTCCCCGGTCACTTTAGAACCTTCCAGAATATAAAGACTGCCAGTTCTTTTACCTATTAACAAAACGAGAGCTCCATGAGATACTTTAATACTGCTTGACTTGATGTTGATTCTGCATCCTTTCAAGTCTAAAATACTCAAGGAGATGAGATTCTTTCGTAAATCAGGTACATACCTGACATCTAAGAGTGTCCTAATTGTCTCATCTTGTGTCCTGATTTTAACAGTTCCAATACCAACTACCTTACTAGATGAATCGTTTCCCATGCACACAACTCCACCTTCAACCAAACTGTATGTAGAGAACCATTTTCTATTGGGACACGTGTGGAAAGAACATCCCGAATCTAGGATCCACTTGGACGTGAGCTTGGAGTTATCACTCGTTGACACTAATAAGAAATCATCATCGCTTTCACCGGCCAAATTAGCACCAGCTACATCTTCCTCGTTACTCTCAACAGCTCTTTTATTTCGCAGTTTATAACAATCTGCTTTGACGTGACCTAACTTTTTACAATAGCGACACCTTTTGTCTCGTTTCTTTGATGCTACTAAAACGAAAGCTTGCCTATATGCCTTGCTATCCAAATGAAGCTCATTGTCGATTTTGTCTCTACTCAACAAATGACCCTTCACATCTTCGAACGAGATTTTGTCTCTGCCATAAATCAAGGTCTCCCTGAAAGACTTGTATAAATAGGGTAAATAGCACAATAATAGCATAGCTTGATCTTCATCATCAAAATGAACCTCAAAGTTCTTTAAGAGTAATGAATTGACTGATGTGATCTCTAAGAAGCTCACCTTCGTTTATACGAAAGGTAAATAGACGTTGTTTCAACACTAAACAGTTAGCCAGAGACTTAGTCGCATAAAGAGTTTCTAACCTTTTCCACAAGGCAGATGAGGTCTTCTCCATCAATACCTCCTGCAATACCGTATTCGCGAGGCACAACTGGATTGCAGACAAGGCCTTTTCATCAAGCTCTTCCCATTCTGTTTTATTTAGATTCTCAGGCTTTTTCCCGGTAATAACCTTTTTTAAACCGAATTGAACTAGAATTGCCATCATCCGAACTTGCCATAGATTGAAATTTGTCTCACCATCGAACTTCTCAATTTCAAACCTTGTTGCCATATCTGAATGGGCTGATATTTGAACTAGCTCTGATACCACTTGTTAAGGATCAACCCGATTAAGCAACAAGTAACAAAAAAGTGGAATAAATTGAGAAATTGAACACACAAATTTAACGTGGAAAAACCCCTTCAAAGAGGATAAAAAACCACGGGCAAAGATAATTTTACTATAATGGCAAAAGAACAAGGAGTATCAAAGATGGAGATAAAACTAAACCCCAAAAACCCGAAAACAAAGAACCCTCAAAACGTAAACACAAAACTCTCTAAATGTGTTATGAGTTCTAATATCTAATGAGTGTTTTTACTAAGGTTGTAAAAGAGCCTATTTATAGGCTAAATTCATATGTCAAATAATAATAAAAAAATCTAAACTAATCAGCCTATTTCTCAAATTTGACTGAAAATAGGAGTCATACTTAACAATAATAAAAAGAATTCAATATAAATTGTATATACATATATGCAATGGTATTATGAAAATATTATCGTATAAATCTTTAAAGTTAGAATCATATAAAAATGGATTTTAAGAATATATTATAAAGGAAAATCATAAAAATGTGTACAAATTATACTAGATTGACATAAAAATATGTAAAGTAATACATTATGAAATTAAATAATATATGGGAAACTTAAAATAATATTACATAATAAAGTAAAATAATGTATATACATAAAAAAATAGGTAGATAAATATATAAACTAGTATAATAACCATATCAATAATAAATATATTAGTAATAAAAACTATGGTAATAATAATAATAATAATTTAATAAAATAATTAAAAAATAACAAAAAAATAAATCGCAATTAAAATCGAATTAACAAGAAACAAACGGAATTAAAAACAAAAAGAAGGATCAAAACGCAATATGCGGATGACATGGGGGCCAAGTAGGGAATATTCCCTCCCCTCAAAACACAGCACTTTAGCATGGACTAAATTGAATCAAAAATCAAATGCACGATTAAATTTAAAAGGAAATAAAAAATAAAAAGACCAGATCGAAATGTCTCTGAAAGGAGAAGGGGTCGTATGAACAAATAACCCAAATGACAGAAATGCGCGGATTCTTCCCCAGGTTGGGTCACCGCGCGGGTCATGGCCACTAAACGGCGTCGTTTTGACACTAGGAACCCTAGCTCAAAACAGCGTCGTATTGTAATGTTATTTAAACAAAAATTTCCTAAAAAAAACATTAGCAGCCCATGTTTAAAAAAAAAGAATGGCTGCTTCTTTTTCTTCTGCTACGGCTTCGACCCTAGCCTCAGCCGCCGTTCTCATGCCCCAAATCCCCATTCAAACTTTGATTGCGAAGAAGCAACGAGGATTCGACGGCGTGATATAAGGTAAACCCTCGCCCCCCTTTTTTTGTGTGTTTCTTTTCTTAAACAATAAACAATCATCAACCAAAATAATCGAAGAAACAGAAAAGAAATTTTAAAAAATCAAATCACCTTCAAAAAAGAACTGTGATTTTTATTGCTTTCTAATTTTCTTTAGTCAACTTTCGATTTTTTTCCCTTTTACAATCAATTCTGCTTTTTATAGCAGATAATGGAAAAAGAAAAATGTAAAAAAGAATCTAACTTTAAATGCATTATTTGCTTGTTGCCTTTGATTTGCGATTTTTCTGATTTTCTTGCTTGTTTCCAATTTTGTTGTGTAAGTACAAGTTCGGAGGGGACGCACGCGCGCGGAGGCATAGCACACGCAGGGGCCTAGGTTCGGCTACGATGCAGAGGCAGAAGGCTGCTGTTGCTACTAGGGTTTTAATTTTTTTTGTTTTGTTTTGGGCTAAAAATGGGTTTGTAATTTGGTTATTGGGCTGGGGCTGAATTTTTGGCTTTTAAATTTTGGCTGTAATCTAGACTAGACATTTAGTTTATTAATTGGGCCCGGGGTAAAATTGGGTATTATAGCTGCCCCTCTTTGCTCATTATTGTGTAACGGGAATGGAGCAAAGACTTTAAAAATAGCCAATTTTGCCTAGTCATGCTAGATCTCGGTGTTAATCTTCTTCAATTAGCCTTATTCCACCCTACTGCATCTTCAGAGGTATTGGTGCTTCGATCCACTCCACTGTAACGTCAGGGAAATAGGATATGTAGCTCTTCAAGTTAACATTTGCTATCTTCAGTCTGCTCCACTGCAACTTGAGGGAGATAAGACTTGTAGCTTCCACTTGCTTCACTGTAATTTCGAGGAAATAAAGTCTGATGCGATTTGCCCTACTGCAACTTCAGAGAGATAAGATCAATCATTTTAATCCGCTCTACTGCAACTTCAGGGAGATAAGATTTGTCACTTTCTCCACTGCAACTTCAGGGAGACAAGATTCGCCATCTTCAGTTTGCCCCACTACAACTTCAAAGGATAAGACTTGCTTTCTTCAGTCTGCTCCACTGCAACTTCAAGGAGATAAGACTTGTAACTTTAATCCGCTCCACTGCAACTTCAGGGAGATAGGATTATTGGCTTTAATCTGCTCCACTACAACTTCAGGGAGATAAGATTTACCATCTTCAGTCTGCCCCACTGCAACTTCAGGGGATAAGACTTGTTTTCTTCAGTCTGCTCCACTGCAACTTTAGAGAGATAAGACTTGTAACTTTAATCTGCTCCACTACAACTTCAGGGAGATAGGATTATTGGTTTTAATCTGTTCCACTGCAACTTCAGGGAGATAAGATTTGCCATCTTCTTCAATCCATCCCACTGCAACTTCAGCGGTATAGGATTTGTAGTTTCACCGATCTGTTCTCTAGGGAACACGACTTGTATAATTCATTTCATGGGCCAATTTATGCCTAGTGATCAGGATGTTATGATCGGAATGAATCAAAATCTATTAACTGGATGTGTATACATGAATGCAAAATGTCATGAAATGGCCCTTTAATGTTTGAGTTATTATTACTCGTTGTTCATTAAGGCTTTATTACCAACACGTCAGAATGTCATCTTATTCGGCTGGTAACACTCATATCTTACTTAATCGGATTGCCCCCACTGTAATCTCAAATTTTAATCCATTGTGCTTTTGGGACATAAAATTTGAACCATCTTCCTCCCATTGAGTATAAGATCTGGCTCTTTCTTAATCCTCTCCTATTTCAATTTAAGGATACAGGATCTGAACCTCTTTGGTCTCCTACACCATTCCTAGGGTGCCATACCAAATGTTTATGTACAATTTTAGAACTTTCTTTTCCAAGAATACCTTTTCTTATCACTTGGTGATCATTGCTTGTTTGTTCATTGAAGCTTTGTCACCAACACATCATCTTGTCGTTTTGTTCAATCAATGTTTTGACAAAAAATCCGAAGAGATAGTCTTAATTTAGACTTTTCCTTCTTAATTATTTCAACCTTTAAACTTGGTGAATTCTAAACAATAGTCATGTTTCAGGTTCCTGTATTATTTAGAAGCTTTGCGAGTTTTCACCATGTCCTCTCCTTTTTTAAAAAAAAACTCAATGCGGCCTTTGTGGGTTTTCACTTTAATCCATTTTCTTTCTTCAGGTGAAGTATTTTTTGATTGAGTCTGAGTTTACAGGATTTTGTAAGTTTTTACCATCCATCTCACTCAAAATCAAAGCTCCTCCAAAAAAGATCTTCTTTACAACATAAGGTCCTTCCCAATTTGGCATCCTCTTCCTTCTAAAATCCTTTTGTAAAGGAAGGATCTTTTTCAACACCAGGTCCCCCTCGTGGAATTCTCTGGGATGAACCTTTTTGTTATAGGCTTGCATCATTCGTTTCTGGTACATCTGACCGTGGTAAATAGCTTTTAGCCTTTTTCCTTCTATCAGGTTCAACTGACCATATCGAGATTGGATCCATTCGGCCTTATCCAACTTTAGTTCAGCTAACACCTGGAGAGAAGGGATTTCAACTTCAATGGGTAAAACTGCCTCCATCCCATAAACCAAAGAAAAAGGCGTTGCCCCGGTAGAAGTTCTGATAGATGTTTGATAGGCAAGGAGAGCAAATGGTAATTTCTCATGCCAGTCTTTGAAAGTTTTAGGCATTTTTCTCACTATTTTCTTGATATTTTTGTTGGCCGCCTCTACTACACCATTCATTTTTGGACGATACAGAGACAAATTATGGTGTCTGATCTTAAATTGACTGCAGACTTCCGCTATTGTAATGTTATTCAAATTCAGCACATTATCAGATATGATTCTTTCAGGCATTCCATATCGACATATGATCTCTTTTTTTCAAGAATTTACTGACTGCTGACTTCATGACTGTAGCGACGTAAAATTTTCCAAGGGCGCTAGTCAAAGTAATTATTGAAAATTTGAAAATAGTGTCTTGATTTTATTTGAAAAAGGAGTCGCCACCGATCTTTTTTCCTAGGTGTGATGAGACACCTAATAAATTCTCTCTTTTTTTAAAAAGAAAAATTATTTTTCATTTTTTTTTAAAAAGTCAATTTTAGGTCCACGTTAAAATCCAGAGAATATTAGGGTTCGGGAGTCGGTTACGCGCGAGGAAGGTATTAGCACCCTCGCGACGCCCAAAATTGGTATCTCGTTAATCGTGCGTTGTCTTCATTTTAAAAAATACGAGTTCAATTTAATATTTACTCGCGATCCGATCGAAACAGAAATTTTTGAAACACGAGAATTGTTGAAAACACGAACATTTTGAAAAAAAGAAAATTTTTGAAATACGAGAAATTTTTGAAAACACGAAAATTTTTTGAATCACCGAAATTTTTGAAAACACGAAGATTTTTGAAACACCGGAATTTTTGAAAACAGAAGGATTTTTGAAACAAGAAAATTTTTGAAAACACGAAAATTTATCTTTAAAAACATGCGAATTTTTTAAAAACACGAAAATTTTATAAAAAATTGTGAAAATTCTTGAAAACACGGAAATCTTTTGAATCACTGAAATTCTTGAAAACACAAAAAAAAATTTTGAAACGCTGGAATTTTGGAAAACAAAATTATTTTTGAAACATGAAAATTTTGAAAACACGAAAGCACGAAAATAAAATTTTTAAACACAATTTTTGAAAAAATACAGATTTTTTTAGAGACATATCGTATTTAACACGAACCGGTGATATTCACTCAACATAGCGATGAAATCATCGAATTAGTGTCAAACCGATTCAACTTAATATTTAATCGTGATTTTATTAAAACACGAGAATTTTTTAAAAAAACACGAGAATTTTTGAATATTTACAATTTTTAAAAGGGCGTATCGTGTTTAACATAAATCGGTGATATTCACCCAACATAGCGATGAAATCAACGATTTTATATTAAATCGATTCATTGCCTTATTTATTAAAATTATTTAAAATAAAATTACATTAAATTAAATTAAAAACATAAATACAAAAATATAAAAATGCATAAAAATACCAATAATATTAAAATGAAATGGCATAAAAATACATGCATTAAATTAAAAGTGAAGTAAATGAAATTACCGAAAAGGTCCAAAACACAAGCTTGGTCGAACAGGTTACGCAAATTGAACCTTTTTTTCTTTTTCTTTCTTCTTTTTTTCTTTTTTTTTCTGGCTTGCCTCTTTTGGGCCTGCTGGGCCGTTGGTCAGGCCTAGCCTGCTGGGCCTGCTGGTGGGCCTGCTGGTGGCCTACTGGACTGTTGCTGGACTGGGCCTAGGCTGGTGCGCAAATGGGCCTGTTGGGCTGCCCAAAAAAATGGCCTGCTTTCTTCCTTTTTTTTTCTGTTTCCTTTTTTTTTTTCTGGGCTGCTCTCTGGGCCTGGGCGCTGATGGGCTGCTGGCTGTTGCAGGTCGGGTTCTTAGGTCGGCCAGGTCGAGTCGGGTCGGCCCGATTAAAAAAATTATTTTCTTTTTTCTTTTTCTTTTTTTCTTCTTTCTTCTTCCCCTTTTCTTCTTTCTTTTTCTTCTTTCTTTCTTTTTTCTTCTTTCTTTTTCTTCTTTCTCGCTTAGCCCCCGACGGTGCTCCTCCCAACTCAATGCGACGGTCGACAACGGCGAAAGAGCTCTCCTCTCCCCTATTTTCTTCTTTTTCTTTTCTTTCTTTGCTATTTTTTATTTTTTGTTTGCTTTTTTTTAATTTTTTTTGTGTCTTTGCTTTGCTTTTTATTTGTTGGCTCTCTTTGTCTTTGATAGGTAGGAGGACGACGACGGCCGGTGGTGAGGTACGGTGGTGGACACGGAGGTGTGGGGCTTATTTGCTGCTGTTTTTATTTTTTTGCTCAAAATTTGTTTTTTTCTGCTTCCTCCCTTTTTCCAATTGGGGGTTTGAAAAACCTTTTAAATTGTTGATTTCTCTTTCTTTTTGCAGGTAGCAGGGGGCTAGGGAAGGCCTAGGTCGGCCGCCGCGCGTTGCAGGTGCAACTTGCGTCAGTGGCTGCCAGAGGGACCAAAATGTAATGACAGCAAAAATTTTGGGGTAAAAATGCAATTTTGAGAAAGTGTAGGGGTCAAAATATAATTTAGAAAAGTTAAGGGGTTGAAATATAATTTTGAAAAATGTTAGGGGTCAAAATGTAATTTTAGAAAAGTTTAAGGGTCAAAATGAAAATTTTTAATTAATTTAAAAAAAACACGAAATTATTCCCGGACAAAATTCAGTGATTACAGCTGTCCCTTTTTGCTCATCACTGTGAAACAGGGATAGAGCAAAGACTTAAAAGCACTGAATTTTGTTCGACCATCCAAAATTTTCTTTTTATTTGAAAAGCAGAAATCGAGAATAGCTCGGCGTGCGACTCGAGGCTCAACTCACCTATCGTAATATGAGTTGATTTTTGAAAAATAGAAATTGAAAATAATACCTCGGCATGCGACCCGAGGCTCAACTCACCTCTAGCAATATGAGTTGATTTTTTGAAAAAACAGAAATTGAAAAATACCTCAGCGTGTGACCCGAGACTCAACTCACCTCTCGCAACATGAGTTGATTTTTGAAAAACAGAAATTGAAAAATACCTTGACGTGTGACCCGAGGCTCAACTCACCTCTCGCAATATGAGTTGATTTTGAAAAATAGAAATTTAAAATACCTCAGCGTACGGCCCGAGGCTCAACTCACCTCTCGCAATATGAGTTGATTTTTGAAAAACGAAATTTAAAATACCTCAGCGTGCGGCCCGAGGCTCAACTCACCTCTCGCAATATGAGTTGATTTTTGAAAAGGACATAAATTGAAAAGTACCTCAGCATGTGACCCGAGGCTCAACTCACTTCTAGCAATATGAGTTGATTTTTGAAAAACAGAAACTTAAAAGAAATACCTCAGCATGTGACTCGAGGCTCAACTCACTTCTAGCAAAATGGGTGGATTTTTGAAAAAGACAGAAATTGAAAAATACCTCAGCATGTGACCCGAGGCTCAACTTACTTCTAGCAATATGAGTTGATTTTTGAAAAACAGAAACTTAAAAGAAATACATCGGCATGTGACCCGAGGCTCAGCTCACCTCTCACAATATGAGTTGATTTTTGAAAACAGAAATTTAAAAGAAATACCTCGGCATGTGATCCGAGGCTCAACTCACCTCTGGCAATATGAGTTGATTTTTGCAAAAACAGAGATTGAAAAATAATTTGTGAAAGAAATAGGGTTTCAAAAAACACTAGGTAAAGCTAAAGGCCTTCTTTTCATTGATTCTGTGCAGCTTTCTCCCAAAATTTCTTGCTCTGCTGGGATACCTATATATGTCATGTATGATGTTATCATGATATGCACATGTTTATCCTAAATGCTTTTATGCCTACATGATCATGCCATGCGCCCTGGGTTGTTTGTCACATGCCCCTTTTTTGTAAGGGACTGCATTCATCACCTCAATCATCATTTTTTCTCTCTGGTTTTGTACTCATCTTCGAATTTGTCGAGTGACCCACATTTTCATATTTCCCCTTCTTGCCCCATTGTTGAACTTGGTTCTTGCTTTGGGGCCCTTGTACATGTCAAATTCTCATCTAGGTAATGCTCAACATTCCTTTCGTTTAGAGTATGTCATCTTACCATTCATCATTTAAATGAATCAAACACAAGATGCGTGAAAAAGGGCAAAGTAGGCATGAAAGAAATACCTCATATTCAAATTTTTCAAAAGCAACAAAGAAAGGTGACAAGGAATAGTTGAATAAAGAAAGCATCACAAAGAAAGGAAGTGAATTCAATGGCTACAAATTCTTTAGATATCCAACGCATGAACTTCTCCACGTTTCTTTATCCTGGATCTTTTACGTGCACAGCTTCTCGAGTAAAATATTTTGGGCTTCTGAGAACGCTTCAAATATTGTAACCTCGTCAGTTGACTCCCCGTTTTGGTCGTCTTGCTCCTTAAGCCTGAATCTGCTTCATTAGGATGCCCTTTCGGGTTTTCATCCTAATCTTGTTTATCAAGACGCCCTTTTTGGGTTTTCATCTTGATTTTTCTTCTTCTTTCTTTTTTCCCTTTTTTTTTGTTTTTTTAGGCATAATATTTTTTCACAGCATCTAAATTCACTAGATTAGGTAATTCCTTCCCATCCATTTCAGTGAGAATCAGAGCCCCTCCCGAGAATGCATTTTTTACAATGTACGGCCCTTCCCAATTTGGTGACCATTTTCCTCGAACGTCTTTTTATATCGGGAGAATCTTTCTTAATACGAGTTGTCCTTCGTGAAATACTTTTGGCCACACCTTCTTATCATGAGCTGTGATCATTCTCTTCTAATACATCTGTCGATGACAAATTGCCTTCAAGCGTTTCCCTTCAAAAAGGTTTAGCTAATCATATCGAGCTCGAACCCACTCTGATTCTTCTAACTTCGTCTCCATCAAGACACGTAGGGATGGGATTTCTACTTCGATGGGCAAAACAGCTTCCATTCTGTATACCAGAGAGAAAGGAGTTGCTCCCGTAGATGTCCGTACATAGGTGCGGTACGCATACAAAGCAAATGGTAGCTTCTCGTGCCAATCTCTATATGTCTCAGTCATTTTCCCGATAATCCTCTTAATATTTTTGTTGGCCGCTTCAACAGCTCCGTTCATTTTCGGGCGATAAGGTGAGGAATTATGATGTTTTATCTGAAATTGCTCACATACTTCTTTCATCATCTTGTTGTTCAAATTTAAAGCATTATCTGAAATGATTCTTTCAGGCAGACCATATCGACATATAATCTCCTTTTTTAAGAACCTACAGACTGCAGCCTTTGTCACATTAGCAAACGAAGTGGCTTCTACCCATTTTGTGAAGTAATTTATAACCACAAAAATAAATCGATGCCCATTGGAGGCCTTCGGGAAAATTGGTCCTATAACATCCATGCCCCACATAGAAAAAGGCCACGGAGAAGTCATGACATGAAGGGGGCAAAGGAGCTACATGAATTTTATCGCCGTAAACTTGACACTTGTGGCATTTTCGTGCGTAGCAAATACAATCTCTTTCCATCGTCAGCCAAAAATAACCATGACTCATAATCTGCCTAGCCATAGTAAACTCATTGGCATGCGTTCCACAAATTCCTTTATGGACCTCTTCAAGTATTATTCTGGCTTCAACAGCATCCACGTATCTCAGGAGCATTTGATCATTTCCTCTTTTGTATAGGATATCCCCGTCAAGAACAAACCTAGCTGCTATTCTACTGATTATTCTCTTGTCATTCTCGTTTGCTTGCTCGGGATACCTTTGATTCTTAATATACTCCAAGATGTCATGAAACCATGGTCATCCATCTGATTCCTTTTCAATGCTAAAACAATGTGCGGGGACCTCATATATGCTCATTTGAAGAGGCATTATTTCTGTTTCTCTATTTACTTTGAACATTGAAGCCAATGTGACCAGGGCGTCAGCCAAATGGTTTTCTTATTTTGGGAAGTAATAAAAAGTCACTTCTTTGAATTCTTTGACCAATTCTGCCACGAGATTGCGATACCTGACTAATTTCGAATCTCTTACTTCCCAATCTCCGCGAATTTGATAAATCACTAACTCCGAGTCCCCATACACCTCTAAGATTTCTATTTTCCGTTCAATAGCTGCACGAAGTCCCATGATGCAAGCTTCATATTCTGCTATGTTATTAGTACAGAAGAAATTCAATCTGGTAGTGAGCGGGTAATGGTTTCCTTCAGGTGACACTAAGACTGTTCCTATCTCGTGCCCCAATGCGTTCGATGCCCCATCAAAACTCATTTTCCATGACTGATCTTTTGGTGATTCACCTTCGAAAATGCACATCAAGTATTCATCTGGGAAATCAAATCTCAACGGATCATATTCCTCCATTGCTCGACTTGCCAAGAAATCAGCTATCGCGCTTCCCTTTATCGACTTTTGGCTCTCATACACATTGTCATACTCAGAAAATAGGATCTGCCATCGTACCATTCTCCCTGAGAGTGCGGGCGATTCCATCAAGTACTTTAATGGATCTAGCTTTGAAATTAACCACGTTGTATGATACAACATGTATTGTCTGAGCCTTCGAACTACCCAGATCAATGCACAATAGAATTTTTCAATTTATGGGTACTTTGCCTCATATTTTGTGAACTTTTTGCTGAGGTAATAAATCGCTTTTTCTTTTTTCCCTGACTCATCATGTTGCCCCAGTACACAACCCATTAAGTTTTCGAACACGGTCAGGTACAATATTAAGGGTTTTCCAGGGGTTGGCGGTACTAGCACCGAAAGATTAGACAAATACTATTTTATCTTGTCAAAAGCCACTTGGCACTCCTCATTCCACTCTCCTAGATTATGTTTTCGAAGGAGTCGAAAAATCGGATCACATTGACTGGTAAGTTGAGAAATGAATTGAGCAATGTAATTCAACCTTCCTAAAAATCCTCTGACTTCTTTTTGTGTACGCGGAGGTGGCAATTCTTATATGGCCTTTATCTTGTCCGGATCAACCTCAATACCTCTCTCGCTGTCAATGAAACCTAACAATTTTCTTGAGGTAGCCCCAAATGTACACTTGGCTGGGTTAAGCTTCAACTGAAACTTTCTTAATCTTTCGAACAGCTTCTTGAGGTTCCCAACATGCTCTTCTTCTCCCCGGGACTTTGCAATCATATCATCGACATAAACTTCTATTTCTTTGTGCGTCATGTCGTAGAACAGCATCACCATGGCTCTCTAATATATTGCCCCAGCATTCTTCAATTTGAATGGCATCACTCTGTAGCAGAATGTTCCCCACATTGTCACGAATGTGGTTTTCTCCATGTCTTCAAGAGCCAACTTTATATGATTATAACCCGAGAAACCATCCATGAACGAAAATAAAGAATGTTTTACCGTGTTATCCACCAACGTATCGATGTGTGGCAAAGGAAAATTATCCTTGGGGCTTGCTCGATTTAGATCACGATAATCCACGCACATTCGTACCTTGCCGTCTTTCTTCGGTACCGGGACTATGTTAGCTACCCATTCCGGATATTTAGATACCTGTAAGAAGCCAGCATTGTATTGTTTCTTGACTTCTTCTTTTATCTTTAGCAGCATTTCAGGTCTCATCCTTCTTAACTTTTGTTGAACGGGTTTGCATTCTGGTTTCAGTGGGAGCCTATGGACCACCACATCCTCATTCAACCCTGGCATGTCCTGATACGACCAGGAAAATACATTTTTATACTCACGGAGCAAGGCAATCAAATTCTGTTTGGTGTTCTCTGAAATGGAAGTCTCAATCTTCACCTCTTGTTTCTTTTCTTCACTCCCCAAGTTCACTATCTCAACAGATTCTTGATGGGGTCAAATCTGTTTCTCTTCTTGTTCAACAATTCTCAGTAAGTCAGGGGACGGGACACAATCTTCAACACTTTTTTCGGCTTTGAATTATCCTAAACAAACAGCTTTCTCGAAATCGATTCTAGGACTTGTAACAGGATTGTTCATGCCATGAATATTTGAGCACCTGAAAGGTGAATGAGAAATAAAACTATAGAGGAACATCAAAGTATTGGAATCAACACACACAATGTTATAAAATGATATGAGATACATGGAGATAAAGGATATGAAGCGAGGGGGTAATTATTAAACTGATGGAAATGAAAAGATCATGACAAAATGCATCTTCATTAATGTTTCATTGAAATGATAAAGAGCAAACATAAGCTCTTACAAAAGGAATCCCATTAGTTAGGGGCACACAAAATAAATGGAGAAGTAACATTGGGCATTACTCTAGAGAGGACTTAGAAACTACAAAAATGCCCACAGTAGTTCAATTGTTCAAAACATATCCTGGAGGACAGGGGTGTATCATTGAAACATCCTCAATTGTATCACTCTCGTTAAGCTCAGCATCCATAGCTCTAGCTCTTAGACGTATCCTACAAGAATGACGTGATTCCAGACTTGTAGTGTTGCAACTGTGGATTATACGGTTTTGGTCTTAGTGAATGATTAGGGTGATATGCACATCCAATGAATGAATGAATGAATGAATGAATGAATGATGAATGTTAGTCATGCATAAATATGCAAAAAAATGGTGCTGATTTCAATATAGCCCCATATTTTGGCGTTTCATTAATCAAAAGAGTCCATTACAAAATATTTTGCCAATGAAGATGCCCCTAGTGTCTGAGTCCCATTGTTTCCAGATCTTAATCAAGTCTTCGAAGTTATTCTAGCACATTCGAAATCACATGTCTAGAAAGATCGAAGATATATCCTTCCTTTAAACTATCCCCTTTTACTATCTGAATCCTCGAAGACCAGTCTTGGACTACAGCATTTTTCTCAGTTACTTGTGTAATTGACTCTTCCATCAGAAACCCTTTTTTGGCAACTAATCTCTAATCTACACCTTCCTAATAAAATGCCTATGATACATGATGAGAAATAAAATGAAGACAAATAACCTTGGTTAGTAATCACAATAGATATAAATAGAGGAAATAACTAAAAACTATAGAAAATCTAACAAATTAAGCTATTCAATCATGCAATTTGGTGAAATAGACCCAAGTTTTTTTTTTTTTGCCCCATCATGCTTTACGAGAAACCTACCCCACATACTCATCAGATAATCTACCCGATCCAATTTATTAAACAGGCCTAATTCCCTTGCAAAAAAATGTAAATGTAAAAGAAATAAAATGTAAGAGGCGTTTCTCCCATGTACTTTTTTTGGTGACTATTCAACGAACAGAGGTTCAGTATGGCTCTAATTGGGTGGCTCGTACGACTCACTATATGTGGTTTTAGTTCTAGAAAGGTACTCAAATTGTCCATACCGTCACCTATTAAGGTTAGTACGGAGCCTCGGTTATCACCCGTCATGGGCTTGCGAGCTCAATTCGAGGGATTACATTTACTTATGCCTATGCGGAGGGACAAGTTAACTCACGAAAGCATAAGTCATATGTAACCCGAAAGTAATTACTAGCCTGTGCGGAGGGACGAGTTGACTCACGAAGGCGTAGCGTTTACTTCCACTTAAACGGACGGAGCCCGGGTAGAGAGCTCATGTTATGCAAGAATGCCAGTGTACGGTGTGTGGGGAGAAACTCACAAACCTTTTTTATTTTTTTATTTTTACTAAAAACGAAATAAAATACATAAAACTTAGAGCTAAAACGAAACAGAAAAATAAAACAAGTTAGAAAAATATTAATTTAAAAACCGAATGCAGATGCATGACTTTTCAAAAATAAAATTCAAGGATCACGATTAAAAATTAATTTGAACAAGAAATTTTAAAAATTTGACAACACGCGTTTAACATCAGACTTGACTCTCAAAAATAAGTCTCCAGTGGAGTCGCCAGCTGTAGCGACCTAAAATTTTGCAAGGGCACTAGTCGAAGTAATTATTGAAAATTGAAAATAGTGTCTCGATTTTATTTGAAAAAGGAGTCGCCACCGATCTTTTTTCCTAGGTGTGATCGGACACCTAATAAATTCTCTCTTTTTTTTAAAAAGAAAAATTATTTTTCAATTTTTTTTAAAAAAAGTCAATTTTAGGTCCACGTCAAAATCCAGAGAATATTAGGGTTCGGGAGTCGGTTACGCGCGAGGAAGGTATTAGCACCCTCGCGATGCCCAAAATTGGTATCTCGTTAATCGCGCGTTGTCTTCATTTTCAAAAATACGAGTTCAATTTAATATTTACTCGCGATCCGATAGAAAATCAGAATTTTCTTTTCAGAACACGAGAATTTTGAAGCAAATTTTTTTAAAACACGAAAAATTTTGAAACACGAGAATTTTAGAAAACGAGAATTGTTGCAAACACCAAGATTTTAAAAACAAGAAATTTTTTGAAACACGAGAATTTTTTGAAAACACGAAAATTTTTTGAATCACCGAAATTTTTGAAAACACGAAAATTTTTGAAACACTGGAATTTTTGAAAACAGGAGGATTTTTGAAACAAGAAAATTTTTGAAAACACGAAAATTTATCTTTAAAAACACGGGAATTTTTTAAAAACACGAAAATTTTATAAAAAACGTGAAAATTCTTGAAAACACGGAAATTTTTTGAATCATCGAAATTCTTGAAAACACGAAAAATTTTTTGAAACGCCGGAATTTTGGAAAACAAAAGGATTTTTGAAACATGAAAATTTTGAAAACATGAAAGCACGAAAATAAAATTTTTAAACATGAAATTTTTGAAAAAATACGGATATTTTTTAGAGACGTGTCGTATTTAACACGAACCGGTGATATTCACTCAACATAGCGATGAAATCATCGAATTAGTGTCAAAACGATTCAACTTAATATTTAATCGTGATTTTATTTAAACACGAGAATTTTTTTAAAAAACACGAGAATTTTTGAATATTTACAATTTTTAAAAGGGCGTATCGTGTTTAACATAAACCGGTGATATTCACCCAACATAACGATGAAATCAACGATTTAATATTAAATCGATTCATTGCCTTATTTATTAAAATTATTTAAAATAAAATTACATTAAATTAAATGAAAAACATAAATACAAAAATATAAAAATGCATAAAAATACCAATAATATTAAAACGAAATGGCATAAAAATACATGCATTAAATTAAAAGTGAAGTGAACGAAATTACCGAAAAGGTCCAAAACACGAGCTTGGTCGAACGGGTTACGCAAATTGAACCTTTTTTTCTTCTTCTTTTTTTTATTTTTTTTCTGGCCTGCCTCTTTTGGGCCTACTGGGCCGTTGGTCAGGCCCAGCCTGCTGGGCCTGTTGGTGGGCCTAGGGGCCTGATGGGCTGCTGCTGGACTGGGCCTCAGCTGGTGCGCAAATGGGCCTGCTGGGCTGCCCAAAAAAATGGCCTGCTTTCTTCCTTTTTTTTTCTGTTTTGCTCTTTTTTTCTTTTTTTTCTGGGCTGCTCTCTAGACCTGGGCGCTGATAGGCTGCTGACTGTTGCGGGTCGGGTTCTCGGGTCGGCCCGATTACAAAAATTATTTTCTTTTTTCTTCTTCTTTCTTCTTCCCCTTTTCTTCTTTCTTTCTCTTTTCTTCTTTCTTTTTCTTCTTTCTCGATCAGCCCCCGACGGTGCTCCTCCCAACCCGTTGCGACGGTCGACGACGGCGGAGAAGCTCTCCTCTCCCCTCTTTCTTCTTTTTCTTTTCTTTCTTTGCTCTTTTTTCTTTTTTGTTTGCTTTTTTTTGTTTTTTGTGTCTTTGCTTTGCTTTTTATTTGTTGGCTCTCTTTGTCTTTGATAGGTAGGAGGATGAAGACGGCCGGTGGTGAGGTACGGCGGTGGACACGGAGGTGTGGGGCTTGTTTGCTGCTGTTTTTGATTTTTTTTGCTCAAAATTTTTTTTTCTCTCTTTCTTTTTGCGTCAGTGGCTGCCAAAGGGACCAAAATGTAATGGCAGCAAAAATTTTGGGGTAGAAATGTAATTTTGAGAAAGTGTAGGGGTTAAAAAGTAATTTAGAAAATTTAAGGGGTTGAAATGTAATTTTGAAAAAGTTTATGGGTCAAAATGCAATTTTTTAATTAATTTTTTAAAAAAATACGAAATTATTCCCGGACAAAATTCAGTGATTACAATGACAATAGCATATAAAGCCGCTTCCACCCATTTAGTGAAATAGTCAATAACCACAAAGATGAAATGATGCCCATTAGAAGCCTTCGGCAATAGTGGCCCGATGACATCCATACCCCAAATGGAGAAAGGCCATAGAGAAGTCATAACGTGAAGAGGTGAAGGAGGTGTGTGCATTTTGTCCCCATAAATTTGGCATTTATGGCACTTCTTGGCATAATTGATGCAATCTCTTTCCATGGTGGACTAGTAATACCCGAATCTCATAATCTGTCTAGCCATGGTGAATCCGTTGGCATGCATTCCACAAATACCCTCATGGACTTCTTCCAAGATTTTCTTGGCCTTCACAGCGTCCACGTATCTCAATAGTACTTGATCCTTTCCCTTTTTGTATAAAATCTCTCCATCTAAGGCATAGTCAATGGCTAGTCTCCTCAATGTCCTCTTATCATTCTCCGTTGCTTGATCAGGGTACTCGCGATTCTTCACATATTACAATATATCTTGGTACTAAGGATGATTATCATTTTCCTCTTCCTTAATACTGTAGCAATGGGCCAGAGTCTAATAAATGCTGATTTGAATAGTCTTCATGTCTTCTAGTTTATTCACTTTGATCATGGAGGCTAGGGTAGCCAGAGCATCAGCCATCTGATTTTCTTTTCGTGGGAGATAACAAAAAGTGATACTGTTAAACTCTTCGATCAACTCCAAAACCAATCTCCGATAACGGACTAACTTTGGGTCTCTCGTTTCCCATTCCCCTTTGAGCTGATATTTTTCGCTCTTTATATTCAACCATGTTATTGGTGCAATCAAAATCTAATTTACTGGTAAAAGGATAATGATCCCCATTTGGGGACACAAGGACTGCCCCAATCCCATTACCTAAGGCATTCAAAGCTTCGTCAAAATTTAACTTCCAAGGGTGATTTTCTTGAGAATCCTCTTCAGCAGTTGCCACACACATTAAGTCTTCATTTGGGAAATCAAAATCCAGAGGTTCATAGTCTTCTAAAGCTCTGCTGGCCAAAAAGTCTGTTATCCCAGTCCCTTTGACAGCCTTCTAATTTACATATACTATATCAAACTCGGAGAGCAAAATCTACCATCTAGCCATCCTCCCATTCAACACCGTTGAATCCATTATATACTTTAAAGGGTCTAACTTTGAAATTAGCCAAGTCGTATGGTAGAGCATGTATTGCCTCAATCTCCGTGTCGTCCAGATTAGGGCACAACATAATTTTTCATTAGTCGAATATCTCATTTCGCAATCAGTGAATTTCTTACTGAGATAGTATATCGCCTTTTCTTTCCTTCCTGTCTCATCATGCTGGCCCAGCACACATCCTATAGAATTATCAGTCACCGTTAAATACAAAATCATCGGCCTATCCGGGCTAGGCGATGACAGCACTGGATATTGGACAAGTATTGTTTTATCTTGTCAAAAGCTTCCTAGCATTCTTCATCCCACACATCTGGATTATGTTTCTTCAGAAGACGAAATATGGGGTCACATTTCTCGGTCAGTTGTGAAATGAACCGAGCAATGTAATTCAGTCTTCCTAAGAAACCTTGAACTTCTTTCTGAGTACATAGTGGAGGCAAATCTCGTATCGCCTTGACTTTGTCTGGGTCGATCTCGATTCCTTTTTCACTGACTATGAAGCCCAACAGCTTTCCTGATCTGGCTCCGAAAGTGCATTTCATTGGATTAAGCTTGAGCTGGAACTTTCTCAGTCTTAAAAATAATTTTCTCAAGACCTGCACATGTTCCTCTTTCGTTTTGGATTTTGCAATCATATCACCAACGTAAACCTCAATTTCCTTGTGCATCATGTCATGGAACAAGGCTACCATGGCTCTTTGATATGTTGCTTCCGCATTCTTTAATCTGAATGGCATCACCTTATAGCAAAATGTTCCCCAGAAGGTAATGAATGTGGTCTTTCCTATATCTTCAGAATGCATCTTTATCTGGTTATATCCAGAGAAACCATCCATAAAGGAAAACAGTGAATGGCCTGCCGTATTATCCACTAAAGTGTCAATGTAAGGCAATGGGAAGTTGTCCTTTGGGTTGGCCTTGTTCAAGTGTCTATAATCCACACACATTCGTGCTTTCCCATCATTTTTAGGGACTGGGATGAGGTTGGCTACCCATTTGGAATATTTGACCTCTTGTAAAAACCCAACATCAAACTATTTTTTGACTTCCTCCTTTATTTTAAGCACAATATTAGGCCTCGTCCTTCTGAGTTTCTACTGAACTGGCTTGCAATCCTCTCTTATAGGAAGGCGATGCACTAAAATATCAATGTTTAACCCGGGAATATCCTGGTATGACCATGCCAAAAATTCTTTAAACTCCCGAAGTAACTCGATGAAGTCTCGCTTCGTTTCTTCGGTTATGCATGTCCCAATTTTCACCACCTTTCCCTCTTCCAGGGTCACAATTTCCACCGTTTCCTTATGAGGTAGGATTTGTTTCTCTTCTTTCTCTACCATCCTCAAAAAGTCCAAATATAAGTTATGATCTATGTTATCTTCAAAGTCATGATATCCCTCTAGACACATGTCTTGCTCAAAAGGATTTTCTGAGTCCATAGCAGAGTCACTCATGTCATTGATATCTGGGGACCTGTTATAGGTACCAATGAATATACAAAGAATTGTATGAATTTAAGAATACTTATTTGTATGGTATAATTATAAATTAATGAAAGAATAATTTGGTAAAGAATTCAAAATAATTACTCATACAAAAGAATGAAAGAATCTTAAAGGAATATCTGCTCAAAATAATTATAAAGATATATTTAATTAAAATAATGATGTTTGAATATGAGCCTATTTTACAAAGGAGTTCTTATTGTCTCTAGGCTAAAACAACAAGTGTGTTCTGAATATTACTCTGAGAAAGCTCTAAAAACTTCAGGTATTTCTTCTGCAGTCCAATTATTTAGAACACTCTCAAGTTCATAAGGATGGAGATTTAACAAGGTCCCCTCTTCATTTGTGTCTTTATGTATGGCATTGATGTAAACATTTTCCAACATCTGTTCGATGCTTTCTTTCATCGGTATCCTTCTCTCAGGATGAATGATCCCTTCTAATACAAAAGTTTTGGATATGAGGGGAATTATCATTGGTTCTCATTTAATTTCCTCCCCACTTAGGCGTGTCCTTCTTCTTTCTTGTGTTTTTTCTAACTCCTTCTTTCTCTGTCTTATATCTGGCCTGTACCCTAAGCCAAAGTGATCTTGTTTTTCTTTTAGCATCGGAGCCTCAATTCTTCCTTGAAGATGTCTCCCTAATCCTCTTCAGGGTAAAGCTCCTTTCTCTACCAACAACTGTAACCCCATCTTCGTGGTTTTGGATATTTTAGGCACTGGAATTTTGTTTCCCTAAGAAATAAATGTTGCATTTACAAACTCTAAAGATCATAAGGAGCATTCAACTGCCTCATCATTACTTTCCATGTACGGTGCATCATTAGCTACAGCCGCTATGATATCCTCTTCGACATTTATTGTCACCAGCCGACCTTCTGACACTAGCTTCAACTTCTGATGTAATGATGACGGTACAGCCCTCGCTGAATGTATCCATGGTCTCCATAATAAGCAATTGTAGGAAGGCTTGATATCCATTACAAGAAAATCCACCTCTTAGATAGTCGAATCAATCAATAAGGGTATTTCGATTCTTCCTATGACCTTTCTTTCTGTGCCATCAAATGCCCTCACTATATTTTGGCATGTCTTCATGTGCGAGATATGCACAGGCAACCTATTAAGTGTAGATAAGGGCAGTACATTCAATGATGATCCGTGGTTGATCAAAACTCCTAGCAAGGTATACCCTTTGCATCGTGTAATAATGTGCAAAGCTTTAGTAGACCACATACCCCCAGGTGGTATTTCATCATCGTTGAAGAAGATAAAGTTATCTGCACTTATATTATTGACCAGCCGATCTAATTTCTTGACAGAGTTATCATTGGCCACATAGGTTTCGTTTAGCACTTTCATCAACGCATTTCGATGCACCTCTGAACTCAAGAGAAAGGCTAGCACAGATATGCGAGCTGGTTGTTTATACAGCTGTTCTACAATACTGTACTCGCTGTGCTTTAAAATATTGAGGAAGTCCTTGGCTTCTTCTTCTTTTATTGGCTCGTTGATAGGTAACACAGGCTTGATTGCTTTCCCCTTCCTTAGTTTCGTCACTATGGCCTTTCCTTTTAAAGGTTTTGTTTGAGGACCTATCAAATCGTAGAGTCTCCCACTACGCGTATGAGAACCTATACCCTGATCCTCTTTTGCAGCACTGGCTGAAGTCTCACTTCCCTGGATGGTTGCGTTACACTCATAATTCCACAAGACTTTCTTGCTATCCTTGTAAGAGAAGGTTACAGGTTTCTAAATTATGATCTTTGGCATTATCGGTACTCCCGCTTCATTATTCTTTGGTCGCGAGATGATGACCACAGAATGATTTACTTCTGGAACCTTTGTCACTGATTCTGACGCGCGTATGCTTCCTTCTTCCTTCACTTCTTCATAGAACTCCACTTCCTTATCATCCATCATACCTTGAACCAAGGCTCTAAATTCTATGCACTCTAGGATTTCGTGCCCTTCTTCATAATGGAACTCACAATAATTTCTCGTCTTTTTGCAGATCCCTTTTAAATTCAAAATGATTAACCCCCTTTCTACCATCTTCTTTTAGACCCATCTCAAAGGAGTTCTTATTTCTGCAATGTCTGCCTTAATTCTTCTCCCCATGTTTCTACTCATCATGTTTACCCCATTATCAGTATGATTAGGTAATGGATTTTCTGTACTGGATGAATAATCAAATTTGACAATACCCATATTGATGAATATTTCAACCAGCTTTTTAAAAGCAATGCAATTTTCTATGGAATGCCCCGTAATTATCACATGATAGTCACATTGTACATTTGCATCGTACCATTTGGGGTACGGAGGTTGTAGAGGTTTTAAGTAGAAAGGGGAAACAACGTGTGCATCGAATAAAATTTGATACAACCCCCCTATACGTCATTGGAATTGGCGTAAACTAGAGCTTCTCAGTGTTTTGTCTTGTGTCATATTCTTGTTTTGATGAACCTTGTTGGTTAGCAGCCACATTTCTTGGCTGATTCACCATAATCGATTTTGAGTAACCCTTGTTATATGTACTCGTGTTGTTCACCTCATTTTCCTTTTTCTTTGAGGCCGCCTTTCTGTTACTTTCCCCAGCATCAATATTTCCACTCCTTATGGCGTTTTCAATTATTTCACCATTCATGATTATGTCAGAAAAGCTTTTTGTGGCACTTCCTAACATATGTGTGATAAACGGGGCTTTCAGTGTGTTAATAAAGAGCATTGTCATTTCTTTTTCCAGGAGCGGCGGCTGAACTTGGACGGCAACCTCTCTCCACCTTTGTGCGTATTGTCTAAAACTTTTATTCGGCTTCTTTTCCATATTTTATAGGGTGATTCTATCAGGAACCATATCTGTTATGTGATTATACTACTTTATGAATGCTTGTGCTAAATCTCTCCATGAACTAATCTTGGTACGACTCAATTGATTGTACCATTTAGATGCTGCCCCTGTGAGGCTATCTTGGAAGCAATGTATTAGCAGTTGGTTGTTGTTAACATATCCAATCATCCGCCTACAAAACATGGTGGTATGAGCTTCAGGGCAACTGGTCCCATTGTACTTCTCAAATTTTGGCATTTTGAACTTGTAAGGGAGTACCAAATCTAGGACCAAGTTCAAATCTTTAGCATCAATCCCATGGTAGTTCTCAGTGCTTTCCACTGCCTTAAATTTTTCTTTGAGCCATTTACACATTTCCTCTAGCTGTTTTGGAAATTTCTCCTTTGTTTTTTCTTTTTTAGCCATTTCATCGAAATCAGGGATAGTAAGATTAATATGGTTATCTCTGGGGTTAGAGCCTGATCCAACTTGGAAGTAAATTGGTGTTGAGGCACCGGCCTGAAACTGCTGAGGCTTGATTGTGACAGAGGATTTGCACGGGTACACCTTAGCTTGGGTCTGCATATGTGGAGGAGTGAAACCTAGGGGATAGAGAGGTCCCTCATTGTCTCCTTCTTCAATAGTAGCCATAGGGCCCTCTCCTTTATCATTTCCCCCAGCCAACAGTTGAGTCAACTGAGTCATCATGTTTCTTTGATATTCCAGTATTTTGTCCATCATATCTTGTGAATCTTAGATAGCTGCTCTTGCATTTGCAGCTGAAGTTGGTCTTGCATCTCCTTTTGGAGCTGTTCAAGTCTTTCCAATCTTTGGTCCATGTCTTTGGTTTTTGCTCGAGTACCGTAACGGTGTTTGGTTGGTTAGTTGGTTTCCAGATTAACTGAGGAATGATTTTAATCGATTAGGATCTTTTAATAGTCTTTAATGCGTATGATGCAATGCAATGAAATGAATACAAAAAAGGCTTCAATCCTGATTCAATTCCATTTAGAAAACTTTACTAGAAAATAAATTTCTTTACATAAAATGGGCTACAAATAAAGCTTTGCCCTAATACTCAAAACTCTAATATTCCTAAGTAACAAGGCTAACTCTTACCCCCGATCTGATTCCAATTCATACTTCACACTCAGTGTATCGGCCTGCACTACCAAAGTCTATAGGTGATGAGCTACTCTCGAATCTGAACCACGGCTTCTCCCATAATGCGATCCATGTTTCTAACTTGATTCTGAAAGTATTGAAGCTGCTCATTATGACGATCTTCATTTGCTTTCAGGTACTCGATTCAGATATCATAATTTTGCAATGTCATTTCTAACTCTTCTATACTTTTTTTTTTCATTTCTTCAATCCTACTCAAGCTCGCTCTCAACTCTATCGCAGAATTCTGATTTCGATACTGACGAAGAGATCTTTCTAACTCGGCCACTTTTTCCTTTTAATTCTCTAACAAACTCTTCTCTAAAGCCTCATTTCATGTTTGAACCTCTTGAAATTTCCTTTCCCATCTATCGGCCTTATTCTTTTCTTCTCGAATCTCTTCATGCCACTGCTTTGAAGTTTTTCCCAACCCAGTAATTCTCATTGACAGACGCAGCTTCTTATAATCAGTCTTCAAGCTATCTAAATCCTCTTTGGCTTTATTTTTCCCTTTTCTTAATTTCTCGACCTCGAGTTTCTGAACATCCATGTCTAATCTCAAGTTTATCTTTTCTTCTTCCATTTGTTCTATCTTTTTTTCTAATTCTGCATTTCTTCATTCAAAATTTTGTCTTATGATTTCTAGCTTAGAAGGGAAAACTCGCAAATGTTCCTCTATTGACTGATTGTTTCCCTGAATTGGCTTGGGGATATTATCATTGATCCTCCTAACCCACCATTCATTATACTCAGGAGTTGTCATTAGACTCACAGCTAATCTTTTCATCCGGTGAGTCTGGTTCTATGCATTGGACATCTCTCGAATCTTCTTTTTGTAACCATCTCCCTTGTATGAGAATTCACACTCAACTATTCCCTGGGTTGCAGGTATAAATTGTCTTGACCTATACTGCTTGAATACTAGCAACGGGGCATAACCAACTGCTCCCCAAATCCCAAGCAGAGGAACCCAATCAAAATCACCGCATCGATATAGGATTTCATCCGAAAGTAACTAAGGAGCTCTCCACTTGATGTCCTCTTCTTGAAGATTCTGAAGAATTGTCATCCATTTCTCTTCCGAGATGTCATCCCTTCTCAGTGTAGCTACTATCTCTTTCAGTAGCAAATAGTTTTGGAGAAGACCCGATACGAAACCCTATCAATCTTCCAAAAGTGACTGTGGAACCATACGAGTAGGAGTTGTGCACATCCGATGAATCTACCATCACCCACTTTTCGATATGCATTCAGTGACCTGAAGGTTTCTGACAAAATTGTCGGGACTGGTGTAACACTCTTATCAAGCCGGTCAAATCAATCAGTGACTGCTTTATCAACGTGCCCCAAAGCTTGGGGGAAGACAACTAAGCCGTATATACTCAAAGCAAAGACATCCACCCTCTTCTTCATATCTGGGTGTGCTAGAATTAGATCCTTCAAGCTCTTCCAGGGAATGCACTTGCTATCCCGCTTCTGCTTGATCCGAGTTGCAACCCACTGCTCGTTCATCCCATTTATATTTATCAGCTTCTTCAAAAAGGTCGGTACATTTACAGCTCTCGAGTAGGTTCTGTCTACTTGAATCTTCGAACACCGAAGTAAAGTCATGTATTCTTCTATTGTAGGCACCAAATCGACCTTTCCAAATGTGAAGCAACTGTAAGCAGGATTCCAAAATTGGGAGAGAACCCGAAATAGGTGTTTGTCTACCTTCACATCAAGAAGATAAGCCAAATCACCATAATTAGAGTAGAATAGCTGTCTAACCTCATCGTTCCACTGATCCCAGATTTCCTTCAACTATTGCAAACTATTTTGAGTTACGCTAATATGGGTAAAGTCCCATAGTTCCGATACATATCCCTCAGCCAAACTATCACCTTTCTCGCGTTGTGTCGTTTCAGACCCAGTTTGGACAGCCGGATTATCCTCCACCTTATCAAGAAACCCTTATTCCATGATAAGATTTCTATCTAGCAACTGAATATAAACCAACGTCTTTTATAATGAAATGTCATGTAGTTGAAATGCCATGCAATCAAAGTAAGACACAAAAAGTCAGTATCATGTATAAACATAGAATCCAACACAATCAAGAAATAAGAAAACACTTATTCGGGTATTTATTAGGGTTCAGTGTGGTTCTACCTAGGGTGAGTTCCTAAGGCTCACTACATAAAGTTTGGCTTCTAGGGCAAAGGTACTTGAACCAGTCGATTCCTCGATCTTCACCCATTATAGGCTCATGCAGACCGAGTTCGGTTCAGGGGAATACATTTCCCTATGACTATACGGAGATGAAAATCTCACGAAGGTATAGGTATAGATGTATCTCGAAAGTGATCCACTATCCAATACGGAGGTCAAAACCTCAAGAAGGAATAGTTTCTCACTCCTACTTAAAGGGTTAAAATCATCCAACTCATGTAATGCGAAATGTAAATACATTAACGGACTTAAGCCAACCAAGCAAGCACACTATAATGAAAATGAGATTGAATGCAAAGGGGATATTATGAATTTTAAAACAAATTTTGATTTTTCAACCATAAGAAAAAAATTAATCAATTTGTGGCTCGACTCTCTTAAAATCAATCCCTAGTGGAGTCGCCAAGCTGTCGAAACCACTTTTTGAAAACAAAAAAAATAGTGTCGACTAAAAAATGTAAATTGGAGTTGCCACCGATCTTTTATTGAGGTGTGATCAGATCACCTTAAAAAATGATTTTGGTCTACGAGTTTTAGAAAAATGGGTTCGGAAGTCAGTTACATACGAGGAAGGATTAGCACCCCCGTAACGCCCAAAATTGGTACCTAATTGATTATTTAATGTCTTAAGGTCAAATATCGCAAAAAAAAAGTGATTCCCCTTTTAAAAATCTTTATTGAAATTTATTATTTTGAAAACTAAAAATTTGGTCATCTTGCTTCAATGAGGAAATCGAAACCCCGTAAGTTAGGGTACGATTCTTTGAAGTTCCGATGACAACATGAATTTTCCTTTATTAAAAAAACCTCGTCTCGAGATAGTAAAATGTCATATCCAACGAGTTAGGACACCACATTTTGAATCTTGAGATAAGCTTTGATATGAAATTTCTATGTTTTCATTGAAAAAGGGATACTCAGTTACTTAAATTCAACGAGAAAAATTGAAGCCCATTAAGTTAGGGCACAATCTTCTCGAAAATCTCGGATACCGAGTATTGCCTTATTTTGAAAACCCTTGAATAAAACGATTTCAACACTTTAGCTAAGCGTAATCTTTTAAACAAAAATACGATGAGTGATAGTACATATCGCAAAAGGATAATTCGTAAGCCAAAATGCATACTAATGAACACAAATAATCAATCAATACAAACAAGCAATACAATGTACATAATAATAAAAAAAACTTACATCAATGTAAATATTAACACCAATATTTGAAAGTTAATGACCTAAAAGCCTATCACAAATAAATGTAACAAATTTAAAATAGCTAAAAAACATGAGAGAAAAGAAATTTGAAATTACCAATGTATATACACAAAATTCCACGTACATAAAAAATTAAAAAGAAATAATCAATATGAAGACTTAAAATAGTTTAGAAATAGAATAAAAAATGAATAGTAATATCTAAGTGAATATTGAAGTATGAATTATAAGAAGAAAATCAAAATAAATAAAACCCAAAATAATATGCATATATTAATCTAAATAGATAATACATATGAAATGAAACACTCAATATAAATAATAATATATATAATCATATATGTAAAAGTTGAAACAAGTCAAATAAAATAGAGTATTTAAAAGAAATAAAGTATATATATATAGAAAATAGGTAATATATATATAATTTAAAATCAATAGTATATTATGTATCTACATATGCATAATAAAAAGAATTCAATATAAATTGTATATACATATATGCAATGGTATTATGAAAATATTATCGTATAAATCTTTAAAGTTAGAAACATATAAAAATGGATTGTAAGAATATATTATAAAGGAAAATCATAAAAATGTGTACAAATTATACTAGATTAACATAAAAATATGTAAAGTAATACATTATGAAATTAAATAATATATGGAAAACTTAAAATAATATTACATAATAAAGTAAAATAATGTATATACATAAAAAAATAGGTAGATAGATATATAAACTAGTATAATAACCATATCAATAATAAATATATTAGTAATAAAAACTATGATAATAATAATAAATTAATTAATAAACTAATTAATAAATAACAAATAACAAACAAATTTAAATCGCAATTAAAATCGAATTAACAGGAAACAAACGGAATTAAAAATAAAAAGAAGGATCAAAACGCAATATGCGGATTACATGGGGGCCAAGTAGGGAATATTCCCTCCCCTCAAAACGCAACACTTTAGCATGGACTAAATTGAATCAAAAATCAAATGCACGATTAAATTGAAAAGGAAATAAAAAACAAAAAGGACCAGATCGAAATGTGTCTGAAAGGAGGAGGGGCCGCATGCACAAATAACCCAAATGATAGAAACGCGCAGATCCTTCCCCAGGTCGAGTCACCGTGCGGGTCATGGCCACTAAACAGCGTCGTTTTGACACTAGGAACCCTAGCTCAAAACGGCGTCGTATTGTAATGTTATTTAAACAAAAATTTCCTAAAAAAAACATTAGCAGCCCATGTTTTTTAAAAAAAAATAGAATGGCTGCTTCTTTTTCCTCTACTAGGGCTTTGACCCTAGCCTCAGCCACCGTTCTCATGCCCCCAATACCCATTCAAACTTTGATTGCAACGAAGCGACGAGGATTTGATGGCGCCGATATAAGGTAAACCCTCGCCCCTTTTTTTGTGTGTTTCTTTTCTTAAACAATAAACAATTATCAACCAAATTAATCGAAGAAACAAAAAAGAAATTTTAAAAAAATCAAATCACCTTCAAAAAACAACTGTGATTTTTACTGCTTTCTAATTTTCTTTAGTCAACTTTCGATTTTTTTCCTTTTTACAATCAAGTCTGCTTTTTATAGCAGATAATGGAAAAAGAAAATTGTAAAAAAAAATCTAACTTTAAATGCATTATTTGCTTGTTGCCTTTGATTTTCGATTTTTCTGATTTTCTTTCTTGTTGCCATTTTTGTTGTGCAGGTACAAGCTCGGAGGAGACGTACGCGCGCAGAGGCGCAGCACGCGCAGGGGCCTGGGTTCGGTTGTGCAGAGGCAGAAGGTTGTTGTTGCTGCTAGGGTTTTTTTTAGGCTAGAAATGGGTTTGTAATTTGGTTATTGGCTGGGGCTAAATTTTTGGCTTTTAAATTTTGGTTGTAATCTGGACTGGACATTTAGTTTATTAATTGGGCCCGGGCAAAATTGGGTATTACATCCCTAATTGGAATTGTAGATGAAATAAGAATCCTTCTAAGTATTTGAATCAAACACTCACTTTGATTCTTTTACGAGATTACGGACTTGCTTAGATAATCTACTGATGTAAGTTGTCTTTCTCGCAATGTAAACGTTCTTACAGTGCCATTTATCATCAATTTGAACTTAGACAATCAATGAGCTAATATTTGTTTGTCACAATTTCGCTATGCATGTAAAACATGAAAGGCAGAAACACAAAAGACATAATAGTGAAATGTGAAATTAACTTTATTTGTTCATTCATTGTTCAAATACATAGAAAAAGATTACATGTTTACTTCAATATGGGCACATTTCCCAACAAGAAGTGCATCATCAGATAAACTGGAGTAAAGGAAACTGGCACATATAGTGCAAACTGGTGCACGAAGCGCATCCTGACACAAAGTGTATCCTAGCGTACAAAGTGCATTCTAGCACACAGAGTGTATCCTGGCACATGAGGTGTATCCTAACACATAAGTGTATAATCTCGTACACAATCCAATCTTATGGTATGCCAACTATATTCGACTTAGCTCGACTAGTTAATAGGGTACCAATGCTCAATTACATTTTGCAATTCAATACATATATAATTTCTCGATTATGATCATATTCACGATGCAATTCATCATTAATACACATATATTTCATGTCATACAACATATTTCCATCCATTTTCCATATCACATATCATATTCCAAGCAATTCATACCATTTTCTATTCCATTCATTTTAGTCATCTATCTTTATATTCCATATCAGACTCAATCAAAACAATTCATACTATCACCATATACTCACCTTGATATTAAATCATTCATTTAACATATATATGCAAGCAAATTAAACAATCCTGAATCATAAAAGTATAAACCAAGATTTCACTTCACTTGTCGAAAACTTTCGCTTTTCCTTTCCCTCTCGAAGGTTCTGCATCGATGTTAGCTATGTACAGTCATAAAGCATATAACACTATCAATTTCCATCCAATTCACAATCAAATACAAGATCAAGCATATTTTGCAATTTATTTAATTTAGTCTCTAAACCAAGGACAATCATAACTTTCGATCTAAAGCTTTGGATTAGAATTCGATTTCACCTTTATTCATTAGGGACCCTATACTTTATATCCCTAGCATAATTTCATAACATGTTTTCATTTTATTCAATTTGGTCCCTCCCTAAGGTAACAAAGTTAACGATCAAGCTTGTTAAGCTTTACAATTTACTCCTTTTCATAATCTAAGCTTAATTTTTATCAATTTTACAACTAATTCTTCAATTTCTCAACAATGAAAACTTATCAAAATTTCACTAATTGAACAAATTGATACATGGGCTAGCTAAATCAAGCTCCCATGATCAATTTTCATAAAAAATCAAAGAAAATGGCTAGGGACTTACTTGTAATTAATGGCCGAATACGAAAATAGGTTAAAAGCTTTCTTCTTTTTCTTGGCTATGGCAGACCGTCATGAAATGAAGAAATGATGATGGTGCTGTTTATCATCTTTTTCCACTAACTTTTCACTTCTATAGTTAGATTAATTTTTAATTAAACATGTTTAATTAGTTTAATCTTAATTAATTAAGTACTAATCTTTGATTAACTTAATATAATGACAGCCGCCATCACAATCCACTATCATCTAATTAAAATTGGTTTATTGTTCATTTTAGTCCTTTGAATAATTACTATTTAAGCCCTCAAACCTTTTCCTAATTAAAACTCTATAGCGATTATCCAAAATACTTAAATAGTAAAATTCTATTCTTATGACTTGTCCAAAAAGTAAATAGTAAAATTCTATTTAAGTCCCCAAACCTTTTACTATTTTATCTAATTTTAATTTTGCTTTTTGGACAAGTCAAAATAATACAATTTAGTCCCTAGGCCTTAATTAATCTCATTTTTTGCTAAATTACTTAACTAAATTTTAATATATCTATATATTAACTCCTTAAATATCCCTATTTAATATTTATGGATCTAATTTACGAAAATGAAGTTCCAAAATTGCATTTTATGACATAACTGGAAATTGGGTCGTTACATTTTTATTATATTTTATGCTTAAAGTTTGATTAAAGTAATAATTCTATTTTAAAATTAGCACAATTTTTTAACTAATAATGTAAATTAAATTATAATTATTTTTAAATACGTAATTATCAGAACTTCTATTAAATTACAATTTGTTTTAAATGCATAATTACCACAACTTCTATTTTATTTCACCTTTTTTTTTAATTTTTAAAGTGATTTTAGTAATATGATGAAAATAAAGATATTCTCATCAATTCAAAAAATTTTCCAAGCTCGTGCTTCTATATATACTAGCTTCTAATGTCACATGCATTGCATGTGATTTTACATGTTTAATATTTAACTAGGTTTTTAAATATTGTGTTTTTAATTACAGTAATGAGAATAAAATAATAATTCTTTTTTTAGAGAGCATAAAAAAATAATAGAAAATATTAATTTTAATCTAATAATTCAAATATATTAACTTATCAATTAAAAAATACAATAGAAAATTTTCAATAATAATTAAAGTAATTTTAACATATTCAACATACAATATAGTATTACTTTATGTAATTAATGAAAAGTAACATTAACAAAAACAATAACTAATTAACATAATTAATTCTAATATCAATTAAGTGATAATTAATATGCTTAGAATTCTATTTAAGTAACAACTCTATTTTACATCAATACAAGTATCACAACTTTTATTTATCTCAAAAATTCTTAAGTAATAATTGCAACCTATAATTATTACTATCACAATTTTTTTTCTATTTTTTATGCCTAGAGTTCTGCTCAAGTAAAAACTCTATTTTAAAATGAACACAACTTTTTTTAACTAATAATTGTAATTTAAATTCTAATTATTTTTAAATGTGAAATTATTACAATTTTAATTAAATTAGAATTCTTTTTAAATGTATAATTAGCACTTCTATTTTATTTCAACTTTTTAACAAACAATTCTAAGTAAAATATTGCAATTATTTTAAAATGTGAATTGAGTAATGTCGAAACCATTTTTTTGTAAACGGGGTCGACTTGGATTTTGAAAATAAAAAAACAAATGTGGAAGTCGCCACCAATCCTTTTTTATTTAGGTGTGATCGGATCACCTCATAATTAAATCATTTTAATAAAAATTTAAATTTACTAAAACGATAATTTTTTTGGTCTTAAAAATCCAGAAAACAGGTTCGGGAGTCGGTTATGCACGAGGAAAGGTTAGCACCCTCGACAAGCCCAAAATTGGTACCTCGTTGATTAATTAGTGTCTTAATATAAAAAATGTGCAAAGATTTTAAAATACGATCCTTGTATTAAAAAACTTGTATAAATGAAATTACATGTTAAGACCCTCACATTTTGAAGAGAGAAAATGTCACACCCAACGGGTTAGGGCATGATATTTCACATCCTAAAAAATGAGCTTGTCCTTTAAAAAACTCACGCAATGAAATTTAAAAGGATATTCAATTGTTTATGAAGAAATCGAAGCCCAATACGTTAGGATCTAATTTCTCAAAATTCCAAACATTTGAATATTGCCTTTATTATTTTTTATGGAAAAACCTTCATCTCGAGAGAACAACATGTCATATCCAATGCGTTAGGACACAACGTATCGAATCCCCGAGAATGAGCTTTTTATTTATGTGTTTTGATTAAAGAATATTCTCGATTATTTAGATTCAACAAAGAAAATTAGAACCCAATACGTTAGGGCTCAATCCTCTCGTAGATCCCAAATACCGAGTATTGCATTATCTTGAAAGCTTTTGAATAAAATGATTCCCAAAACTTAAACCATATTAAACATAATTTTTTTGAGCAAATAAAACATGATGGAAGTAAAAGACGAAAATAAATTACGTTACTAGTATGCATCACAAAATAAATACTAAAGCATTACTATAAACAATGATATGAAGAAACAAAAAAATGAAATAAAATAAACAAGTTGAAATTAAAAATACAAATAATAAATATAACACATTAACAATTTAAAACTAAAGATCTAAATTTAAATTGATATGGTATAAAACAATCTACGAATCATATTTTTTTTTAAAAATGATAATGATAACAATAATAATAATTAAAAAATCTAAAATTTAAAGACTTGAAGGAATATTTAATAAGTAAAATAACATACTAAAAAAATAAATATATTAGATAGATAAACAAATAAATACAAAAATAACTAATATAATAATAATCATAAGTAAATAAACAAGAAAAAAATAAAAACAAAAAAATAAGAAAAATAACTAAATATATATAATAATGGTAATGAAAATAATACTTATAATTATAATAATAATGGCAATAATAATATTAATAGTATTAATAATAAGAAAAAATAAAATAAAATAAATAGTAATAACATTAATAATAATTCTAATAATGATGTTAATAGTAATAAAATAGCAATAAAACTAATAATAATACTAGTAATGATAATAATAATAATAATAATAATAATAATAATAGGACAAAATTGAAAATAAAACAAAATCTCAGGGGAGAAATCGAAAATAAAATAAGGCAAAGGATCGAATTACACTACGCGAATGAAACGGAGGGACTAAAATAGTAAATATCCCGCCCTCCAAAAAGAATCACTTTGCGCGGGACTAAAATGAAATAGAATTAAAATTATGCGGCAAAATTAAAATAAAAGAAAAGAAAGAGAAAGGACCAAATTGCAACACATCGCAAAAGCGGAAGGACCGCGCGCGCAAATAACCCATTTTTAAAAACAAGCGGATCCTCTGGTCGGGTCCGGTCGACGCGTAGATCCTGGGCAAAACGACGTAGTTTTGGGGCTTATGGACGCCGACCAAAACGGCGTCGTTTTATGCTGCCTATATAAGTAAAAAAATTTCCCAAAAAATAATTTCAGCTCCTTTAAAAAAAACTAAAATCCTCTCCTCTCTCTCTAAAAATTTGGCCATCGGACCGGCGAGGGCTCCAGCTGTCGGCGGCCGGCACTGCCTTATACAGCGGTCGGCAAAAATAAAAAAAAGTTTCCTTTTAAGCGCCTTTTCACGATGAGTCCGATTTTGAGTCTAGAAGCGCCGAGATCTCAGCAAATCGGGCCGAAAGTGAGAAAAACCTTTCGGTTCTCTCTTTTCACTGCCACCAAAAACAGGTAAAACCTAACCCCTCTTTGTATTTTTTTATATTTTTTTGTTAAAATATATTTGTAAAATATAAAGAAGTAAATAAATAGAACGAAGAAAAGGTAACAAATGGACTAAATTAACACCTTTCAAAAAAATTTCTTTCTCTGTTTTTGATTCCCTAGAGTCTGTCCAAAAAAAGATTACATTTCGTTTTGGCTTTTATAGTCGATTATGCTATTGTTCTACTACTGTTGTTGCTCTTTTTCTTGCTTTTTTGTAGGTGATTGATGTTGATGGAGTAGGTGGCGCAGCGACAGGTGGTCAGGGGTTAGGTGCGGCAGTGGCAGAGCAAGTGGCGCGGACCTAGGTGCGGCGCATAGGGTTTTATTTATTTTATTTATTTTGCTAGTTTTTTTGTTTTGGGTTGGTGTTTTGTTATTGGGCTTATTCGGCCCGGGCATAAATTGGGCTTGTATAGCTGCCTCTCTTTGCTCGTTGTCGTGTAACGAGAACAGAGCAAAAACTAAGAAAGACTAATTTTGCCCCGTCTCGCCGCTTCTTGACTTGTTCTGGTGCCTTTCTTCTTCAAGTAGCCTCTTTCCAGTCCACTGTGTCTTGTTGCTTCAATCTTTTCCACTGCACTTGAAAGAGATACGGATTGTAGCTTCAATCCACTCTGCTGCAACTTTAGGGGGACGAAATTCGTGGTTTTAGTCTGCTCTATTGCAACTTCTGGGAGATAAGACTTGTGATTTCGAACTGCCTCACTGCAACTACTGCAACTTCAGAGGTATAGGATTCATCGTTTTAATTCGCTCCACTACAACTTCAGGGAGATAGGATTAGTAGCTTCAATCTACTCCACTACAACTTCAGGGAGATAAGGTTTGTTATTTCAACCTGCTCTACTGCAACTTCAGAGAGATAAGGTTTATGGCTTTAATCTGCTCCACTGCAACTTCAGGGAGATAAGATTCGTAGCCTGTCTTCAATCTGCTCCACTACAACTTTAAGGAGATAAGATTGATTTATTTTTAACATGTTCCACTGCAACTTCAAGAAGATAAGGTTTAATATGATCTGCTCTACTGCAACTTCAAAGAGATAAGATCCGTAATTTATAGCTTCAATTTGTTCCACTGTAACATCAAGGAAATAAGATTCGCTATCTTCAGTCTGCTCCACTGCAACTTCAGGGAGATAAGATTGATTTATTTTTAACCTGCTCCACTGCAACTTCAGGGAGATAAGGTTTGATATGATCTGCTCTATTGCAACTTCAGAGAAATAAGATCTATAATTTATAGCTTCAATCTGTTCCACTGCAACTTCAGGGAAATAAGATTCACTATCTTCAGTCTGCTCCACTGCAATTTCAGGGAGATAAGACTTGATTTATTCAATTTACCCCAGTGCAACTTCAGGGGGATAAGATTAGTGGCTTCAATTTTCTCCACTGCAACTTCAGGGAGATAAGATTTATAATTTATAGCTTCAATCTGTTCCACTGCAACTTCAGGGAAATAAGATTCGTTATCTTCAGTCTGCTCCACTACAACTTCAAGGAGATAGGACTTGATTTATTCAATCTGCCCCACTGCAACTTCAGGGGGATAAGATTAGTAGCTTCAATCTGCTCCACTACAACTTCAGGGAGATAAGATTTGTAACCCATCTTCAATCTGCTCTACTGCAACTTTAGGGAGATAAGGTTGATTTATTTTTAACCTGCTCCACTGCAACTTCAAAGAGATAATGTTTGATATGATCTGCTCTACTGCAACTTCAGAGAGATAAGATCTGTAATCTATAGCTTCAATCTGTTCCACTGCAACTTCAGTGAAATAAGATTCGCTATCTTCAGTCTCCTCCACTGCAACTTCAAGGAGATAAGACTTAGTATGATCAATCTGCCCTACTGCAACTTCAGGGGGATAAGATTAGTGGCTTCAATCTGCTCCACTGCAACTTCAGGGAGATAAGATTTATAACCCGTCTTCAATCTGCTCTACTGCAACTTCAAGGAGATAAGATTGATTTATTTTTAACCTGCTCCATTGCGACTTCAGGGAGATAAGGTTTGATATGATAAGATCCGCTATCAACAGTCTGCTCCACTACAAATTTAGGGAGATAATGCTTGTGATGGTAGATTTAATCTGACCTACTGCAACTTCAGAGGTATATGATCCATCGTTTTAATCCGCTCTACTACAACTTCAGGGAGATAGGATTAGTAGCTTTAGTCTGCTCCACTGTAACTTCAGGGAGATAAGACTTGTATCTTCAACTTACCCCACTGGAACTTTAGGGGAATAAGGTTTGTTACTTCAACATGCTTAAGGTTTGTTACTTCAACATGCTCTACTGTAGCTTCAGAGAGATAAGGTTTGAGGCTTTAATCTACCCCACTGCAACTTCAGGGAGATAAGATTCGCCATGATAACTTCAATCCATCCTACTGCAACTTCAGGGGTATAAGATTTGTGGTTTCACTGACTTGTTCTCTAGGGAACATGACCTGTAGAATCCATTTTATGGACCTATTTATGCCTAGTGATTAGGATGGCATGATCAGAATGAATCAAATGCTCCTAACTAGATGTGTATGAATGATATTTGCATGAATGCAGATTGTCAGTTTTTTTTTAGAATGATCCCTTTTTAATGCTTAGGTTGTCATTGCTCGTTGTTCATCAAGGTTCCATCACTGATGTGTTACCATGCCTTCTTGTTCAGCTGGTATCTTTGACGGAAAACCCGAAGAAATAGCCATAATTCAGGCTATTCTTTCTCAAATGTTTCTAACCCTTAGGTTTGGTTAGTTCTAAATAATAGTCCTGTTTCAGGTCCTTGCACTATTTAGTAGCTTTCAGAGTAATATGCAGAACTCCTTTTACTTGAATATTATCAGTCCATTAATTGTTATGACAAATGCTTGAAAAAGATTATCACAATGGACTAGATGGAATTTTATTCAGAGCAAAGCTCAAAATGAATAAATTAATCAAGATAGCAAATTTTGCTAAGATACGAAATGAATAAGATGAAAACAGGTGCCCCAGATATCGTAGCATGAGCTTCTCTGCACAAAACTTCTCAAGGACCCTTTAAACTTGATATGTGTTTAGAAGTCCTAGAAGACTTTGTTGATGCCCCAAGATGTAGCATCCATCTTTCTTGTTAATTCAGAGAGGACAAGACTACCACATGCCCTACCTTTGATCAAAAATTTGAATTACCCATTCTTGGGTTTTCAATTCAAAAGCCCTTTGGTCTCAAGGCGCCCTTTACGGGTTTTCGCCTTGGCCTCTCATTTTTTTTCTTTTTTTCGTTTTTCCTTTCTTTTTTTATGAAACATTTTTTATTGAATCTAAACTCATAGGATTAGGAAAATCCTTGTTTTCCCTCCCGGTCAAAGTCAACGTTTCTCCAGATAGGGCCTTCCACATAAGGTCCTTCCCAGTTTGGTATCCAATTTCTTCTGAAGTCCTTTTGTATGGGGAGGATCTTCTTCAATACCAAGTCCCCCTCATGGAATTCTCTCGGGCGAACCTTCTTTGGTAAGCTCGCATAATTTATTTTTGATGCATTTGACCATGACAGATAATTTTAAGACTTTCTCTTCGATCGGGATTGGATCTAAAAAACTCAGAGAGAAGGAAATCTCGACCTCAATGGGTGAAACTGCAATAAGCCAACGAGAAAGGCGTTGCCCCGACAGAGTTTTTTTTTATTTTTTTCATTTGTTTATTTTTTCCCTTTTTTTTGCCTCCACTGCATCGTTCACTTTGGGGCGATATGGCGTTTAATCTTGAACAGACTACAAACTTTTGATACCATGCTGTTGTTCAAATTCAGTGTATTGTCAGATATGATCTATTTTTGGCATTCCATACCGACATATGACTTTTTTTTAAAAGAATTTGCTGACTGTTAACTTTGTGATATTGGCATATGAAACAGCCTCTACCCACTTGGTGAAGTAATTGACGACCACAAATATGAATCGATGATTGTTAGAAAATTTTAGCGAGATCGGCCTAATGACATCCGTGCCCCACATAGAGAAAGTCCATGGATTCTATTGATTCTTTGTAAGGTAGGATCTTGTTCTACCTTAACAAATCAGTAGACAAGCTGCAGTCTCGATCATCTTCAAAGTCCTGAGGTTCCTCTAGACACATATCTTGCTCAAAAGGAGGTTCTGAGTCAATAGCAGTATTGCTCATATCATTGATATCTGGAGACTTGTTATAGGGACGAAGGAATATCCAAAGAATAAAATAATCTAAAAATATTTATCTATATAGTATGATTATGAATGAAATGGAAACAATAAAAGAATATTTGCTCGAAGTGAGAAACAAAGATGCATTTTATTGAAATAAAGATATTAGACATAAGTCTATCTCACAAAAGGATTCTTATTGCTCCTAGGCTTAGAGTAATAAGTGTGTTTTGGACATTGCTCTAGATCAGCTTTAAAAAATACAGGGATCTCTTCCGTGGTCCCATTATTCAAAACACTCCCAAATGTCTAAGGGCAGATGCCTTATAAATTCTCTTCCCTGGCTCTCTCTTCGGATACCGCGTTAATGTTCAAATTCCCCAACATTCTTTTCAGGCCTTTGACTTCTTCAAGAAATTCCAACTCTTTATTATCCATTAGGCTCTGCACCAAAAATTTGAATTCAGCGCACTCTTAGATTTCATGGTCTCCTTCAACATGGAACTCACAGTAGCTCCTCATCCCCTTTGGTCTCTCTGAATTCTGAATAATGAATCTCATGTCTATCATTTGTTTCAAAACCCATTTTAGTGGGGTTTTTACTTCTGCAACATTGGTTTTGGTTCTATTTCCTCCATTCTCAATTATCGCATGTACCCTTGGGTCTGGATGACTGGGTAATAGATTTCCTGCCACATTAGGTCCTGATGGATCATAAAACTTCACGATACCCATCTTGATAAACCTTTCAACTAACTTTTTAAATGTAGTGCAGTTTTCAATTGAATACCCTGTTATTCCCGCATGATATTCGCATTGGGCATTCGCATCATACCATTTCGAGAACGGAGGTTGCACGGGTTCTGAGTAGAACGGAGATACCACATGCGCATCAAAAAAATTCTGATACAGCTCCCTATATGTCATCTGGATGGGCGTGAACTAGAGCCTTTCTATGTTTGTCTTTGAGTTAGATTCTTGCCTTGAAATGCTTTGATAGCCAATAGTTACGGCCCTCGGCTGGCCCACCGTGACCGATTTGGGATACCCTTTATTATACATGCTCAGGTTATTCACTTCATTTTCCTTGTTCTTTGAGGTTAATCTTTTGACGCTTTCCCCCGCATCTATCTTTCCACTTCTTATTACGTTTTTAATCATCTCGCCAGACATTACCATATCTGAGAAGCTCATGGTAGTGCTTCCCAACATATGGTTAATGAATGGGGCTTTCAAAGTGTTGATGAAAAGCATCGTGGTTTCTTTCTCCAAAAGAGGTGGTTGGACTTGTGTCGCTACCTCCCTCCATCTTTGGGTATATTGCCTGAAGCTCTCACTTTACTTTTTTTTCCATATTTTGCAATGCAATTCTGTCAGGTGTCATGTTTGTTACATGGCTGTATTGCTTCATAAAAGCCCATGACAAGTCCTTCTATGAGTGGATATTGGCACGGCTCAGCTGGTTGTACCATTTGACAGCCGACCCAATTAGACTATCTTGGAAGAAATGGATTAATAATTGGTCGTTATTAACATATCCTGTCATTCTTCGGTAGAACATCGTGATGTGAGCTTCAGGACAACTAGTCCCATTATATTTTTCAAATTCGGGAGTCTTGAATTTCGGCGGGAGTACTAGGTCTGAAACCAAACTCAGATCCTTGGCATCAACCCCGCAATAGTAATCAACATTTTCTATTGCTTTGAATTTTTCCTCTAACCATTTACATCTGTCCTCTAGCTGCTTTGGCAATTCCGCCTTCACTTTTTCCTTCTCAGCCATTTCATCAAAGTCGGGTATAACAGGATTAGTTGGGTTATCTCCTGGGTTTGAACCTGATCCAGCTTGAAAGTTCATTGGCATTGAAGCACCGGCCTAAAATTGTTGAGGCCCAATTGTAACAGATGGTCTCCGCGGGTGCATCTCAGCTTGGGTCTGTACATTTGGTGGAGTAAAACCCAGAGGATACATCGGCTCCTCACTATCTTCCCCGGGATTGGCTATAAGGCCCTTTCCCTTATCTACTCTACCAGTTAGTACTTGGGTCAACTGAGCCATCATATTTCTTTGAGATTCCAACATCTTTTCCGTCATATCTTGCTAAATTTTAGCTAGCTGCTCTTACATTTGCATTTGTAGTTGATCTTGCATCTCCTTTTAAAATTGTTCAAGTTTTTCTAATCTTTGGTCCATGCTTCTTGACTTTGCTCGAGTACCGTAACGGTGTTTGGTTGGTAAATTTTTGTTGGTTTCCAGATTAACTGAAATGATTTTAATCAATTAGGACCTGTTTGGTGGACTTTAATGCATATGATGTAATGTAATGCAAATGCATGAAATAAATGCAAAAGGAGATGTTGATTCTTGGTTCAATTCTATTAGAACAACTTTACTAGAAAACAAATCTCTTACCATAAAGCGGATATATATACGGCCTTGCCCTCATACTCCAGGCAAAGACATCAATCATTTTCTTCATTCGGATGTTAAGATAAATCTCACGACTTGTCCAATGGATGCCTCTACTAGCTCCTTTTTGCTTGATCAGAGCCGCAACTCATTATTTGTTCATCCTCGTGACGCTCGTTAGCTTCTTTAAAAAGGTCGGGGCATGGACGACTCTTGAATCCTTGAGCAACAAAGTAAAGTCATGTAGTTCTCTATTAGACTATCATCCTTCTCTTGTCACGTTTTCCTGGACCATATTGGGACAACCGCATTGTCTTCCACTTTATCAAGAAATTTGTTTTCCATGACAAGCTCTCTATTTAGCAACTGAACGTGAATCAGCACATCTTTTTTTATGATGAAAATGCAATGCAGTCATAACCAAAACCAAACAAGTTAGTACAAGGCAAAAGCAAGCAAGAAAAAAAATAAATAGAGCACCTATTTGGATGACCACTAGGGGTTTGGAGTGGTTTTACCTAGGGTAGGCTCTTAGGGCTCACTAAATGCGGTTCGGTTATAAAGAGGGGGTACCTGAACTAGCAGATTCCTCGATCCTCACCCATTATAGGCTCAAATGGACCGAGTTTAGTTCAGGGGAATACATTTCCCTATGGCTGCACGGAGATAAAAATCTCACGAAGACATAGGTACAGATGTATCCTGAAAGCGATCCACTATCCTGCATGGAGGTGAATACCTCACGAAGGACTAGTTTCTCACTCTTACCTAAAAGGGTATAATCGAGCAGGTATGCAATGCAATATGCAGAAATTAAAAGACTTCAACCAATAAAGCAAACATATCAAAATGATGCAGACCATAAAAATGCGATAAAAGGATCGTAATTTTAAATCGAATTTACAATTTTCGAAAAAAAGGCAGAAACTAATCAATTTGTGGCCTGACTCTCAAAACCTGTCCCCAGTGGAGTCACCAAGTTGTCGAAACCCTTTTTTTGTAAACGGGGTCGACTTGGATTTTGAAAATGAAAAAATGAATGTGGGAGTCGCCACCAATCCTTTTTTATTTAGGTGTGATCGGATCACCTCATAATTAAATCATTTTAATAAAAATTTAAATTTACTAAAACGATAATTTTTTTGGTCTTAAAAATCCAGATAACGAGTTCGGGAGTCGGTTACGCACGAGGAAAGGTTAGCACCCTCGACAAGCCCAAAATTGGTACCTCGTTGATTAATTAGTGTCTTACTATAAAAAATGTGCAAAGATTTTAAAATACGATCCTTGTATTAAAAAACTTGTATAAATCAAATTACATGTTAAGACCCTCGCATTTCGGAGAGAGAAAATGTCACATCCAACGGGTTAGGGCATGATATTTCACATCCTCAAAAATGAGCTTGTCCTTTAAAAAACTCACGCAATAAAATTTAAAAAGATGTTCAATTATTTATGAAGAAATCGAAGCCCAATACGTTAGGATCTAATTTCTCAAAATTCCAAACATTTGAATATTGCCTTTATTATTTTTTATGGAAAAACCTTCATCTCGAGAGAACAACATGTCATATCCAATGCGTTAGGACACAACGTATCGAATCCCCGAGAATGAGCTTTTTATTTATGTGTTTTGATTAAAGAATATTCTCGATTATTTAGATTCAACAAAGAAAATTGGAACCCAATACGTTAGGGCTCAATCCTCTCGTAGATCCCAAATACCGAGTATTGCATTTGTAATGGCCCAAATTCAAGGTTTTCGGAATAGTGGTTTCGTAACCACAAATCCGATTTAAAGAGAAATTTATTTTAATATTTTTGCATGAATATTGATATGATAGGAAAATCGTATGAAAATATAGATAGAAGAATTTTACCGATTTAGTGGTTAGTTAGAAAAAGAAATTATTGAAGAAATTGGGTAAAAAAAAGGTATCGAGACCTCAATCTCGTAAAATCGAGTCAAAAATATTTTTATAAATATTTATGAAGTGTTAGTAATATGATATTAAAATTTCGTTAGAAAATTTTAATGTTTGGGTAGTCAATTAAGTGAAAAGGACTAAATTGAAAAATATGTAAAAGTTACTAGAAGGATTAAATAGCTCAATTGTTAAATGAGCAGGGACATAAATTGCAAATAAGCCCAAAAGAAGATATTTTGGGCGGCATACGCTGAGAAAAATCAAGAGAATTGAAGAATTAAGCGTAAAATTGGAATATTGCAAAATTTACTTTAAAAGTTAGGACTAAAGTGGAATATCTAGAATTCTCTTTATTTTTCTGCATTCTCATCAGCCAAAAACGTCCTAAGAGTTTCTTCAAGCTGGTTTTTCATAATTTTTGCACCAAGTGAGTTAATCATTGCCTTTTTCTTGTAATTTTTGTGTTTCTAAGACTTTTCAACTAGGTCCTATTACTAAATTCAATAGTTTTTGATTTTATGAATGAATTTGAAAGTTGTTATGAATATGTGTTGAAAGTTTATGATGAAATTGAAGCTTTAATTTGTTTATGAGATGATTTTATTAGGTAATTTCAATAGAAATTGATTTGTAGGACTTAATTGTGAAAAAGTTTGGAATTAAAGTCTAGTGCTAAAATTCTGATTTCCAAAGGTTATAAAGTAGTTTAAAGTGATAGAATAAAGTGTTGGTTGAGAAAAATCAGCTCAATTGAGAGGTTAATTGAGCAGGGATGGAATTATCATTTATTGAAAGCTTAGGGAAAGAATGGTAATTAACATTATGCACTAAAACAGTTTTGGACAGCAGCAGTAGTCTAATTTTGAAAAATCACCAAAAATTTTAGATATCAAATTAGAGAATTAATAAAATATGAAATTAAATCTTATTGAGTCTAGTTTCTTATAAAAGAAACGGTGTAAGCAATGGAATTGTAAATCATGAGATATAATATATTTTGTGAGACAAGGTCAGAATGAATTCGGGTTCCCCTGTTCTGACTTTGGAAAATCATTAAAAATTGTATAAAAATTATTATGAGTTATAATTTATATGTTTAGAATCCTTAATGAGTCTATTTTCAGAAGAAACAAATGGAAACATCATCCTAATTATGTACAATGAGATAATTAATTTTTAGTGAAGAGAGGTCGGAACTGTCGAACAGTGAAACATGGGAAACTTTAAAGAATAAACTGTACTTATTGGCTAAACCAAAAATTCTGAAAATTTTATGATAAGAATATATGTGAGTCTAGTTTTGGGGAAAATTATCGGATCTTAATTTGAAGTTCCATAGCTCAAGATATAAATAATTTAGTGACTGTAACTTAGTGAGACAGCTTTGAATGCATTATAAATAATAATGGAATTATAGAGAATGTTACATATGAACATGAAAAGTATTAGATTAATGATTAAATTTATTTATTTAGATCCAGAAAATTCAAATACAAAGCAAGATCGAGGAAAAGAAAAAGTTCGGGATTAGTAGAATTTTGGTTATGAACAAGTGTCGAGGTAAGTTCGTATAACTTGAATTATATTCTTAAATCCTTGAAATGTTTGTTATTGATGTGAATATGATTTGGATGTTTATTGTATGATAATTGATGAAAAGAGAAAATAAATCCCGGTTGAATGGAAGGAAACTTCGATGGATCTCTGAAAAGGAATTGACGGTAAAAAGGATCTAGCCCGGACGGGTGATCCTATTCTAATATAGCCCTCCCGAAGAATATGTGGAAAATGGATTTAGCCCAGATGGGTAATCCGAATTAGGGTCTGAATTTAGCCTGGACTGGTAATTCAGATCCAAGCTCATTAGAGTAATTGTCGTTGCAGGGAATTTAGCCTGGACTGGTAATCCCGACAATACTCTATGAGTTTATATTACAGGGGATTTAGCCTGGACTGGTAATCCCGCTGTAAGGATGAGGTTCCGGGAGTGTGCTCTCTGAAATAGAAGTGTGCGCACATGAATATGAATTGACGGGCCCGAATTTGTACACTAAAGTGTACATCTGAAAATTCATCGAAATTCCGAGAAATTCAACGGGATAAATATGGAAAAATAACAAGGGAATGGAAAATATGGAATTGATGAGCTCATCAATCATTTGTCTTTGTAATGAATTTATATGATGTTTACTTAACCAATGCAAAAGACGAGTTTGTATGTGATAGGTATATGTTTATGTGAATTGGATGTGTGCTTGTGTTATTAAATGATAGGTGTATAATATGGTAAGTATAATTCTTGTTGCATGAACTTACTAAGCACAATGTGCTTACCTCGTTCTCTTTTTCCCTATTTTGTAGTGCTCGGGAGCTCGAAGGTTGGAGATTAGTCGGAGCTTTATCACACTATCAACCCATATCTTTTGGTATTTGAAAATGACTTATTTGAAAGAATGGCATGTATAGACTAAATACCAATATTACATAGAAATGAATGTTTGTAACTTAGCTGTTGGTATGGCTAGAGTAAGTATAACTTTGAGATTTTGCGAAAAATTTCTTATGGCTTCGATTTAATATCAGTTTAGTCCCGATGTATGTTTTGGGCTTCGGAGGCTCATCCAAGGGACGTCATGACATGATTCGATAAATGAATAGTAATTAAACTCGTAATAACAGAAAAAATTAATTCAGTAAAATTTGGTAATGCCTCGTATCCTATTCCCGCGACGGAAACGGGTAGGGGGTATTACAGTATTATCTTGAAAGCTTTTGAATAAAATGATTCCCAAAACTTAAACCATATTAAACATAATTTTTTTGAGCAAATAAAACATGATGGAAGTAAAAGACGAAAATAAATTACGTTACTAGTATGCATAACAGAATAAATACTAAAGCATTACTATAAACAATGATATGAAGAAACAAAAAATGAAATAAAATAAACAAGTTGAAATTAAAAATACAAATAATAAATATAACACATTAACAATTTAAAATTAAAGATCTAAATTTAAATTAATATGGTATAAAACAATCTAAGAATCATATTTTTTTTAAATGATAATGATAACAATGATAATAATTAAAAAATCTAAAATTTAAAGACTGAAGGAATATTTAATAAGTAAAAGAACATACTAAAAAAATAAATATATTAGATAGATAAACAAATAAATACAAAAATAACTAATATAATAATAATCATAAGTAAATAAACATGAAAAAAATAAAAACAAAAAAATAAGAAAAATAACTAAATATATATAATAATGGTAATGAAAATAATAATTATAATTATAATAATAATGGCAATAACAATATTAATAGTATTAATAATAAGAAAAAATAAAATAAAATAAATAGTAATAACATTAATAATAATTCTAATAATGATGTTAATAGTAATAAAATAGCAATAAAACTAATAATAATACTAGTAATGATAATAATAATAATAATAACAACAATAAAAGGACAAAATTGAAAATAAAACAAAATCTCAGGGGAGAAATTAGAAATAAAATAAGGCAGAGGACCGAATTAAACTACACGAATGAAACGGAGGGACTAAAATAGTAAATATCTCGCCCTCCAAAATGCATCACTTTGCGCGGGAATAAAATGAAACAGAATTAAAATTATGAGGCAAAATTAAAATAAAAGAAAAGAAAGAGAAAGAGAAAGGACCAAATTGCAACACGTCGCAAAAGTGGAAGGACCGCGCCCACAAATAACCCATTTTAAAAACACGCGGATCCTCTGGTTGGGTCCGGTCGACGCCCGAATCCTGGGGCAAAATGACATCGTTTTGGGGCTTATGGACGCCGACCAAAACGGCGTCATTTTATGCTGCCTATATAAGTAAAAAATTTTCCCAAAAAATCATTTCAGCTCCTTTTAAAAAAAACTAAAATCCTCTCCTCTTTCTCTCTAAAAATCCGGCCATGGGTCTGGCGAGGGCTCCAGCTGGCGGCGATCGGCGAAAATAAAAAAAAAGTGTCCTTTTAAGCGCCTTTTCGTGAGGAGTCCAGTTTTGAGGCTAGAAGTGCCGAGATCTAAAACAAATCGGGCCGAAAGTGAGAAAAACCTTTCGGTTCTCTCTTGTCACTGCCACCAAAAATAGGTAAAACCTAACCCCTCTTTGTATTTTTATATTTTTTTGTTAAAATATATTTGTAAAATATAAAGAAGTAAATAAATAGAACGAAGAAAAGGTAACAAACGGACTAAATTAACACCTTTCAAAAAAAATTCTTTCTCTGTTTTTGATTCCCTAGAGTCTGTCCAGAAAAAGATTACATTTCGTTTTGCCTTTTGTCGCCGATTATGCTATTGTTCTATTGTTGTTGTTGCTCTTTTTCTTGCTTGTTTGCAGGTGATTGACGTTGATGGAGTAGGCGGTGCGGCAACAGGTGGTCATGGGTTAAGTGCGGCGGTGGCAGAGCAAGTGGCGCGGACCTAGGTGTGGCGCCTAGGGTTTTATTTTTTTTAAATCTTTTTGCTAGTTTTGGTTTTGGGTTGGTGTTTTGTTATTGGGCTTATTGGGCCCGGGCATAAATTGGGCTTGTACAAGTAATATAATAGAAAATAAAGGATACTCTCGTTAGTTCAATTTTTTTTCTTCTAAATTCGCGCTTTTACATATATGATAAATAGATTATAGATTATAGATGAAATAGTAAAATTTTAACTTTTTGACTTGTCCAAAAATTACAATTAAAAATTATGGATAATATTATTTTATTAACTATATTTGTTCATGAACTTATGTGATTTACCAAGGGACCAAGGGTTTGTACCCATAGACTCACTCAGATTTGAGCTTCTAAGGTAATAAGTAGATGTGTTCATGGGTTGGCCCACTTGGTCCGACCTGAAGGCCCGCTTGAAATGTGGGAAGGTTTGGGCAAAAATATAGGCCCAAAAAATGGGATTGAACAAAAAAATAAGGCCCATTTAAAAAACGGGTCGGGCCTCGGGTAAGGCATTTTTTGCCTCGGTCCGACTAAAGGACAAAAAAAATCTGTTATTCTTTTTATTTTTTAATATTATTTTCTTATTGTTTTCTCCCTATTTTGCTACTATTTTACTATTATGTTGCTACTATTTTGTTTTTATTGTTTGGATATTGTATAAAACTTATTTTATTGTTAATTTTGTTATTATTTTAAAGGCATTTGTTAATTTTATTATTATTTTAGAGGCATTTGTTTGTTAAGTTGCATCTATCTTAGTGTTATTTAAGTATACATATTTTTTAAAATTTCTTTTCAATTTGTTGAGAAATATTTATTTTGATGTTTTTAGCATTTTTGATGTATTATATATATATTTTAAAACTATATAAAAATTAATATAAAAATTAATATGGGTGGGCCGGGTCTGGCCCAAGTTTTAACATTTTTATCCGGGTCGGTCTTGAATAAAAATTTAGGCCCATTTTTCGAGTTGGGCCCGAGCCTAACAAACGGGCCTAAAATTTTAGTTGAGTCTAGCCTGGCCCGGCCCATGCACACCTCTAGCATGTCTTTATTTCAATAGTTTTTTGATGTAGTGTATGAGTGTGTGGTATGGGTATGTTTTATGTGTGTGAATCATGGTGGTCAGTTTCGTACCAATTCTGATCGTACTAGCTTGTGCAAATCATTCTAGTACTAAAATATAACAAGCAACACCCTTCTCCACATAGGTGAAAATTATGGTCCATATCGGTAGCACTAGCTCGTTCTAGTCAATTTTGATTGCACCGACTGAAATATGGTGCACCGATCGGTGTATGAATAATATTAAAAAATATAAAACTTTTATCTACTTACTATTAAGCTAAAGGTTTAAGTGGAATGTATTGACCAATAAAAAAAATTACACTAGAAAGTAAAATTTAACATTTTTTAAAAATTTTAAATTTTTCTTTAAAAAAAACATTTTCAAAATTTTTTGGACATACTTTCAATATAAAAAATTAAAATATAATAAAAAACTCACTCACCCCATTATCAAAGAAAAACAATCCTCACTGGTTTTTCAACTTCTTTTATCGAAAAAATCTCACCCTTCAGCTTAATTTTTCTTGTTAATTTTGAATTTATTGAATGATGAATTTTTATTTGTGGATTAATGAGTATTTTATATAACTGATGAATATATTATACTTTAAAATTATTTAGTATTATTTATTTGATATTTATAAATATTTTTATATACATATATCAATTTTTTTAAAAAAATATCAAAACAAACCAAAATAAATCAATACCAATACATACAAATTCTATTAAAAAGATGGTGCATTCTCCAATATAGTACTATCTTAATGTAAATATTAACCCTTTAGTTGTACTCTAAACTAGAGGTGCTCATGGGCCTGGCCGGACCCAAAATATTTTTGGCCCGCATCCTAGGTTTGGGCCTGGCCCAAAATATGAGCTTGAGATTTTGTCCAGGCCCGACCCGGGAAAAGATTCCTAAGCCTGAGCCCGGCTCGGCCCGACCCATTTTTTTAATAAAACACTAAAAATTTATTTTAAGAATAAAAAATTTAAAAAAAATTATTTTAAAAATATTTTAAAATTTAAAAAATAAATAAATATATATTTATTATATTCGGGCCGGGCCGGGGCCAAAAAAGTGGTGCCCGAGGCCCGAACCTTTTTCTAAACGGGCTTTATTTTTTTGCCCAAGCTCATATTTCGGGCCTATATTTTTACCTAAACCCTCCCATATTTCGGGTGAGCCGTCGGGCTGGGTCGGACTGCCCGGCCCATGAGCACCTCTACTCTAAACTTAGGTTGCGGTCCAAATTTTTTATTTTACTCTCAACTTGAATTTAGTATTCATTTAATGCATTTTTAACTATTTTTATTTATAATTTTTAAGATTAGCTTTAAATAAAATTATTTTTTATTAATAATAATTTGCAAGTCTAGAATCCCATCAGAAAAATCTGTAAATCTTTAATAAAAAATATTTTTTTTATCCAACCAACCTAATTGCTTACATATATTTAAGAAAGGTTCAAAAGAAATATTAGAATAAAAAATGAGTTTAAATAAAAATAAATTCATTTAAATAAGTTTTAATATTTAAAGTTGGATTCATTTTCAAGTTTATAATATGATTTTTTTAATATTTTATGTAAATTATATTATTTTATATAAATTATATTATATAAAATTAAATATATTATATTATAATATAAATATTAAAAAAACAATATTTAATAGTAAAAATATTAACTTCACAAGCATGTTTTTTTTTTAAACTTAATTTTTCATTATTTTAGCGTGTTTTACCCATTTAACCATGCTTGAGAAACCAAAACAATCATCAGCCTTCGATTTGGGAAGAAAAACATCAAGAAATCCTAGATTACTGTGAAAATACGAGCACCCACCCAAATCTTAAGAGAGCCATGCAATCAAAACGACCAAGATGGCCATCAAAGCACAATCTCCAGCCAAAACGTTAACCAGGGAGGATCAACCCATCGTCGATCAGTCGCCACTGCCGTCAATGCTACTATCGGAACCTCCTCAACCCAGTAAGTATCTTCGCGCAATGCGAAACCCTCCTGTGCAATCGCATGGGCTACCTTATTGCAATCTCTATTTGCATGTAGAAACAGAACTGATACGAGTCACAAAAGCCCAAATTCTTGAAGGCGAGGCCCAATAAGTAAATTCCCAGTCCAATCAAGAAATCCATCCATACTTAGTTGAAAATCAGGCCAAATTGTCAAAGTGGCCCAAGTTGTAAAGTTTTATTTTTATTTTTATTTATTTATTTATTTACTTAGTTTAAATTTTTATGTTAATATTCAGTCCAAGAGTCCCAGATAAAATGACCTTTGACCAAATTTCCATATTAAAATAATTAGGAGTTTTTTTTTTATTTTAGTTTTCTAATTAGATTAGGACTAGTTATAAGGCTTATTTAAAGGCATGGCTGTCCACCTTGTTAAACACTTATCATTATTATTAAAATTTCAGATTTGTTGAGAGCAGAATTTTCTTTGAGTTTTCTCCAAGATTTCTCTCTTGAGTTTTCTTTAGAAGTTGTTTTAACAATCTTGTGATTGTGGGAGCCATCTTCAACCTTCTTCTTGCCATTGATATTCTTTGGAGGGGAGATTAGAGCCGTTTGAAGGGAGTTGTGAGATCTTTCGAGATTTCAAGGCTTCTTAGGACTTATCTTTTAATTTCTTACTGTCAATTCTTTCTTTATTTCTACTTGTGCTGAATCATTATCTAATCTATTTTCTGTTCTTATTGTGTTTTTAGCCTTTTTCTATCTTAAGGAATCAGCCCAAAAATCCCCAATTTCTAGGGTTTTTCCATACTCTTTTTGGGTGAAATTAGATTGTCGAAATTTGGGGAAAACTATCTTGGTGTTCAATTGGGCAGAATCACAATCTCCTTGAGGGTTTCAAGAACCCTAACACTTATTTCTATTCTCAATTTGATTCTTTGCTGATTTGGGGATTTTATTTCAGATCTGGAAATTCAAAGTTCTAATCTTTTAATTTTTCTATTTCGTTTCGGATCTGATTGTTTAGGGTTTTCGTAGGAGTTTCCCGTGACTTGGCAACTCGATCTTGGTCCGCGCGCAACCCCGTATCATTTGGTATCAGATTTTGGGCGTTTTGGGTGTTCTTGGTTGATTTCTAAACTGATCTCTATTTTTTAAAGCATAAACAACAGTTTTACCCAGAAAAATTGTTAAAAAAAATTCATTTGAGTGGGTAAACGTTATCTGATTGATCTGAAATTTTACATACATATTTTTGGCACTGTTATTGAATATACAAAAATATTTCCTGCAAAAAAATAAGTCGAAAAAGTCAAAAAATTGAAAAAAGATGAAATCCAATAAAAAAATTAAAAAAATATTCAGTGGGTTGAATTTGGTGCCCAAATTTTCCAGATCAAAAATTCAATATTTGAAGACATTCCAGATTTAATTTTGTGATTTTTTGAGATCGGGAACACCTCGAACGAAGTTGTCAAGTTACTCCGCAGTTTTTCGGGTTTTCTGTTTTCAACAATTTTTATTGATTCTTAGCTGTAGGTTTTCATTTGTTTGCTTTTTGTTATCCTTTTAAAATATCTAACACCTTCTTGTTTCTTGTGTTAGTAGGATTTAAACGTGTGCACAATCCTTCCTCGGTGCAACACGAATCACTTGGTGTCTCGTCAGTTTTTGGCATCCTAGTGCAAATTAGGATTCTTTGGTAGTTTGGTTCACACTCTCTAATTGGTTGATATAAACTCTGATAAAGAACTCACAAGATTGAATTCGACCTCATTGAGAATTTGATTTTTCTTTTTGAGTGATTAATGGTGAGGTTTGCTAACTTTTATTTTTGAGTGTTGAGTGTTTATTTTTTACAGGTTTTGAAGATGTCTAAAGGTGATAATAATGATGCACTTATGAAAGTCCAACAACAGTTAGACAGACATACTGCTGCAATCACACAAATAAATGCTACACTTCAAGCATTGAATACTACTTTGAATGAGGTACGAGTGAATCAAAAACATCAATATCGAGATCCAATTAAGGAAGATAGGGATAACCAGCCCCATAGGTGCAACCCTCAACGTGTCCCTAGAATGGATGATGATTGTCATGATCATGGACAATCATCTTTGGCAAAACCAAAGAGCGAGCAGCAACGAGAACATCTCTTTCATACTCGCTGCCACGTACAAGGTAAGCTTTGTAGAGTTATTATTGATGGTGAAAGTTGCTCGAACATAGCCAGCACGACGATGGTGGAAAAGCTTTGCTTAACCACTACCAAGCATCCACAACCTTATCAACTACAAGGGCTTAGCAACGAAGGCCAATTTAGGGTCACTCAATAAGTGCGCATCGCCTTTTCTATCGGTAAGTATCAAGACGAAGTTGTGTGCGACGTAATGCCTATTCAAGCCTGCCATTTGTTGCTAGGAGAACCGTGGCAACTGGATCGAAAAGTCACTCACGATAGTCGTACCAATAGGTATTCTTTCAAGCATCAAGGAAAGAAACTCACCTTAGTGCCGCTCACTCTGGAACAAGTCCATGAGGACCAAATCAAACTGAAAAATTCTGTTAAAACAAGTGAGGAAAAAGAAAAAGAGAATGAAAAAGAGCAAAAAGAGATTGAGAGTGAAAAAGAAATTGAAGAAAGATGAGAAAATGAATTAGAAAAAGAAACAAAAGAAAAAGACGTGGAAAGGGTAGTGAGGAATGTTTCCACTAACCAAGATATGAATTTTTCTTGTGTTGCTACTTTTCAGGTTCCCGAAAGATCGAAAGATAACTTTCAACTTCAATACCTCTCAAATGAAAGACGCTTTCATACGATCAACTTAAGCAAAGATGAAATCACACTACATGATCCCGAAGGTAAGCGAGGTAAGGAAATTTTAGAAACCGAGTCCAGTGCAGATTTGAAAATTATTGATAAAACTTTTGGTGACTTAGTTCTTAAAAGATCCCCTCATTTTGATCCGATTAATTGTTACTCTTCAATTGTGGTTGATAAAGTCATTACGAAAAGAAGCGTGATTTGTTATTCTCTTGATTTACCTTGTGTAAAATCCTTGAATTTGTCCAAATCTGTTTTGGAGAATAAGGTAACGAAATTTTCCAAATTTGTTTTCAATTTATATTCGCGCCTTAAACAGTTTATGTGGTTGTACATGAAGTTTGAGTTCCATTTGACAAACGTTAACTCAACAACGAAGATTCGACTACACTATGCCCCCGATGAGCGAAGGTTTGTTTTAAATGAAAAAGGTAAAATCGACCCTTATTCTTCTGCTTATCGAGGTAAGATGCTTGAAACCTTTGAAACACTTTTGTACTCCTCGGATAGTGGTAAAGATCGTGTTGATGAACACTTAGATCGAAACGTGCTTGACTGTCCTATTTTATTTATTGATGATCTATCTGTTTTGATGGTTGATAAAAAGATTCTTGTTTTTGATAATGCATGTGTGAGTGAATCTATAGACCGTCGATTAATGCATGGTATGATTATGCAACTCTGTGAACCATATGAATCTTTTCAAATACCTACTTGTGACGATTATGTTTACCATTTGATTTATTACTCGCAATTTATTCATGGTTTGTGGGAACAATGTGAGACGACTGAATGCCTTAAAACATGTCCATCTTTGTTTCAAATATTTGACGAGGCAGTGGTGAGTAAATTAGATTGTTTGCATGGTAATCTGAATCTGTCCATTCACATGCGTTATACCTGTTCTATTATGCTTATGATTGGACTACAAGCTTATTTCCGTTGCTATTTACTATCTCATGGTTATTCTTCTCAGTGGACTCAATTGCCATTAGTCCCGTTCGATAGAGGAAAGTCGAGTTCATTTGATTTTTCAGATTCGAGGATGAATCTTTTTGAGGAAGGGGGGAATGATACGAGTCACAAAAGCCCAAATTCTTGAAGGCGAGGCCCAATAAGCAAATTCCCAGCCCAATCAAGAAATCCATCCATACTTAGTTGAAAATCAGGCCAAATTGTCAAAGTGGCCCAAGTTGTAAAGTTTTATTTTTATTTTTATTTATTTATTTATTTATTTACTTAGTTTAAATTTTTATGTCAATATTCAGTCCAAGAGTCCCAGATAAAATGACCTTTGACCAAATTTCCATATTAAAATAATTAGGAGTTTTTTTTATTTTAGTTTTCTAATTAGATTAGGACTAGTTATAAGGCCTATTTAAAGGCATGGCTGTCCACCTTGTTAAACACTTATCATTATTATTAAAATTTCAGATTTGTTGAGAGCAGAATTTTCTTTGAGTTTTCTCCAAGATTTCTCTCTTGAGTTTTCTTTAGAAGTTGTTTTAACAATCTTGTGATTGTGGGAGCCATCTTCAACCTTCTTCTTGCCATTGATATTCTTTGGAGGGGAGATTAGAGCCGTTTGAAGGGAGTTGTGAGATCTTTCGAGATTTCAAGGCTTCTTAGGACTTATCTTTTAATTTCTTACTGTCAATTCTTTCTTTATTTCTACTTGTGCTGAATCATTATCTAATCTATTTTCTGTTCTTATTGTGTTTTTAGCCTTTTTCTATCTTAAGGAATCAGCCCAAAAATCCCCAATTTCTAGGGTTTTTCCATACTCTTTTTGGGTGAAATTAGATTGTCGAAATTTGGGGAAAACTATCTTGGTGTTCAATTGGGCAGAATCACAATCTCCTTGAGGGTTTCAAGAACCCTAACACTTATTTCTATTCTCAATTTGATTCTTTGCTGATTTGGGGATTTTATTTCAGATCTGAAAATTCAAAGTTCTAATCTTTTAATTTTTCTGTTTCGTTTCGGATCTGATTGTTTAGGGTTTTCGTAGGAGTTTCCCGTGACTTGGCAACTCGATCTTGGTCCGCGCGCAACCCCGTATCAAGAACCTTCATGAAATGAATCACTTGTGTTCTAGCATCTGATATATATGCACTATTATGAGATTTATCTTCCTTTGCACCATTAATATTTGAAATGACTGTGCGAGAATCCCCTTCAACTTCAATCATGGTGAAACCCATCTCACGCGCAAATTTTAGAGCCTGAACACAAGCTAATGCTTCTGCCGAGAAAGTATCAGGTATGTTTCTGATAAGCAAAACACAGCACACGTCCACCTGAGTCTCTTATTACACTATCTGATCTTGATCGTCTCTCTTGCTCTTTGAATGCAGCATCAAAATTGATCTTGACATAAGGATTCCTTGGGGGAGTACACTTGGGCAACTGAATGATTAATCTGCACAGGTAATTTCAGCTCCAAATTGTCCAACTCCTTGAGATATGCTTGAATTTTACCCACTATATCATGTGCCGACTGCAGCTTGTTCTCCTAATCTTCTTGTTTCGCGCATTCCAGATTGCCCAAATAGCCACAATAATCATTCTACAGTCAGGTATGGAACTGTTTCTAACAAGAAATTCAAACCATACCCAAAAATGCTCATTCTGTGAATTAGCTGGCCAAGTTAAAGATAATGATTGTCAAACCTCTTGTGCAGGACCAGAAGTTGTAATTACATGTGTAACAGTTTCAGGTTCGGCTTGACATCTAGGACAAATAGGAGTGGCTGCAACACGCTTCGTATAGATTCACTTAAGTAGGCACCTAGTTATGTAATAATCTCCAGGTCACGATTTTGATCTTAGAAGGGACCGGAGTGTTCCATAGTTTCTTGTAAATTGTTCTATCGTCAGCATTAGGAATGGTCATCATAGGGTCCGTATTTAGAAGTCTATATCCACTCCGCACTGTATACTCCCCTGAACACTTCGCTTGCCATACCACATCATCCTCTTGAGAGCTATCAGATAAAAGGTTGCACAGAATTCGCTCCGAGTTTGAAGCTTCGAAAATCTCAGTAATAATAGAGCCACCAATTCTATTAGGAGTTTCTAAATTCCAGTGCAATGTAAAAAATAATTTTTCATATTGAAAATATGTTAAGTTATTTATATTTAGAAATTTAACATATATATATAAGATTATTTAGGGTGAGTTTGAATGAGCGGTGTGTTTAGCTACGGTTAATGTAAAAACAGTGATGACGGTGAGACTAAATACTGTAGCGTAAGATAAAAAGTAAGTTATTCGGAAATGATTAAAAAATAATGATTTTTTCAAAACTAAGTTATATTATTATAATGTATGTTTGTTTTTTTATATATGGTATAAAATCAATAAAACTAACATATGATAAGATTTACACCTAAATTACCATAGGTTTTAATCCTTCAACTTTATGACTTTAACTAAATTTTTAATTGATTTTTGTATAAACATTTAATAGTATATTTTTTCACTTACAGTATAAATGTACTATAATCTAGTGTATATAATGGTAGTAAAAAAATGTACACATACAGTTAGTTCATATTAAATAAAAATAATATATATTTTAAAATATATATACGGTGGGTTTAAAAAAACTTAGGTTAATATTTAAGTTCACAAATATAAGTGAAATTAGAAAAAAAAATTGAAATTATTTCTAAAAGAAATCAACACTCAATCAATGAATCAGAGAGTTCAAAATACCATTAAATCTTCATCTTTGGTAAAGCTTTTAGAAATACAATTATAAGTTAATATTTAATTAACTACCAATAAAAACTTTTAATTTTACAAGCAATGTTCAACAAGTCCCTTTTACTTTCTTAAAGAAAATCTTAATTTATTATTATTTTGGTTTAATATAATATTAACACTTAAACTTAACAAAATTTTTTTTTTTAAATTGATACATGAACTTGATATTTTTTTTTCTAATTTAGTACTTAAGCTTATTTTTATCCAACTTGATACCTAAACTTGTCAAACGATATACAAAATTTTCCAATATACTAACATTGCTGTTTTCACGAGGTAACAAAAATAATCAATGTATGATCGACATGTAACAAATAAAATGATTTTTTTATTTTAAATGTTTAATTACTTTTTGTTTGTTTATTTATTTGAATTTTTTAAATTTAATAAAATAGATTTCTTTTATTTTGGTTTTTAAAATTATTTTTCTGGTTCACTACTCATTTGTTAAGTATAGCTAAAAAAACACAATTTTTAACATGAATTTTCTTTGATATTAATAATATTTTTGCGGAATTGATGAACTTGTGAAGACCGTATCCTGGTTTAAGGATGCAATCCTTTTTGAATAATTATTGTCATTAGTCAAAATAATTTTTGCTACATATCGATTATGTATTAGCTATTTTTGTCCCATTATAAAAGAATTGACACCGTTAATATTTCGTGGTACTTTGTATAACATTGACAAATTTAATTACACAACATCAAATTAAGAAAAATGTTAAATTGGAAAAAAAAACAAGCTTTAAGCATGAGATTAAGAAAAAAAATCAAATTCAAATAGCAAAAATGAGAAAACTAGATATTATTGTATATAAAATTATATTTATGTATTGATGAGATTCTGACAGATTGAGAAATGATATTTGATGGTCCAATCTCCAACTCCAAACCGCCTTCTCCTATCACCGCCAATCCAAATGATAAGTTCAGTTTTGAATCTGAAGTTGAATGCATATAAAACACAGAGAGACACAGTCCATTTGAGACACAAAGACTCGGCTTCTCTTGATTGAGTGAGTGGCACCTAACAATTTAATCACTTTTTGTTTTTTGTTTTTATTTATTTGTAATTTAAACAATAAAATAATGAAACCCAACTTCTTTTTTTTATTTATCTGTTAAATTTCTCTCCTTTTTCTTCTTTTATCAGTTTATGCGAATCCATTCTCGAAAAAGTTCCTTTTTTTTTCTTTTTTTTACTTTGTAGATTCTCTAGAATTCCCAACTTCCCAGAAAGAAAAAGATCCCGGAAAATCACCTTCGTTTCTATTCCGGGAAAGGAAACGAGTGAAATAGAATAACCAAATTCTTTTGTGTATGGAGAAACGGTGAACTCGCTGTGTCTGCTTTGCTATATAAAAAACTTAAGAAACACTCCCGACTCTTTCGGTGTGACTCGGTGAGTGCACTCATCATCAATGCCAAATATTTTCTTTTCCTTTGTTGTATTTATTTTTTAATTCTGGAATCTGGGTATTGCTTGTTTTGCCATTATGTAATCTGGGTAATTTTTCCCCCATTGTTTGCTTTGCTTTGCTATGCTCTATTTCATTTTATTTTCTGGAAAAGGTGGTTGTTTTAGATCCAAATATCGTGTTAGAATAGAGATTGTGACGAGTTTATCTGTATTTTTCATGTTTCTGTTTTAACTGTTTGATACTTTATTATATTTGGTGTTGTGTTTACAGAATGGTGAGCCATTTAGGATAAAAATTTTGTACTTTGATTGTTGGTTGAATGTGAAAGAAGTTTGTTTTGATCTTTAAAGATGCTATTTTGGTGCTTTTTGTAGGACCTTCCATATTGGTTTTTCTGAAAACAGACAAGAGTTCACCCAATGAACGAAAAAGTTAGATTGCCATTGCTCGATTTTGCTTTTTTTTTTCTCCATAATCTTTTGTACCTTTTACAGTGAATGTCTGACAGTGGTTTTTGGGTTTTTAATGTGAAAATATGAAATATTAATGACTAGTACCACCGATTATCGTGACAGTTAGCAATCCAAGGTGATAATAAATATGTTTGTCTGTAATCTTTTATTGATTAATAGCTGCTTGCTTTTCTCTTATCATTGTTGAGTTTGATTCTTTGTTTTTTTCCTTTATGGAGTGGTATGTTATGTAAGTTTTACAAAGATGATTAATCAATTTGGTTTCCCTCTCATTTGGTGAAATCTTTTTTTTTTCCACAAAGCTCTTTTCTGCCGCATCCATCCTACAAAACTGAGGGTGAGGGATGCGCCCTTATATATATATATTATTAAAGTTGTACTAAAAGAGAGCATAAATCACTGAATCTTATTTCTACCTGAACTGCATCATTCTTTAAGGTTGAACTTTGAAGTCATAAAATTTTCTGTATGGTTTATTCTCTAGCATTTGTTAGATAAAACAAATGAACATATGTGGATGTAAAAAGGTTGGGGTTGCTATTAATTATCATTGCATTCTAAGGTGCTGACAATTATATTTCTTTTACTTTATTTTCAATTTTATTGTTGATTGAGATAGGAACTTGATCATTTTCTTGTTTTATACATGCAACTTTTATGTTGAGATGACAGAGAAAATAAATGTTTGTCTTACATGAAGATCTAGTTCATTGTGTGCTTGAGGCTGCTTTTTGTACTATAACATTGAAGTGTTTTCTGTGTCTTACGAGCCACATCTATACTATAATTGTTTCTTTGTGCTTCATATTTATTTATTTATTTATTTTCTCAACTTATAACAGAAATAGCTGTCATACAATGCCTCAAGATGCTTCTGGACTTGAAGCACAGCAGAAAAGAGCAGGTCTCTTAAAAGATCAGGTTCAGCTGGTTAAGCGAAAGGATTGTGATCGCCATGAGATTGTTCCAATCCAAGGACCTTTGTCCTTTGAGAAGGGTTTTTTTATTGTCATCCGTGCGTGCCAATTGTTGGCACAGAAAAATGATGGGATAATATTGGTAGGATTAGCGGGTCCTTCTGGAGCTGGGAAGACTGTATTTACAGAAAAGATACTCAACTTCATGCCCAGCATTGCTACCATATCAATGGACAACTATAATGATGCTAGTAGAATTGTTGATGGCAACTTTGATGGTAATTCATCTTTACTCTTATTTGTTGGCAACTATAACGATTCTAGTATTTAACCTTTGACTCATATTTATATCTGCCTTCAATTTGAGTTGTCTTTCTTCTTTCTTCTTTTTCTTTTTGGGTGGTAGAGGGGGTCAAAAGATGGTGCATTAACATGGATCTTGTTGAATGTGGTTTATTTTTATATGAATGAGTATTAAGCATCAATAGAAAATGACAAATGACCGGCTGCTTCAAAACTTTTATTTAAATATCTACATCTTTGGATTAGAAGTTGAGGATTTTAACTGATAGCAAGTGAAGCTGTAAATTGACAATCTTCTGATTCTTTTAAACAACAGATCCTCGATTGACAGATTATGATACTTTGCTCCAGAACCTTCATGATTTAAAGGAAGGGAAAGAAGTTCAGGTCCCCATCTATGATTTCAAGGCTAGTTCCCGAATAGGATACAGGTTGGAAACTCCTTCATTTAGTTCACATCAGTACTATCATTTGCTCAAAAAGCTCTTAAGGATTGAGTTATTGCATTTTATTGAAAATCAATGGTTTTGGTAGTGGCATTTAATTGAAAATGTAGAACTCCTAATCAATGTGGAATTGTTATTAATCAGAGAGATTGGTGCTTTCATTTCTAGGTAGTAGATTTTATATGTAATCCTCCAAGCTTGCTTTTATGACAGGACGCTTGAAGTTCCAAGCTCCCGCATTGTAATTATTGAGGGCATCTATGCCTTGAGTGAAAAATTGCGACCCATGCTTGATCTACGAGTATCTGTCACAGGGGGAGTTCACTTTGACCTTGTTAAACGAGTCCTACGAGACATACAGCGTGCTGGCCAAGAACCTGAAGAAATAATCCATCAAATATCTGAAACTGTATGTTCTCCTTCTTCTTTCATTTTGGGTAAAATTTATTATTAAAGACCAGGCTGGGAAGTGTGGAATATTGTTGATCTACTTCTATGCACTTCAGTGCTCTAATTTTGCTTTCTAGGGTCAAACTTAGCATGTTCTCTGTTTAACAGGTATATCCAATGTACAAGGCCTTCATTGAGCCAGATCTCCAAACGGCACAAATAAAAATCATTAACAAGTTCAACCCATTTACTGGATTTCAGAGTCCCACTTATATTTTAAAGGTTACTACTCCCACCAACTTTTTTGGGTGTTTCTTTGTCACAAATTTTATGATACTGGTGATAGTACTTCCTACTACACCCTGGCATCCATGTCCTTATCTTTTCTAGCATCTCATTTTTTTTCTTTTAATTGTAGTCAACAAGAGAGTTAACAGTTGAGCAAATTAAGAGTGCCATATCTGATGAACATATAGAAACACAGGAGCAGACTTATGATATATACCTTCTACCTCCTGGTGAAGATCCTGAGTCTTGCCAATCATATCTGCGGATGCGGAATAAAGATGGAAAATACAGTCTCATGTTTGAGGTTTGTCCCTTAAATTTCTGTCTTGTTATCATGAGTCGAGTCCCTTTAGATGTGCACTCATACATTCATTAGTCATTGACAATTACTTGGTCTTATAAATCATGCATTACAGCAGTTAATATTGTTGTAGGACATTGGAGGTATAACCATATGTTTTTTGAGAAAGTATGTATGTGCTCTTAGCAGATATTAATAATAACAATTAAAATTTTGGGCACCGCACGTCTTCAACATTTGCATGCCGGTCAATAGATCTTCCCAATTACCTGGTTCTAACAACCATGTAGCTGTATTGGAAATATCTTGATGAAGTTATCTAACAAAGAAAGAATAATGGAACACTCCTGTCCTGTTAGTTTTTCCCTTTAAATGTTGGATTGAGGTTCTTTCTTTGTTTTCTTATATCATCAGTTTTCTTTGTTCCATATATTTAACATTCTCCATAGTTTTATGTTTGTTAAGACACTGTACCTACCCACAAAAGTCTGATTTGGTAGTTATCATTTTTCAGGAATGGGTAACGGATATTCCATTTGTTATTTCTCCAAGAATTACATTTGAAGTCAGTGTGCGCCTTCTTGGTGGGCTAATGGCCTTGGGTTATACAATAGCAACCATCCTCAAAAGAAACAGCCATGTCTTCTCTGATGATAAAGTTTGTGTTAAAATTGATTGGCTAGAGCAGCTAAATCGTCAATACTTTCAGGTACTTCTGAGAATCTGAAATCTTTTGAGTACTAGAATGCAATATTTTTAATGTACTTTCAGAATCCTTCTCTTTCCCCCCTTGGAAGTCTTTCTTCATTTGGTCACTTGAATTATGTTGTAACAACGTTGTTTTAATCATGAGTTTCTTAATGAGAATTTGACTTCCATGATGATTTATCTAATTGCCAATATCTTTTGGAAGGTTTAAAAATTGCTGTATCCATTAATATGTTTCACAACATAAATGCTTGATAAGTGCCATTTGCCACTTTTGGAGATGACCTAATTGGCATTTTAAGTTCCTCAGTTAATGATGTGGGAAATTTGATGCTTTATATTTCATTTAAAACTTTAGGCATAATTTTTTCTTCATAATAATGTGGTAATATGTTATCTTTAAGCTAAAACTAGACCATCTGTTTGTAGACTGTTTAAGGCCGGTATTGATCATTGTGATTTGACATTCTTAAATAGGTGCAAGGAAGGGACCGGTCAGTTGTAAAATGTGTTGCAGAGAAGCTTGGTTTGGAAGGTTCATATATTTCACGTACCTATATTGAACAAATTCAATTGGAAAAGCTTGTAAATGAGGTTATGGTATGAAAACTCTCTATCTGGTAATGTCTTTTTCAATTTTAGTAGGCTAGTTGCTCTTATCTAATTATTGGACAGGCCCTGCCAGAGGATTTGAAGACAAAGCTCAGCCTAGATGAGGATCTGGTGTCAAGCCCCAAAGATGCACTCTTGCGGGCCTCTGTGGATAGGGTTGCCTTGAGAAATAGGCATCTCAAAAGGTACAAACATGTGATACATATCTTTCTGCTGCATAAGAGTGCTGTTAAATGGCCTGTATGAGTGGATTTAATTAAATAGAGTTGATGTTTGCTAATAAAAACAGTGGCATTTCACATTCATATTCTACTCAAAGGGAGAAGAATATGTCGAACTTTGCTGGATATAATGTGAACAACCGGCGGTTTGGTGAGAGAAATTCAGAGTCGGCTCTAGCAAATGAGGTTTGTATGTAGCTCTTTTAGCTTTGTACATGATCTTAAACTAATTTCTTGGTGAAATGCTTTGGCAACTAAAGTCTCCTGTATTATTCTTCTTCCCTATTTAGGGAGTCATAACTCAGCTTTCAGAACAGATATCCTCTCTGAATGATAGAATGGATGAGTTTACGACCCGTATTGAAGAGTTGAATTCCAAGTTAACCATCAAGAGATATACTTCTAGCCAACAAAACTTGGCTTTCCAAGCTGAATCATGCAATGGCTCTGCTCCAACTTCTCACTTCATCAATGGTTTAGGAAATGGTTCCATAATGCCCAATTCCTCATCATCCTCCCAGCTGGCTAAGGATTCACCTATAATGGAAGAGGTACTGTAACTGGTGTATTTATGCGCTTTTATTTTCAAGGGGTCACAGGTTCCTGAATTATACTCGTTATGAAGTACTGTCCAGTTTGAGAGTTTGGGGACCATCTTTGTGATTTTATCTTTGAAGCAAAGTCATCTAATAGGGGATAGGATGACTTGCTTATAAAGGCCACAATACAATTATTTGCTATAAGATGTAAGATCGTTTTTTTTCCCCTCATCATACGTAAACTGGCTAGGTGGTCATAGTTCTGATGCAAGTAGCCTTATTCCTGCTGTGAAGTATATTTATTGATTTGAACTTACGGTGCTTTGTGTAAAATTTTTGAGCTGTTTATGAAGCAGATATCCAGTGTGGCACGCGGACAACGGCAAATCATGCATCAGTTAGACAACCTTAGTAATCTCCTGTGTGAGGGAATTGGAGAAAGGTCACAAGCAGCTAGTACAAAGAAAAACATGATGGCTGGTGGTGAAGATTCTATAAAAGTTCCTGTAATATTAACATTGGCAATTGGCGGTCTGGGAATCTTCTTATATAGGGGCATTTTAACCCGACACTGATTCAGGCCTCTGGAGTATTTTTGCACAAATTTAAGATTTTTTTTGTCGCACCAAGTGTTCTCTTTTTACAGGGCACTAATCTTCTGCCTCGAGAAAGACAAGTTGAGACTGATATTTGAAAGAGTTAAGTGGCCCAAACAAAACAAAAGCAAATGCTTTTTAAGGTTTGCCTTTTGAGGGTTTTTTTCGGCAAAGGGGTGCTCATCTATGGCAATTTTTCCTTTTTCCTTTTTCACTTTGTGGGAACTTCTCTTCCTCTCGTTTACTCCTTTGTGACATTCATTCTCTGGTTAAATTTAATAGCAGCAGCTAATAGTTCCACACTTCATTACTGACTTATAATTGTTTAATCTTTTATGAAACTGTTTTTACTCTTTTTTAAAGCTGAATTATCATTGATAATTAAGAGTTGAAAGCAAGAGCAACCTTGGTGAAGACCGAACTACATTCAGCAAAAGTCTCTGAATGGCCCAAGAGAGAACACCTCATAGTAGGGGACAGCGATGCGTATGAATCCCTTTGCCAAAAACCCATTATCCAAAGGTCTGGTTTCTTTAAAGCCCGTTTTGGGCCGTTCGAAGTTGATCGAAATAATAGATCCTTGGTCAAAGTTCCCATGTGAAAATCATCCGGTACAGCTCTGAATATTCAATACTCATTAAATATAGTTAAACCACTACTAGAAGTGTGCATGGGCTGGGTTGGCCCGAAAAATGAGCTTAAAATTTTGTCCAAATCTGACCTGGATAAAAACGTTAAAATTTAGGCTTGACCCAGATCGTTCATATTAATTTTTATATAATTTTAAAAATATATAATACATCGGAATATTAAAAATATCAAAATAAATATTTTTCAACAAATTGAAAATAAATTTTAAAAAATATCTATACTTAAATAACACTAAGATAGATGTAACTTAATAAGCAAATGCCTCTAAAATAATAACAAAATTAATAAATGTCTTTAAAATCATAAAAAAATTAACAATAAAATAAGTTTTATACAATATTCAAACAATAACAACAAATAGTAATAACATAATGATAAAACGATAGCAAAATAAGGAGAAAATAATAAGAAAATAATATTAAAAAAATAGATTTTTTTGTCTTTTAGTAAATTCGAACGGGCCCTGGTCAAAAATGCTTTACCCAAGTCTTAGCTAGTTTTTTAAACGGGTCTTATTTTTTTTGTCTAAACTTATTTTTTGAGCCTATATTTTTACCTAAACCCTCTTACATTTTGGGCGGGTCTTCGGGTCGAGTTGGGTGGCTCGACTCATGAACAGGTCTAACCACTACCCTGAACCTCATTAAGACATGAGAGGCTGTAGGTGAAGGCTTCCCCAAAGTCAAATTGACCAGTACATGTTTCATCCTCCTAGAACCCTTTTAGATATTACTCTCAGCTCGAAGCATTGGGTCATATTCCTCACAACTTGAAAAAACATATTCCTTTTTACCATATCTCAAACCACAGTGGTAAAAGAACTTGGGAAGCCTTTCACAGCGATATCTCGTTTCTTCTATCCAAAGCATTTTTGGCGTTTTTGAATCACAACCCTACCTTCAAACCTTTATAAATCAACACCTTGACTTTGGGACTAAGAATTCCATTCCGAAGTCAAGTTCCCAGTGTATTATGTTATGGTATATTTGATTGCTGACTCGAAACTCGGGTTGTCAACCTGCGACTTGAGTTTAGACCCCACCAAGTGGATACGTTAACGGGTTTACGAGATGAGCTTGCGAGCCCAGTTTGCATGTCTCTATGTGTTCGCAAGAACAGGGTACAAAGCTAAATGAGTGAATTGGTGAACACTTGGACCAACGAACATGTGTTAAGTTTAGGAGAGCATACGTGTCGACATGTATGGAGTCTACCTAGAATGTCAATTCCATGAACAGTAACCATGCCATATAAATACCCGATTCTCCCTATTAAGAGGACACAATAAAAACACTCAATAATTTGGTGCAGTGAGCTTGGACAAATTTCCAACTAATAGATTTTCTTTTAGTTTGAAAAATCAGTATGGCTCACCCTAACGAGAATTCCCCCGTTAACTTTTTATCTAGATAGGTTAGAGTTTCGGGTTCAAGTGGTCAACCCATCGATATAGATTTATTTGCTGGTTTGTTGACTAACCGAAAAACTTGGGTAACATGACCCACACGAGAGCTTCATACACACTTGACTTAAATTTTCCTTTTGGCTAGGGGTTGCCATTTTTCTTTAGTCAAGAAACGTCGCAGCAACAGTTCTTGGCTTTTCAAGAACAGATGAGGTTGATGGAGGATCAGATGGCCTGCAGAATGTGAGATTTGAGCAACAACAAGCTTTTCAATAGGGACTCTTGAAGCAAAATGAAGAGTTTAGGAGAAAGGTATAATCTAAAAACTCTGATTTTCATGATAATGTGGCCGTACAGGGGGAAGGACCAACCGTGGATGCATTGCGACAAGATGTGAGGGCTTTGCATCTTGAATCTCAAGACATGAATTGAATTTTTTGTTCCAATAATCGTTTGGCTCCAGAGGTAGCAACAGTTGATTTACCAGTTGATTTCAAGGTCCCGAAGGACATGTTTGAGGGAAGGATGGACCCCCGAGCTCATTTTTTGTAGTATAATGACTACATGAATGTGTTGGGGGCCTTGGATCCCGCAAAGTGCAAGGCTTTCTCCAAGAAACTTAAGGGAAGTGCGAAAGATTGATACTTGTCTTTCTCTGAAGGATTTATTAGAAGTTTTTCTCAGCTAGGTCAGATGTTTTGGGATGGTTCAAAGTATATAGAACAATCATGAGTGCTTTTATTGGTTTATTATTTGTGAAACAGAGGGAGGGAAAGTCCTTGTAGGACTATATAAAACGTTTCTACGAGGAACACTGAACACAAAGAACCTTGAAGATTAGTGGGCTATTGATGCTTTTATTATGGGAGTATAGAACGTGTATGTACAATATTCCTTCACTAACAATAGGCCCTAAATTTCGGTGGATCTGTATAAGATGGCAAGTTCGTAAAGGCAGAAGAGATAAAGAGAGCAATACGCAGCACAATCCAGATAGAAGATAGGAAGTTCAAAAGTAGAGATAGGGCTCGCAACAGACAAGGTCTACCTTATTAGTTTTTGTGCATATAGAATGTGAGGCAGCAAAGAGCACAATCACAGAATGTGCCACCTAGGGCATCTTAAGGAGCTCAACCAGAGCGCATAAGAAGGTACATGCCCTAGGGCAGGTTTGAAGTTTAGACCCCCTAAATGCTACTCGTGCCTATATTCTGAATCAGGTGAGAAGTTTAGGTATTTTCCTTTCCTCTTTCCTTATGAGGCAAAGCGCAAGACAGTCAGAGTCAAGAGACAGATGTGCTTTCCATAATGATGAGGGATACAAGATTGAAGACTATTTTTCTTTGAAGGACGCTATTGAAGAAGCAGTGAGAAATGGTGAACTCGCAGAATTTGTGGCTCAAGGCATTACCCAGCGAGGCCAAAGTTCGCACACTGCTGCCAAGTGCAAGCAGAAGGTGAGGGGTACGATACATGTAATATGGGTACGGATGAGGATTGGGTGACCTTTAGCGCCAAGAGAAAGGCTCACATGAGGAGTGCGATGTCATTTAATGCACCCAAAAGATAGTATCAACAAGCGAAATGGAGTATTGAATTTAGTAACGAGGATGAAGAGTTGGTATGTGATGAGGAAGGGAATGATCCCATGGTTGTTTTTGCAATGATTGCAGGTTTTGAGGTAAAAAGAATACTTGTCGATAATAGAAGCGTGGTCAAGGTATTAACATGGGAAGTGTACCAAAAGATGGGGTTAAAGGAGCAAGCATTGAAGAGGGAAAACTTTTTGTATGGTTTTACGAACCACCCTATCGAGGTGAAGGGTTGCATTGCTTTGCCAGTTACCTTAGGAGATGGCGAGCATACTATGACGGAATATGTCCAATTTTTTGTAGTTGATCACCTATGGCTTACAATACTGTATTTGAGTGACCGATTATTAGAATGGCAAAGATGATGATGACAACGTTTTGTATAAAGATAAAATTCCCAACGCGAACGGAACTAGGGTACATGTTGTTAGATCAAAGAACAACTAGGCAGTGCTATATGCTGTCAGTGAAGCAAACACCTGAGTAGGTTCAGCAAGGATAGAGTTCACAGCCAACAAGCACAAATGATTAATTTTTGGATTTGGACAATTTTGATAACAAAAGTGAGGAAATAGTACAAAAGCTACAGGCAACGGAGGTCATGAAAACTTTACAACTATTTTTACGATGATGTAGATAGAGTGGTCAAAATTTTGTCCACATTGGCAAGTGAGGAAAAATATAGTTTAATGAAGTGCTTAAAGGCAAACGCTGACGTCTTTGCTTAGTTAGCCACAGATATGCTAGGAGTGGACCCTCAAGTGATTGTTCATAGGTTGAATGTCTTACCCGAAGCTAAGCCAGTGAAATAGAAAAGAAGAAGATTTGCTCTACAGGTTGTTGAAGCCGTGAGACAAGAGGTTGGAAAGTTGTTATCATTAAGGTTCATTAGGGTGGTTGAGTATCTTGACTGAGTTTTAAACATTATAATGGTGAGTAAGGCCAATGGCAAGTGGAAAATGTGCATTGACTTCACCAATCTTAACAATTCTTGCCCTAAAAATAGTTTTCTCTTGCCTTCTATTGATAGATTGATTGATGTGTCATCGGGTAGTAAATTCATGAGTTTTATGGACACTTTCTCTGGATATAATTAGATAGTCATGGCACTGGAAGACTAGGAGAATATAACTTTGATTACTGATGAAGAGTTATTCTGCTACTGTGTTTTGCCTTTTGGTTTGAGAAACGTAGGCGCAACCTACCAAAGGCTGTTGAACAAGATTTTTAGGGAACAGATCGGGTGAAGTGTTGAGGTCTACATTGATGATATGCTGGTAAAGGGTCCTACTCTCGGTGAGCATGTTCAAAATTTGATTGAAGCGTTCGTTGTGTTGTGGGCTTATAACATGAGGTTAAATTTGGACAAGTGTGCTTTGGTGTCAAAGCTGGCAAGTTCTTGGGTTTCATGATTTTAGAAAGAGGAATTGAGGTAACAAAATTTATAACCTGAGATACTGTGCCATGAGTATTTTTCAAAATTAAGCATGTTGGATATTTGTAATATCCTGTAAATGCTAATGACCATCAGCGATATAATTCGTTAACTTTATGAGAATTTGTGATAAAGTTATACTTTATTCTAAGATCTTTTTTTCCATTTTGTTGCATGCAAAATAGTAGTTAGTTCACCTTAGGAGACGTAAATGCGACTGCTAGCTCGAAAATATGTTAGTCTATGTTGATGGTTCCATAACAAAGACAAGATTAGGAGCAGGAGTATTCCTAGTTGATCATAGTGAGAATGAATATGTAAGCCCGATTTTGGGCCTAGTCGGAATAGTGGATTCGGGGCCACTAATCCGACGAGGAAAAATTTAATATTCTTATATTTTTATGATCTACATATGTACGAAATGATTTCGTGAAAATTTCGTTTGAAATTTTGACGTTTGGGCTCTCAATTTAGTCGAAAGGACTAAATTGTAAAAAAAGTGCAAAACTTGAGTTCTAGAAGCTAAAGGTTTCTAATTGCCATGAAATTTTAAATTGGAGGTCCTTAAAAGGTAATTAGACCATTGCTTAATTTTTTGGACAAAAATGGACATGAAATAGGTGAAATAGAATATTTTTAAGTTAAGGGCATTTTAGTAATTTGGTGATTAAATGAATTAAAAGTCAAATTAAAAGCCTATTTTTGGTAATCTTCAACCCCTTGGCCTAATTTCACATGAGGAAGACATAGCTAGGGTTTTTCAAGCTTCTAAGCTCGATTGTAAGTCCTTTTTAGCGCCACTTTTAATGTTCTTTACATTTTTGATATCCTCGTAGCTCGGTTTAGCTATTTCTACCATTATTTTGAGCTAGGGTTTGTGTTTAAAAATTTACCCATGGATGAATTGCATGTGTTTTGATGTTTTATGGTAGAATATGAAAGTTTAAAGTGTAATAAAAAACTTTTACTAAGTAATTTTTAGTGAAATTGCATAAAAGAACTTATTTGTAAAAGTTGTAAAATATGTATAAAAAAAAGAAAAAAATTGATTTAGTGAAAGTTGTGGGTTGCTATAAGAGGTAATATGAATCGGCTAGGCTTGAGTAATGAGAAAAATGAGTACTTTTCATTTTATGAGCCTAGGGGCAAAATTATAAATATGTGAAAAGTTAGGGGTAAAAATGTAATTTTTCCATAAGGTGTTTTTGGGGCTGAATTGAAAATGTGTGTATTAAATGAGTTAAATGTGTTATTATAGATCAAGAAAGATGAGGAATTGACCTTGACCGGGGAAAAGGTAAGGTTGTGGACTAAGACGCAAACATTTGATATTTTGGACCGAGGTAAGTTTGTATGTAAATAATGCATCGTTTTTACTTACGTTTTCATATTTTGATATATTTTGTGAAATGTGGCTGAATATTTGATGTATTTGAAAAAATATCGACAAGTGAGAAATTTCCCGGTTGAACCTTAAGAATATAATAGGATACAAGTGACATGTCACTAGGAACCTATGTGAAAACAATGTGAAATTGTGACTAAGTGAAATCGGGTGCTGGTCTTATAAGTTCTATCAGTGACTGGGTAATTCGGCATGTGTTGCGGATACCTGACAGCTTGTGTGAGCAGTACTGAGTAGTTACGAATGACCGACAGCTTGTGTGAGCAGACCCGCGAATGTAAATAGCTCGAGAACGAGCCTATGTGTGATAAGTGATGTGAAGTAGCTTTGGCTACAAGTGTGGCACTATGTGCAATATTCCGATATATCTGTTGATGTTCTGATGTGTTCAATGGGAAATGACTAAGTGTCAATGATTGTGATTATGTGATGAATGAGTGCAGGTACATGTGTATATATATTCATGAGCAATGTGCTTGATATGTGATCGAATTTTGGTAAGGTTGATGTGGAGTAAGTAGGACTATGAAGACTTGTAAATATTTGATAATGACTAGCTAATGGAATGACTAGCTATGGACATGCTTGGTGTTATGTGTGTGTAAATGAAATTTAATACAAAGAAAACATGAAAGCGTAAAATTAGCAATAAAATAGTTTTGGACAACAACCATTGTTTAAATTTGAAAAATAAGAAAAAATTGTGAAAATTGAATTAGAGATTGAATAAGATATGAAATTAAATCTTATTGAGTCTAGTTTTACATAGAAGAAATGGTGTAAGCAAGAGAATTTCATATTATGAGATATTTGAATTTTTATGAGACAGGGTCAGAGTGATTTTGAAATCCCCTGTTCTGACTTTGGAAACTCATTAAAAATTGTATAAAAATGATTATGGGTTAGAATTTATATGTTTAAGATTATTAATGAGTCTATTTTCAATAGAAATAAACGAGAACATCATCCAAATCTAGTATAAGGAGATAATTAATTTTTAGTGAAGAAGGGTCAAAACTGTCAGACAACAGAACAGGGATGAATTTAAAGAATAAACTGTACTTATTGGCTAAGCCATAAATTTTGAAAATTTTATGGTAAGAAGATATGTGAGTCTAGTTTCAGATAAATTTAGTGGATCTTAATTCAGAGTTCTGCAGCTCAAGATATAAATAATTTATTGGCTATGACTCGCGTAGACAGCTTGATATGAACATGAGTGAATAGCGAAACTATGTGCAAATATGATTGTATTATCTTGAGAACACATTTTGAGGATTAATAAAAGCATGTTAATAAATTGTTTATTATTTACATACCAACTTACTAAGCTATATGCTTACTCCCTTTTCTTTCTCTTGTCTTATAGTGTCACCAAGCTAGCTCGGGGTACGAAGATCGTCGGAAATCCATCCACACTATCAACACTCTTTTGGTATTTTGAAAGCAATATTATGAATTATGGCATGTATAGAGGAATTGGTTATTTTGTTATTTTTCATAATTGATTTTGCCTAAAATGTTGGCCTATGTTATTTGATAGTTCATTTTGTATAAGGCCATTGATGTTGGCTATTATTGGTTAAGTTGTATGTTTATGATAATGCCATGTTGTGTGTTGATAAATTTGGTACAAGTGTGTAAATTTTTGGATGGAAAAGGGCTTGGTAAATATCCTAACTTTCATCCACACGGCTGGCCACATGGCCATGTGCTCAGGACGTGTGCCCTTGTTTTTCAAGAAAATTTTCAAAGTTTTCAAAAGTTCTCGGTTTGGTCCCGAACCACTTTCAAAGTATGTATTGGGTCTCGTAAGACCATATTAGGGACTTTATGATGAAATATGAAAAGTTTTAATTTGGATGAAATTTCATGACTCTGTTTTGTATGATTGGTTATGTTTAAGTCCGGTAATGCCTCGTACCCTGTCCCGGCGTCTAACACAGGTAAGGGGTGTTACAGAATGGAAATATGGGCTATCTTCTGATTTTCCAACATCCAATAATACAGTAGAATATGAAGCTCTAATCACATGATTACAATTAGCTCACCAACTTGGGGAGAGGGACCTTGTCATACACACAGACTCCCAGTTGGTGGCAAATTGGATGAGTGGTGAATATAAGGTGAAAGAGTTAGTTCTGAAGAAGTGTCATTAGTTCTAAAGAAGTGTCGTTCAATCGTAGCACAATTTCTCACAAGATTCGACAAGGTACAGGTGAAGCAACTTTCAAGGAGGGATAACACATGTGCAGATACTTTATCTAAACTGCACTCCAAGCTACAACATCCCACAAATTCTTAGCTTGGATCAAGAGAAGACGTGGATGACTCCAATAATTCGCACGTTATAAGGAGATGAAAGTCATATGGACAAGAAGGAACTTGCAAAGCTACAACGCAAAGCTGCGAAGTATGTCATTATTACAAATTATGCATACTCAAAATAGCTACAAACTGATGAATTACATGCTTAAGTAAAATATAGTTAGTTATCCAATTATTGAACTATACAATCAATTAAAACAATTTATTTTGTTATACAACTGCTAGGTATACCTTCATAGAGGGTGCATTATATAGGAAGGGGTATTCACATCCGTTGCTGCGATGCCTAGGACCTTTTGAGACTAAAGATGTGATGCGAGAAATTCATTAGGATGTTTGTGGCGATCATTTGGGTGGAAGGTTACTGGCATAGAAAGTCTTCAAATAAGGATATTATTGGCCGACAGTACAAAAGGATGCTCACTACTTGGTGCGAACTTGCTACTCTTGCTAGAGTATGCTCAGGTACAACGGAAACCAATAGAGCCTCTACAAATAATGTTGAGTCCTTGGCCATTTACGACTTGGAAAATTGATATACTCGATCCATTCCCAATAGCTATAGCCCAGAAGAAGTTCATAGTGGTAGCTATAGACTATTTAACTAAGTGGATCGAAGTTGAAGCTCTGGTGACCATTACAGAGAGGCAAATGGAATCTTTCGTTTGGAAATCAACCGTGTGTAAGTTTTGCATACGACACTTAATTATAACAGATAATGGCACACATTTTCAAGGAAAATTCAAGAATTTTTGCGAGGACCTACAAATCGCCTTAGCTTAGAGTTCTGTCAAAACGCCACAAATAAATGGTCAAGTCAAGGCAATGAACAAAAAGATTTTGACAGCCTTAAAAAGAAGGTGGAGAGGCCAAGGGTGCCTCGTTGGAAGAACTACTGGGAATTATGTGGGCTCTACGAACTTTACCTTATACAGTAACAGGGGAAACTGCATTCTCTCTTGTTTATGGTGTAGAAGTAGTAATTCCTGTTGAGATTGACATGCAATCACATAGAATGATACATTTTGATGAAGATACCAACCAAGAGGCTTTGAGACTTAACCTCGATCTAATTGATGAAGTTAGAGAAGAAACAGAGGTTAGGAATGCAACACGCGCTCAATAGGTGGCTTGGTACTACAATTCTGAAGTTAAGAATAAGCGATTCCAAGTCGATGACCTAGTCTTGAGAAATACTGAGGCAAGTTTCCCTGCATCACAACAAGGAAAGATAGCGTACAATTGGGAGAGACCATATAGAATCGTGCAGAAAATAGGTTATGGAGCGTACAAGTTGGCCAAAATGGAAGGCACTGTCCTGCCACTAACTTGGAACGCTCGACACTTGAAAAAAAAAACTGTGTATAATTTCTTACCCCTTAATGAAGAATGCTATTGACAGATATCTGTACTTAAGTTATTTGTTTGTCAACATAGCTCACAAAACTATGTTCCCAGCTGATGTTTAAAGGTTAGATGAGTTATACTCAAAATGTTCATTTATTTGAGTAAGTTGAGTTAAGCTTGCTACTCTGGAACAGCTCACAGAATTATGTTCCCAGTTGATGTTGAAAGGTTAGATGAGTTATACTCACAACCTTTATTTATTTGAGTAAGCTGAGTTAAGCTTGCTACTCTGGAACAGCTCACAGACCTACATTCCCAGTTGATGTTTAAAGGTTAGATGAGTTATACTCACAACCTTCATTTATTTGAGTAAGCTGAGTTAAGCTCGCTACTTTGGAATAGCTCGCGGACCTATGCTCCTAGCTGACAGCTCATGGATCTACGCTCCCAGCTGAATATCTTCAACACAGCTTGTGAACTTACGCTCTAGACTGATGTTTAAAGGTTAGATGAGTTATACTTAAAACCTTTATTTATTTGAGTAAGCTGAGTTAAGCTTGTTACTCTAGAACAGCTCGCGGACCTACTCTTCCAGCTGATAAACTTCAACATAGCTCGCGGTCTTACTCTCCCAGCCAATGTTTAAAAGTTAAATGAGTTATACTCACAACCTTCACTTATTTGAGTAAATTGAGTTAAGCTTGCCACCCTAAAACAACATTTATTCCACCCTAGCCAATTTTTAAAGGCAACTTGAGTTAAGCTCTCAACCTAAGTTACTTAAGACTTTTTGAATCAAAATGGGTTAATGATCGCATAAGTAAAAGCATTTGGATACTCTAAGTCAATTGAAAGCTTATAAGCGCGTGTTCAAAAAATTTTGGCATACTTCAATTCCTCATTATTAAAAATTCCGTTATGCAACGAATTATATGGTGTTCGCAAAGGGTTATAATAACATAACATTAGCAAATAAACTTAAAATTTTTTCAACTTAAATTCTTCATTTCATACTTGAAAAAAAATAAATACAACAATACAAAAGTTAAGACATATCACTAGCCCTTTCAAGGTTGCTGGATGCTTCATTCTCTCTCATGCTTCCTTTGCTAGATTTGTTGTTATCATCTTTATTGGCAGGGGCAGCAAGTTGGTTTTGGCTCGATCTTCATCCAAGTAAAAATATTTAGAATTTCTCCACTTGGACTCGAACTCTTCCCATATAGCTCTAGAAAGGAAGTAAATATCAAATCCCAGTTGGTCATCAGCGACATTGCAAAGAGCATCAAAGTCAACCTTGCGTGCATCAAAAGGCCCACTAGCAACTTAAGCATGCAGCAAAATATTGGCCTTCAGCTTGGGGAGGAAGTTGCTAAATTTTTGGAGGGATTCCTTCTTAAAACTTTCTTAAAATTCGACATGCGTCTGTTCCAAGCTCACCATAACAACCTTTGGCTTTTTGACCATCTTGCTCAAAATGCCCTGATGCTCTTTAATCATCTTCTTCATAGCAGCATCCATGCTTTCCTTTTCTACTCTTTCAGCTGTGACCTCCCTAAATAATTTCTCTGCCTTGCCTTTAGTGACCACCGGATGCTCAGCTAAGTCCTTATTCTTTCCCCACAAGTCTTGCTTTTATTCCTTTAGTTTGGTATAGAGGTTGCAGGCTCTTTTTAGGGCTCATGGGGCATTCTGGTAAGAGTCACCGAGCTCACTCTTGTTAGTTTCAGCTCCGCTAATACCTTCCCTGAGACTCAAACCAACCATAGTGACCTCAGCTAAGAGAACTTGTAGGGACAGAGCCAGTTCTTATAGAGAAGGCTTCTTAACACCACTAGATGAACCAGCTGAACACTTGTGATCCTTAGCTACTTCTGGCAGAGAGGTCATCAGATGGTTGGTGAAATTTTTGGGATTATAATGGAACTCCCTTATGCTCAGGTTCTCACGCCAAGGGAATATCTTGCTAGTCTCACCACCCATCCCAACAAATTTTACGGGTGCACCAACAACACCATCCTCCACGATGGTACCAAAACGCTTTCATTCGAAGGTCCCTCCATGGTTGAGGGATAAGAAGAAGGAAAAGCAGAGGGTGAGTTTGAAGGAAGAACAGGTGATGAACTTACATGGACAACCGCAGGTGAGCTCACATAAGCAACAGAGGGTGAGGTCGCAACAGTAGAATTAAGTGTGGTGACCATAATAGTAGAAGGCCCAACGTGGTCTGTCCTCTTTTTTTGATGCTGTTCTAGTCTTGCACTATCTTCCTCCTCCTCGCTTCTTACTAGAATGATGGAAATGTGAAAGTGTACACAATCGTTATCAAGTAAAGAAGTGATAAGTAAATGTCGAGTTATCATACCCACAGGGACTGAGAAAGAAAATATTTATGAAATGCAATTTAAAAAAATTTGGTGAATGAAAATATTTGATTTTGAGAAAGTGATTAAAAACTAAAATTTAACTAAGTAAAATAAAATAAAATAAAAATAAAAATTTCAATGCATGATTTCAAAAGATGGGTTTAAATCAAGATGACATAAATGTGTTGGATCAATCACATTCTTTATCTTAGAATTACTAAACTCATGCTTATGTTGTTACGAATAATTTCATGGCAACTCGATAACTTGCTAACTATTGCACATACTTATTAAATTAACCAGTCTCTTGAACATTTTCCAACGTTAATTCAAACGATTAATCAATCTTCATAAGTATCTAATAGTTTAAGTGAAGTAACAACATATACCTATATTGAAATAGTTTAATCACAATAAATTTGTGAGTTATGCAAGGCTAATGTATTGTTTAATACCATCACTAATTTAACCTTTAGCTACCTTAGAAGATTAAACATGCACCAATTAAGTACTACGTCCATTAATTACAATTTAATTCCATTTAAATAATTAGTTCAATTGTTATCTTGCAATTATAGTGCAAGCATAACATAAACATGATTTTACTTAATTGAACAACTTACCAAGGCCTATAACAATACAAACATGATTTTAGTAAATTAAGCAAACAAATGCTTCCAACGCCAATTTACTTTAAATCATTTTAATTAAATCAAGAATAGCAACACAATAAATATTCATCATCATGCTCAAAACATAAACAAGAAAATCTAAAGAGAAGGGAATTAGAAAGTAATCTCAGTGTTTCTCTGTAGCCAAACTAATACGCTCCTCTATTTTTTTGTGCTTGTTTTGTCGATTGAGGCATGTATGAGAACTTAAAATGTTTCTAAACAAAGGTGGATTGTGGCACTTTTCCAAGAGGAGATATCGGCAAGGAAATGGATATGGGAAATGGGAAAATAAAGGGAAAATGAGGAGAGGAAAGAAGAGATGTGTGAGAAATGAAGGCGTGTTGAATGAGGAAGGGAAGAAGGGTTTTTATAGATGGGAATGGCTAGTAAAAATAGAAAATAAATAGTAGTCACTCCTCTTCCCTTGTCCGGCCATATATGGTGCAAGTTTGAATGGCTCATACTTGCTATTTTAAGTTACGGGCAAAAGTTTGAAAGCATGAAAAGTGAAGGGGTTTGAATAGGATTTTAAGGAAACTTCAAAGGCTATTTTGCAAGTGTGGAAACTAGTTGATTGACTCAGCTCTATGGACGGTTTGGGTTGCCCCATTTTCTAAGTGGATCAGTCTTCTTTTCTTAGCACAAGTGGGCCTCTTTTCATATTTAGGCTTATAATTAATTTTTGACCCAATTAATTTCAGATCAAAATTATTTATAAAATATTTTTAGTACATATTTTCAGACCATCCATGGTTGGAAAATATTATTAGCCTTGCTCTTGATCACTTGATGCATAATATTGCACTAACAGTTCAAGTCTCTCGAGGTGTTTGCCGAGTCAATTTTCACCCTTTGTGCAAAACTGTCGAAAATAAACCAAATTTGTGTAAATTTATTATAAAAATAATTAAAATTCAATATGTTAAGAATGTAACTAAAAATTATTATTTTATAATTAAATTATGAATTTCAAAAAAAATTACAGCGAAACTGCACGAAGTAGAGCTCAAAAGGTGCTGAAAAAGTCTATGTATTTTTGTGTTTCCACTTAGCACAACATTAGTAGCCCCTGTATTAGTCATGCGCTTTTTGCGTATGTCCAACATAGAAGCTAGCACACCCATATATTCATCAATTTTGCACGACAAACTAGTAGTCTCCTCCGAACTATCCTCATTATCGTGAGCTGTGCTTGCACCACCAACAATTCTAAAATCAACAGTAGTAGTAAGCAAGTCAGGGTTCGCACCACTTTCCACATGTAGATGAGGCCTCATTTTACAATAACTATAGAAGTAATTTCTTGATTCTTCTTGGTATCACAACAGAACTAGTCTTAAGTGTAGCACCCCGTACCCGAGCCCGTCGCCGGAGTCGGACACGAGGGGTTTGCAGACTTAAATCACTTCTTTGCACAATCCATTTTAAAATTTCCAGGCAAGCTGGCTAACTGCGTCACTGTCACCTTAAAAATCATATCTTGAGTTTCACAACTCAAAAATCAGCTTCGTGATTTTTCCCTGAAACTAGACTCATAAATACATCTACAAATTTTTTTCTAGAATTTTTGGTCGGGCCAATTAGTACAGTTTATTAGTCAAAGTCTCCCCTGTAACAGGGTGCGACTACACTGACCTTCATGCATTACGATTTGAATATCTCCCTGCACAGAGCTTCAATACTGATGCCGTTTGTTTCTATAGAAACTAGACTCAGAGAGGAATCTATAAATATATGGCATGACTCCTAATTATCTCTGGTTAATTTATAATGAATTTCCAAAGTCGTAACAGAGAATCCAGAAACCGTTCTGGCCCTGTTTCACGAAAACCTAATTATCTCTTAACATACAACTCATATGACCATTTCGTTTCTTCCATATGAAAATAGATTCATCAAGGTTCGATCACATAATTTATCCACTATTTAATTCCATTCCTACTATTTTTAGTGATTTTTCACATCCACATCACTGCTGCTGCCAGCATCTGTTTTTAAGGTAAACTTTACCTATTTCATGATCCTCCATGGATCAACTAGAGTTTGTCATACATATACCAAAATGATCATGAATAACCATTCCCATGGCTAACCGTTACCAACATTTCCCTACCTCTCGACGGAAAACATACAAAACGATTATAATGTTATGATCAAAGTATATTTAAGCCATTTTCGCATGGCTATCCAAATTTACACAAAACCAAAGGGTCAATGACCAACAACAAAACGGGTAGTCCTATACATGCCATACATAGAGTTCAACTAAAAGAGTACCAAAAGGGCTTTGATAGTGTGGATGACTTCGACTTCGATGATCCCGAATCCGATATCTAACGAACAAAATCTATAAAACAGAGAATCAAAGAAACGGAGTAAGCATTAAATGCTTAGTAAGTTTTGAGCAAAGAATTTAGACACAACCAAAGTATAGCATTCATGAAGCTAAATAGATAATTTCATATGCACAAATTTTCAATATCATACTTACTTCACATTACCAACCCTTATATTCATACACAAAGATTAACTTAGCCAAAGGCCGGTAGCTCATTTATCAACTGAGCGAATACTTATTTCTAAGGGCTCAACTAATTCAAAGCACATACGAAACATACCTCAATGTTGGGATGTTACAAGCGTATTAACTGAAATTTTTACAGCAAGATCGTTCATTCCCGAATCACGTACCTTCGGAATTTAACCGGATATAGCTACTCGTTCAAATGCCTTCGGGACATAGCCCGGTTATAGTAACTCGCACAAATGCCTTCGGGACTTAACCCGGATTTAGTAACTCGCACCAATGCCTTCGGGCTTAGCCCGGAATTAGTAACTCGCACAAATGCCTTCGGATCTTAGTCCGGATATGGTCACTTAGCACAAAGCCTTCGGGACTTAGCCCGGACATCATTTGAATAACCATGCACATTTAACAATAAATCATGACACATTCGTATTTCATTTTCATTAGCAAAACTCAAACACAAGACACCTATCACTCTTGCAATTTCGGCTCAATAGCCACACACAAAGAGCATGATTTTGATTTGCTTAAAACATGATCTAATCAAATCATAATTTAAGCTCTATTACTCAAGAACTTACCTCGGATGTTGTCGAACGATTTCGATGGCTATTCGACCACTTTTTCCTTCCCTTTATCGGATTTAGATCCCCTTTGCTCTTGAGCTTAATTAAACAAATAAATTGATTTAATCATTTGAGCATCGAAAAGAGGAACACAAGGCACTTAGCCCATATTTATACATTAGACATTAAAGTCACATACATGTGAAATCATGCATCAACTCAACATATTAACCCACACTCCCTTTTAGCCGATTGTCCTAACCAAGATAAAGGCATCAATATGCTTGCCTCTAACCGAATGCATGCAACACAAATCTTCTCATGTGGCCGAGTATGCATGTATATGTTGAGGCCAATTATATGCTTAATACTTCCCACAAGTATGGTTACTTGTATTGGTTATATACCGTTTCGTTTCAAATTCAAAACTCGGCTAATACGCATTTATACACTAGTAATCAAATACTAACATTTTGCATTTTATCTTACTACCATTTCACATCTACTTTCTACCATGGCCGAATGCATCAAGACACCATTTACCCTTATATTTACCATAGCCGAAAACCTTACTCATTCCAAAAATTCAAATCTCAACTTGGTCACAAAAATAACTTGATATCTCACCAACACAACATCAACACCAAGCAAGAATGATGCATCCATGGCCGAGTGTCATTTCCATCACATAGCAAGATTTAGACCATGGGCTAGGTAGAACTCAAGCTAACAACTAAAACATGCATGCATCTCATGGAACATCATCAAACATACCTTAGCCTAGTTACATGCATGGCCGAACCTCTTCAACCTTTCTTCTTCCTTCCTCCTTAAAATTTTCGGCCAAGGATGAACCAAAGGATGAACACTTTTTTTTTGTTTTTCTTTCCTTCAACTCACGGCAATGGGGGGGGGGACAATCACACACATCCTTTCTTTTTTGTTTCTCATCCTACTAACACTAATATTTTATTGCCCATGCTCTTTATTTTATTAATCCTTACATAATGCACTACCCCAACATGTTTATGACATGTTTTTAGCCATAACATCTTGTCCACCCATGCTCTTTATTTTATTAATCCTTACATAATGCACTACCCCAACATGTTTATGACATGTTTTTAGCCATAACATCTTGTCCACCCATGCTCATGGCCGGCCACTACATATTGGGGGGGAAAATTGACATGCAAGTCCTCCCTTTTGATTACATGCACTATTAGGTCCTTGTAGATTAGCCTATCACATTTCAAAAATGTCACCCATAAGTCCTTTTGACTAAATTCACATGCAATTTACTAAATCGAAGCCTAAAACTTTCACACCTTCATAATCACATATTTTAGACAATAAATATCACATTCAAATAATTTGGTGACTCGGTCTAGCGGTCCCGAGACCACTTTCCGACTAGGGTCACTTTAGGGCTGTCACAACTCTCCCCCACTTAAGAAATTTTCGTCCCCGAAAATCTTACCGGTAAATAGGTTTGGGTATCGTTCTTCCATCGAGCTCTCGGTTTCCCAAGTAGCTTCCTCGATCCCGTGTTTGAGCCATAACACCTTTACTAACGGAACCTTTTTGTTTCGCAACTCTTTCACTTCACGAGCTAGGATACGCATTGGTTCTTCTTCATAACTCATATCGGCTTGAATTTCAACCTCTGATGGGCTAATTATGTGCGATGGATCAGATCTATAGCGTTGAAGCATCGAAACATGAAAGACGTCATGAATCTTTTCAAGTTCAGGGGGCAAAATCAATCGATACGCAACTGGACCGACTCGTTCAGATATTTCGTATGGCCCGATGAACCTCGGACTCAATTTGCCCTTACGCCCAAATCTGAGTATCTTTTTCCAAGGTGAAACTTTAAGAAACACCTTATCTCCCACCTGATACTCAATGTCTTTTCGTTTCAGATCCGCGTACGACTTCTGGCGATCTGAGGCTATCTTTAGACTTTCACGGATTACTTTTACTTTCTGTTCAGCATCTTTAATCAAATCCACTCCGAAAATTTTACTTTCACCGAGCTCGGTCCAAAACAATGGTGTACAACATTTACGCCCGTACAAAGCCTCGTAAGGTGCCATTTTAATACTTGATTGAAAACTATTGTTGTAAGCGAATTCAATCAATGGTAAATACCGTTCCCATGAACCACTAAACTCAAGGATGGAACATCCCAACATATCCTCAAGTATCTGAATTACCCGCTCGGATTGACCATCGGTTTGTGGATGAAAAGCGGTGCTAAAATGCAGCTTGGTACCCAAAGCTTCTTGCAATTTCTTCCAAAATCGCGAGGTGAATCTCGGATCTCTATCCGACACAACAGAAATCAGTACCCCGTGTAACCTCACAATCTGAGAAATATACAATTCAGCTAGTTTATCCAATGAAAAATCCGTACGCACGGGGATAAAGTGAGCCGACTTAGTCAGTCTATCAACAACAACCCAAATCGCATCCTTCTTACTTGCTGACAATGGCAGTCCGGACACAAAGTCCATTATGACTCGATCCCATTTCCACTCGGGTATCATGATCGGCTGAAGTAATCTTGAAGGCACTTGATGTTCTGCTTTCACTTGTTGACATATTAAACATCTCGAAACAAAGTCGGAGATGTCTCGTTTCATACCATGCCACCAAAACCGACGTTTCAAATCATTGTACATTTTCGTACTCCCCGGGTGAATTGACATTCGCTACAATGGGCTTCGTTCAGAATCATCGAAATGAGTTCCGAATTCCTTGTTCGGAACACACTCAGCCCGTTTTGCAACCAATTCATCATCGACTTTCTGAGCTTCACGAATTTGATGAATCAATAATGGTTTGGCTTTTAATTCAGCTACTAACACATTGTCGGGTAGAACAGACAAGTGTACATTCATCGCTCGCAAAGCAAACAGTGATTTCTGGCTTAAGGCGTCCGCAACCACATTAGCCTTTCCCGGGTGATAATTAATGACAAGCTCATACTCCTTTAACAACTCGAGCCAACGTCTTTGTCGCAGATTTAAGTCTCTTTGAGTCATCAAATATTTGAGACTTTTGTGATCCGAAAATACATGGCACTTTTCACCAAATAAGTAATGTCGCCATATTTTTAAAGCGAATGCGATGGCAGCTAGTTTGAGATCATGGGTCGGATAATTTTTCTCATGTGGCTTTAATTGTCTCGACGCATAGGCCACCACTCGACCTTCTTGCATCAATACGCAACCCAACCCAAGTAGGGATGCGTCACTATAAATGACAAACTCTTTGCCTGATTCGGGTTGCACTAAATTTGGAGCTTCAGTCAAATAAGTTTTCAGTTGATTGAAATTTTTCTGACATTTCTCCGTCCATTCGAACTTAACATCCTTTTGAAGTAGCTTCATCATTGGTGTGGCTATCATCGAGAAACCTTTTACAAATCGTCGGTAATAACCGGCGAGCCCCAGGAAGCTCCGAACTTCGGTAATATTTCTTGGAGGCTTCTAGTTAAGTATGGCTGAAATTTTGCTCGGGTCAACTCGAATACCCGATGCGGATACCACATGACCCAAGAAGCTAACCTCTCTTAACCAGAACTCACACTTACTGAACTTAGCATATAACTGCTTATCCCGCAAAATTTGCAACACTAGTCTCAGGTGCTCAGCATGTTCGGTCTCATCTCTTGAATAGACCAAGATGTCATCAATGAACACAACTACGAACCGATCCAAATATGGTCTGAAGATCCGATTCATCAAATCCATAAATACCGCAGGGGCATTAGTGAGCCCAAACGGCATCACTAAGAACTCGTAGTGACCATATCTCGTTCTGAAGGCAGTTTTGGGTATGTCCGAATCTCGAATTCGCAACTGATAATAGCCCGATCTCAAATCTATTTTTGAGAACACTGAGGCTCCTTTCAGTTGGTCGAACAAATCATTGATACGCGGTAACGGATATTTGTTCTTTATTGTCACTTTATTCAGCTGACGATAGTCAATGCACAACCTCATGGTTCCGTCCTTCTTTTTTACGAACAATACTGGTGCACCCCAAGGTGAGAAACTTGGTCGAGTGAAACCTCTATCAGTCAACTCTTGCAACTGAGCTTTCAACTCCTTTAACTCGGTTGGTGCCATACGATACGGAGCTATCGAAATTGGCGTAGTTCCAGGTACAAGCTCAATACCAAACTCTACCTCCCGAACAGGTAGTAAATCCGGTAATTCTTCAGGAAAAACATCCGGGTATTCACAAACCACCGGCATAGATTCAGGTTTCTTTTCTAATTCTTTGTCATCAAGTACATACGCAAGGTATGCTTCGTACCCTTTTCTTACATATTTCTGGGCCAACATTGCTGATATTACAGCTGGCAACCCCTTTAAGTCCGTAGACTCAACTCGGATTATCTCGTTATTTGCGCACCTCAAATCAATAGTCTTGCTTTTGCAATTCACAACCGCATCATGCACGGTCAACCAATCCAAACCAAGAATAACATCAAATTCATCAAACGGCAGAAGCATCAAGTCCGCCAGAAAACAGGAACCTCAAACCACTAGGGGACATTTCTTACACACTTTGTCGACAAGCACGTAACGACCCAAGGGATTTGACACCCGAATTACGAACTCAGTAGACTCAATAGGTAAAGTCTTACTGGATGCTAAGGTTTCACATATATAAGAATGAGTAGAACCGGGGTCAATCAAAGCAATTACATTAGTATCAAAGAGAGTAAAAGTACCGGTAATAACATCGGGCGAAGAAGCATCCTCGCGGGCACGTATAGCATAAGCTCTAGCAGGCGCACGAGCCTCAGATCTGGTTGTAGCATCTCTAGATCCTCTCTGACCGCCACTAGCATTGCCCGTGTTTCTAGACGGTCTACCCCGAGCAGTAGTAGCACCTGGTTTCCCACTCTGACTTACATTTTGTTCAGGCAACCTCGGGCAATCCTTGATAAAGTGGTCAGCTGATCCAAACTTATAGCAGGAGCGGTCATGAAACCTACAGCTCCCTGAATGCCATTTACCACAATGCTGACACTCCGTTCTGTCTCGACGTTCATTCCCAACACTGGCGACCAAAGTGCCTCGTGTACCCACAGGGGGTCGATCACGATCTCGTCTAAAAAGGCCCGAAGTGCCTCTAGACCGGCCCACATCATCTCGAAATTTCTTCGATGCCTGTTGAAGAGACTTTCCCGAGGATCTTTTACGAAACTCTCCAGTTCCCACATCAACTTTTTGTTTTTCCTTTCTGAGCTCTTCGGCTTTACAAGCTCGCTCGACAAGTACTACGAACTCTCGTATTTCAAGAATGCCAACGAACATTTTTATATCTTCGTTCAGCCCATCCTCGAAGCGTTTACACATGATAGCCTTGGACGAAACACATTCCCGAGCGTATCTACTAAGTCTAACAAATTTTCGCTCGTAATCAGTAACTGGCAGAGAACCTTGCTTAAGCTCAAGAAATTCCTTTTGTTTTTGATCAACAAATCTCTGACTGATATACTTTTTCCGAAACTCAGTTTGGAAAAACTCCCAAGTTACTTGCTCTCTAGGCACAACAGAAGTCAACGTATTCAACCAATAGTAGGCAGAATCGCGTAGCAAGGAGATAGTACACTTTAGCATTCATCGGGTGTACAAGATAGCTCATCGAGTACCCGGATAGTGTTGTCCAACCAAAATTCAGCTTGCTCGGCATCATCACTATCCGTAGCCTTAAATTCAGTAGCCCCCTGTTTTCGAATTCTGTTAACTGGGGGCTTATTTGACCTTATTTGGTCAGATACCGGAGGTATTGTAGGTGCGGGGGTTGTATTAGTCGGGAATGGAGGTTGTGGAACAGCCGTTTTAGTTCGAACGTATTGGTTGAACCAATCATTCATCACGCTATAGAAAGCTTGTCTAGCTTCATCATTCGGATTACTAGCATTAGGTTGAGAGTCCGCCGGCGCTGTCCCTTGTGCGGGAGCAGGCACCACACTCTCCACATCATCAGCTATCACTCGGTTGGGATCGGGATCCATTACTATAAATAAACACAAATTCAAATGTCAGAAATCACCACACTATCAATTAATCACATAATGGCATGTATAGCTAGACCCAAACGTATTACGGTAGTCCTAGAATCGACTAAACCGTAGCTCTGATACTAATAAAATTGTAGCACCCCGTACCCGAGCCCGTCTCCGGAGTCGGACACGAGGGGTTTGCAGACTTAAATCACTTCTTTGCACAATCCATTTTAAATTTTCCAGGCAAGCTGGCTAACTGCGTCACTGTCACCTTAAAAATCATATCTTGAGTTTCACAACTCGAAAATCAGCTTCGTGATTTTTCCCTGAAACTAGACTCATATATGCCTCTAAAAATTTTTTTCTACAATTTTTGGTCGGGCCAATTAGTACAGTTTATTAGTCAAAGTCTCCCCTGTTACAGGGTGCGACTACACTGACCTTCATGCATTACGATTTGGATATCTCCCTGCACAGAGCTTCAATACTGATGACGTTTGTTTCTATAGAAACTAGACTCAGAGAGGAATCTATAAATATATGGCATGACTCCTAATTATCTCTGGTTAATTTATAATGAATTTCCAAAGTCGGAACAGGGAATCCAGAAACCGTTCTGGCCCTGTTTCACGAAAACCTAATTATCTCTTAACATACAACTCATATGACCATTTCGTTTCTTCCATATGAAAATAGATTCATCAAGGTTCGATCACATAATTTATCCACTATTTAATTCCATTCCTACTATTTTTAGTGATTTTTCACATCCACATCACTGCTGCTGCCAGCATCTGTTTTTAAGGTAAACTTTACCTATTTCATGATCCTCCATGGATCAACTAGAGTTTGTCATACATATACCAAAAATGATCATGAATAACCATTCCCATGGCTAACCGTTACCAACATTTCCCTACCTCTCGACGGACAACATACAAAACGATTATAATGTTATGATCAAAGTATATTTAAGCCATTTTCGCATGGCTGTCCAAATTTACACAAAACCAAAGGGTCAATGACCAACAACAAAACGGGTAGTCCTATACATGCCATACCCAGAGTTCAACTAAAAGAGTACCAAAAGGGCTTTGATAGTGTGGATGACTTCGACTTCGATGATCCCGAATCCGATATCTAACGAACAAAATCTATAAAACAGAGAATCAAAGAAACGGAGTAAGCATTAAATGCTTAGTAAGTTTTGAGCAAAGAATTTAGACACAACCAAAGTATAGCATTCATGAAGCTAAACAGATAATTTCATATGCACAAATTTTCAATATCATACTTACTTCACATTACCAACCCTTATATTCATACACAAAGATTAACTTAGCCAAAGGCCGGTAGCTAATTTATCAACTGAGCGAATACTTATTTGTAAGGGCTCAACTAATTCAAAGCACATACGAAACATACCTCAATGTTGGGATGTTACAAGCGTATTAACTGAAATTTTTACAGCAAGATCGTTCATTCCCGAATCACGTACCTTCGGAATTTAACCGGATATAGCTACTCGTTCAAATGCCTTCGGGACATAGCCCGGTTATAGTAACTCGCACAAATGCCTTCGGGACTTAACCCGGATTTAGTAACTCGCACCAATGCCTTCGGGCTTAGCCCGGAATTAGTAACTCGCACAAATGCCTTCAGATCTTAGTCCGGATATGGTCACTTAGCACAAAGCCTTCGGGACTTAGCCCGGACATCATTCGAATAACCATGCACATTTAACAATAAATCATGACACATTCGTATTTCATTTTCATTAGCAAAACTCAAACACAAGACACCTATCACTCTTGCAATTTCGGCTCAATAGCCACACACAAAGAGCATGATTTTGATTTGCTTAAAACATGATCTAATCAAATCATAATTTAAGCTCTATTACTCAAGAACTTACCTCGGATGTTGTCGAACGATTTCGATGGCTATTCGACCACTTTTTCCTTCCCTTTATCGGATTTAGATCCCCTTTGCTCTTGAGCTTAATTAAACAAATAAATTGATTTAATCATTTGAGCATCGAAAAGAGGAACACAAGGCACTTAGCCCATATTTATACATTAGACATTAAAGTCACATACATGTGAAATCATGCATCAACTCAACATATTAACCCACACTCCCTTTTAGCCGATTGTCCTAACCAAGATAAAGGCATCAATATGCTTGCCTCTAACCGAATGCATGCAACACAAATCTTCTCATGTGGCCGAGTATGCATGTATATGTTGAGGCCAATTATATGCTTAATACTTCCCACAAGTATGGTTACTTGTATTGGTTATATACCGTTTCGTTTCAAATTCAAAACTCGGCTAATACGCATTTATACACTAGTAATCAAATACTAACATTTTGCATTTTATCTTACTACCATTTCACATCTACTTTCTACCATGGCCGAATGCATCAAGACACCATTTACCCTTATATTTACCATAGCCGAAAACCTTACTCATTCCAAAAATTCAAATCTCAACTTGGTCACAAAAATAACTTGATATCTCACCAACACAACATCAACACCAAGCAAGAATGATGCATCCATGGCCGAGTGTCATTTCCATCACATAGCAAGATTTAGACCATGGGCTAGGTAGAACTCAAGCTAACAACTAAAACATGCATGCATCTCATGGAACATCATCAAACATACCTTAGCCTAGTTACATGCATGGCCGAACCTCTTCAACCTTTCTTCTTCCTTCCTCCTTAAAATTTTCGGCCAAGGATGAACCAAAGGATGAACACTTTTTTTTTGTTTTTCTTTCCTTCAACTCACGGCAATGGGGGGGGGCAATCACACACATCCTTTCTTTTTTGTTTCTCATCCTACTAACACTAATATTTTATTGCCCATGCTCTTTATTTTATTAATCCTTACATAATGCACTACCCCAACATGTTTATGACATGTTTTTAGCCATAACATCTTGTCCACCCATGCTCTTTATTTTATTAATCCTTACATAATGCACTACCCCAACATGTTTATGACATGTTTTTAGCCATAACATCTTGTCCACCCATGCTCATGGCCGGCCACTACATATTGGGGGGGAAAATTGACATGCAAGTCCTCCCTTTTGATTACATGCACTATTAGGTCCTTGTAGATTAGCCTATCACATTTCAAAAATGTCACCCATAAGTCCTTTTGACTAAATTCACATGCAATTTACTAAATCGAAGCCTAAAACTTTCACACCATCATAATCACATATTTTAGACAATAAATATCACATTCAAATAATTTGGTGACTCGGTCTAGCGGTCCCGAGACCACTTTCCGACTAGGGTCACTTTAGGGCTGTCACATTAAGTCATCTTTGTCCCTATGTGACCACATGAACCTCTCAGATTGCACCCCAACAACATCAGCTATTTCATTATCATCACATTTTCTCCATCCGTTGGGGCAAAAGTTTTCCAGACAGAATCAGAAGACATTCTTCGCAGTAAAGACATCTTCCAAATCTAGAATGCGACATTTTGCGAAGCCTCTTAAATTGTGCCCTACCCTCTCTAGTCATAATGTCTCACTGAATTAAACATGCGTCCTTACTTGGTAAGGACCACTCCGTGGGAAAATCGAAGCCATCATCGAGCTTGCACTGCAACAGCCTGTTTTCAGTGAAATTAAAAAAGTGGTTTTAGGACCACAAATCCAACACATATATATTTATTTTATGATTATTTTAATGTCTACAGTATGTTAGTAGTGTCGTATAAAAATTTCGTTAAGAAATTTTGTCATTTGCATGCTTAATTTGGTGAAAAGGACTAAATCATAAATGTGTAAAAGTGGAGTTCTAGTAGTTAGAAGTATCCTTTAGCTATGAAATTAATTTTTAAGGGATTTAAGTGGTAATTACACCATTATATTAAATAGTGGACATTTATGGGCAAGAATTAAGTGATTTTAATGTTAAATAATAAGGTTATATATGTAATTTAATAAATATATGAAAGTAAATTAAAGAAGACAAAAGCACCATCTTGTTTGTTATCTTTTCCACCGAAATTAAGGTGAAAAAGTCCATTGAAGGAGCTTGAGTATTTTGCTAAGCATTCTCCTTACATATAAGATAAGTTTCATTCGGATCTAGATCGAGGGAAAGATAAAGCCTCGGATTAGTTGATTTTATGTCGATGTCTTTAAAATTGAGGTAAGTTCGTATGTTTAAATAATGTTTTAATGTTATTTGATTTATATGCTATTTATCATGTCATGTTACAATGGAAATGCAACGACATTTCGACGACTATCGAGTCCAGTTTGAACCTTAGGAATATATAGGATACAAATGACATGTCATTAGGGTTACCATGTTTCAGGTGCTAGTCCTGAATGTCCTACCGATGGCTGAGTTCTGACATTTGTTGTAGATACTTGTCAGCTTGCGTGAGTGGCATCATGTAGCTACATTTCGACTGTCATCTTGTGTGAACAAATCCATTTATGGATCGAGTGAGCATCGATGTAAAGGAAAAGGAAAAGGAAAAGGAAAAGGAAAAGGAAAAGGAAAAGAAAAAGGAAAAGGAATAGTTTTGACCATATGTTTAGCACACTTTGTGTGAGCTTCCCGCGTATTCGATATTATTCTAAGTGAATCAACGGGCATAAAATGGAAGGAATAGTAAGTGTTCTAATGGCTAAGTTATGAACTTATGGAAAGATATGATTTGAGGATGATCAAAGTATGTATAACCATGTTTATAGAAAGTATGAATTCAAATGTGCTATGTTCATGAAATCTATCTTACCATGTGATGATTTTGTTAAGTTATATGTTTAAGCACTAACTTGTGTTGTTGATGATGCTTAGGCTTGTGCCAAGCTTATGTTGGATTGATTCATGTTAATTTATAAGGTTTTGCATTGAAATGGTAAGCTATGTACATGATTTACGAACTTACTAAACATTACATGCTTACGTAGTTTTTTTTCCTATGTTTTATAGATTATCGAAAGCTCGACCGGTTTGGAAGCTCGTCGGAGACCTATCACACTATCCAACAATTATATCAGTAGATTTTGATGTTTTGGTCAAGGTTATAATGGAGTGTATAGGTGAATTTATGTTTAATGGCTAGTTGATGATTTTGGCTTGTAAATGTTGTTTTGAATATATGGTACTTTTGGTACTTTTGGTACCTTATGGTTTGGATGTTAATATGGTCAAGTTGATGCATAGTTTATGACCAAAGTGGTAAGTGTTGGTATGTTTGCAATATGGTCAATTATGGTATGCTTTGATATGGAATTGAACTAAATTTGTTTGGATGAAATATGACCAAATATGTATAAGATCAGGTATATGTGCTTGGTTGTGATTGAGGTGCCTATACGACATATTGGTCGGATGGATAAATAACCTATTGAATTGGTCTTATTGTGCATGTTTTGGTCTGTTTTAGTACCTTGATTATATGTGCATATCACTTGTAGGAACATGCTCGAATGGGTGAAAGAAATGACTTGATTTTGGCCAATTTCTTGTCCATACAGCCTAAGACACGGGTGTGTCCCTATACTGTGTGTGACACACGACCATGCGACATGGCTGTGTGTCCCTTATAGGTTTTAAAGGTTACAAGTCAGGCAGTTACACGGCCTAACACATAGCCTGCCACACGGGTGTGTGAGGCCATTTCAAAAGTTACACAGCCTGGCACACAGGGCGTGTAGCGTGGCCGTGTGACCCAAGTCAGAGAGTTACACGAGTATAGACATGGGTTGGGACACGGGCGTGTGTCTCTTTTGAATGTTACACGGCCTGAGACACGGGCATGTGACCCTTGTAGTTTGAATTTTTCTAACTTTTTCCTCAATGTTACAATTGTTTCTAATTCAATCTTGAATCATTTCAAAAGTGTTTTTAAGACCTCGAGGGCTTGATTAAGGGAAAATGTGCATGTGTATGATTGAATTGTGCTATGATTATTGTAAGTTTTGGAAATGAATGTTTTTAGGTTACATTTTTATGGTAATGCTCTATAACCTTATTCTGACAACGGATACGAGTTAGGGGTGTTATATTTAGTGGTATCAGAGCTACGGTTTAGTCGATTCTTAGGCTGAACATACTGTGTACGAGTCTAGAAATACATGCTATTATATAACCTGTGATAGTGTGATAACTCCTGGCTTGATTTGAACTATGCTTTCATATAGATAATGTCATCAAACCGAGCCAATTTCGATGAGGCCAAAAGTAACGCGTAAGCCTCCATTTATGATGTAGGGTCGAGTGGTAGTAGGACCGTATCTGAGGGTCAGCGAGGAGAGGCTAAAGGCGCATTCTTTCAGATGATGAGTGAGTGGTTTACCGACTTCCACCCCTACCTGTTCCCTAATCGGTCCCTATAGTTCTTTAAGGTTTTGAACTAATACGGTTGAGTAAAGCTCCAGTTGATAAAATCTGTAAATAGTGGGCTGAAGAGTTTAAAGCCACGTTTGAAAATGATCCAGAGAGAGCCGAGTTCTGGTTAAAAAACGCAATCGGGGTTTTCGATGAATTATCTTGTACATCGGCTGAATGCGTGAAATGTGCTGTTTTCTTATTGAAAGACTCAGCTTATCAGTGGTGGAACACCCTGGTTTCAGTTGTACTGAGAGAGCGAGTAGAATGAGAATTCTTTCAAACTGAGTTTCGAAAGAAATACATAAGTCAGAGGTTTCTTGACTAGAAACGCAAAGAGTTTCTCAAGCTTAAACAGGGCCGAATGACAGTATCTGAATACGAGAGGGAATTTGTCTGATTGAGCAAGTATGCCCGAGTATGTATTCTGACTGAGATTGCCATGTGTAAACAGTTTAAAGATGGGCTGAATGAAGACATAAAGTTGTTAGTTAGGATTCTTGAATTGAAAGAATTTGTTGATCTAGTTGACCGAGCACATAAAGCTGAAGAATTGAGTAAAGCTAAAAGAAAAGTTAATTATGAGGCTCGTGATTCGGGTAAGAGACTGGCAGGAAAATCATTTCAATTGTCGTCAAAGAAATCAAAAGAATATCATAACCGTTCATCAGCTTCGGTGGGTTATTCAAGTAGAGACTGAGGTAAACAACATGCAAGTTTAAAACCTCAGGCTACGTCTGTAGCGAGCGTAGGTAATGTTAAGTGTAACAAACCTTAATGTCAGCAATATGGACGTCGATACTTCGTAGAGTGCAAGATGAAAGAAGGATTGTGTTTTAAATATGATTCACATGAACATTTTATCCGAGATTGCCTAAATAGGTCCAAAAAAGAAAAAGCTCAAACTGTTTGACCGAGAACATAGTTGCGAGAGATAGACTGTTGCAGAACACTAGAAATGCAAGAAACAGCCGCAATGGAACAAAGGACTCTACTCTAAGATCCGGGGCATAAGTACCTGCTAGAGCTTATATGATCCATGCTAGAGAGGAAGCTTCAGCGCTAGATGTTATCATTGGTACATTCTCTATATTTGATGTTAGTGTTACTACTTTGATTGACCCGGGCTCAACACATTCATATGTATGCACGAATTTAGTTTTGAATAAGAAATTGCCTGTTGAGGCCACTGAATTTGTGGTTAAAGTAAAAACTAAATTTAGTTTTGAATACGAACCCCCTAGGTCAGTATGTGTTAGTTGATAAAGTCTGTAAAAACTGTCCTTTGATGATTCGGGGTTGCAATTTTCTAGTTGATTTAATGCTACCTTTTGATGAGTTTGATGTGATTTTGGGTATGGATTGATTGACTTTGTATGGTGCTGAATTTAGACGAAAGCTTCTTGTGTTAAAGTTTTAGAACAGTGAAAAGCTTCAGATTGAATCAAATAGACTGAATAATATGTCTAATGTTATTTTGGCTATGTCAGCATAGAAATATGTTAGAAAAGGTTGTGAAGCGTATCTTGCTTACATATTTGATTCTAGAGCATCTGAGTTGAACTAGAATCGGTTCCAGTGGTATGTGATAATTCAGATGTGTTTCCAGAGGAGTTACCTGGATTATCGCCAATCAGAAATGTTGAATTTGCTATTGAGTTAGTGTCGGGAACATCTCCGATATCGATAGCTCCTTACAGAATGGCACCTATAGAGTTGAAAGAGTTGAAAGTGCAGTTGCAAGAGTTGGCAGATAGGGGTTTTGCTCAACCTAGCTTTTCTCCTTGGGGCACACCTATTCTATTTGAAAGGTGCGACAATGTTACGATCAACAAAGTTATGTATTGACTATCGATAGCTCAAAAAAGTTACGATCAAGAATAAATATCCATTGTCGCGTATTGACGTTTTGTTTCATTATTTAAAAGGTGCGACAATGTTCTCAAAGATTGATCTTCATTCTGGTTATTATCAATTGTGAGTTAAAGACTCAGATGTGCCAAAAACCGTGTTCAGAACTAGGTACAGACATTATGAATTTCTTGTGATGCCATTTGGTTTAATTAATGCACCTGTAGTATTTATGGATTTGATGAACATAATTTTCAGACCGTATTGAGACAGATTTGTGGTGGTATTCATAGATGATATTTTTATTTATTCATGGGATGAGTCAGAGCATGCCAAGCATTTGAGAATTGTTTTGCAAACTTTGAGCGAAAAACAATTATTTGCTAAGTTTAGCAAATGTCAATTCTGGCTTCGAGAAGTCAGGTTTCTAGGACATGTTGTATCAACCAAGGGCATTAGAGTTGATCTGAGTAAAATTTCAGCCCTGGGAGATTGGAAGCGTCTGAGAAATGTATCTAAGGTTAGAAGTTTTCTGGGTTTAGTCAGATATTACAGAAGATTCATCAAGGGATTCTCGATGATTGCTACACTGTTGACGAGACTGTTGCAAAAAGATGTGAAGTTTGAGTGGTCTGAGAAGTGTCAGCAAAGCTTCAATCAGTTGAAACCATTGTTAATCGAGGCACCAGTGTTAATTCAACCAGAGTTGGTTAAAGAATTTGTGATTTATGGCGATGTATCATTAAACAATTTAAGCTGTGTTTTAATGCAAGAGGGTAAGGTAAGAGCGTATGCCTCTAGACAGTTAAAATTGCACGAAAATAATTATCTGACACATGATTTAGAGCTTGCAGCCATTGTATTTGCTTTGAAGATTTGGCGACAACATTTGTATGGAGAAAAATGTCATATCTTCACAGATCATAAAAGTCTGAAATACTTGATGCCACAGAAATATTTGAATCTGAGATAACGTAGATGGCTTGAGTTATTGAAACACTACGACTTGATCATTGATTATCATCCAGGAAAGGCTAACATTGTTACTGAAGCTTTGAGTAAAAAATCTTTGTTTGCTTTACGAGTTTTAAACACGAGGTTAACGTTGATTGATAATGGTTCTATTTTAGCTGAGTTAAAAGCTAGACTGATGTTTTTGCAACAGATTTGCGAAGCTCAGAAATGTGATGATATGTTGATAACTAAATAGAAATAGATTGAGACGATTCTTGATTTAGACTTTTAGATTGAGACTAATGATAATTTGTATTTTAAAGGAAAAATTTATGTTCCAAGAGATTTTGATCTCGTCCAGAAGATTTTGGGCCTTCAGTTGGTACAAGTTTTGGAAAACAGCGAGCAGTGGTACCTCATCACATAAAAAATAGTCGACAAAATAGGCAATCGTGATCCACTAGGAGAACCCAAACAACTAGCCTGGTGCGATCTCGTAATCTTCAAGTAGGTGGTAGAAGAGACGATGAAGAGTCAAATGAAACCTAGTCTCTATTATGTGGAGGGGAAGAAGAAAGCTATTGTCGCTCAAGCGATACGAGCACATAGGAACTAAAAATTGATACGCAGAATTAGGGATTTTAATTCATCGCACTTCTAGGGCTCGAAGCAGTTCCTCCATTTTCGTAGTACATGCATAGAAATTAGCCTCGACAGGAACTTTCGTCGCATGTCATTTTGGTGGATAGCTTAGAATCATCTGATGATTACTGTGTCTCCTAGTTCCAGGCATGATCATAACAGAAGGAATACCAAAGAAAAAAATTCGTAGAAATTTACCTTAAAGAAAAAGTTCCTCGCCGAATGCAGCAGTTGAAAATGTTTAAAACAATAATTTTTAGGGCTTGATAACCCCCTGTTTTAAAGAATTTTTTCCCTCATACTTTAACAATTCGAATAATTAGGGACAAAAGAATGATTAGATTTGAATGGGCATAATCCCCTCGTATATGTGGCGAGGTAAACGTTAAGCCCTAGTGAGAAATTCGTATTGGGTAAGCCATTTAAATTTAAGACTTCAGTTCTATGAAACGCCACTTTATAAACCTTCTTAGAACCACCAGGGGGACTATATTGTTATGGTATATCCGATTTCCAACCCGAAACCCAGATATACCCGAGTTACTGACTCGTGACTTGAGTTTGGGCCCCACCAGGTGGATACTTTAAGGGGCTCACGGGGTGAGCTCGCGAGCCCAGTTCGCATGTCTCTGGGTGTTTGCAAACACATGGTATAAAGTCAAATAAGTGAACTGGTGAACACCTAGATCAGCGAACACGTGTTAATTCTAGGATAGCATATGTGTCGACATGTATAGAGCCTACCTAGAACGTCAATTCCATGAACAGTAACCATGCCATATAAATACCTGATTCTCCCTACCAAGAAGACACAACAAAAACACTCAACAATTGCAAAAAATGTTTTGGATGCTTAAGGCATTTTGCTTATGTAATTAGCAAGTGTTGCTTACCTAAATAACCATAATCTCGAGAGTAAAGCCAAAGCTGACTTACGAAGAGGTGAAATATGGATCCTTACCCACTAGAAAACTTTAGAGAAAGTCTTTCTGAAATTAAAATATGAGGGTTATTAATTTTGAGTAACATAGTGGGAGCATCATTTAACAAAATCCTTTTGAAACACCCCAAAATAGGACTAGGAGTTTTAGGGGTATTTTTGGAATTTTAGCCTTAGAGTGTTCGAAATTTTAGACATGGTATACCTGTAATATTTTCAATTATGATTTTTAGAAAATTAAATTAATTTCTGAAAATGAGTTTTAAATACCTTTAATTTTGCAAGAAAGACTGATCTGTAAAAGAAGCAAAACTTAGAGTTTTTATGTAGCAATTTAACCAGATTTTAAGATTCAAGCTAAAAACCCCCATTCTCCAAATTATTTCACGTAAAAACAACCCCCAAAACTAGTATTTCCGTCTCTTAATTTTCTCTTGCTATTTCAATCAATTTCGAACTCCAAATCCTAATTCCTTTTGATTTCTATCATCTCTCAAGTTATAAATCTATATAAAAGACCAAGAAAAGCACCCAAAAATAACATAGTTCTTCAATTGTCCAGCTTTTGAGTTTTTCGGGTTTTTGATCAAACGCTCAGTTTTTTGTCAACTAAGGTAATGATTCATCTTCCTATTAGTTTTAAATGTTATTTAGTCTTTAAAACCAAGTTTTTAGCCATTAAATTGCATGTTTTGAATAAAAGTCGAAAATTACATCGTTAATGGTGGATTTTGGGATTTTGTATAAAAACGTGATTTCAAAGTGTTTTTCAAATATTTTTAACATGATTAGAAGGTTTCTAAACTTTGATGTTTTGTTAAAGATTTCTTGAGTTTTAATGAATTTTCGAAAAATAACCATAAAACATGTCGAAAAAGTCGATATCATGAATTGAGTAGTTTTGTAACACCCCTAACTCGTATCTGTCGCCGAAATAGGGTTATGAAGCATTACCAAAAACTTAAAGCTTAAAACATTTGATTTCGAACATTTCATAAATCATTGCAATTATCAATAAAACTCATACACAATGTCCCTTTTACGAGCCCTTGAAGCCATAGAAGCACTTTAGAAACGATTCGGGACTAAATCGAAAACATTTAGAACTTTATAGAAAAAGATAGTATTTTTCACACTACAGGGGTCACACGACCGTGTGACTAGGCTGTGTGACTCACATGGCTAAGACACACACCCGTGTCTCAGGCTGTGTGGGCATTCGAATTAGGGACACATGACCATGTCCCAGCCCGTGTCTGTGCCTGTGTAACTCTCTAACTTGGTTCACACGACCAAGCCATACGCTCGTGTGCCAGGCTATGTAACTCTTGAAATGCAGCATTTTAAAAACTACAGGGGACACATGCCCATGTCTAGGGCCGTATGGACAAGAAATAGGCCATTTTCAAGCCATTTCTCTGACCTAAAACAAGCTTACACATACAAGCCATTTGAACCTATATTCAAGCATTCAAAATGTACTTAAAACATTCATAATGAAACTAGATCATTATGGTATTTTTTTCATATAACCAATATGCCATAAAGGCACTTCAAATACATACATTGAACATACCTAAACTTGTGCATATTTAACCATTTATCAATTGACTTGTTTCCATACGAAAACATACCACAACTGACACATACCAAACTTACCATATTAGGTTCATGCCATAGCAAATTAACTTTACCATTTGGACCACTTCTCTTATGTATCAAAACCATGTAAATGACACAAAACTAGCCATTACCAAATGGTTCCAACATCCAATATATATACATACCAAAACGTGCCTTTAATGATCACTTTGCTAATATGCCAACACATACCACTTTGACCATAAAACCATGCATCAATTTGATCATATAAACACCAACCATTAGCATCAAAGTGCCAAAAGCACACCAACCATCAAGGCATCAAAATAACATAATTTTCACAAATTAAAAGAAAAATTTCATGCCAATATCACATACAAGCATACCAATTTGGCCATTCAAAACATATCATCACTAAACCATTTCAACATTAGCCATCAAACCCAAAAATGCCAAAATGTCATCAATCATAAACCATTTTTACAAGCCAAACATAATGGTTATATCATCAAGCACAAAACACCTATACATGCCATTATAACCATGACCTAAAAACATCAAAATCTACTGATAAATTCGATGGATAGTGTGATGGATCTTCAACTAGCTTCCAACCTGATCGAGCTTTCGATAATCTATAAAGTAAAGGAAAATAACTACGTAAGCAATGTATGCTTAGTAAGTTTGTATAAACTTTAAGCATAATAATTCATTTCATTGATAAACTTTAGAAAATAAATATAAATATATGTCAATGCCATAAGATTCATAAATCGATAAGATCATCAACCCACAAATGAGTAAGTTCATTAATGTCACATACATTTATCATTCATAATATGATAGGATTTTATGGGACTTAATAGATAATCATCAACTTTTCTATAAGATTATACACTTTTCAATCTACTTTCTTTTCATTCTGTTCCCAATGCTTATCATAAGCCTAAACAACATTATTAATTCCCGACTTAGTGTATCTATCCATGATATAGGTATATTCATTCATAGCATATGCAAACTTCTCACATATAGTACATCGTTCAAACTCATTACTCCCTTTTCATCAAATTTCATTTAAACTATAAATTTACCATTTCATTACCTTTCCTCATCTGTTTCATATGCATAACGCACAAGATATACGCATAATATCAACCATAACTACAAACTAGTACATTTAAACATAGCTCGTTTGGAATCAACTACATAATCAACCATTGCAGAAGAAATTACATGCTTTGATTTATTTCACCTTTTCATGGACATAAGCACGTTACCAATTGAGCACTTACCGTTTCAATGTATTTCATTAAGATTAAACATAATATAATTCAACTATAAACTTGGCACAAGCCCAAACACTAACAACAACATATGATAGCATAATTGAATATAATTCATATGAATTTAACATAGATAACCAATATACATGAGCATGATCCACTTTGATCTATTATCCTTCATAACATATCATGTTTTCCATGTATCATCATTTCATTAAGTTTCATATACACATGTTTTGGTTCATATTGAACACTTACCATTGTCATAGGCTAGTGATTAAAACATAACTTAGCAATATCATCACATGGTAAAATATGGTATATAAACATAGCATCACTTAAATAATACCTTTAAAATCATGAATATTCTTAATTTGATAATTGATACATCATACCTTTCCATATTTTTCGTAGTGAAGTCAATTGGAACCCTTACTGGAGCTCACACAAGTGTGCTAAACGAAGGTCGAAACCATCCTTTTTCTTTAATTGATGGTCGAAACCATCCCTTTTCATATTTGATGAACACTATAAAGATGATTGAAACCCCGGTACACGTTTCATATTGTGCCATAGTCCAACTCTGGTCTTACATGTGCACTGCCATGGCCTTGCCATGGTCTTACGCTCATAGTGTCATAACCCGATTATGGTTTTATCATTAGAATGCCATAGCCTAGCTATGGTCTTACACATATATATTGCCATGGTCCAACCACGATCTTGCATCTGAAAAACTGCCATAGCGTCGCTTTGGTCTTATGTAAACATTGCCATGGTCTAACCATGGTATTGTATATTTTTATGTTGTGCTGCCATAGTGTCTTATTCGTTTCCTTCAAGCTGAAAAATTTGATTCAAATGTATACACAAATAGATAATAATTTATCAAAACATTAATTAATTAAACTAACCAAGTTACGAACTTATTTGGCCAAATTGCAGAAATGACAAAGTTTAGAGGCATTTTGGTAATTTTCCATTCTCTTCGATTTTCCACTCGATCTTGATCTAAATTAATAATTTCATTCAATTTATTAATTTAGATAGTACAACAATTTATTTTATGCGATTTAATCATTTTTTACTTTAGTACAAAATTTCCCCTAACATTTTACTTTTATTCAATTTAGTCCCTGAGCCTAAAACATGCAAATTAACCATTTTTATTACCAATTCATATTAGCCGAATATTCATGGTACCCATTTCAGCCCATTTTTGTAACAATTTCACATCCAATCCTTGTACTTTTAATATTTTAACAATTTAGTCCCTAATCGTTAAATTCATCAAAAATCACTTAACAAAGTACTTTTAAATAACAACTAATATTTCAAATTCATCATTTAACATAAAAAATCACTCGATTCATTGATGACAACATTCAAAATCTTTAACAGTTTCAAAACCGAAGGTACGGGCTAGCTGGACCTAGTTGCAATGATCTCAAAAACATAAAAATTATTAGAAATGGGGCTAAAATCACATACCAATTTAGAATTGAACTTTCCAAAACCTCCATCCATAAAAAATGGCTTCTTCCTCCATTAAAAATTGGTGGAGAAAGATTGTAAAAGATGATAAAGCATTTTGATTTAATTTAATTTAATTTAATTTAATTGACTAATTACCATTTTACCCTTAAAAACTCAACCAAATTTCACCAAATGCCAAGCCATGTTCATACATTATCCCTTAAATTGGTTGAATTACTACTTTAGGCCCTAATTTCATGCTTTTATATCCATTAGATATAAATAATGCTATAACCATTAAATTTTCATCTTTTATGATTTAATTATTTTTAATTAATTAACTATCGAAACGTTAAAATTTTTCAATGAAACTTTAATACCAGCTTAATGACACTCCGTAAATATTTATAAAAATATTTACGACTCATTTTATAGAAACAAGGTCTCGATACCTTATTTTTTAAAATCACTTGACTTTAGGGTCTTACCACTTGACTTTATAAACCGCTTATATAACATAAATTATCAAATCGAAAACCATTTTAAAACTATATTTGACTCATAAATATTAAATAATAATATTTACAAACTTACTCGTTGGATTTGGTGGCCCCAAAACCACTATTTTCGACACCACTAAAAAACGGGCTGTTACAAGTTTTCTGTCGTTTAAAGGTTGAGAATTAGTCATAGGCAAATTATAGGATGAACAAAACTGGTTTTAGGCAAAAAGATTAAGTATAGATCAAGATATTTGAATTTAAAGTTTTTTATGTTATAAGTTTCGGTTACATGAGAACTTAGTTTAGGCTTATGTTTTGTATGATTGTAATGAGCCCTTGGCTGATTTTTGGATGTACTATTATGTGACTTTTTGTGTTGAAGTTTCGGATTCAATAGAACTTTCTACGAGTAGAGATGAAGGCAAGGAAAAGCTAGCTTGAGCTTTAGGCTTTTTGGCAAAAGTGTAATTGGTGAGTGTTTGGAATAATTACTTGTGGACATGATTTAATGCATTATTTGAGAATTTAGTAGTAGGCTAAACCCCTACTCAAAGTTCCGAGTGTAAGCTTTCTCATACCTATGTTTATCTTGTGAATTATGTACTTATGTGAATGTAAATATGTGATATATGGATATGATAACTATTATGAAAATGCAAATGTGTACATGTTATGTATATGTTAATGAGAATGTTTTTCTAAAGATGCAAATATGCAGTGATTGTGCACGAATAATCGACAAGTGATATGTGTTTGATTTAAAATATTTTGGCCTTGTGATTATTGAAACCATTGGATATAGTTGGCATGCCATAAGATTGTGAGTACTCACCTATATGTACAGTGATTTTGGGTGTTAGAGCCCTGGGACATGTTGGAGGGATAAGGGATTTGAGCTAAGCTCCATTCAACGGGACATGTGAGGGGAAATAATGAGAGTGTTAGCTTTATGCTTCACTTTTGGGACATGTTTGACTCTATGAGTCTATGGTTGGTGTGTTGGAGATCCGCGTATCCGATGAGTGATGGTAGAGCTCACTTTTATGTTTTATAGCTCAAGTGCCAAATTATCTTAAAATTTATATATATGTGTTGTGCTATATGCCTAAACGAGCATGTGGTTGCTATGCAAATTATCTATAAAGATGTTTTAGAGTATTGTGGTATATACTTGGTCGTTATTTGATTTTATGAGTAATGTGACATATGCTCAAACATCATGAGATTATATGAGTTTGGTGATATATACTTGTATGTTAGGTGATTATATGTATAATATGGTATATGCTTAAAAGTGAATTTGTTTACCATGTAAAAAAACTAGAAAATAATACATGAGTAAGTATATTATGACACTAAAGTTGGAGCTGTCAAGGTTGTGTTGTATGGTTGTTTCGTTAATGCTTGATGAATTGTTTGCCTGGTAGTTGTTCTAGGCATTCACTGAGCTTGTTAAGCTGACCCACTCCTTTTAAACCTTTGTAGATTAGTTGTGTACTGGTGTGAGTGGTGTGGTTTCAAGGGTGATCCAAGCAATTCTATTTTTTATTTCATATATGTTCAATATTTATTTACATTTTGGGGAATGAGGCAATGTGGTACACTTGTTTATAGCCATGTTAACTTATAAGGCAATTTGTTGGTTTTTTGTTCAGTTTATAAGGATTACATGTTATTGTGTTGCTTGGGTTCATGAACATGAGAATGGATTGACGTTACTTGCTCGAACACATTTTTGCAATATTGAACTATTAATTAGGCCGTTGAATGATTATTTGTCAAAGTAATTGATGTATGATGTTTAGGAACTAAATTGGAATGGATTAATTGCTTATGTATGTTGCATTTTTGAGGTCTAGAGCAGAGGTATCGATAATTGGGTTTTAAAATCAATACTTATGTGTTTTGAGACACGCAGGAAGTCAGAATAAAGATTTGGTATCGAGACCTTTACTCGAGTATCGATACTCGGGGTAAAAATATCGATATTTCATGATAGGTACCGATAATTTTCGAGACTTTGGGTTTTTAATCGAGAAAAAGAATGTAAGTTTGGTATCATTTTTCCAGGTGGTATTGCTACCACTTATAGAAAATATCGATACCCTAGTGTCAGTATCGATACCTACGAACATGTTTTGAGAATTTTTCTAAATGGACCTTATGCATGTTTAAAATTGTTTATAAGACTAATTATTGTAAATTTAGCATGTACCAATGGTAACCATCTTGATTGAATGACTTAAAACCTATACGAACAATAAAGTGATGGAATTTTTTTAAAAACAATGAGCTTTCTACTTTATGTATAAGACATGAGACGGTGGTGTGACATCCCGTATTCGGGCTTGGCGACTAGGTCGGGTATAGGGTGTTCCACCTTTTAATGATTACAATAAACTTAGTAAATGTACTCATGAGCATATTTTATTATTGTTGATTAATTATGGAAAACAACATAAGTTCTTTATCATTGTGATCGATCCTTGAGAATGACAAGTTGAATGGCTTGAACTTCCTTGATTGGTAACAAAAATTATATGTCATTGAAGAACCCATTCCTTATGAACCAGTAGGTAATTCCTCTAGAACTGACAAGGATGCTTATAAGAAGCATCTTGATGGCTAGAAAAAAAATACACTTTCATGCCCTTTTTAACTCAAATTCATTCAGTTTCGATATAATTCTTGTCAAAAAATATAATATAATTATAAAATAATTAAATTGTACTTAAATTGTTAACATATTAATTTTAATTAATTTTATAATAGATTTTCATAAATTTTGATTTAATTTCGACAGATTTACACAAAGGGTGAAAATTGGTGTAACACCCCTTACCCGAGACCGTTGCCGGAGTCGAGCATGAGGCGTTACTTGACTTAACTTAAAAGTTCGGGGCATAAAAATTTACTTTTAAAAGTTATTTCACTGTTCATAGTAAGGCTATCCACCTGCATAGCAGTCACTAAATCAATTATAACTCGACCTAAAAAACTCCAAATTTAGATCTGTAAATTTTTCCTAAAACTAGACTAATATACCTTTTTACCATAAATTTTTTAGAATTTTTGGTTTATCCAATTAGTACATTTTATTAGTTAAAGTCTCCCTTATTTCACTGATCGACTGTCGTATCATCTTGTCACTAAAATTCAATTATCTCATTTTAAAGACTTCATATGGTGTTCTCACTTATTTATACAGAAAATAGACTCAATAAGGAATCTATACATATAAATTATAACTCATAACTATTTTTTTAAAATTTTTAATGATTTTCCAAAGTTAGAATAGAGGATTCCAAAAACCACTTTGACCTTGTCTAACTAAAATGCAAATATCTTAGAATACATAATTGCTTTGTCTACACCGTTATTTTTTTATGAAAATAAACTCAATAATATTTAATTCTATATCTCATCCACCATCTAATTCATTTTATACTATCCTTGGTGATTTTTCAAAATCACGTCACTACTGCTGTCTCAAAACTGATTCACTACCAATTTTTTTACTTTTTCATGATTTCTATGCATAATTTATCACTTAGACATTTATAACAACAAACACATCCATACTTAGCCAGTTTACTAACTATTCATCATCAAATATTTACATATCATATTTTGGTCATATCTTAAGAATATACAATCAAAATGACCAAGTCCCTATACATGCCATAGCTCAAAACATTTATCGTCTTAAAATATCGAGTTGTGGTGGTTGATAGTGTGAACGCTCTCCGACGTATTTAAAATCTCGACTATGCTAGATAATACTATATGAAAGAAAAAGAAATAAAAGAAGTAAGCATAAAGCTTAGTATGTTTACAAGTAAATAAATAACAACATTTATCATAAGCAATTATATTCATAAATTTTCATTAAGCATTAAGATCTTTACTTTCTTCTTTACTTACTATCTTACTCGTTTACTTGCTTGCTTAACTTACTCATTCGTTGTTAAAATTTCTTTTCTCAACTGATAACTGAGATACTCTTAATCTTATCAACTCACCTGAACTTGTCTATTAGGCTTTTACCTGAACTTTCATGTAGCATTGTCTATTTACTAGCCGGTTGAATCACTTGGAATACTAAGGATACTCGGGTCTCCTGTCTAAATATAACATGCCAAAGCTATGTCCCAGACATAGTCTTACATGGGATGTTTCTTGTACTGCCAATGCCATATCCTAGATATGGTCTTACATGGGAGTTCTCATATAGGTGCCCATGCCATGTCCCAGACATGGTCTTACGGGGGACCTCTCATCTCGGTGCCAACACCATGTCCCAGACATGGTCTTACATGGGACCCCTCATAACCTCAATGATGCCAATGCCATGTTCCAAACATGGTCTTACATGAGATCTCATCACCCAAATGTCATGACACTTGTATCCAATACACTCCTAATGTTTCAACGGGGCTTTTATCACTGATTCTCTGTCATCTCATACTTAAGTGAACATTAAATAATTTCATGAAATAAATACATAATTGCTGGAAAATAGCAGCATTAATAATAATTATCAAAATATTACATTTATTTACTTTAAATTTACCTCAGTACAAAAATATAATCAAATCTAACACTTTAGTCCTCAATCTTTTTCCTTCCCCGGTCTAGCTCCGGATTTCATTCTTCGTGATCTATAATTTCAAATTTAGCTTATTTAATACACACATTCATCAAAACAGTCCTCGAATCTAACTTTGACAAAATTATGATTTTGCCCCTAAACTTTTACATAATTACACTTTTACCCCAAAGCCCAAAAATTAAACTTCATCTCTTATTTTTATGTTTTATAACATTCTGAACATTTTTTTCTTCTATGACAACATCAAATTCTTACTCTAACACTTACTTATGAACATTAGGTATTTTTGCCAATTATGTCAATATACTCGTTTTCACTTAAAATCGACTAGCAAAAGTTGTTTAACATAATTTATAGCTTCATATTCTACCATAAAACATGAAAATAAACATATTTCACCTATGGGTATTTTTCCAAATATGAACCCTAGGTTAAATTATTGCTAGAATAAGCTAAATTAAGCTACCGAGATTCCAAAAACGTAAAGAACATTAAAAACGGGGCTAAAACAGACTTACAATCGAGCTTGGAAGCTTGAAAAACCCTAGCCATGGTTTCCCCTTGTGAAATTCGGCCATGGGGTTGAAGATGGACAAAAATTGGCTTTTAATTTTATTTTTAATTCATTTTAATAACTAAATGACCAAAATGCCCTTAATGAAAAAATTTGGAAACATGCCTAACCATGTCCATTTTTGTCTAACAAATTAACCAATGGTCTAATTACCATATAAGGACCTCCAATTTAAAATTTCATAACAATTGGACACCTCTAATATGTAGAACTCAACTTTTGCACTTTTTACAATTTAGTCCTTTTGACTAAATTGAGTGCCCATACGTCGAAATTTTTGAACGAAATTTTCACGAAATCATTTTGTGAAATCGTAGACCATAAAAATATAATAAAATAAAATTTTTTTCTCATCAGATTTATGGTCTCGAAACCACTGTTCTGACTAGACCCAAAATCAGGATGTTACAATTGGCTCGGTAGACACTGCTAAAAGCACAAAATCGGGAAGTAAGTTTTGAAGCATCGAAGAGAATTAATTTCTCATCCTAAGATGGTCCAATTTATGAGTATTAATACATAATATAATTAATTTTAATTTTAATCCAATTTATTTTGGGTTAAATAATTATTATTAATTAAATTATGAAAAGAGGTCCAATTGTGCTAAACCGAAAGATTGATCCAACCGAGTACATTGGCTACCCAAAACCATCCAACATGTTGACCCAATCAGCTTAAATTAGCTGATTATTTGACTTGCAAATCAGCCCTTAAAGTTTCCTTGAAATTTCATTCAAACCCCTATACTATCAAGCTTTTGTAGATTTGCCCTATCTAAATTTAGCAAGTTTGAAACATTCAAACTTGCCACCTTTGTGGCCGAACAAGAGGGATTTTACGGCTACTGGGTTTTTTCTATTTTTAGCAGCCAATCCCACCTATAAATACCCCCATTTTCTATTCATTTCAACACACCTCTCACACCTTCATTCTTCACACTTTTCTCTCACTTTCTCTCTTCAAAACTCTTCCTTTGTTATCCATTTTCCCTTCCAATTCCCTTGATGATTTCCCCTCTTGGAAAAGAGCCCTTCAACCACCATTGGTAGCAACATTCAAGTGCTTTTATAAGCCTCGTTTGAACAAGAACAAGCGGAGATGGAGGAGCGGAGCAAACTAGTCAAGCTTCGGAGAAACACTGAATTTGATTCTAGTTCCCTATCCTTTAGTTTTTACTGTTGTTTTTATGAACACATCTATGAATACTTGTTATGTTGATATGTTTAATTTAATTGATATGGCTTAAATTTAATTCATGTTAGGTTGATTGCATTTCGTCCACTTAAGTTATTAAAATTATGTTTATGTGGTTATAGGCCTTGGTAAATTGTTTGATTAAGTAAAACCATGATTAAGTTAATCTTGCATTATCATTGTAAGGTAACTAATGAATTAATTATTAAATCGTGTCACAATTGTAATTAATGGATAGAATACTTAACCAGTGCATGTTTAATCATCAAAGGTAGCTGAGGGTTAAATTAGCGACGATATTAAACGGTACATTAGCCTTGCATAACTGGCAAGATTATTGTGATTAAACTGTTTCAATGTAGGTATACATTATTACCTCACTTAATCTTTTATTTTCTTATCTAAATTGATTAATTGGTTGAATTGGCATGGTGATATGTTCAAGAGATTAGTTAATTTAGTGGGTTTAGATGTGCTATAGTTAACAAATTACCAAGTTTCCGTGAATTATTTTGTAACAACATGAACATTGTTTTCGTAATATTAAGGTAAGAAATGTAATTAATCTAACATAATTATGTCATCTTGATTAAACACATCTTTTGAAATCATGCATTAGTACTTTTATTTTATTTTATTTTACTTAGTTAAACTTTAGTTTTTAAACACTTCCTCAAAATCAAAATATTTTTCTTCACCAAAGTGTTTTTAATTGCATTCACAAATAACTCTGTTCACAGTCCCTGTGGGTACGATAACTTGACATTTACTTGTCACTTTATTACTTATATTGTGTACACTTGCACATTTCCATCGTTCCAATGACATGTTAGACATAGGATGTCTAATGCCTGCCACCATGAATCTTAAGCTTCAAAAGCAACATGAGGATATGGTTGCATATGGTATGATCCAACACCTCAAGGAATTATGTGAGGGGTAAGCACGTCAAGAGAGGTACAAGATCTCTAAAACTCTATTTTGATGCAAAATGGTGGAGGGAACTCCTGTGCGAATTCATGTTCTTAAGATGATAAGTTATATTGAAAGCCTTGAAAAATAGGATTCCCTCTAGGTGTGGAGTTGTCCACCGATGTCATCCTGCAATTATTGTTAGATAGTATTATCCAATTCGTCCTTAATTTCAACATGAATGAGATTAATAAAACTTTGCCACAGTTGCTAAACATGTTATAAATTGCTAAAAGTAACATTAAAAAGGTCGGGCCTAAACCCATTCTGATGGTTCGCAAGGACAAGGGCAAAGGAAAGGCTAAGGCTAAGGCAAAGGCAAAGCCTAAGTACAATGGCAAGGTCAAGCCCAACAAAGGAAATGCTGTATTGAAACCTAAATGAGGAATTACTAAGGAAGGAAAATTTTCCATTATGGTAAGACCGAACACTGAAATAGGAACTACCCTGCCTATCTTGAAGTGGTCAAGAAGGCAAAGGAAAATGGAGCATCACTTTAAGTATTTATGTTATTGATATTAGTTTATCAACATGTACTTCTTGGGTATTAGATACCAGATGTGGTTCTAATATTTGTACCTTTGTATAGGGACTGCAAATGAGTAAGAGTTTGGCTAACGGAGATGTGGACCTACTAGTTGGGAATGGAGCAAGAGTTGCTGCATTAGCTGTGGGAATAAATATTTTATCATTTCCTAGTGGACTTGATTTAATTTTGGAGGATTGTTATTTTGCCCAGTTTGACTAGAAATATTATTTCAATTTCTTGTTTAGACAAAATTGGTTTTGAGATAATTATTAAGAATAATTGTTGTTCATTTCATCTCAATAATGTTTTCTATGGTTCGACACAATTAGTAAATGACCTCTACATTTTAGATCAAGATAGACCCATTTATAACATAAATACTAAAAGATAAAAAATAAATGACTCTAATCAAACTTATCTTTGGCATTGTCGTTTGGGCTGTAACACCCCAAAATTTCTAATTTCGTTATTGTGAAAATATGACACAAATATCTGTCAGCTTCAATGATTAAGTGTTCTAGGTGTGTGTGAGATGTCCCAAATTCAAGCCTTACTTGGATAGATTTTGGTATTTTTATAAATAAAGCCTTAACCTTGTGCAAAGGGCTTAAGTTTAATTGTTGGTAAGCTTATATCAGAATGGGCCAGTTGGTCTGGTGGTTAAGTGGAGTGTTGGAGTGTTGGAGGTCATGTGTTCAAATCTCTGTGATGGCGTGGAGACGGTATTTTTGCTTCAATTTTGGCTAAGAGTTGTGTTGGGGTAAAATTCTGAGTAGTTGTGTTTTAGTGGTTAATAGGGGGTGACTTTAGGAGATAATTGGGGAGAGGTTATCAAAAAATAATCTGATTATCTTTTTGTTGCAAAAAAAATAGAGTTTTGGTTTTCTTTTTAATTCCCCAAACTTTTTCTGACATTTTCTTCTTCTTTTTTCTCTCCTCTACCGATTCTTTCCCCTAGTTGCTGCCAAAATTTCCATTATTTTTCCCCTTCCATTTCTTTCTTTTTTTCCAATTGATTCAGTTTTTCATCGTTGGGTGCACGTGTTCGGTAATTAATGGTTTTGTCCATTGTTAATCATTCTTGGTAAATCTCTAAAAGGGGGATTCCTTTTTGGTGTTTAGGAGTTAATCAAGGGGCTGGTGGTTTTGAATCGATGCTGTGATTGTGCGAAGTCGTGGTTTCTCAAGCGAGGTAAGGGTTTTGTTAGGTTTTTAGTCAAGTTCCTTCCAAAATTGGTTGATTAAAAATGAAGTAAGTGATTAATCTAGAGATATGTTGGTCTTTTTTTAGGTTTTGGAGGCTTAGGAGTGCTTACGCATTAGAAATGATACCAGGTGTGTACCCGAAACACAGAAATGGGATTCGGTGAAAATTCAAAATTTCTTGTTGTCGAGTAATAAAAGAAATAAGAGAAAATGATGCAAAAAAATTGTAGAGAAAGGAAATAAGGCTGTTATAAACTTGGAAATCAACATTTTGCACTAAAATAGTTTTGGACAACAGTAGTAGTCTAAATTTGAAAAATCATAAAAAATAGTTGAAATTGAGTTAGAGGTTTAATAAAATATGAAATTAAATTTTATTGAGTCTCGTTTTTCATAGAAGAAACAGTGTAAGCAATGAAATTGTAAATTATGAGATATAATAAAGTTTGTGAGACAAGGTCTAAATGATTTTGGGTTCTCCTGTTCTGACTTTGGAAAATCATCAAAAACTGTAAAAAAATAAATGGGGGCTTAAATTTATAGGTTTAAATACTTAATGAGTCCATTTTCAAGAGAAACAAACAAAAACATCATCCAAAATTCGTACTAAGGGATAAATAATTTTTAGTAAGAAAATGTTGAAACTGTTAAACAGCAGAATAGGGAAAACTTTGAAGATTTTACTGTTCTTATTTGATAAGCTATAAATTCTAAAAATTTTATGGTAGAAAGGTATTTGAGTCTAGTTTCTAAAACATCAAGCGGATCTTAATTTGGAATTCTGTAGCTCAAGATATAAGTAATTTAGTGACAATAACTCAAGTAGACAACTTTGAATGAACATATAAGTAAATAGTGAAAACATATATGAATATTTAGCTAGCATGGGTTACATTAAAAATGGATCACACGACTAAGGCCAATTTAGGATGAGTGGGCTACATGGGTGTGCGGGCCCATACTGGCGTGTGGGCCCATTTTTACCAAAATGTTTCTAAGGTTGCACGTGTCGCCCAAGTCGATTGTGAACCTATTGTAAGGTCGGTAAGCACTACTTAGACCCTTAAATGTGTGAAATTTACTGAATGATATCTGTACTGAGCATGTTAATATCTTAACTGAATATATGTACTGAAATTGCATAATAGCATATCATCCATGGTATGTTGTATTGCATTGGGTTGGGAGTTGTTATTCGGAGGAAGTGTACTGAAAGGCTTTAAGCCTAATTTACTAGCAGCTCAGCTGCAAACTACTGTTTTGTGCCGCATTCGATACTACTTGGAGTGTAGGGATGGTTGGGTTGATTATATCCCCACATGGAGTGTAGGGTTGGACGGAAATGGTGTGTAGAGGCTGGTTGGGTAAGATTTTGCTACTGCATAATTGTTACTGCTACTGATACTGTGATGGGCTAAGACCCTACTGAATTTTTGACACTGTACTAAGATGATTAGGCCCAAACTGTCACTAATACTGAAAAGCGCTTAGGCCCAAGACTATTCAACTGTGCACGGTGAATACTAATTGTTTGTTTGTTTCTACGGGATTACACACTGAGTTTATGTAAACCCACCCTTTTTGTCTAATGTGCACAAGTAATCCCCAGACTTAGACGGATTGGTGCGGCGGAGGACTCAGCGGTGACCACAGTAATTTTTGGACTTCATGGTTTTCAATTTACGATTTATGGTTTGATTATTATTGATTATTTGGGTTGTAATTTAAGGACCCTCTGGGACTTTGGTTTCAATTTGGGTTTTTATTTATTTATTTTACTTTATGGATTAATACCTGCTGGTCGTAGGAAATTCGATTTTCAAAAAGTTAAAATATTTTCTAAATGCATGATCACTTAGACTGTTTTATTAAAGCTTCCGCAACGAGGGATGTTTCAAAACAAATGTTTTAAATGAATAAAGACGACTTCCTAAGTTCTAACAAAAGTTTTCTAAAGATAATAACACGGAATATTTTCATCATAACAACGAGGTTTCAAAAACACTATCGTGTGACATTGCCAGATACAGCCATAACGTCTAGGCTGGGTTTGGGGTGTTACATGGGCCATATAAGTGAGAAGCGAATATGAAAGCTCCATAAAGATAGGATTTTGGATTCTTTTGTTTTCGAACAATTGGATATATGTAAGTCTTACTTGTTGGGTAAAATGACTAAAACTCCTTTTAATAGTAAACATGAGCGAGCTAGTGATTTATTGGGCTTAATACATAGTGATGTATGTGGAGCAATGAACACACAAGCTAGAGGAGGTTTTCAATACTTCATTACTTTCACTAATGACTTCAGTAGATATGGGTATATTTATCTTATACACCATAAATCTAAAGCCCTTGAAAAGTTTAAGGAATTTAAAAATGTAGTACAAAACCAACTAGGTAAAAGTAATTAGGCACTTCGATTAGATTGATGAGGAGAATACTTAAGCTTAGAGTTTGATGAGTTTTTGAAGGAATGTTGCTTGTCTCATAACTTACATCTCCTGGTACTCCATAATAGAATGAAGCTTCTAAAAGGAGAAATCAAACACTGTTAGACATGGTTCAACCAATGATGAGTTATGTTTATCTTCCTACTTCCTTTTGGGGACATGCACTTGAAACAACTATTTTCACACTAAATCGTGTTCCATCTAAATCGGTTCAAAAGACACCATATGAGATGTGGACTGGGAAGTGTCTTGGTATGACTTTCATGAAGATTTGGGGTTGTGAAGCTTATGTTAAATGTCAGACGTCTACTAAGCTTGAACCCAGATCTCAAATGTGCATCTTTGTAGGATATCCTAAGGAAACTAAATGATATTCTTTCTTCAATCCAATCAAGAACAGAGTGTTTTGTAACACCCCTAACCCGTCTCCGTTGCCGAGTTAGAGTTACGAAGTATTGCGACACATATCATATCAATTACTAACATTTAACCATTAAAATATCAAATTAAATAACAAATAATCAAATTCAAATGTCATTCATAGCATAAATACGATTATTGACCTTAAATCGGGCTTACAGAGCCTTAAAAATAATTTAGGACCAATTAGGGACTAATTTGAAATAAAACTGTAAGTTTTATAAAAATTCAAAAATTTTGAAAACAAGGGTCACACCAGGCCGTGTGACAAAGCCCAGAATGTATGGCATAGGGACATGGCCTTGTGGCCAACCGTGTAACTTTCAAAATAATTTCACACGGCCGTGTGCTAGAACGTGCTCAATTTGATGTTGGATTACAAGGTCGTGTCCCAGACCTTGATACACAGTGACTTGAAATACAGGGCTGTGTGACAGCCCGTGTCCCAGGCCGTGTGTAACATCCAGATTTTGGGCCTAGTCAGAACAGTGGTTTTGGGACCACAAATCCGATTAGGAATTTTTTTTATTTTTTTTATATTTTTATGGTCTACGATTTCACAAAATGATTTCGTGAAAATTTCGTTCGAAAATTTCGACGTTTGGGCACTCAATTTAGTCAAAAGAACTAAATTGTAAAAAGTGCAAAAGTTGAGTTCTACATGTTAGAGGTGTCCAATTGTTATGAAATTTTAAATTGGAGGTTCTTATATGGTAATTAGACCATTGGTTAAGTTGGTAGACAAAAATGGCAATGGTTAGGCATGTTTACAAAGTTTTTCATTAAGGGCATTTTGGTCATTTAGTTATTAAAATGAATTAAAAACAAAATTAAAAGTCAATTTTTGTCCATCTTCAACCCCATGGCCGAATTTCACAAAGGGAAACCATGGTTAGGGTTTTTCAAGCTTCCAAGATCCATTGTAAGTCTGTTCTAGCCCCGTTTTTAATGTTCTTTACGTTTTTGGAATCCCGGTAACTTGATTTAGTTTATTCTAGCAATAATTTAACTTAGGGTTCATATTTGGAAAAATACCCATAGGTGAAATGTGTTTATTTTTATGTTTTATGGTAGAATATGAAGCTTGAAATTATATTAAACAACTTTTGCTAAGTGATTTTAAGTGAAAACGAGTAAAACGACATAATCGGTAAAAATACCTAATGTTCATAAGTAAGTGGTAGAGTGGGAATTTTTTAACACCTCTTACCCGTATTCATCATCGAAACAAAGTAAGAAGTGTTATCAAACGATCTGAAATATTTATTTTATTTTATTTTTTACAAAAATTTTGACATAATTCCTTTTCATTAACATTCAATTCCTCCTGCAAATTCTCGAAACACAATTTCAAAGAACTTCAATATTTCAACAAAATACAATTATATGTTCAGGCACAATTTATCCATCCACAAAATTCTAATTACTTTGTTAATAATTTAAGGAAACAATTTATCAATTAATATACACCAACATTTTAAACCAAACAATATTTTATACATATATATATATAAATTTATACCACATTACATTAAGTCATCTATACATGCCATTTTTCAAAGTATTGGTTGCAAAATACCCAAAAGATGATGATGATAGTGTGGATGATGTTCTGTCCCCGTCCAATTCCCGAGCTGATTAATATCACTATAAAACAAGAGAAAAATAAAGAAGAGTAAGCTTATAGCTTAGTAAGTATGTATGTAATTGATAAATAAATTTCTAGCATGATACCATATATAATATAATTTTTATCACACATAAATCTATTATCTATTCAATTTCCAGCAAACTGCTTCTCTGCATCATAGTCACTAAATTATTTTTATCCAGAGCTATAAAAATCCAAATTAAGATCCGTAAATTTTACCTGATACTAGACTCATATACCTTATTTCCATAAAAATTTAAGAATTTTTCGTTTAGCCAATTAGTACAGTTTATTCTCTAAAGATTCCCCTGTTTCACTGCTTGACACTTCTGACCCCTCTTCACTAAAAGTCAGTTATCACTTAGTACAGAGTTCAAATTATGTTCCCACTTATTTTTTTTGAAAATAGATTCAATAATAAATTTATGAATGTATATTGAAAAATATACTTATTTTTGTACAATTTTTAGTGATTTTCCAAATTCAGAACAGAGGATTTCGAAATCATTCAGGCCTTGTCTCACTAAAATTCCAATATCTCAAAATATATAACTATTTTGGCCATTATTTCTATTTTATGTGAAATTAGACTCATTAAGCTTTAATTTCATGTCTTATTCAACCACTAACTCAATTTATATAATTTTTGGTGATTTTTCAGAGTAACATCACTGTCACTGTCCAAATCTATTCTATTCCAACATCCCTCATTCACATAGCACTATAACCATTTATTTTATAACACAATACAAGACTTCATCACTTCAGTCACTCTTTCGCAACTTATCACGTTCCAATCACATACTCATATCTCATTGAACATGTCGGTATAACAACAAATATTTGGGGTTGTTCACACAGTACTACCCATGTTACTTTTATCATTCGATACACGTAGTAGCCTTCACATAGTACTACACACGTGATCAAGTTTTACGGTTCACAGAGTAGCCTTCACATAGTACTACACAGGTGATCAAGTTTTACGGTTCACGTAGTAGCCTTCACATAGTACTACACACGTGACCAAAGCTTTTCGGTACACATAATAGCCTTCACTTAGTACTACACATGTGACCATTATTTATCGATTCACGTAGTAGCCTTCACATAGTACTACACACATGACCAAAGCTTCTCGGTACACATTGTAGCCTTCACTTAGTACTACACATGTGACCATTATTTATCAATACACGTAGTAGCCTTCACACAGTACTACACATGTGTTCATCGATACCTTATTCAAATCTTTACCATTCCGATAGTTCCACAAAGATTCTTACTTTCCAATAATTTACAATTTCTCCATGGCACATTATAATATCAATCTTTCCACTCAACTCCATAACCAATTTAATAATTCGATTTAAATCACTTCAACCATTACTTGCAGTTGGTATATCCATAAACCAAGCTGATTTTAAACAAATCAACTATTAATTTCAAATTTCTAACTTTAATATAACTATTTCATATCCAACCCTTTCGCATATATTGTCACGAAATATAACAAAAATAATTATAACAATGTATTAATTTCATACAACTTACCTCGATACAAAATGTAAAGATTTTGGAATTTAATCCCCAATCTTCTTTTTTCCCCGATTAAGGTTGACGTCTCGTCTTTCTTGATTTTAAGCTTGAAAAAGCAAAGAAACCCTAGCTATGGTGTCCCTTAAAATTCGGCAGCAACTGTGGAGAAGATGACACCATTTTTCCATCTTTTTCCCATTTTATTTCTTTTTATTACCAAATGACTAAAATGCCCTTACTTAAAAAAATCTATTTCACTAATTCTATGCCCATTTCTGTCCATCAATTAACTAATGGTCTAATTACAACATAAGGACCTCCAATTTAAAGTTTCCTAGCAATTGGACACCTCTAACATATAGAACCCAACTTTTGCACTTTTTACAATTTAGTCCTTTTGACTAAATTGAGTGTCCAAACGTCAAAATTTTCGAACGAAATTTTCACGAAATATTTTCGTGAAATTGTAGACCATAAAAATATAATAATTATATTTTCCCTGGTCAGATTTGTGGTCTCGAAACCATTGTTCCGACTAGGCCCAGAATCGGGCTGTTACAATTCTCCCCCTTAGGGATTTTTGTCCTCGAAAATCTTACAGGAAAAGAGATTTGGGTACTGGTTCCTCATAACTTCCTCCGGTTCCCACGTAGCTTCTTCCAATCCATGTTTTTGCCACAACACTTTTACTAAAGCTACACTCTTATTCCTTAATTGTTTGACCTCTCGAGCCAAAATCTTTATCGGTTCCTCCTTATAAGTCATATCTGGTCGAATTTCAATCTCTGTAGGAGAAACTATATGTGAAGGATCCGAACGATAGCGTCGCAACATCGATACATGAAATACATTATGTATTCTTTCCAACTCTACTGGCAAGGCTAATCGATAAGTTACGGGTCCAATTCTTTCAATAACTTCATACGGTCCAATAAAACGCGGACTCAATTTGTCTTTACGGCCAAATCTCAAAATCTTCTTCCAAGGAGATACTTTTAAAAACACTTTATCACCCACTTGAAACTCAATTTCTTTTCTCTTTAAATCTGCATATGACTTTTGTCGATCTGAAGCAGCCTTTAAACAGTCACAAATTATTTTCACCTTTTCTTCAGTTTCTTTCACCAAGTCAACTCCGTGAATCTGGTTCTCACTAAGCTCAGTCCAATACAAAGTTGTTCTACACTTACATCCATATAATGCTTCATACGGTGCCATTCGTATACTTGACTGATAGCTATTTTTGTAAGTGAATTCAACTAATGGTAGATATTTCTCCCAACTGCCTTCAAATTCTAAAATACAACACCAGAGCATGTCTTCAAGAACTTGAATCACTCTTTCAGATTGCCCGTCAGTTTGTGGATGGGATGCAGTACTAAAGTTCAATTTTGTACCCAGGGCCTCTTGCAACTTTATCCAAAACCTCGAAGTGAACATCAAATCTCTATCTGATATAATGGATTTAGGCACCCCGTGCAATCTCACAATTTCAGCAGCATATAACTCCGCCAACTTGTCAAGTGTGTAATCAATGTGTACCGATATAAAATGAGCTGACTTTTTCAATCTATCAACGATTACCCAAATAGCATCCTACTTCCTTGGAGTCAGAGGCAATCCCGTTACAAAATCCATCGTGATGCTGTCCCATTTCCATTTTGGAATCATTACTGATTGAAGTAAACTCGATGGTACTTGATGCTCAGCTTTCACTTATTGGAAAATTAAACACTTTGATACAAATTCCGAGATATTCTTTTCATGCCCGGCCACCAATACAATTTCTTCAAATCATTTTATATTTTCACACTACCTGGATGAACTGACAAATCACCACTGTGTGCCTCACATAAAATGGTCCGAATCAACTCCTCATTTTTCGATACACATATTCTATCTTAGAACATTAGACAATCATCTGATCTAATTCGAAAATCTGAATCAACACCTGATTCACACTAAGCTCTCCTGGCTTGTAATACACTGTCATTCTTTTAGGTTTCCCGAATTTGCTGAAGAAATAACGGTCTAGCCCTCAATTCAGCCAAAATTGAACCATCATCAGATAAAGTTAATCTCGTACTCATAGCTCTCAAAGCAAATAAAGACTTTCTGCTCAAGGCATCAGCAACCACATTAGCTTTCTCGGGGTGATAGTCAATCACTAGCTCATAGTCTTTTATTAGTTCGAGCCACCTTCGTTGTTGTAAGTTCAGGTCTTTTTGATTCATTAAAAACTTCAAACTTTTATAATCATTGAAGATTCGACATTTCTCACCATACAAATAATGACGCCAAATTTTTAAAGCAAAAACAATGGCAGCAAATTCTAAATCATGCGTCGGATAAATTTTCTCATGCGGTTTTAGCTGTTTCGAAGCATAAGCTATTACTTTGCCCTCTTGCATTAACACACACCCCAGACCATTCAACGATGCATCATTGTAAATTATAAACTCCTTCCCTGACTCAGGTTGTACCAACACTCGCGCCTCAGCCAATAATGCCTTCAGTTTCTCAAAACTTTGTTGACATTTATTGGTCCATTCAAACTTGACATTCTTTTGCAGTAACTTAGTCATAGAAGAAGCAATCATCGATAATCCTTTGACAAAACGTCTGAAATACCCGGCTAAGCCCAGAAAGCTTCTAATTTCGGGCACATTCTTTAGTGGTTCCCAATCAACAATTGCTGAGATTTTGCTTGGATCAACCCGAATACCCTCACTTGAAACTATGTGTCCCAAGAATCCGACCTCACAAAGCCAAAACTCACTTTTGCTGAGCATACAATTTCTTCTCTCTCAGAATTTGCAACACAGTTCTCAAATGTTCGGCATGTTCGGATTCATCCCAAGAATAAATTAAAATATCGTCTATGAACACCACCACGAACTTATCCAGATACAGCCAGAAAATTCGGTTCATCAAATCCATAAAAATAGCCAGAGCATTAGTTAAACCAAATGACATTACCAGAAATTCGTAGTGTCCATACCTTGTTCTGAAAGCAGTCTTTGGCACATTTGACTCCCTAACTCTCAACTGATAGTAACCATATCTCAGATCAATCTTTGAAAACACTGTTGCTCCTTTTAGTTGGTCAAACAAATCATAAATTCTCGGCAAGGGATACTTGTTCTTTATAGTCACTTTGTTGAACTGACGATAATCAATACAAAGTCTCATAGAACCATCTTTCTTCTTCACAAATAATACAGGAGCACCCTCTGGAGAAAAACTCGGTCTCAAAAATTTTTTATCCGTCAATTCTTATAACTGAGCTTTTAATTCTTTCAATTCAGTCAGAGCCATCTGATACGGAACAATACAAATCGGTGCAGTACCAGGTAACAAGTCAATAGCAAACTCAACTTCTCTAATCCGAGGTAACCCAGACAGTTCCTCTAGAAATACGTCTGGAAATTCACAGACTGCCGACACTGATTCAAGCTTCGACCCTGTTATACTAGTATTCAACACATAAGCAAGATAAGCTTCACATCCTTTTCTCATGTACTTCTTAACAGACATGAACGAGATCACCATAGGTAATTTATTCGGCTCATCTACTTCAACCCGAAGAATTTCACCATTTTCACACTTCAATTCAAGGATTTTTTGTCTACAAGTTACCTTGGCATCATGCAATATCAACCAATCTATCCCCAAAATAACATCGAACTCATTAAATGGTAACAACATCAAATTAGCCGGGAAACAGTGACTTTGAATCATCAAAGGACAGTTCTTACAAACCTTATCGACTAAAACATATTTGCCTAAAGGGTTTGATACTTTTACCACAAATTTAGTGTTTTCAACAGACAAATTTTTATTAGATACTAAATTCACACATACATATGAATGAGTAGACCCAGGGTCAATCAAAGCAACAACATCAATATCATAGAGAGAGAATGTACCAGTAATCACATCGAGAGATGATGCATCCTCACGACCACGTCCTATACAGCTCAAGCAGCAAAATAATTTCTTCCTTGTACAACCCAAGACTTGAACCTCAAACCTCAAGAATACTTCACACGCCACCTACCACTGGACCAATAGGCTCTTTGAGTCATAAAAAAAGTACTAATATAAATAATGCCTAAGTGCCAGTGTCCAGATTCATTTACGGGAAAAACTAAAAATTCTGCAAAAGCCAAGACCTGAACCCAAGCTTCTCAAACACTCTCATACACACCCAAATCATTTAGCCATTAAAGCAAACAAGCAATTTGTATCAAATCATGCAAATATTAAAAACTTAGATTTTTGGGGCGTTACAATTAATTTTAATTTAAATCTAATTTAATTTGTATTAATAAATTATTAGTAATTAATTATGAAAAAGTGGTCCAGTTGAACTGAACTGAGTGAACTGAACCAACCAAGAAATCGACAGCCCAAAAATTGTCCCAAGAGCTGACCCAAATCAGCTTATTAGCTGATTATTTCAGCTTGCAAAGAGGCCCTTGAAGACTTGTTCAATTTGCATTCAAACCCTTCCACAATTGGTGGCTTTATAGATTTGCCCCAAGCCTAAATTAGCAAAGTTAAAGCTATCAACCTTGCCACATGTGCGACCGGCCAAGGGATGGCTCTTTGGTTGATAATTTTAGCTATTTTTAGTAGCCCTCCTCAGCTATAAAAGCCCCCATTAGGCTGGTCATTTGAAAAACACACCTCAAGCATTCACATCTTTCCTCTCTTCTCTCCACTTTCTCTCTTCTTTTCCATTCCAAAATTCCCTTGCTCTCTTGCCGATTTCTCCTCTTGGGAAAGGGACATTCATCAGAAAGTTGGAGTAGCAATTAAGTGTTCATAGTAACCTTGGTTGACGAGGACAACGGAGAAGGAAGAACGGAGCAACTAGTTAAGCCACAGGAAAACATTGGATTTGATTCTTGTTCCCTATCTCTTTACTTTCGTGTTAGGTTGATTGCATTTCGTTTGTTAAAATTAATAAATTATGTTTATGTTGTTATAGGCATCGGTAAGATGCTTGATTAAGCAAAATCATGACTAAGTTACTCTTGCATTACAATTGTTAGGTAACTAATGAATTAATTATTTAAACGGATTGAAATTGTAATTAATGGACACAGTACTTAATCAGTGCATGTTTAATCATCTAAGGTAGTTGAGGTTTAGATTAGCAACGGTATCTGACGATACATTTTCCTTGCATAACTTGCAAGATTATTGTGATTAAACTGTTTCAAGGTAAGGATACTTTGTTATCTCACACAGTCTTTTATGAGCTTATTAAATCGAGTTAATTGTTTGAATTGACATAGGGATATGTACAGGAGATTATTTCGATTTAATAAGTATATATGTGCAGTAACATATTTGCCTATTAAGATTTGTTTAATCGGTTCAATTGACATAGGGATATAGTCAAGAGATAAATGGATTTTGGTAGGTGAGTATGTTCATAAGTTAGCAAATTACCAAGTTGCCGTGAACTTATTCGTAACAATATAAATATGAGTTTAATAATTCTAAGTTAAGAAATGTAATTAATCTAACACAATTATGTCATCTTGATTAAAATCGTATTTTGAAATCATGCATTTCAGATTTATTTATTTAGTTTACTTAGTTTAAAATCTTAGTTTTTAATCACCCTCTTCAAACAAAATATTTTTCTTCACCAAAGTGTTTTAAATAACATTCATAAATAATTCTTTCACAGTCCCTGTGGGTACGATAACTCGACATTTACTTGTCACTTTATTACTTGTTGTGATTGTGTACACTTGCACATCTCTGTCGTTCCAAGTTTTCGACGCCGTTGCTGGGGACCGTGTTTTAAAAAAAGTCATTATTTGTGAAGTTGTCAGTTTTGCATTTTGGTTTATTTTTCTGTTCAAATTTTAACTTAGTTAATTTTTCTGTGATTATTTAAGGTATTATGAGTATTGATCGAATCATCGATTTACTCCCTATAGACCCTGAGATTGAATGAAGATTTCGATAGAGAAGAAGACAAGCAAGTCAGAGAAGGTCTGAAGAGATGAACTTCAAAAATCTGAATCAAGGAAACAGAGCAAACCTTACTCAAAATTATATCCTTATTGCTGATGATAGAGATAGAGCTTTGAGATAGTATGTCGTGCCAGTATTTCATAATCTTAATCTGGGTATTAGGAGACCTGAAATTGAGGCACAATAGTTCAAGTTGAAGCCAGTCATGTTCCAGATGGTTCAGATAGTGGGCCAATTGAGTGGAATACCTACTTAAGATCCTCACCTACACCTAAGATTGTTTATGGAGGTGAGCAATTCTTTCATGTTAGCCAGAGTACCAGAAGATGCATTACGATTGAAGCTGTTCCCACATTCACTAAGGGATCGAGCTCGAGCTTGGTTGAACTCATTACCACCAAACTCAATTTCAACATGGCAAGAGTTAACAGAAAAATTTCTTATGAAGTATTTCTCGCCTAGCAAGAATGCTAAGTTGAGGAACGAGATCACTGCTTTCCAACAAATGGATGATGAGTCATTGTATGAGGCATGGGAAAGGTACAAAGAATTATTACGAAAGTGCCCTCATCACGGAGTCTCACATTGTATACAACTTGAGACATTTTATAATGGTCTCAATGCTCACACGAGGATGGTAGTGGACGCTTCTGCTAATGGTGCTCTCCTTTCTAAGTCTTATAATGAGGCTTATGAAATCATTGAGAGGATTGTCAGCAACAATTATCAATGGCCAACCAATCGAGCAGCGTCAGGAAGATGAGTCACTGGAATACATCAAGTATCATCAATATCCTCAGTGTTAAAAAATCTTACTACTAATGGGTGTAACAGTTTTGCAACACAACCACTAAATCAATTTGAAAATGTAGCCTATGTTTATTGTAGGGAAGGACATTTGTTTGAAGAATGTCTATCGAACCCAAAATTTGTGTATTACATAGGTAACTAGAACCAAAATTGAGGAAGGCAAGGGCTGCAATCCAATTTCTATAACCCATCATGTCGAAACCACCCGAATTTTTCCTGGAGTAACCAAGGGGCAGGAATCAGTAACAATTATGTCCAACCTAGATCGACCCAGCCACCTAGTTTTTCCCAACAAGCTTAGAAACCAACCCAAGCTGAACCATTCAATAGCCTAGAGAATCTATTGAAGGCATACATAGCGAAATATGATGCCTCTCTAAGGAATTTAGAGAAACAAGTGGGCTAGCTTGCAACTAAACTCAGAAACCGACCACAAGGTGTTTTACCTAGTGATACGGATAATCTGAGGAATCCAGGGAAGGAGCATTGTAAAGGATTGACATTGAGGAGCAGAAAGAGTTTAGAGCCCAATTCTGTCGAAGTTGAGAAGGAGCCAGCTGACGCTCAAGACTCAGAGGAAGTTCAACCGATTGTTGAAATTTCAGTTTCACTAAAAATTGAATCTGCAAAATCCAATGAGGTAACTTCTGAACCAACTAATTCTAATCAACTAATAACTCTGTTAGATGTAGAATTGCCACAGAAAATGAATCAACCAGTTCCAGTAAAGAAACCTCCACTACCCTACCCTCAAAGACTTTAGAAGTAGGAAATTCAATTCAAGAAGTTCCTAGACATACTCAAGCAACTTCATATCAACATCCCGTTAGTTGAAGAACTTGAAAAAATGTCAAACTACGTCAAATTCATGAAGGATATACTGTCTAAAAAAATGAAGGCTTGGAGAATTTGAGACGGTAGCCCTAACGAAGGAATGCAGTGCATATCTTTAAGACAAACTACCCCCAAAATTAAAGGATCGTAGATGTTTTACCATACCTTGCAATATTGGAGCAACATATTGTGGTAAGGAACTATGTGACTTGGGTGCGAGTAGCAACTTGATGCCCATGTCAATATTTAGGAAGTTGGGGATAGGTGAAGTTAGACCTACTATGGTTACACTTCAATTAGAGGATTGATCCTTAGCAGATCCAGGAGGAAAAATTGAGGACGAATTGGTACGTGTAGACAAATTTATCGTTCCTGGTGACTTTGTGATTCTAGACTTTGAAGCAGAGAAAGAGGTGCCAATCATCTTAGGAAGACCATTCTTAGCAACCGGAAGGACCCTTATTGATATGCAAAAGGGCGAGCTTACTATGCGTGTTTAGGATGATCAGGTAAAATTTAACGTTTTTAAGTCCATGCGATTTTCTAACATAATTGATGATTGTTCTGCAGTGTTTGATTTAGAGGATTTAATCATGGAGAAGGAACTCAATTATGTTGAGGACCCATTGGAACGAAGTTTGACATCAGATCCTCCAAATGATGAAGAGGAAGATGAATACTTAGCTTTGTTAGAAGCTAATCAAAGGGGATTTAATCCGCAATTCCGCTTTGAATCTTTGTAGTTAGAGAAAAGGGATTATGCCCAACCAAAAACGTCAATCGAGGAGCCACCTAAATTAGAACTGAAGGTACTTCCCTCACATTTGAAATATGTTTATTTAGGTAACTCTTCTACTCTGCTTGTGATTGTTTCAGCAGAATTAACTACTGAGCAAGAATAGAAACTCATCCTGGTGCTGAAACAAGTCAATAAGGCTATTAGATGGACCATAGCCAATATTCACGAAATTAGTCCGTTTGTATGCATACACAAGATTATCTTAGAAGATGGTGAAAAAGGGACGATTGATGGACAACGAAGGCTGAACCCCATCATGAAGGACGTAGCCAAGAAAGAAATCATCAAATGGTTAGATGCAGATATAATTTACCCCATCTCAGATAGTTCATGGGTAAGTCCGGTCTAGTACGTGCCAAAGAAAGGAGGTATTATGGTTATTGAAAACGAGAATAACAAGTTGATACCGACTAGAACAGTTACGGGATGGAGAATTTGCATCGATTACTGAAAGCTAAACAAGGCAACTAGGAAAGATCACTTTCTTTTGCCGTCTTTGGACCAGATGCTGGATAGACTTGCAGGGTGAGACTATTACTATTTTCTCGATGGATACTCAGGGTATAATCAGATTACAGTAGCACCAGAAGATTAACGCAAGACAACATTCACCTACCCATATAGTACATTTGCATTTAGGCGCATGCCATTTGGTTTATGTAATGCACTTGCTACATTTCAAAGATGTATGATGTCTATTTTTACTGACATGGTTGAGAAATATTTGGAAGTTTTCATGGATGATTTTTCAGTATTTGGAGATACATATGATGATTGCCTAGCCAATCTAGCCAAGGTACTAAGGCGATACGAAGAAACAAACCTTGTTCTTAACTGGGAAAAGTGCCATTTCATGGTACGAGAAGGTATTGTTCTAGGGCATCGGATAACAAGACATGGAATCAAGGTAGATAAAGCAAAGGTAGATGTTATTGAGAAACTCCCACCTCCAATATCTATAAAGGGTGTTAGGAGCTTTTTGGGCCACGCCGGTTTCTATCGAAGATTTATCAAGGACTTCTCCAAAGTTACTAAACCCTTATGCAAATTATTGCAAAAGGACACATCGTTTAAATTTGACGATGAGTGCTTAAGAGCTTTCAACGATTTGAAGAGTCGGTTAGTCTCGGTACCCATAATAGTCACACCAGACTGGGATTTTCCATTTGAATTGATGTTTGATGCAAGTGACTTCGCGATCGGAGTTGTCATGGGTCAGCGAAGGAACAAAGTTTTTCATCCCATCTACTATGCGAGTCAAACTCTGACAGGAGCTCAACTGAATTACACGGTAATAGAAAAAGAGTTACTTGCTATTATGTTTGCTTTTGACAATTTTTGATCTTATCTTATAGGTACCAAAGTGACTGTTTATACGGACCACTCGGTAATTAAGTATTTACTTGCCAAGAAAGACACTAAGCCGATACTGATCCAATGGGTACTTCTACTTCAAGAGTTCGATCTAAAAATTCAAGATCGAAAGGGAGTGGAAAACCAAGTAGAAGGCCACTTGTCCAGATTGGAGCTACAAGAAGGGAACTCTCTTCTTATACAAATTCGAGAGGCGTTTTCAGATGAACATATACTGAAGGTAAATCATGTCCATAATACCCATTGGTTTGTTGATATTGCTAACATTTTAGCTAGTGGTTTGATACTGATTGATAAAAAGTATCATCAAAAACAAAAGTTTCTTCAGGATGTGAAGTACTATTTTTGGGAAGAACCGTATTTGGTTAAAAAGTGTGCAGATCAAATAATCAGGAGATGCGTGGCAGAAGATGAAGTACATAAGATTTTATACCAATGTCATTCAGCATCGAGTGGGGGACACTTCGGAGGTACACGTGCAGCAGCCAGGGTATTGCAAGCCGGATTCTTTTGGCCAACACTATTCAAAGATGCATATGCTTACTTAAAGAGTTGTGATCGATGTCAATGGGTCAGAAATGTCACCAACAAAAATGAGATGCCTCGAACAAACATCATTGAGGTAGAATTATTCGATGTTTGGGGTATTGACTTTCTCGGTCCTTTCCCTCCGTCTTTTGGTCACAAGTACATATTAGTAGCAGTGAACTATGTGTCGAAGTGGGTTGAGGCAGAGGCATATATAACAAATGATGCTAATGTTGTAATAAAGCTTTTGCAGAAACATGTGTTCACAAGGTTTGGAACCCCAAGAGCCATCATCAGTGATGAAGGGTCCCATTTTGTGAACAAGTGGTTGAAATGGTTAATAGATAAACATGGAGTGAAACACAAGGTCACTACAGCTTACCATCCGCAGACGAATGGGCAAGCTGAATTGGCAAACAAGGAGATCAAAGGCATACTTGAGAAGATAGTTTGCCTGAACTGACGAGATTGGTCCAAAAGACTGGATGATGCTTTATGGGCTTACAAGACAGCATACAAGACACCTTTAGGGATGTCACCCTATAGGTTAGTCTTTGGGAAAGCCTACCATCTACCCTTGGATTTAGAACACAAAGCTTACCGGGCTCTCCAACGACTCAACTTGGATCTTAAAAGTGCCAAAGAGAAACGAATACTTCAACTTAATGAGTTAGAATAATTCTGAATGTCTTCAAAGGATAATGTCAAATTACTTAAGGAGAGACTCAAGAAATGACATGACAAGCACATTCGAGTTCGAGAATTTGAAGCAGGTCAGCAAGTCTTGTTATTCAATTATAGATTAAGGTTTTTTTTCAGGTAAGTTAAAATCACATTGGTCTGGTCCATTTATGATTCATCGAGTCTATCCATACGGAGTTGTTGAACTTCAAGGTAAGAGAGGTAATTTTCGAGTTAATGCTTAACGCTTGAAACATTACAGGGGAGATAAAATTGAACAAAATCAAATCTTCTTCATTTTATCAAATATTTAATTTTTCTTGTTATTCTGTTTGAATAAATGATTTAGGGTATATTTTCAGATTAGTATGTTTAAATAAATTCTGTCTAGAAGATTGGAACTTAAGCGGGACTGCTTATGACCTCTCCAATCTTTCCTGGGAATTGATTTTAACATAATTTCTCAAGAAATTATTCCCTAAATGACAAAATAAATTTTTAGTTTTTCAAATAAAAAGGTCAATTTTGATCCAAGTTTTATGCTGCCACTCAATTTTGAATTTTCATTAAGTTTAGGAACTTAATTGAATTATTTTTAAAAATTTGGTTTCTCTTTTTGTAAATATTAAAAATTAGATGCCTCTTTTGGTAAATATTTTCAAAAAACATCTAGAATAAATGTTTTTAGTTCAATAAAAAAAAGAAAAAAAGAAAAAAAGAAAAGATGATAATTATTAATATATAATTATATCCACTATAATATATATTAATTATTATCACCTTTATTTAGAGTTAGGATTAGTTTTGATTTAATCATATTTTATTCGATAAGTTTTTATCTTAATGAATTAATTGCAAATAATAATTTAATATGCATTATATTAATTATTAATTGTTATTTACTTTGAGTAGAATTAGAACTTAGAATTTTTAAGAATTCTACTCTAGCTCCTACTCCTTTCACTATAAATTCCACCCATCTATTCTTATTTTTTTTCCATTTATACACCATTCCCTCCAAAAACACCAAAACCCTTAAGTGCCGAAACCTCCTAACAATTCCCAAGCAACAGGATCGCCCAGCTGATCGGTCAGCAGCACCAGCACGCGCCCATACCAGTCCTACTCAACGATCCGCACGCTGCTCACGTCCATCCCCTACTACGCGCTGCTGCCTTGCATACTCGAGCGGCACATCACCCTTTCACCCATCCTTAGCCAAAAACCCCTCAACCTATTTTAATTTTTCATCTTTTGATTCAAAATTATTTTTCTTAAGAGCTCTTAATTTTTACAAAAAAGGTGGTAAGACCAATTTTTCTCCTAAATTTTAATTTAATTATCTAATTTTTTAATTTATTAAATTATTAATATTTTATATTAATTAAATTTTTTAGAAAATAATTGTTACTATCTTATGATCAGGTTAATCATGCCTCGCGAGAGAACCTTTGCATCTGCCCAAATTAACGAATCACAAAACAAGTTCCACTATGAATAAGCCAAAACAAGATACGAGAGTATCTTCAAGAATCAACAGATGCATCCAAAGAAAGGTTTCACATTGAAAGAAAGGAACTATATTGGTTTTATGACACGTATTCGTCAGGTTGCTGAAACTCTCAATTGGGAGATGAGTCGAATTCGGAAGGATCTGCAAATAAATAAAAGGGGGATCTTGACTTTATTTTATTTATGTCCTTAGGTTATTTTAGGATAAAGTTAATTAGGAATTTTTGCATAATAAAACATGAGATGGAAATCATTAATAAAATTGAACAAGTCGCGAAGTATAAAGTGTGACAATAGATATATACATGTCTAGGATTGGATTTAGAAAGAGCTTGGTACTTAAGCAATCAAATTGACTCACCTCTTCTTTTCTAGAATCCTACCTGGTGTATAGTATCTATTCACTTTAAACAATGAGGACATTGTTCATTTTAAGTAGGGGGACCAAAAAATTGAAATTATTTCTACTCAAAATAAATAGTTCTTTTAATTATGATTAGGATATATTTTGTTCAATAATTTTAAATTTTTTTAAGTATGCTAAACTTTAGTATAAATAAAGTTCTATTATTTCAACAAATTGTTATGTTAGCTGAATAATGATATAAATGTATTTTTAATAAAGCATGCAAATCGTACCATAAAATTTTTAGTTCCTTAAGAAAGGTAGGCATGCATGAAAGTTTAAGTCTCTAGAATTGACTTCGTAGTTTCTTGAGGCGAAATCCTAGGAAGTATGGAATGTTGAAAATGATTTAGGCAACTCTTGTTTGGACCGTTTGAGCCTTTCAAGCCAACCTTGATGAAATTTTATCCTTTGAAACCCAACTTTGAAACTATATGGCCTAATTTTATTTGAACCATTGCAATATTTAGCCATCACTTCTCTCTTAATTATTTTTAAATTGTCCCAATCACTAGACTCAGTACTATTCAAAATATTCTTTGAAAATAAGTTTGGGGGAGTTGAAAGAAGTATCAAATGCTCTAAAAATTGTAGTACATACAGTAAAATGCTCAAAAAAAGAGCACATGTATGTGAAAGAAAATAAATGTACAAAGGAGCATGTGAAAGCAAAGTAAGTTGGTGTATTGAGGGAAATTATTCCAAAGGTCCGATTGAAGCTAAGTCTAGGGTTTAAAAGCCTAAATTTATCTTTATTTTCCCTACCTCTAGCCTAGCTACGTTACAACCTTTTTAAATACCTATTGATTCAAGTTTTCTATGCTACCTACATTAGTGGAGAGAAATTGCTATGTTCAACATATGAAGGCATAAGTTAAACTTAATGATTGCAGCTTAATCTTGAATAATGAAATAAAATCAAATTGGTAAGAGTTAACATGTCTTGTTAAGGAAGCATTTAGTCTAATTGTGCTATCATAATGGTTGTTGAGATTAATTTGAACGATATATATACTTAAGTAGCATAACTATAAAATTTCTTATTTTTGAGAATAAGTATATTAAATTCATAATTCTGGGAAGAATGTTATTCTAAAGGAATTTTTCAAAGGTGTCTTTTGAGTAATTCTTTTTAATTTGTGCATTACTCGGTACGAGCAATGAATTAAGTTTGGGGGTGTGGAAACACAAAAATTTACACATTTTTACATACTCGTTTTAACTTAAATTCATACATTTTCGATAAAATTCTTGTCAAAAAATAATTAATTTTTAAAAAATAATTAAAGTGCACTTAAAATATGAATATTTTGAATTTTAGTTAATTTTATAATTAATTTTGATGAATTTCAGTTATTTTTGACAGATTTGCACAAATGGCGAAAAATGACTCGGCAGACACTGCTAGAAGCGCAAAATCTAGAAGTAATTTGAAGTATCGAGGCGACCTAAATTTCAGCCTAAGATGGTCCAAAATTATATGTATTAATTCATAATATAATTAATTTTAATTTATATCATATTTAATTTGGGTTAATAAATTATTATTAATTAATTATGAAAAAGTGGTTCAGTTGAACTGAACCGAGTGAACTGAACCGACCAAGAAATGTACAGCCCAAAAACCGTCCCAAGAGCTGACCCAAATAAACTTATTAGATGATTATTTAAGCTTGCAAAGAGGCCCTTGAAGACTTGTTCAAGTTGCATTCAAACCCCTCTACAATTTGGGGCTTTATAGATTTGCCCCAAGCCTAAATTAGCAATGTTGAAACTATCAACCTTGCCACATGTGTGGCCGGCCAAGGGAGGGCTCATTGGCTGATAATTTTAGCTATTTTTAGCAGCCCTTCTCAGCTATAAAACCCCCTTAGGCTGGTCATTAGAAAAACACACCTTAAGCATTCACATCTTTCCTCTTTTCTCTCTACTTTCTCTCTTCTTTTCCATTCCAAAATTCCCTTGCTCTCTTGCCGATTTCTCCTCTTAGGAAAGGGACATTCATCTGCTACTTGGAGCAGCAATTAAGTGTTCATAGCAGCCTTGGTCGATGAGGACAATGGAGAAGTAAGAACGGAGCATCTAGTCAAGCCACTGAAAAACACCAGATTTGATTCTTGTTCCCTATCTTTTTAATTTTTGTTGTTGTTATGCTGAACATATCTATGAATATTTATGTTGCTGGAATGGTTAATTTAATCAATTTAGCTTTAATCTAATTCGTGTTAGGTTGATTGCATTTCATTTGTTAAAATTATTGAAATTGTGTTTATGTTGTTATAGGTTTCGGTAAGATGCTTGATTAAGTAAAATCATGACTAAGTTATTCTTGCATTATAAGTTTTAGTTATTCTTGCATTATAAGTTTTAGGTAATTAATGAATTAATTATTTAAATGGATTGAAATTGTAATTAATGACACATTACTTAATCAGTGCATGTTTAATCATCTAAGGTAGCTGAGGTTTAGATTAGCAACAGTATCTGACGATACATTTGCCTTGCATAACTTGCAAGATTATTGTGATTAAACTGTTTCAAGGTAAGGATACTTTGTTATCTCACATAGTCTTTTATGTGCTTATTAAATCGAGTTAATTGTTTGAATTGACATAGGGATATGTAAAAGAGATTATTTCGATTTAATAAGTATGTATGTGCAATAACATATTTGTCTATTAAGATTTGTTTAATCGGTTGAATTGACATAGGGATATAGTTAAGAGATAAATGGATTTTGGTAGGTGAGTATGTTCATAAGTTAGCAAATTACCGAGTTGCCGTGAACATATTCGTAACAATATAAACATGAGTTTAATAATTCTAAGAAAAAATGTAATTAATCTAACACAATTATGTCATCTTGATTAAAATTGTGTTTTGAAATCGTGCATTTGAGATTTATTTATTTAGTTTACTTAGTTTAAAATCTTAGGTTTTAATCACCTTCTTCAAACAAAATATTTTTCTTCACCAAAGTGTTTTAAATAGCATTCATAAATAATTCTTTTCACAGTCCCTGTGGGTACGATAACTCGACATTTACTTGTCACTTTATTACTTGTTGCGATTGTGTACACTTGCACATTTTCGTCGTTCCAATGGCTGTGTGACCCCTGCTTTTGAAGTTTTGCATCTTTTTCTTAAAACTTCTATTTTGCTTCAATTTAGTCCCGAATTGCTTCTAAGCTATTTTTAGGGCCTCAAAGGCTTTATTTAGGGACAAAATGCATATGGTTGATTGATTTATAATAAGTTTAATTTATTTAATGTTATGATGTTGAATTTTTATTATTATACAGTAATGCTCTGTAACCCTAATCCAGCGACGGAGACGGGTTAGGGGTGTTACATTGGATATGGTTGATCAAGATAGGATTTACCCCTCCTACGTAATGAGAGCAATTTCTTAAGCCTCTTGATGGAGTGAGACTAGAAATGCATGGCTATACTTGAATGGGTTGATATGAGGTATCACACTTATTTGTTTATTGTAGTCTGCTCAGAAAATCAAGAAATATGAGATTGGACTATACAAGTATGAATATTCCATAACTTATGTCCAATCTAGATATTAAGGATAAAAAAATATGATACATGATAAGATTATCACAAAAAGGTTATGTCGAATCACGACTTCTTCTAACTTGGGGGGCAATGATGCGTTGCTAGATTCCACTCATTGTTTGTAATGTTAGAAATGTTCTAGTATTACTACCAATGATACAAGAGCCTACACGGTCACACCCTATAGTTGAAACAAATAGAATCCAAATACATTTGGTATTGTATTTAATTTTCACATGAATAAAATTAATTGTTGAATTAATTTAATTTGATAGTTAAACATTAAACACATTATATGTACAAACTTGTTGTACACAAATAGAGAACATAAATATAATTAATATATGCATTTTATTCATACAAAATATTTATTGTATATGTTTAACCAAATTTATTAATATAAATAGTTATATTAATTAATTTCGGTCAAAATATAAAAGACATGGAAATTAATATTCTTTTAGAAGGAATATAACTAATATATGAATTTGATTCATACAAAATATTAATTGTATATATTTTATTGATCTTATTAATATAAACAGTTGCATTAATTAATTTCGGTCAAAATATAAAAGACATGGAAATTAATATTCTTTTGGAAAGAATATAATTAATATATGAATTTGATTCATAAAAAATATTAATTGTATATATTTTACCGAATTTATTAATATATACAGTTATATTAATTAATTTCAGTCAAAATATAAGACATGAAAATTAATATTCTTTTGGAAAGAATATAATTCCTTTTTTCTAACTTTCCATTTGTCTTTTCTATTAATTAGGGAATAATCCAATATTCTTTTGGAAAGAATATAATTCCTTTTTCTAACTTTCCATTTGTCTTCTTTATTAATAAGGGAATAATACAATAATCTTTTGGAAAGAATATAATTTCTTTTTCTAACTTTCCATTTGCCTTCTCTGTTAATAAGGGAATAATCTTGGTTTTTACTTTTTAATATGTGATATCAAAGAGGATAAAAGGATGATAATCCCTTTGTGTGTTAAGGTTACCAACTTAATAATTTAAAAGGTCTAGCAATCATTTTTAATTCTCTTTGAATAGTTCAAGAGAAACTGAATGTTTGTTTTTTGACGGGGTGGACTATGTAGAGGCCGGAACGTTTTTGTTGTGGCTAGGAATCAACATCAAATCAACATCCTTTCAACGTTTTCACTAAAGAAGGTATATTTTCTACCCTATTTTAACCCGAGTCTTTCCTTGTACATGGATCCTTTACTGTGGTTCGTTGGAATAATTTTTCCGCTACGCCATGGGGTGTACCGGCTGTCCCAACACATGACTATCCAAAATTACCTTCTTTACAATTTAAGCATAAAATCCAATTCAACATAGGTTACCATTTGTAGATTTTAGCCATTTCAACTTCTTATACCAATCCATTGATGCATTTACAATACATGTACATTAGACTCAAACTAGCATTACCAATTCGGGATTAGAAAATGACCATTACAATACAAAATTGACTTAATCATTAGGTACACACCATATATCAAAATTTAAAAAACTATACAAACGTTGCTAAGTCGAGAGTTGCAATTTAGATGTTGAATCACTCCTCGAGTCTTCGAGATCTACTAATACTTACGCATAGAATAAATAAACCGTACATTGAATGATAAAGCTTAGTGGTACTTTATGATTCAAGACAATAAAAAGTTAGACATAATATACTAAGATTGCATTCAACATGTTCTAATTACCAAAAATTTCAATGCATTATTCATTGTCTTAAGTATCAATTTTCATGTAATATCTTATATGATCAATTTATATGAATACATGTATCATATCATGATTCCCATAAACTAGTGCCATTCATTTACATTTCATAACATATTATCTATTCATTTCATTATGTCATTTCATTTCAGAATCAATCCATTCATTTCATATCGACATCAACCCTCAAGGCTCGTATAAACCATTTCACATGATCTTTCACATGCTGTAATTTTCCACATTCATGTACATATATACATAGTATACCAATTTCAATCACATTTCATATCAAATATTACATAGTATACCAATTTCAATCACATTTCATATCAAATATTACATAGTATACCAATTTCAATCACATTTCATATCAAATATCATTTAGCTAGTTTATGTTTTATAGCCCCTATTAACCTGATATGGACCCACGATGGATACACGGATCATCCAACCATCACACTGATCTAGCACCCAGTGCCTCATCAGAACATCCAAAGTATAATTTGCTTCTAGTGCTCATTGGTATATCCGAATTAAAATGTGTTCCCAAAAATCACTAAAACGTCCGAAGTAATATGCACCCAGTGCTCATCGTTATATAATCGAAGTATAAGCTGTACACAATCTAATCTTATGGCATACCAACTATGGGCTAGTTTGGCAATGCTTTTGAAAAGTGCTTTTGAAAAGTGCCGTGGAAAAGTGCTTTTGAGAAGTGATTTTGAAAAGTTTGGTTTAAAATTTGAGTGTTTAACATTACTGTCAAAAAGTACTTTTGAGAAAGAAAATGTCATTTTTAGACATGTTATTATCAAGTAAGAAATATGCATTTAAATAATATTGAAATTAGTTAATCTTATTATATTTTAGTAAGAATATAAAAAATTATTATAACTTGTTGTTAATATTTTAATATATGAAATATAAATTTTAAATATTTTAAGCAATAAATATTAATTATTATAAAATTTAATTAGAATATATAAACTATATTTTAAATATTTAAATATAACCATTAAATATTTGTAATTAGTATTTTAAAAAGTATATTTTTTTTAATTTTTAATTAATGATTTTAATACATTTGTAATTAAGCACCAAGAAAAAAAAAGGAAAGTACTTTGTTATTGGAGGGGTGAAAAAGTAATTAAGCACCAGAAGTGCTTTTGGGAGAGAAAAAGCTAAAATTTTTAGCTTCTCCTTTTTAGAAGTGCTTTTTTTCAAAAGTGCTTTTGAAAAGCACTTCTGAAAAGCTAAAAATTTAAACCAAAAGCAGCTTGTTCTGCATAGCTTTTCTTCCAAAAGTGCTTTTGGAGTCAGAAGTGCTTTTTTTAATCAATGAAGAACTGGCCCTATATCTAACTTTGCCTAAGACATTTAATAGGGTAGTCAATAGATCAATCCATATATGTTCAATATCACATATCGTAGTTCATATCATTTTCAATTTTGCTAAGTTCAACTTAAATCAATTCTCGACAATTCAATATCATCATTTTCAAATCAATCAATTCGTTTCATATCCATACCGACCCTCAAGACTCGTGTAAATCGTTTCGCATGAGCTTTCACATGCTGTAATTTTCCACATTTCATGTACATATATTCATGGTATACCAATTCCAATCAAATTTCATTACAACCTGTGATGATTCCAGAGCGGAAATGGGAACATGTCACGATGGTTTTTGTATCGAGATTTCCTTTATCTTCAAGAAAGAAAGATGTCATATGGGTCGTTGTAGATCGTTTGACGAAGTCTGCACATTTTATTCTAGTGTGTAAGGATTATTCATTTGAGAGATTAGCAGAATTGTATATTTCTAAGATTGTTAGATTGCACGGTGTGCCGGTTTCTATTTTCTCTAACAACGATCCACGGTTTACATCTCGATTCTGGAGCAAGTTACATGAAGCCTTAAGTACTCGACTGCATTTTTGTATATCATTTCATCCATAAACCGATGGTTAGTCTGAGTGAGAAATTCAGGTACTCGAAGATATGCTTCGATGTTGTGTTCTTGAGCTCGAAGGTAACTGGCAGAAATTTCTATCATTAGTTTAATTTGCATACAGAGGACACCATAGGAGCATGACACTTAGTACACTATGCCATGAAGATTCTGTCTTTAACAAAGTTTTAAGTTGTAAAGTCTTATGTTGTTTTTGAAAATTTGATGTAATTATTAAACATCATCTTTTGTTTATAAGAACATAGCAAAAATTATTTATGTGTTGTAACATTCGATATTCGAATTCAGTGATTTGGGTCGAGTAGAGGGTATTACATCGTGACAACGATTTTTAGGTTCCATAGGGCAACACTGTGACGATGTTCAACAGGCCCTATGGGGTGAAATCATGAAGATGATAAGGTCCTTCGAGACAACACCTTATAGAGGTTTAGGGTGTAGGACCATAGACCAATAGAGTCAGTTGGGACAGTAAACACGAGGATTATTAGGTGTAAGACCATAGCTCGACTATGGTGACCAATAGTGTCTACCAGAACATTAAACATGGGGATTAATGTTTAAGACCATGACTCGGTCATGGAAACATAGAGAGTCTATCAGGACATGTAACACCCCGAACCCGAGACCGACACCGGAGTCGAACACGAGGTGTTAACAGACTTCAAACCCTTTATAAAAATATTTCTCAAACACTGCCAATCTGTGTACTAGTCGCTTTAAAAATCATATCTTGAGTTTCACAACTCGAAAATAAGTTTCGTGATTTTTCCCTGAAACTAGACTCATATGCCCATCTATATATTTGTTTCTAGAATTTTTGGTCGGGCCAATTAGTACAGTTTCTTAGTCAAAGTCTCCCATGTTACAGGGATCGACTACACTGACCTTTGCGCATTACGACCTGGATATCTCCCTGGACAGAGCTTCAATACTGATGCCGTTTGTTTCTATAGAAACTAGACTCAGATAGGAATCTATCCATATATGGTATGACTCCTAATTATCTCTGGTTAATTTATAATGAATTTCCAAAGTCGGAACAGGGAATCCAGAAACCGTTCTGGCCCTGTCTCACGAGAACCTGAATATCTCTTAACATACTGTCCATATGATCTTTTCGTTGCTTCTATATGAAAATAGACTCATCGAGCTTCGAATACATAATTTATTCATCAATTAATTCCACTCCTACTATTTTTAGTGATTTTTCAATCTCACGTTACTGCTGCTGCCAGCACCTGTTACGAAAGCAACTATGCCCATTTCGTGATTTCTCCTTAATCTAACTAGTAATTCATCATACATATCACAAATTATGATCATGACTAGCCATGCCAAAGGCTAATCATTGTCAAACATCCCCCTACTACACTATTGCCATATCATGAATTTTAACACCAAAATAATCAACCATGACATATGGCATAAAAAGGTCGAATTATCAAGATTTACGACCAACGTTATGAAACCAAACCCAACCGAACATTCATGCCATTTTCGCATGGCTAAAAGTTTACATACCAAAGTTCAAACACAACATAATAGCCTATACATGCCGAAATGTTCTCCTAAGCCGACTAAGAAGAAAGTACCAAAACTTGCTAGCCGGTGTGATGACTCCAATGACGGCCCGATCACGCAAGAAGAGACGAGTCCAAGAAACCTAAAATAGGTGACAAGGAAACGCCGAGTGAGTATATAACTCAGTAAGTCATAAGCAATGCACTACCATCCATCAATAACATTATCACAATAGGAAATAAGATGGAACGAGGCTAGTTACTCCATCCATACCGAACCATGCCATAGTTCCTCAGACCCATCGGTTCAATCTCATACCAAATCATGCATTCACATTCCATATACTCATCAATAGGATATTTGAGGCATTTTCATACATCATTTTATTTTCGTTACAATCATACAACTAAACGGCCTTTCACCTATTCCACAATAAATCTTATGTACGTGGCTTCAATTATAATTGTCACATAGGTTTCAACTTACCAAGCTCAACTCCAATTATAAACATAGCGCCTATTGGCCATGAACTCAAGGTACTTACCCGATCCGCTGTCCGTGATCGACTTAATAATGTCGCACACTTAGTGTCCATAATGATTCAAACGTATATATTAAGTCCGCACACTCAGTGCTATATAATCAACTCGCACACTTAGTGCTATATAATCAAACTCGCACACTTAGTGCTACATAATCAAACTCGCACACTTAGTGCTACATAATCAAATTCGCACACTTAGTGCTACATAATCAAGCTCGCACACTTAGTGCTACATAATCAAGCTCGCACACTTAGTGCTGTACAATTTAAACCCGCACACTTAGCGCCAATCTCATGATCATAAATGTTTATACCCGCACTCTTAGTGCCGAGGTCAACAACTCAATACATCTCACCTCTTTTCTCTTCATTCAACACTTTCATCACCACATACATACATGTATATAAATTTATCATTCCATTCAGCATGATTACATAGACATTATGTCTATTTAGATCAATACAAAATATATGCTTGATGACTTACTTTGTGTTGGGTAAGACGGTTCCAACTCGGTTACTCGATGATCTTTTCTTTGCCCTTGCTTGCCTCTCCACCTTTAGCTTCTCGAGCTAAATCGATAAATTAACTAGTTTAACCATCTTGCTAAACATTCATACTTCAATTACACATGCATGTGTATGTTTGTATATTCGGCAATGACAATGGTAATTTAGCAAACCTTAATTTAACTTATAATTGTTCATAACACATTTAAAGCATCCACTCCATTCCATCATTTTAAAGCACATACATTACTCAATATTATCCAAATTCACATTCGGCATTTTCACAAACACACATGCCGATTTCATTCACTCATCTCTAATGTTAATTAAGAAATGCCGAATGTCACCAACTAAATGGCATACACACACACCCACATGCATAAAAGTCATCCACACCTCCTATAGCTCATTCGGCCTTCACCTTTGCTAGTTTTCCCCATTTTTTTGTCGGTTATATATACATAGTCCTAAGGTAATATCACGAATGGGCTTACATATATATGTATATATACACATATAGCCGAATATGCAAAGCTTAAACCCAACATCACATAAGCTCCTAAGTGATGGCCGAATATGTATATCTATATATATTCATCAACTATACTATTACTTTTAATTTATCAAATCACACAATTTCATCTAAGTTTAGCATGTAACACAATCATCACCCTTATTAATCTCTTATAGCCGAAAACCATACTTACCCCCAAAATCGAAATTTCAACATGGTTTACAAAAATCACTTGATAACTCACTCAATATTAACTAAAATTTCAAAAGCTAGTACAAACTTCCTTACCTTAATAGTGACTTAAGATGACCGATTGCTCATGTTACCAACAATATTCAAGATTTGAACATGGGCTAAGTAAGGGACTTAGTAACTAGCTTAATACATTCAACAATTTCCAAAAGCTACCATGCATTACATACCTTACTCAAGACTAGAAGGAGTGGCCGAATGTCTTACTTCCCTTCCCCCTTCTTCTTAGCATTTTCGGCCAAGGATGATAAAAGATGAACAATTTTTCTTTCTTCTTTAGATTCGGCTAGCAAGAACATGAATGATGATCCCTTTTTTTTCCTTTCATCATTCTTTTTTTCCATTTCTTTATTATTAACTTTTTATTTTGTTATTCATCCCATGATGCACCAACAAAACATATCTATGACATGTTTTGCCCATCACACCTTGTCCACCTTATTTGTCATGGCCGGCCACTACTAAAGGGGGGGGGAATTTGACATGCAAGTCCCCCCTTTTTCCACATGCACTAATAGGTCCTTACGCATTGACCTATCACATTTTAAAATTTTTTTCGTATAAGTCCTATTGACTAAATTCACATGCAATCGACTAAATCGAAGCTTGAAATTTTCACACATTCATAATTACATATTCTAGACAATAATTATCACATTCAAACATTTCGGTGACTCGGTTTAGCGGTCCCGAAACCACTTCCCGACTAGGGTAAATTTTGGGCTGTTACAACTCTCCCCCACTTGAGAAATTTTCGTCCCCGAAAATCTTACCGGTAAATAGGTTTGAGTATCGTTCTTTCATTGAGCTCTCGGTTTCCCAAGTAGCTTCCTCGATCCCGTGTTTGAGCCATAACACCTTCACTAACGGAACCCTTTTGTTTCGCAACTCCTTCACTTCACGAGCTAGGATACATATCGGTTCTTCTTCATAACTCATATCGGCTTGAATTTCAACCTCTGATGGGCTAATTATGTGCGATGGATCAGATCGATAGCGTCGAAGCATCGAAACATGAAAGACGTCGTGAATCTTTTCAAGCTCAGGGGGCAAAATCAATCTATACGCAACCGGACCAACTCGTTCGGAGATTTCGTACGGCCCAATGAATCTCGGGCTCAACTTGCCCTTACGGCCAAACCTAAGTGCCTTTTTCCAAGGCGAAACTTTAAGGAACACTTTATCTCCCACCTGATATTCAATGTCCTTTCGTTTCAAGTCCGCATACGATTTCTGACGATCTGTGGCTGCCTTCAGACTTTCACGGATTACTTTTACTTTCCGTTCGGCATCTTTAATCAAATCAACTCCGAAAATTTTACTTTCACCGAGCTCGGTCCAAAACAATGGTGTACGGCATTTACGCCCGTACAAAGCCTCGTAAGGTGCCATCTTAATACTTGATTGAAAACTATTGTTGTAAGCGAATTCAATCAAAGGTAAATACCGTTCCCATGAACCACTAAACTCGAGGATGCAACATCTCAACATATCCTCAAGTATCTGAATTATCCACTCGGATTGACCATCGGTTTGTGGATGAAAAGCGGTGCTAAAATGCAGCTTGGTACCCAACGCTTCTTGCAATTTCTTCCAAAATCGCGAGGTGAATCTCGGATCTCTATCCGACACGATAGAAATAGGTACTCCATGTAATCTCACAATCTGAGAAACATACGATTCGGCTAGTTTATCCAATGAAAAATCCGTACGCACGGGGATAAAGTGAGCCGACTTAGTCAGTCTATCAACAACAACCCAAATCGCATCCTTCTTACTTGTTGACAATGGTAGTCCGGACACAAAGTCCATTGTGACTCGATCCCATTTCCACTCGGGTATCATGATCGGCTGAAGTAATCCTGAAGGCACTTGATGTTCCGCTTTCACTTGTTGACATATTAAACATCTCGAAACAAAGTCGGAGATGTCCCGTTTCATACCATGCCACCAAAATCGACGTTTCAAATCGTTGTACATTTTCGTACTCCCCGGGTGAATTGACATTCGGCTACAATGGGCTTCGTTCAGAATCATCGAAATGAGTTCCGAATTTCTTGGAACACACAAACGACTTCTGAACCTCAAACAATCGTCCTCATCAATTTGAAATTCGGATTCCATATTCGGAATACATTCAACCCGTTTTGCAACCAATTCATCGTCGACTTTCTGAGCTTCACGAATTTGATGAATCAATGATGGTTTGGCCTTTAATTCAGCTACTAACACATTGTCGGGTAGAACAGACAAGTGCACATTCATCGCTCGTAAAGCAAACAGCGATTTCCGGCTTAAGGCGTCCGCAACCACATTAGCCTTTCCCGGGTGGTAATCAATGACAAGCTCGTAATCTTTCAACAACTCAAGCCAACGTCTTTGTCGCAGATTTAAGTCTCTTTGAGTCATCAAATATTTGAGACTTTTGTGATCCGAAAATACATGGCACTTTTCGCCAAACAAATAATGTCACCATATTTTCAAAGCAAATACGATGGCGGCTAGCTCGAGATCATGGGTTGGATAATTTCTCTCGTGTGGCTTCAATTGTCTCGACGCATAGGCCACAACTCGACCTTCTTGCATCAATACGCAACCCAACCCGAGTAGGGATGCGTCACTATAAATGACAAACTCTTTGCCTGATTCAGGTTGCACTAAAATTGGAGCTTCAGTCAAATGAGTTTTCAGTTGATCGAAGCCTTTCTAACATTTCTCTGTCCATTCGAACTTAGCATCCTTTTGAAGTAGCTTCGTCATTGGTGTGGCTATCATCGAGAAACCTTTGACAAATCGTCGGTAATAACCGGCGAGTCCCAAAAAGCTCCGAACCTCAGTAATATTTCTCGGAGGTTTCCAGTTAAGTATGGCTGAGATTTTGTTCGGGTCAACTCGAATACCCGATGCGGATACCACATGACCCAAGAAGCTAACCTCTCTTAACCAGAACTCACACTTACTGAACTTAGCATATAACTTCTTATCCCGCAAAACTTTCAACACTAATCTCAAGTGTTCAGCATGTTCGATCTCATCTCTTGAATAGACCAAGATGTCATCAATGAACACAACTACGAACCGATCCAAATATGGCCTGAAGATTCGATTCATCAAATCCATAGATACTGCAGGGGCATTAGTGAGCCCAAACGGCATCACTAAGAACTCGTAGTGACCGTACCTCGTTCTGAAAGCAGTTTTGGGTATGTCCGAATCTCGAATTCGCGACTGATAATAGCCCGATCTCAAATCTATTTTTGAGAACACTGAGGCTCCCTTCAGTTGGTCGAACAAATCATCGATGCGCGGCAACGGATATTTATTCTTTATCGTCACTTTATTCAGTTGACGATAGTCAATGCACAACCTCATGGTTCCGTCCTTCTTTTCACGAACAATACTGGTGCACCCCAAGGTGAGAAACTTGGTCGAGCAAAACCTCTATCCGTCAATTCTTGCAACTGAGATTTTAACTCTTTCAACTCGGTTGGTGCCATACGATACGGAGTTATCGAAATCGGCGTAGTCCAGGTACAAGCTCAATACCAAACTCTACCTCCCGAACAGGTGGTAAACCCGGTAATTCTTCAGGAAAAACATCCGGGTATTCACAAACCACCGGCACAGATTCGGGTTTCTTTTCTAATTCTTTGTCATCAAGTACATACGCAAGGTATGCTTCGCACCCTTTTCTTACATATTTCTGGGCCAACATTGCTGATATTACAGCTGGCAACCCCTCCAAATCCGTAGACTCAACTCGGATTATCTCGTTATTTGCGCACCTCAAATCAATAGTCTTGCTTTTGCAATTCACAACCGCATCATGCGCGGTCAACCAATCCAAACCAAGAATAACGTCAAATTCGTCAAACGGCAAAGCATCAAATCGGCCGGAAGACAGGATTCTCGAATTTTTAGAGGGCATCTCTTACACACTTTATCAACAAGTACGCATTGACCCAAAGGATTTGACACTCGAATTACGAACTCAGTAGACTCAATAGGTAGAGTCTTACTGGATGCTAAGGTTTCACATACATATGAATGAGTAGAGCCAGGGTCAATCAATGCAATCACATTAGTATCAAAGAGAGTGAAGGTACCAGTGATGACGTCAGGGAGGATGCCTCCTTTCGTGCGCGGATGGCATATGCTCTAGCAGGAGTGCGGTTCTTGGCTCGAACAGCCGTATCAGAGGCCCCTCTCTGACTACCACCCCTACCTCCTAAAATTCTCGGTGGTCTACCTCTAGTTGTCACTCCACTAGGTCTTGCACCTTGAATCTTATTCTTCTCATCAAGCTCCGTGCATCTCTAATGAAGTGGTCCTTCGAACCGCATCCGTAACAGGCCCTGTTAATAGACTTACCCCAACATTCACCTATGTGTCGTCTTCCACATTGGGGACATTCAGGTTTCTCTAGACGATTATTGCCCACACTAGCTACCGAAGTAGCTCGGGAGTCCGTCGATGGTCTTGCTCTGATGGAAATTCCCGCAGTCGTCCTCGACTTATTAGTGTCCTCCCTGAACTTCTTTACGGCTGAGAACGGAGCTTTACCCGTCGATCTTTTACGATAGTCTCTAGCTTCAAATCCAGCCTTTTTCTTCTCCTTTCCAAGTTCTTCGCCTTGCAGGCTCGTTCGACTAGTGTTACGAATTCTTTTATTTCCAAATACCCATTAGTAGCTTTAAATCTTCATTCAATCCTTCTTCGAATCTTTTGCACATAGCAACCTCATCAGCTACACACTCCGGGCATACCTACTGAGTCTTACGATTCATGTTCGTATTCAGATACTGTCATACGGCCTTGCTTGAGTTCCAAGATTCCTTACGCTTTGATCAATGAACGTTGACTAATATATTTCTTTCGAAATTCCGTCTGAAGAAGTCCCAAGTTACTCGTTCGTTTGGGACTATGGAAATCAGGGTCCTCCACCAATAGTAGGCTGAGTCTCGCACAAGGATATAGCACACTTTAGACATTCATCGGGTGTGCATGACAGTTCATCAAACACCCGAATGGTGTTATCAAGCCAGAACTCGGCCCTTTCAGCATCATCAGTAACTATGGCCCTGAATCCTCAGCCCCGCGCTTCCTAATCAAGTCTACAGGTGGCTTACTCAGCCTCCTAGAATCATTGACTGATGGCATTACGGGCTCTTGGGGTGGATTATTCAATTCGGGAATTGTTGGACAGCCGGATTGGTTCGGGCATATTGCGCGACCCACTCAATCATCATGGAAAGAAGGCTTGTTTAGCCCCTCACCTTGATTATTCGCAGATGACTGAGGTTCACAGGCGGTGTCCCTTGTGCAGGAGCAGCCGCTACACTTTCAACGTCATCCGCTAAGATTCTTCTACACCGGGGTCCATTTACTAATCAAACAAAACATTTTAACCGTCAGAAGTCATCACACAGTTAAACATTAACATTCGGCATGTATAGCTAGACTCATACGTGCTATGGTAGTCCTAGAACCGACTAAACCATAGCTCTGATACCAATCAAATGTAACACCCCGAACCCGAGACCGACACCGGAGTCGAACACGAGGTGTTAACAGACTTCAAACCCTTTATAAAAATATTTCTCAGACACTGCCAATCTGCGTACTAGTCGCTTTAAAAATCATATCTTAGTTTCACAACTCGAAATCAGTTTCGTGATTTTTCCCTGAAACTAGACTCATATGCCCATCTACATATTTTTTTCTAGAATTTTGGTTGGGCCAATTAGTACAGTTTATTAGTCAAGTCTCCCATGTTACAGGATCGACTACACTGACCTTTGGGCATTATGACCTGGATATCTCCCTGGACAGAGCTTCAATACTGATGCCGTTGTTTCTATAGAAACTAGACTCAGAGAGGAATCTATCCATATATGGTATGACTCCTAATTATCTCTGGTTAATTTATAATGAATTTCCAAATTCGGAACAGGGAATCCAGAAACCGTTCTGGCCCTGTCTCACAAGAACCTGAATATCTCTTAACATACTGTCCATATGATCTTTTCCTTGCTTCTATATGAAAATAGACTCATCGAGCTTCGAATACATAATTTATTCATCAATTAATTCCACTCCTACTATTTTTAGTGATTTTCAATCTCACTTCACTGCTGCTGCCAGCACCTGTTACGAAGCAACTATGCCCATTTCGTGATTTCTCCTTAATCTAACTAGTAATTCTTCATACATATCACAATTATGATCACGACTAGCCATGCCAAAGGCTAATCATTGTCAAACATCCCCCTACTACACTATTGCCATATCATGAATTATAACACCAAAATAATCAACCATGACATATGGCATAAAAAGGTCGAATTATCAAGATTTACGACCTAACGTTATGAAACCAAACCCAACCGAACATTCATGCCATTTTCGCATGGCTAAAGTTTACATACCAAAGTTCAAACACAACATAATAGCCTATACATGCCGAAATGTTCTCCTAAGCCGACTAAGAAGAAGTACCAAACTTGCTAGCCGGTGTGATGACTCCAATGACGGCCCGATCACGCAAGAAGAGACGAGTCCAGAAACCTAAATAGGTGACAAGGAAACGCCGAGTGAGTATATAATCAGTAAGTCATAAGCAATGCACTACCATCCATCAATAACATTATCACAATAGGAATAAGATGGAACGAGGCTAGTTACTCCATCCATACCGAACCATGCCATAGTTCCTCAGACCCATCGGTTCAATCTCATACCAATCATGCATTCACATTCCATATACTCATCAATAGGATATTTGAGGCATTTTCATACATCATTTATTTTCGTTACAATCATACAACTAAACGCCTTTCACCTATTCCACAATAATCTTATGTACGTGACTTCAATTATATTGTCACATAGGTTTCAACTTACCAAGCTCAACTCCAATTATAAACATAGCGCCTATTGGCCATGAACTCAAGGTACTTACCCGATCCGCTGTCCGTGATCGACTTAATAATGTCGCACACTTAGTGTCCATAATGATTCAAATGTATATATTAAGTCCGCACACTCAGTGCTATATAATCAACTCGCACACTTAGTGCTATATAATCAAACTCGCACACTTAGTGCTACATAATCAAACTCGCACACTTAGTGCTACATAATCAAATTCGCACACTTAGTGCTACATAATCAAGCTCGCACACTTAGTGCTACATAATCAAGCTCGCACACTTAGTGCTGTACAATTTAACCCACACACTTAGCGCCAATCTCATGATCATAAATGTTTATACCCGCACTCTTAGTGCCGAGGTCAACAACTCAATACATCTCACCTCTTTCTCTTCATTCAACACTTTCATCACCACATACATACATGTATATAAATTTATCATTCCATTCAGCATGATTACATAGACATTATGTCTATTTAGATCAATACAAATATATGCTTGATGACTTACTTTGTGTTGGGTAAGACGGTTCCAACTCGGTTACTCGATGATCTTTTCTTTGCCCTTGCTTGCCTCTCCACCTTTAGCTTCTCGAGCTAATCGATAAATTAACTAGTTTAACCATCTTGCTAAACATTCATACTTCAATTACACATGCATGTGTATGTTTGTATATTCGGCAATGACAATGGTAATTTAGCAAACCTTAATTTAACTTTAATTGTTCATAACACATTTAAAGCATCCACTCCATTCCATCATTTTAAAGCACATACATTACTCAATATTATCCAATTCACATTCGGCATTTTCACAACACACATGCCGATTTCATTCACTCATCTCTAATGTTAATTAAGAAATGCCGAATGTCACCAACTAAATGGCATACACACACACCCACATGCATAAAAGTCATCCACACCTCCTATAGCTCATTCGGCCTTCACCTTTGCTAGTTTTCCCCATTTTTTTGTCGTTATATATACATAGTCCTAAGGTAATATCACGAATGGGCTTACATATATATGTATATATACACATATAGCCGAATATGCAAAGCTTAAACCCAACATCACATAAGCTCCTAAGTGATGGCCGAATATGTATATCTATATATATTCATCAACTATACTATTACTTTTAATTTATCAATCACACAATTTCATCTAAGTTTAGCATGTAACACAATCAGCACCCTTATTAATCTCTTATAGCCGAAACCATACTTACCCCAAAATCGAAATTTCAACATGGTTTACAAAATCACTTGATAACTCACTCAATATTAACTAAAATTTCAAAGCTAGTACAAACTTCCTTACCTTAATAGTGACTTAAGATGACCGATTGCTCATGTTACCAACAATATTCAAGATTTGAACATGGGCTAAGTAAGGGACTTAGTAACTAGCTTAATACATTCAACAATTTCCAAAAGCTACCATGCATTACATACCTTATTCAAGACTAGAAGGAGTGGCCGAATGTCTTACTTCCCCTTCCCCCTTCTTCTTAGCATTTTCGGCCAAGGATGATAAAAGATGAACAATTTTTCTTTCTTCTTTAGATTCGGCTAGCAAGAACATGAATGATGATCCCTTTTTTTTCCTTTCATCATTCTTTTTTCCATTTCTTTATTATTAACTTTTTATTTGTTATTCATCCCATGATGCACCAACAAAACATGTCTATGACATGTTTTGCCCATCACACCTTGTCCACCTTATTTGTCATGGCCGGCCACTACTAAAGGGGGGGGGGGGAATTTGACATGCAAGTCCCCCCTTTTTCCACATGCACTAATAGGTCCTTACGCATTGACCTATCACATTTTAAATTTTTTCGCATAAGTCCTATTGACTAATTCACATGCAATCGACTAAATCGAAGCTTGAAATTTTCACACATTCATAATTACATATTCTAGACATAATTATCACATTCAAACATTTCGGTGACTCGGTTTAGCGGTCCCGAAACCACTTCCCGACTAGGGTAAATTTTGGGCTGTTACAGGACAGTAAACATAGGGTAGTCCGCCAGTACAATAAACACAGGAAGTCTGCCAGGACATAAAACATGGGATCACACTTGGGAAGTTTGCAGATCAGTATACTAGGAGACACACCAAGGTATAAAGTAGAGTTCATGGTGATTGGTGCGATAAGTCACAAGACTAATTGAACTCTATGCATCTAGACAACAAAGACCGACGGGATAATGAGAGAATTCTCTAAATGAGATGATGAGAGGAGCCAAGGAGTGTCTCAACCCAGTAGGGTGAAGAAGGAATAGACTCCTTAAATAATGAGGTAAATGTAATGTACATCAAGTGAGTCTGCCAAGGAAGTCGTGGATCCTACATTTTTCAAGCAATATGAAATGGGCTAAAATGGCGCTTAGAAGTAAATTGTAAGTCGACAAGAGGAAGCAAAATTTTTGAAGAACAACTAGAGTCTTTATGGGAGAAAATGCCAGCCCAAAGTTTAATGATCAATAGAGTCCACCGGAGAATAGTAAATAGTAGAAGTCTATTAGGACCATGAAACACAGTAAAGATCTTGTTGATCTACCCAAGGTAGAAACCTTCAAGAAATACCATAGCAGGAGATAGTACGTAAGAAACCATATGTCTATTGAGCACATTGAAGTATGGGTTGGAGGAGTGGTTACTATGGGTTTCCATTGTGGGTACTAGTTCTCCGAGGAAAGTGGAAAGATTGTATTTGGGTGCAAACCCACAGTTACGACAATCAATTGAATAACTCCAAGTGCCGCCAATCAAGAGTAATGAATACAAGTATCAGGGATGTGGAACAAAGATAATTGGGATGAGACCTATGAGAGAACATGATTAGACCGAACTAGGGTTTATGTTCGCCAATAAATGACATAGAGTGAAAAATACATTGGCCTTATCAACTGATTTCGTGAATTCTTCTATGGAAATTATGGAGTTTAACTCTAATTCTGAAAACTAATTTTATTAAGTCTTACTTCCAGTTTACATGAATTATATTTACAAATCTCTCTAAGTTCTTCTAAACTTATAAAATTTCTACTTGAATGCAAGGTAGATAAAGACTAGGAAATCAAGAGGAACATAACCGGACTCCACCGAAGTAAGAAAGGCGTAGTAGCTATTCATGTATATAGAGGGGCACCCTTAAAGGCCAGGCTTCAGGGTTTAATTTGACTGAGTCTATTTGAGTTGGATTGTAAATTGTAGATAATTGTTGAAACATTAAATGTGTCTGGTTGTAAGAAATTAGAACTAATTGATGTGTGTGTAAAAGTCAAAAAGAAAATTAAAGTTAAGTTGTGTAAGTATGTATTGTATTTGAAATAGGAATATGTTAACTTATTCGGATAGTTTTGGCATCCGATATCCAGACTTGGGAATTGGGTTGGGTAATGGTGTTACAGGCCTATTGTAACACGGACGCTTATGAATTTTTGCAAAGATGTGACGAATACCAAAGAACATGGAACATTTCAAGAAGACATGAGATACCGCAGAATGATATTTTGAAGTAGAGATTTTCGATATATGGGGCATAGATTTCATGCACCATTTCCCAATTGTTTTGGAAACCAATATATTCTTCTCGCAGTGGATTATGTCTCGAAGTGGGTAGATGTAATACCTTTCACCCGGTTTGATTGCTGGACCCAAGTTACGAGATGTTGAAATAATTTTGGAACATCACATACATTTAAAACATGAATGGTCATATTAATACACACATTAATTATTGCAATGAAATGGAACTAATTTAGCTTTAAAATACAATAGGTAGATTCGAGCATGAAAAAGAACCAAACCATAAATTTTTAAAATTTTGGAACTAGGTATCGATACCAAAGGATAAATATTGATAATTTATAGTAGGTATCGATATTATAATCAGTATTTATACCGTTTTGGCATTCTGAAAATTTGAAAACATTGTCCATTGGGTCAGTATTGCTACCTTGGTCCCTGGTATCGATACTTTTATCCAGATGGTCGACAATCACAAGTTTAAAAGTTCATTCCATACCCAAACCTATATTTTAATTCATATATACAATATGTACACATATGACATGCATAAACTCACTCAATCAATTACAATGCATATTCACCAATCTAATCGTCTACTTATTATATAACAACTAAGTATGCAATATACCATTATCTTAACACTACCAATATCATTGGCACATACAACCAAAATCAAAATAACTAATATACATACAAAATATATATAGTACAATTACTTTTAATAATCAAACTACCTGTCATTGAAACAATTAATTTAATGAATGATACCACATATCAGTTGAACACCTAATTTTGGCCAATAGAGCTGGTTTAGGACGACAAATTTGACGAGAAAAAACTATTTTTTATTATATTTTTATGGTCTACAATTTCACAGAATGATTTCGTGAAAATTTCGTTCAAAAATTTCAACGATTTGGGCACTCAATTTAGCCAAAAGGACTAAATTGTAAAAAGTGTAAAAGTTGGTTCTACATGTTAGAGGTGATCCAATTGTTATGAAATTTTAAATTGGAGTCCTTAAATTGTAATTAGACCATTGGGTTAACTTGTTATACAAAAATGGACAAGAGATAAGTGGAAATAGGATATTTTTAAGTTGGGGTGCATTTTGGTCATTTAGTAATTAAAAAGAATTCAAAAGGCCAAAATAGCAAAAAAATTTGTCCCATCTTCTCCATGATGAACGAAAATAGCAAGGGGGAAGCCATGGTTAGGGTTTTCAAGCTTCCAAGCTCCATAGTTAAGTGATTCCAAGGCCCCGTTTTTAATGTTTCTTTACGTTTTTGAAAGTCAATCCGGTAGCTTTAATTTAGCTTATTCTAGCAATAATTTAACCTAGGTTTATATTTGGAAAAATAACCATAGGTAAATGCGTTATTTTGATTTTTATGGTTAGATATGAAGCTTGAATTTGTGTTAAACATTTTGCTAAGCGATTTTCAGTGAAAACAAGTGAAACGGCATAACCGGTAAAAATTATTATTTTCATAAGTGCATGTTAGAGCAAGAATTGGATTTGCTATAGAAGGAAAATGTCAGCTGTTATAAACATAAGAAAAAGGAACAAGTTTAATTTCCGAGCCTAGGGGCAAAATCATAATTTTGTAATAAAGTTTAAGACCAAAAATGTAAACTTTTTAAGTATGATTTTTGGATCAAATTTATTAATGTGAGTGCTAAATAGGTTAAATGTGTTGTTAAAAAGCGGTGAAGGCGAGAAATTGACCTTGAAAATATGTAGTAAGTTTTAATGTAGATAATATATTGTTTTTTAATGCTTAAGCTTTGTTATTTTATTTAAGAAATGTACTATACGTGGAACAAATATTTGATGCAAATTATGAATTAAGGATTGGTTAGAGAAGAACTGGTAAAATATTGAAAAGAAAAATTTTCACGATTTGAACCTCGGAATAGAAAATATATGATAATGATCGTTAATTGGGTCACGTGTGGTACGGACTAAGTGCCAGGCCCACCTACGTGTACCAGACTGATAGGTCGCGATATGTGGCACGAACTAAGTGCAGGCTACTATGCGTACTGATATTTGTTAAGATACAAGGGTGGCACGGACTGTGTGCAGGCCACCAATATTCTGTTAAGATACAAGGGTGGCACGGACTATGTGTAGGCCACTGAGAGTCTGTTATTACACAAAGTGGTACGGACTATGTATAGGCCATACGGAGAAATCTATTTTTATTCCGATAAGTTCATCAGGAAATGACTAAGTGCAATTGAATGATGAATATATATATATGTGGATTTGAAATTGGAAGATTGACTTGAAAATTGGAAATGAGGAAATTGGATTACTTTGAATACAGTGATAAATTGAATGGATTGTATATGAATTGGAAAATGAACTATTTGAATGAGATGTGATTAATTCAATGGGAATTGAGATAGTGAAAAAGTGAAATTATGAATAATACATTTTACAACCAAACAGTTTAGACAAACCAGCAGTTGGTGGTAAATTTGAAAAATGCATCCAAAAATGGTGGGAAATTTAAATTAAGAGTGAATAAGATATGAAATGAAACCCTAATGAGTCTATTTTATATAAAAGAAACAGAGCAAGCCAAAAAAAATTATACATTTTGAGATATTTGAATTTTTAGTGAGGCAGGGGTCGGATTGATTTTGGAAAAAATCCCCTGTTCTGACTTTGGAAAATAATTAAAGAAATTGTAAAAAAATAGTATGATGAGTATAATTTACTATTCTTAGATATCCTTAATGAGTTATATTTCAAGGAAAATAAACAGAAGATATCATCATTTCGAATTCTGTTATAATGTGATAATTCATTTTTAATGAAGGAGATGGTCAGAGATGCTTTGAGCAGGTGAAACGAGGGTGACTTATAAATGAAATAAACTGTACTAATTAGCCAAGCAAAAAATTCTGAAATTTTATGGTTAAGAAGATATGTGAGTCTCGTTCTTTGTTGAGTTTAAGAAACAGAAGTATTTCTTTTTCAATTCAAATGTAAAATTATTCAAATCAAAATTATTTTTGACGTTCGAAACATTATGTCCTACAATTCATTGATATGACAATTTCGAAAATTTCAAAACGAATTTAAAAAAAAAAAGAGTAAATTTGTTATATGTCTTTGAAACTTCAAGAATGTTCCCTAACTTACAGGGTTTTATTTCCTCATTGAATCGGATGATTAAACATTTTTTACACAAAGTTTCAATAAAAGGGGAATTGTTTTTAAACTTTTTCAATTTTTTTGGCATTTGACTTTAAGACTTAATTAATCAATTAGGTACCGATTTTTTGGTGTTACTAGGTGCTAATCCTTTCCTTGTGCCCGTAATTGACTTCCAAGCCGTTTTCTCAATTGTAGACCAAATCATTTTTTTAATAAATCAAAATGTTTTTTTTTAATTTTTTTAAAAAAAAATGGGGGGGATTAATACTCAAGGTGGACCCGCAATCAACACCTCAAAAAATAGGCATCCGGCTGGCGACTCCATTTTTCATTTTAAAAGTCAGCCTCGCTTTTTCCAAAAAAATTGCGTTTTCCCGTAGAGCTTGGCGACTCCGCTGTGGAGCAATGTTTTGAAGAGGTCGAAGCCACACAAACATTGATTGAATTTCTGTCTGTAATGTTCGAAAAAAAAAAAAACTTGGTTTCTAAAACTTTCATTGATATCCCTTTGCATTCATTGTTTTTCTTGCATTAATCTCGGCTCTTACCAGCTACATTAAGTGTGTTTTTTGGCATTGCACATTATGACTGGATTTGGATTGATCTTACCCTCTAAAGGGTGGGAAATGGAGGAAACTATTTCTTTCGTGAGGTTTTGCAACCTCCATATAGGGATAGTGGATCGCTTTGGCGATACATCCTTGTACCTATGGCGGTTTTCGTGAGATTTTCATCTCTGTATGAGTTTTCATAGGGGAAATTGTATTCCCCTGGAACTGAACTCCGATCTGTATGATTCCCCCCCCTTTATAATGGTGTGAAAGATCGAGGAATCGGCTGGTTCAGGTACCTTGCCCTAGAAGCCAAACTTCATATAATGAACCTTAGGAACTCACCCTAGGTAGAAACTACACTAAACCTTAATAGATACCCGAATAAGTGTTTTCTTATTGCTTGATTGAATTGGATTCTACATGATACTGACTTTTTGTGTTTTATTTTGATTGCATGACATGGCATTTCATTATAAAAGGCGTTGGTTCATATTCAGTTGCTAGATAGAAAGCTTATCATGGAAAAAAATTTCTTGATAAAGTGGAGGACAATGCGGCTGTCCGAACTTGGTCTGGAACGACACATTGAGAGAAAGGCGATAGTTTGGTTGATGGATATGTATCAAAATTATGGAACTTTACTCGTATCAGCGTAACTCAAAACAATTTGCAAGAGTTGAAGGAAATCTAGGACCAGTGGAACGATGAGGTTAGACAGTTATTTTATAATAATTATGGGGATTTGCCTTATTTGCTTGATATGAAGGTAGACAAGCACTTGTTTCGAGCCCTCGCCCAAATTGGATCCTGCTTACAGTTGCTTCACATTGGGAAGGTCGATTT